>NW_026067924.1:21696324-21805004 GCF_014885135.2 Alexandromys fortis
GGAGAGAGAGAGAGAGAGAGAGAGAGAGAGAGAGAGAGAGAGAGAGAGAGAGAGGCGGATTGGCCCTAAGTGAGCGAGTGAATGGGAGAGGGAGGGCGTCTGTGAGTAAGAGCTGTGACTGGGGAGGAGGGACAGCCCGTTTCTGACAGGCTGCCTGCCTTCTGCTCCTTGCTCCCTCACGCACACCTCTCTTCAAATCCTACCCTTCTCTGGGGGTGGGGGGTGACTTTTCAGTCCTTTTTACAATAAATGCTCCTAATTCGGTTCACTTTTGGTCTAGAAATTTCTTTCTTTTTCTTCTACTTTTTTTTTCTTCTTTTCATCTTTCTCTGCTCAATCCGGTTCACCTTCCTTCTTTGGAAGGGGAAATCCAAACAAACTAAATGCGCTGTTTCCATTCACTGAGATAACTTGATTGGAAAGTGTGCCCCTGAAGTCCTCTCTCCCATGGCCTTTCACTACCCGGGAGCAGGCAAGCACCCACCTGGCCTTGACGTGGGGCTGAGGGAAGTCCTCAGTAGATACAGGTCAGGGGACTGGGCCTGGGGCAGAGGGGCTGAGACAGCTGGCTGTTCTGCCTGACAGAATCCAGAAGCATTTCTTTCTGCCATTCATTCATATTTAAATGTCCAGGGTCCTCATGCCAGCAGGCGATCCGATGGGACCTGGAGCGCAGCAGAACTTTTGTCTGGGGTCATATAATACACTCTGCTTTTGCCAACTGGGCACCGCAGCAGGGCATTGGAAGCTCCCTTGGGCAAGCAGCATTTTACATGCCCTAGTCAGAGCAGAGAAGAGGTTCTCTCTTCTCTCCTTTCTCTCTCTCTCTCTCTCTCTCTCTCTCTCTCTCTCTCTCTCTCTCTCTCTCTCTCCTTCTCTCCCTGCCCTGGATGCACACATCTCACAAATTATAGCCTACTGTCCCTTTTCCCTGGCTTCACAGATAAAGCACAGAATTCATTTGGCCTTTCTCACATGCTCTTTCATTAAAAAGAATATACTCTTACAATGTGAATAGCTGCCCTATGGGGAAAGAATCTCTGAAATATATCGACAAAATCCTTTTTCTCTGGCATGTGCTGGTTTTATTTTGTTTTCTGCATGCCCACCCCCAGTCTTGACCATAGTACTCCTGGCAGCCAGCTTAGCTGCTTCCTAATTCCCTTCAAAGTAACAGCAGAGCTGAAATCATCAAGGATTACAGTGCTCACAGAACAAGACAAATGTGCATTTTCAAACAATGGCTTTCTGAGGCTTTTTTTTAAGTTCTGCACACCCCCTTTTCATTTCTGTCTTATTGCTTTTATCTTGCAGAAGTATCTTTAAAGCGTCCATCTGTTAAAGCTGTCCTTCCCTCTCAGCTTCTTCCCTACACATAAGCCCTCTTCGTTTCCGTAGATACACTCTGCTTCTACCTGAGGCGTACCATGTTCGCAGCATTTTAGTCAAGCAAAGCAGGTCAGGAGGACAGAGTTAATAGGTGTCAGGACTAGAAGCATAAGGTCTACATCCAAGGAGAAGAGGTTGATAAAATCATGACACTAAGTTAAACTTCCAGTTCTGACAGGTAGCCATGCCTTCCTGAACCTTACAAATGCGACCTTTCTCAGAAAGTAACAAGGCACAAGACATTCTTGGTTATAAGCCCTCTGACACCTTTGCAGGGGTGGGAGGACTCTGAGTTCCAGAAACACTGAGGACTCTGCTGTTTTTGCATATTACCTAAAACTCTCATTTTTAGGAAGGGGGGTTAAAGAATGAGGGTAGCAGGGGCATGGGAATTACAATGGTTCACTAAAACATCTTTGTGTTATAATAACGTCACCCACCTATTTGGAGTCTCAGATACAGAACCCGGAGCATTTTGTGGTGCAGTTAAGTTTTACAAGACAGACTAACATAGAGCTAAAAGTTTAATGACTCTAAACAACTCAAGAGTCCTAATAGTAGCATTTGGATAAGAGCAACTTATCAATGTTTGGATTCTCTCTGCATGTGAATATGTGTGTGTTCCCTGAATTTACTGTTTGCAAATGGAACTCTTAAAAATAGCTTTCTCTTTGGCATATGTACTTGTATATGTGTGCTGAGTGGGTTGTATAAACACATAATCTATTTGCATGCTCCAGGACTATTAAAAACAGTATTAACCTGCCTACACAATAGAAAACGATACAAATTACAATACCTACGAAGGTGCCAAAAAGTTGTAAAAGTCCCCTTAGCCATAGTGACTTTCAATGTGTAGAGAGCACATAAGCAAGAGTTTAAAAAGCATTACCTTTCAGATCCCTTCTGGTTTGCCAGCCGGTTCTTGTATCATAAGGTCAGAGCTGCCTGAGCTCCTCTTCATGGCATTGGCACTGTGAAGTTTTATACTGTAGTACTTAGTCCTACACTCACACATTGGTACCTCTCAAAGAGGAGGGCTGGGGCTTTGTTTAGGATTGGTTAGGATCAGCATGACATCAGCAGATGACTAGTTTTTCCAGAGTGAGACATTTCATAATTCATTATCTATGGAAATCCCTCTTGGCTTCTGAGACACTACCTGGGTGATGTACTGAGCAGGAAAGCCTGTGGCTAGAGTTAGTCCATGCTTTACAAAAAAAAAAAAAAAAAGGAGAGAGTCGAGCAGGCACACCTCCACCATCTCCAAGACTGCCCCGTTCTGACTTCATCCTCCTCACACTTCACGTTTCATGTCTGTACATAAAACATCTGCTCCTTCATAAAGCTCCCTCTATTTGCACAGCACTTTCCTTTCCCGCAGCAAAGAAACATTCACGGTGTTCTTTATGGGAAGTCTAATTTTGTAATTATGATTAAAATAGCCAGTTTCTTGAGGAAAACCTAGGAAAATCTGTATGTCCATGTGGTGATGGTCTCTCTGCCTTGCCTCACACTATTAATTTACACCTTGAAACTGAATGCCTGCTTCATACATCATTCATCACCCCAGACTTGGGAAATGGTCCTTCTTTGCAAGTGAACTTCCTAACTAGAAAACAAAACAAAAGTACACACACACACACACACACAGAGAGAGAAAAAAAAACATACATCGTTCTTTTAGGCTAGAACTTCAAGTCCTATAATTTATAAACATTATCAACGTGAGTTTAATGAAAAGAAGTGAACTCTTCTTTGAAATAGAAGTAAAGTTAGTTTGGGCACTTTTCTTTTTTGGGGGGGGATCGCCCTGGCAGGGAGCTAAGAGAGGAACACCCCAATAAAGCACAGTGAAGACAGGCCATTGTGCTCAGGAAGGAGTACAGCCGAGGCACTGGCCAGGTTCACATGACAAGTTGGATAAAATGTGCAAAATTGGGAGCTAATGAAAGCCATATGACCAGATATGTTGTTTTGTGTGCCGGATTTAACATGCATAAAATAAACTTTTCACTGTGCCCACAAGCAAAATGTAGAGGCTCTGGTCTCCTGATGTGTAGTGGGGGAAGGTTCCTTTAGGACACCAGGAGCTGTCTGTGCAAGGGTATCTCTTGACTACAAAGTGTGGGTGCTAGCTCTGTGTGGGGGAGGAGGAGGAGAGAGGAGCATTCTAAGAACTGCAGAACTGAAGTAGGAAATGAAGTTACGGGGAAAGCAAGGAATATGAGTGGCAAAGACCGAAAGAAAAGCAGAGATGCTCCATCCCATACCCACCCCAGGATGAACACAAACCCTTGGAAGAGAGGCACTTCCATACTGTTTGATAAGAGGCTCTAAGCATCGAAACTCACCCCCTGCCTCACACATCATTTCAGGGAAAGCACCACTTACACCCCAATGTAGTGTGGGTGGCACAGGGAAGTGCCTCGATCAGACCCCGAACTCTGAGGCTTCCTCATCATTTAAACACAAGCCTCAGTGTTTCCATCTATAAAATGGGATCTATAATCTCAGGGTCAAAACTCAGTGGTCATAAAGAATGCTATCTCTGGTACATGTGTGTCGTGGGAATGTTCAGGACCCTGACTGCAGAGGCCACCTTACAGGGGTCACTCTGAGACCCTGTTGGCCTTTGACACCACGGGAAGTGCCCACCTGCTAAGTCAGTCTATCAGCTATGACATGACGTAGTAGCTGGATACCCCAACCTCAGAGCTGGGAAAGTCTCCTCTCTTTCCGTGGAAATCAAGTTGGGGTGGTGAAGGAAGCAGGCAGGTTAAAATAGCTTCTGTGGAATATTCTGGGCTGGGGATCAGCGTTTCCCTGCTGAATTCCAGGGCCCAGGGCGTGCGCTGGTCAGCACAGCTCTGAACCGGGTTGGTTTCTCTTTCACTTCCTGCCCCTCCCGCGAAGACTCCCTGCACCCAGGCCCTGTCCCTTCTCAGCCTGCCACCGTACCTTGAGCAGCACCTGCTGGTAGTTTCCAGGGATCACTCCCGAATGCGCAGCTCCAGCCCGGCTCGCGGGACGCCTGGACTCAGGGCCAAGCCGGTCCAAGCGGCCGCCTCTATTTTTACCCTGAGCACCAGCAAGGGCAACTTCGTTTAAAAGCGCAGCTCTTGATTTTTCCCCCCCTTTTGGCAGCTAAAGAATTCAGGGAGGGGAAGGAAAAAAAAAATCACTGTTCAGTGAGTGCAGCTGGGAATCTCTGATCCCAGCCCTCAGTGCCAGGGAATG
The DNA here is from genome assembly GCF_014885135.2 of Alexandromys fortis. Lineage (NCBI taxonomy): Eukaryota > Metazoa > Chordata > Mammalia > Rodentia > Cricetidae > Alexandromys > Alexandromys fortis. The sequence goes on from NW_026067924.1 coordinate 21,700,954, forward strand.
TCAGGGACCGGGACCTGCAGTGGGGCTGGCGGTCTCCGGGCCGACCGAGGCGAGCGGCAGCACAGGCCTGGCGCCCGCAGACTGCCCCTTTCCCGAGTGTGGAGTTCGGTCCCACCGACTACCGCACTGGCAGAGTGGCCCGCTGCCACCGCGCTGCACCTAGCGGAGGCGTACTGATTTACTGGCTACTTAACAAAGCTCCAACTCCAAGCTGGCCCTGTGCTCGCCTGGAGGAGCAGCCACTAGCGAACCCGGGGAGCAGCTTGCTGTGAGGAGGAGCCCGGAGGGAAACTGGTACCTTATTTTACTGTAATTGCAAAAGAAACGATGTGCCAGAGATTTATATTTAGAAGTTGTATGTTTCTACTTTTATGTAAATGGAGCAATTAGGGCCTGTCTTGTTTCTGCTAACTCGGATGCGTGAGCATTGCTGGGGAGCTGGTGTTTTCAATCACAATTAGCGAGCTGGTCAAGAAACAAAGTTCTTTTGAGGATAGAGCTCCTTTGTGCTGATGGGGAGACCTGCATTTGGGTGCTGGCCTGTGGCTTGGGGTGGCACGTATCTTAGGGGCACAGCTAACTCTGGACTAGTGTGTTTGCCCTGAGCAGCAGCTGGGCCAGTATAAAGTTGGCAGAGATCAAGAAGTGAGAATATTCACTTTTTCTCTCCGGCAAACCGTATGTCCTCAAGCTTTTATTCAGACTATTAATCGCTCTCCCCTCACCGTTCCCGAATCGAGGAGCCAGACTTGGAAAGGGGGCCATTGTCCACGACTCTGTGGTTAGCGGCTGCTCATAGAACCTGTGATTTAGCCAAATATACCAAACAGGGGACGTGAACACCCTTAGCAGGTGACTGAGAAGTATCCTCTGATTCAGCTGAATGACAGGAGGCTGGTGGTTCAGAGGCACGGACAAGCTGCTGACAACTCAGGGTGTTTGGTTTCCTTCCCATGAAAAAATCTGTTTCCAAAAAAAAAAAAAAAAATCATGATTTGTGCCTCATCCCCACTGGGAAAGTGAACATGAAACGTGACTCTGGAAATGAAAAGGGCTTTCTAGGTGTTCTCGGCAGCTGGGGGTTATTCTGGGTTTAAGAAGGAAACCCTTGCCTCCTTGTGAGCGGTCACCCCCACACACACACACCCCAAGAGGCAGTTCAGCATCCGGAAAGAGGAGGAAGGATTCTGAGTGGGTATTTTCTGGGTAGACTGTGGGAGTCCCTGGTGAAGCATCTAATCCAATGGCTTCAGTGGAGTATGGGTTTGGCAGACCTATCTTGTTTCCTACCGACCACAGCCTGGAGCCAGTTTGGACCAAATGTTCGATACAAGGATTTGGGCCAGAAACAGAGCAGTGCTTTGCCGTCAAAATCAAAGGGGGGTATGGGAGGGGGGGTAGGGGGTGTTGTACTTCAAAACAGAGGTGGAAAGGGAAAGAGGAACATTAAAAATTTCTCTGAAATGTATCAAAACGAACAAATCAGAAATAGTTACTCCCAAAACCCTATTTCCTAAAACTCACACTTTTCTCACAACTACCGGAATATCCCTCCAGGCCTCAGGCTACCTAAGAGGGCCTGCTCTCAGACGATTGAAGATTGTTAACTGAACAGTGCACCCAGACGCTAGAGATAAAACGGGAAAAGAAAAGGAAGGAAAAAAAGTAAACTATTCTACTTCGTTCCAGAACAGTGGTTCTCAGCAGAAACAGTTCTGTTCCCCGGGACAGTTGACATTGTTTTCAACTGCCGCAACCAGGAATGAGGTGCCACTGGCATCTACTGAACAGAGGCCACGGATGCTGAGAGCCTTCCCACAATGCACAGCACAGGATGATGCCCACGCTAGAGAAATTGGCAATGATTATACAGTGGAGAAGCCCTGAGTTAGAGTCATGATTGTATGGTTTCACTCAATTCCCTTTCCATGCGTGCTCCAAGAGGACCTGGAAACCCAGACTACAACACTGGAAAGGATTCGATTACGCAAAGTATTAGTGATTGAAGTGACGCTGCTTCCTTGTGTGTGTGTGTGTGTGTGTGTGTGTGTGTGTGTGTGTGCGTGTGTGAGATGCCCAATGGCGAGAGACTCACAAGAGGCACCAGATAATTGACTTTTCCTAGACCACCTTGTTGTTCCCACCCTATCGTCTCATATACCCTCCATACATTTCCTGCCAGCTTTTGGGTCAAACCAAGGACAGTCTTGGGGGCAAGCAACAAATCTAAATAAACTGATTCATACCCAAGGTGTTCAAAGACAACATATTTGGAAAAAAAATGAGTAAATGAAGAACAGGCATCTTCACTTCAGCAACTCAGTAACATGTCAATCAACGCACCAGAGAATTCCCCAAAGTCGATTTTTACCGATGTGAGAAAGCTATGTTTACCTTAACTTTTAAAAAGAAAAAAATCAAAAATAGTTTCATTTTATTGTCTAGTACCTTAAGAGAATGATATACAATAAACACCCAACGAAAAAAAAAGCAGAGTTCTTGCCTCAATCCTAGTGTACATTCCAAACAATATAATGTCCTGCGAATGTCTTATAAGGAAGTAAGAATCTTAAAGGAAGGCTGTGGCCCTCTGGGTGCTGCTGTTTCTCTGAGAGGTCCCAGGCATGATTGTGAAAGACACAGAAAAAGCGCCATCAACACAAATGATAAATATCTCAGACAGAAGTAGCTGAAGACAAGCTACCATGCTTGTGAATACAGTTCAAGTTCATGGCTTAGCTTCTGAGTGGCTCAGATCACCCAGAAAGGAGAAGGTAAGTCAAAGTTCATCTGTCAATGGACAGAGCCATAGGGGAGTGTCTTAGACATCATGACGCCATGCCATCTCCTCCACCGTGTGAGTCATGGTCTACTCAGGTAAATGGTCATTTTAGAACCAAAAGCCTCAATCAACTCCGAAATGATTCATAAATGCCTGGATTTCTTCCCAAGAATGGATAGTACATGCATACTCAATAATCACTTGTAACCTATAGAGAAACCACACAAAAATGCCTTCTCAAAATTCTGACCAGCATGCATAACGTTCATGAATGATCATAACTCAGTTTAAACCCAACCAGGAAACATCTGCTACCTAAACTGATTTATTTCCCCCTAGAAGATTATGGGAAGCATTCTCAGAGGAACCTAGAACAGAGCATTACCTTCCTTCCCTTACCTGGATCCCCTAAGACATCAAGTCCCTGGTTCCTGGGTTGAAGACACAGAAATTTAACGTATAATAGATTCCATGAGAATGCCAAGACAACAGAGACTTTAATTCCAATCCAATTTTGCTTATTCACAAAGATACCTCTAGAACGTGTCCTCCTATTATAGATCCAAGAGGGGAAAGCCAATAAAAAGCTTGAAGCTGTCGTGTGTGTGTGTGTGTGTGTGTTAGATCAGGGAATTGCTCCCTCCTGCATGTCCTGATAAAGTCCAAAGGTTGTGTCCCTCTGTGGGAGCAGCTCCCAGGCACGTCTAAGCCATAGTGGCTAGGGTGCTGCTCCTCACTGCACTGTGACCTCCCCAATGCATGTCCTGGCAGCACATGCTGGCAGCAGCCCGGCCTGGTCAATAAATATTTCCAGGAGCCCTACTCTAATCTCAGGAAGGTCAGGTTTGGAAAGGTAGACTAGTAAGCAGGACTCTGTCCGCATTAATCAGTTTGGGGAAGCAAAGTGTAAGAAAGGACGATCTTGTGCCGTTTAGCTGGAGTCACTGAATTCTGTAATCTTAAACTTTCCAAAGACAATTTACGGCCACAGTCCCTGCTCTGACCACTTACTCACTCCTCCTAAAAGAAGGGCTGATATGATAGGTGGAAGAACAGTTGTTCTAGTCAAGGTGAAAATCTCGTCTCTCAAAGGCCATGTGTGATCACTTTAATTAAACGACTGGAAGGCCAATAATGTCATTTTGGCCAAACTCTACCACCATTTATCTATGAAGTGAGAACAATCGCAATGGTGCTCCCAAGTAGAGAAGAGTTCACCAATAACTTCCTTAACTTTCAAGAAGCTTTTTGTTTTATTAGATGCTGTTAGCTTCATGTTAGTCACAGGGGGGGAAAAAATGCCCACATACACACGCACGACTAAATGTAGTCAGTTTGCTCAGCTGCTGCTGACGTCACTGCTGCCCACTAGGAGTGAGTTACTGTAATAACCCCCTTTTATTAATCATAGGCTGGAGGAAGCACAGAGTGAGTGACATCATTAAGCAAAGGGCTGGCTCACTCATGCTCCAATTTACTCAGCTTTATTATACCATTTCTCAAGTGTCATATGAAAGTGATTACCATTTCTCACTTTCCCCCTCCGAGCAGCCATCGCTAACCTTCGCTTCAGACTCCCGGAGAAGAGTTCGTTTTTCATACAGAGGCACAACAGGGCCAAGTCTCACTAAGGGTCTTCAGTCCAGGAAAGAACAAGCCCAGGACAGTTTCTTCCTAAGCACGAGATTGAGGCAGTCTCTGAAAGGATGCTACTCCAAACGACCTGTGCTTCTCTTGGACCCTGGTGGCAGCAGCCAATTGCAGAAGGCAGTTCTGGCATGTCTTCGTGGTGGCCTGGGCCTTGGGTTACGCACACCTGAGTTCCAAAATGTGAAAATCCCACTGGGATACTGGCAAAAATTAGGGACTAGTCATACGGGTCTTGAAGTTAGACTACATGGGGGTTAATTTGTTGGTTTCAGACTTGAGGACTTTTAACAGATCTTTGCTATCATAGTTCAGTTCCCCTGACTAGTGAGCACTGGTCCAAAGGCACGTCCTCCACAGATAACAATCATTGTATACAGGATAAAGCCATCATCACAAGCCCAGCACATAGACCATGACTGATATGTAGACAATGCGGCCACTGGCTAAAATGAGCCTTCACTGTCCTTGTACACGAACCATCGGAAAGACCTGGAAGCATTCTGTAGCTGACTAGCGTAGCTTCACTAACTTGAAAGTCACCAGCTAGCTGACGTTTGTGTGGCCCAGTTCCTCATGCACTCCTACTTACCAAGTGGAGAATTCCAGGGACAGAAGAGGCAGGTGGACAAAAGGGAAGGAAGACCACTTCAGCATAGATTGCAGAGAATACAGCATCATCCCATGGCCACATTTTCTGTTCTCTTTTCCTTTTTTTACTTTTGGTTTTTGTTTGTTTGGTTGGTTGATTGTTGTTGTTGTTGTTAGACAAGGTCTAACAGCCAAAGAAGACAGAGCTTGGCCTTGCCATCCTCCTGCCTCCAGCTCCCAAGTTCTTAGATTATATTCCTATATATATCCCTATATATATATATATATATATATATATGAACATCCAACCTGTCTTTTCTTTTGACCATACGAAAACTGTCTGACTGTCCCCATGATGATGTACGGACACACACACAGACACACACACACACACAGACACATTCTGCACACCAGAAAAAAAAATGGTTTACCATAGTCTGAGTTGTCTCCAAGCTCATAAACTGGCATCTAGCAGGTGTTCCCTTACTTGAGGTCTAACCTTGGGGTGTTTTGAGGACTCAGAGTCAAATAAAGTTTAGTTGGACACACATGAGAGATGTAATGGTAGAACAGAAGAGAGGACCAGAATCCTGGGGGATCTGGGTCATGGTAAAATTGACTCAGCAAAAGCAGAGAGCAATAATCAGGGGTGAAGCCTTACTCCTTGGGTCTTTTCCGGCTCAGGACTGAATCATGAGCAGTCTACCAGGAGATGGACAGGCCTTCAGAATGAGAGGCTGCTGCAGGAAGGACATGCCAGGCAAAGTTACACAACAACTCAATTAATAATAACGCAAAGCAACTCTGAGATCTCCAGATTGTTAGCTTCCTTAAGCAAAAAATGCCACGACGGGAAGGCACAGGGACAACCAGGTAATTGGTGGCTGATTCACACTCCTGAGGGGCGAACTGTGCCTGTGGCAGTTTTCAGCCTCTCTAGGGCTCAGCTCATGCTTTACTTCACTCCTCTTCCAATGAAGGGGTACCCGTGAGTTATAGAAGGTGCCCAGCAAAGGTTCACCAAATATAAATTACAAACACTGTGTTTGTTAATACTGTGACTATAGGACGTTCCCATAGGGTCACTTGGAACTCTTATGAAATTTTCTCAGGCAGAAAAAAACAACGTGACCACCAAGGAAATCAAATTCTGTACTGGGGAGAATATCCGGATTTACCAGGTGACTGAGCTGTTACTCCCTTGGAAAGAGACAGCAGCGCCCTCTTCTGGCACATTAGCATAGAAGGGCGCTTTAGAAGGCAGCTGAGGAGCCCACTCCCAGTCAATCGCCTTTCAGATACCACTCATTCTGAACATAAGAGGAACATATAATTCTCTACAAGGAACATGAAAATGCATGCAGATATAAGAAATGTGAATCACATATGATCCTCCTTCGCAGAATCTTTGCTATTTAAGTGTATGTGCAAAGCAAAATTGAAAATGAGTAATTGGATAAATTGATATTTTCATCTGTCATTCATTATATGTTGACTGTTGTCAATGACCATGTTTCTTGGAAAAGTAATGTCCAAATGGTATTAAATCAAACAAATGCCTTTATTTTAGAGCCAACCAACTAACAGTGTAAAACCAGTTCCGAAATTTTGTAGGCATTTTTAAAAAAATGCTTTTACTTCATATCTTATTACTTCCATAAGATAAACTCCTAGAAAATGAAGTTTTGGATCTACAAATGTGGACATATTTAATATTTCCATACACATTACCAAGTTACCCTGTTGCAGGTTGTAACAGTGTAGGAGTGAGGCCCCATGCCTGCAGGTTAGCCTGGGTCTTAGCCTAGTTCCAGTCCTCCTACCAAGATAAATCTAGTGTACTTTTTCTTTAATTTTGGATTTTTAAGTTACTCATTAAGATTAAATATTTCATTTGAGTTTCTTTCGAACCACTACTATGTTAAAGACTTACATATTCCAAATAAAACTGAATTATGAGCAATTTAATATAAGCATATTTTACTCTTCCTAACAAACCTTGAGAGCAAAGACTGCATCTTGCTTTCAGTTACCTATTTTCCACGACTTCTCCTGTGTTAATTATTTATCGTTTCATTTTGTTGCAGTATTTCTAACAAAAGAGTACTTAAGTACATGCAGACCTTTCTAGCATTCTCTGCGGCTGTTGAGGTTTTCTATCAGGAAATCCAATTAATATTCACCTGTGTTTTCTTCTAAATTTCTCTTTATAATTCTATTATTTAATCCTGAGTATCCAAATCGCATTGTGTCGTGAAGACCAGGAGCTTCAGGACAACTTCACATATGCAAACTCGGACCTTCTGGATATGTCCTTAGATAAAATTTGTCTATTAGAAAAAGTGATAATTCATTGAATAGCATTTTACTTTTAATTTGAAGTAGATTTTTCTCTTTATAAAAAAAACTATTGCTTTTAAAATGATTTTTTTCTATTTATTGCACTTTTGAGTAGTATTTTTGTTTGTTCCTACAATTTTTTTCTACATGTAAGTCAACTGTTGATTTGAAATATCTTTAGGTTTTAGACGCCCACTTTGTCTTTGCCATTTTGCCAAATCCTTCTCTGTTACTTGCAGAATTATGCAAAAATACCTCTGTTGTAGTTTTATTCCTTTTGTTTAAGAATTATTCTATCTAGTCACATTGGGGTAGTGGTGTGTTCATTAGGAGTGTCCAAAAAAGTCGTGCTGTGGTGGGACAGGCCTTTAATCCCAGCACTTTGGAGGGAGAGGCAGGCAGATTTCTGTGCGTTTGAGACCACCCTGGTCTACAAGAACTAGTTTCCAGGAAAGGCTCCAAAGCTACCGAGAAACCCTGTCTTGAAAAACCAAAAATGAAAAAAGAAAGAAAAAAAAAAAACAGAGTGTCCAAGGAGGTGAGAAGTGTAAGATCTCTTGGAGCGGGAGTTTGTGAGTCACCTAACATGGGTACCAGGAACTGAACTAGGGATCCCTGCAAGTTCTTACCATTAAACACAGAGCAGTCTTTTCCACACCCTGTGACTCACTTTTGAATTGTACATTTTTTTAAAAAATTAAAAATAACATCTCTTTTTCCTCTAACTTGCCCTGGGAGACAATTTATTATTATTTATTTTTGGATGAGTCAAAATTTCAGGGTACCCCTAATTGTAGTATGTTGCACCCTAATCCATTTGAAGGTTAGCTCAACCCTCACACGGAAAATGACTCTTCTTTGTATCTAGGAGCAAGTTTCAGAAGGAGGAAGAGAATGCAAAGGCTAGAAAGATTCTCACAGAAGGGGCTACTTATTAAAGCATCTTATAGCACTTTTCCCTCTATTCGGGATCACAGCCCTGATAGTCGGTAGAGAGTTGTAAGGATGCTGTCCTCTGTCCTCAAATAGCTTAACATACCCCACTCTGCTATCTGATAGCTGGGCATTGTTTTTGTTGTTGTTATGCTGGGTATTGAACCTAGAGCCCTGTGCTCTCTGAGCAAGCATTCTACCACTGGGTACATTGTCAGCTCACTTTTCTTTTTACCGTGAGACAGTCAATCTCATTGTATTTCCCAGGCTAGCTTTGCACTCCCTCTATAGCCAGCCTTGAACTTGCAGTCTCCTTACCCTAGCCTAGTGAATCGCTGGAATTGCAGGCATCTACTACGAAGCCCAGCTTTTGATAACTGTTTGACTTCTGTGATGGGATCCTGAGTCTGAACGTCATTCTTTAAGTGCAATAAACCAGGAACGTGTATTTCCTGTCATTGCTGACTTTGAGACATCACCATTTGAAGATCCATTTCTTATAGCAGTGAATGCCTTCCCAGGAGGGAGTAGAGACTGTGGGGAAGATCTTCAAGAGAGAGTCCTGGGAGCCCCATATTTAAGTGTAGAAAGAGAAGGCTGTGCAGAATTTGGAAAAGCAGTCAGGATGGGAGAAGAAAACTGAATGGAGAGCCAAGAAAGAATTTGGAGGTATCTGGTGACATAGGTCAGCCAATGAGGGTACAAAGAATCTGGCAGCTGGGACAATTCCTAAATTGCTGCCAGCTGAAGTGGACAGGGTCTAGTTGAAGGCACTTGAGTTTCTGGAGCCTTACCTTTGAAGTAGACTTGTGACCAGAGCATCTCATTGCTCAGCTGCTGTGAGTGAGCATCTTATTCACCGGATTCCTCTGAGACCTTCTTTCTCACCGCAGGCCCTCAGATAATAGAACCACATAACTATGAAATGAAACCTCTGGAGCACGAGTCAAATCCCCACCCTGGCGTTTTGTCACAGCGATAGAAAGCCGACTACCACAAATAAAGTTGAGGCGCTCCAGGTGCCAGTAGAGTTCAGGGACATTAAAAGCGACTGCAGTTCCCAGGGATACCAAATCACTTTCTTCTTGTGTGTTGCCTAGTTGGTTTCTTAGCTCACAGTGTACAGGAGAGAAACTGATTGTTTTGATGAAGCACTACTATCCTAACGTCCATCCTACCATGATAAAAATATCCCCCAGCCCACGCTGTGAGACAGATAACCTAGCTGTGGGCTGCACGTGCGTCTTCAGTTTCAAAGTGTGGACATGGCCATTGCTTCCCAGTTAATGGTGCATGCAGAGACATGTTAAGATAGGTTCTGGTCGGACAAGAGCAAAAGAGGAGGTAAAAGCCTGGCAGCATGGTACATGCCTGAAAGCCCAGTGCACAGGGCCCAGGTAAGAGGGCTCTTGTAGGAGGACTCAGACAGAAGGGCTCAAAAGAGCACTGAATACTCAAAGCCAACCTGGGTGACATAGCAAGACTTATCTGGGATAGGGAAAAGAAAAAAATGCCAATAGAAAGCTGATAAATCTATGACCGAGGAGAAAGAAAGAAATGAATTCAGAAGGCAGCCAATGGTTTATGCAAATATCATTATGTAAGAATACAGGAGACAGACACAGGAATGAGGTTTAGCTATGCCTGGAGGAAGATACAAGGAGCTAAGAAGCATGGAGTTTCCAAAGAACCAACTAAATGACAAGATGCCAAAGACAAAAGTAAAGAAGAGCTGGTCCACACAGTATGTGGTTGGAGAATGGATTTCTTAGACTGAGTAGGTATGAAAGTCCCTGCTATTAAGGAATTCAAAGGCCAATAAGGAGAACAGAATGAATCAAACTTATGGAGTGTGTAGGAGGCACCCAAGATATACGGTATGATAGCCAAAGCTCTAACATTATTCTTCCGAGTGAGCAGGAACACCATGTGGGTTTTATTGTTGTCGTGTGAAACATTTGATGTATGTGCAATCGCGTTTCATCCACTAAGCAACCTTTTGAAGCAGGTTTGCCTGTTGTTCCCATAAAGTTTCTTACATTTCAAAAAGCCAAATAGCTCGTCCCTGGGACATGCACTGAAGGTACAACTGAGCTAAGATTTCAATAACTCTCAGTCATCTCATTTGTGGCCGTGGCAAAAGCCTTTAGTGGTTCCACTCTTAGACTCACCCATGCCCCACATCTGGGAAGCTGCGTGGCTTGAGGAAATACTGTTCACTGGGGATCCAATGTCTGGAAAGATGATAGTGGACCAAGCATGTAGGGTAAAATCTGAAAATAAATCGCAGCTTACTGACACTGGAACAAGTGGGACCGTTAGGAATGGTGCAAAGAGCAGAAGGAGGATGGGGGCCGAACCCATTGGAAGGAATTCTAGGAAATGCCTAGATTCTTAGGCAGAACCTAAGAAGGCCTTGAATTAAGATGGTGATAAAGGCCAACAAGCCAACATTAATTGGCCTATTCACTTTGAAATATATGTGTGTCTCTGTATATACATAGCTTATTGGTTTATATATACTAATAGATATCAAAGATATCTATTCTAATTTTAAAGATGAAAATTAAATTTAGAAGATCTCAGTTAGCACTTCCACTTGATTTCTACACCAGTTCTTATGATGATAATGTCAAAAAAAAAAAAAGAAGCATTGGCGTGACAGTAAGGACAGATTTTAATGTACGTACACAGGTGATTAGGGTTGGTGACTCAGTCTCCCTTAATCCAGTACATGAATTTCACTATGTCTAAAATCTCCAGCTTCTGCCTAAAGCCTGGAACAGAAAAGAGGTAGGGGGCTCATTGAGTTTCTTCAACCTTGATGGGATGAGGAGTATGTGTCCACCAAGATGTCTTCTGGATGGCTCTCTGCAGATCACAGCTAGGTTGTTCCTCCTTCCTAACTATGATTGTTTTTATTTTTTTAAATTCTAGTAACTATAATAAGCACACATAAAAACAATGAGCAAAACTGAGCAATAAGGAGAAAATTTTTGAGTATTGCTTAGTACATGGTATGATCTGATTTTTCAAAACCCACACTTACAAGCAAGACACGTGGCATTTTTTTTAAACCTCAACCCATACAAGTGAGTAAAAAAAAAATCAAGCTTGGGTTATGCTTTTTCCTTTCATTGGCCCAAAGCGTCCTGAGTGTTGCCAAGGGAAACCTTTCTATTAAAGGTCCCCTGCATGACCACTGAAGGGTGCTAAGACCCCAGTTCAATTTTCAACTGCAATTTGCCTTGTCTCTCTAAAGCTATCAAAACTGTTCTCACAAACACTAGAAAGAATCTGTCCCACAGAAAATTTCAGTGAATGAGTTTCTTCCTTTCCCGCCCCCAGCCGCCACAACTGCCCCTGCCTGGGTCCTGGTTGTCTTGATATTCTGGTTCCTGGTAACTTTGGGAGCTCACTTTCCCTCTCTGCTAGGGTAACCTTTTCTTCTCTTCTTAGTCTACATTCAAATTCTTTTTGAGACATTATCCCTGTTTTATGGGTTCAGTGGGTGTTGACAATTTCTAACTCATCCCCTGGCACCGCATATTCCCTGAGCTTTATACCCTTATAAGCACCCATATTGTGACTACCCAGGGATTCGCTATAGGCTACTTTGACTTAATTCATCAGCTTCATGACTACTTTTGAATGGCAGCCCCCTTGGCATTCTTCCCATTGGGACCTTGACTATTTTCTCTTTCCTACTCCTAAAAACAATTAAGAGCCATGCTGTGTCCATTTCCCTGCTTGTTGTTCCTAGGATGTAGGCTCTGTGCTCTACTGAAAAGTAGTAGAAAAATAGAACAAGGTCCTGTGACTGAAACCTTCGCCCATGTTCTGCATGCATTGATGATGGATTTTATTAAAACTTATGAGAGACAGTAACCATTACCATATGGAGGTACATTGTTCCATGATAGATCATAACTTTTAACTAATTAGATAGTGAATCTTTTGGACTAATGTCCATGATGTTCTTTTTCTCTCATATTTTCTGTATCTTTACTCTGAGTCCCAGGACTTCAACTCTGTCATCTATCTCTTCTACTTTTTGTTTTTAACTAAAGAATAATACCAGTGTTCTTACAAACTGAATATAAGTCAAAAAAGTTCTCTTTGCCCTTTGGGCTTCATTTGTTCTAAAACATTTTAGAGGGGAAAAGTAAGTTCTGTTCCTTACCTTGAGATTTTTTTTATCTGTTTCCACACCATCAAACTGTTTTATTTGCTTGGCTGCTATACCTCTGTATTTCCTCAGGCCTGTTATATTGTCTCTGTATTCTGGGTGGATCATGCCTGTTATACAGCTGGCATGTACACTGTGAGTTGAAGTGGGTGCTTTTTGCTTGAGACCTGGTCTGTTTTCTGTTCTCTATGTCTGGATGGTAGGAAATTTGTCATCTGGATTGGTTTACTTCTCTGAATCTTCATCTCCATGACTCTAAGACTGTCTGGTATTATCATAAGAATCCTAAAATATCAGAATCAATTGTTATGAATGCTTTCTTTCGTTCCAGCCCACTCAGTACTTAGAGGATTTGGGGAAGGGCTTCTGAGGAAATGTAGGTTCTACCTTGATCCTGAGGCATAAAGAGGTGTTTATCTCAACAGAAATAACTCTTCAGTCTGTTTTCTTTTTTCTCCAGTTTTTATCTTAGAAACTTCCTCAAGTAAATCAGAACATAAAGAGGCAGTTCCTAGCTCATAACCATAGCTTCCTGAACTAGGAATGGGGAGGTGTAATGTAGATCCTGGCCCCATATGCATTGAAGAAGCCCCCATGACACCGATTAAGCCATGGACAATCTCTAGATGGAGGGCATAAATCTCATCAGAGTTCTGTTAGAATTTAAGTAACATCATATATTTTTATGACCTTAGAAATAGAAATAATATCGTAAAAACATTCATCACTAGCCTTCATAGTCAAACTCTTAATCCAGCACATAACTTATGTGGGAGTGTCATATACCAATCTGTTGATTTCATTGGTTAAGTAATAAACAAGCTGCTTGGCCTCATAGCTTAGAATGTAGGTGGGTGGAGTAAACAGAACAGAATGCTGGGAGGAAGAGGAAGTGAGCTCAGACTTGACAGCTCTGCTTTCTGGAGCAGAGATGCCAGGCTCCTCTCTCCCAGGAAGCTCCGACCCAGGATGGACATTGGCTAGAATCTTCCTGGTAAGCGCACCTTGGGGTGCTACATACCTGATTAGAAATGGGCTAAATTAATATGTGAGAATTAGCCTAGAAGAGGCTAGATAGTAATGGGCCAAGCAGTGTTTAAAAGAATACAGTTTGTGTGTTGTTATTTCGGGGCATAAGCTAGCCAAGCGGCCGGGGTGCTGGGGACACAGCCCCGCCGCTCTTATTACAGCACATAACTTTACACACACAATATAATGTATAATTTATACGTTTTGTTCAGTTTCACATATCACAGAACATGGCTGGCATCCACGAGGAAGAAACTGAATAAACAAACTGCGACGGTGGCATTGTTAGCATCTCTTCATGAAAGAAACATGCCAAGAGATGAACAATGGACAAATGAGGGAAAGCATGAAAGAAAAAATAGAGAATTAGACATGGTGGGTTCAAAAAGTTGAATACCATACTAGTAATTGGCAGAAAGTCAGTCCAATTACAAGAAACCTTTCTTAAGCTAACAGAAGTAGCAGAATGTATAGATTGAAAGCTAAATATGTTTCAGTAATTGTTAATAAAAAATTAAGCCAAAATATTTCCCTTTCTTGTCAGATGAAAGGTGCTGATTTATTTTGTAGGTTGAACATGGGTTGGCCAAGTCAAAACCAGCACATCAGAACTAATGAAAATGTTCAAAAAAATGCTTGATTTAATTATCTGTTGAATAGGGCTAAAAAAAAAGCACCTTTACTTTAAGAAAAAGAAAACTGTCTATTATAGGCTAAATTTGAGTGGCTGTCAAGAAATGCATATGCAAGTGTCCATGATTGGCCTATGCTATCATGCAAGAGGTTTCATGACCTTTTATAGCCACATGAGGATATCATAAGTTAACATTTATTAAATACATTGCCAGGGGCATGCGGCAGTGCTGCACCAGAGCGGGGAGATTTTTCTTATGGTCTCAGACATTACCTCACAGCAATCTTAGATGATAATCCATCCAGGCCGACAATGTAAACTTTGCAGCGCATTGTGACAGCGTGACTTCATCGTCATGGGGATGTTAAGTAAGACACAGGCTGAAAGTGACTATACTCGGCTTGAGACGACTCAAGATTCCACCTCTCCCAAATCTACAGGATGCTGTAGTCAGTCAAGGTTGAGGAGTTGGGGGGACCTTTAATACAGATGTAGCTCTCAGAGAACTTCTGTTTTCCTCTGATGTTTGAAAATAACCAAAAAAGGGAATCAGGAAGATGGCTTCACTAGAAAAGGATAAAGGGATTAAAATACGTCTCTCATTTTGTCCTTGAAGCAGTTCTGAGAAAAAAAAATTGCCATGGAGCATTTTCACAACCCATAGACAGAGATATTCAGACAAGAAAGGTCTTCCCAGCCTTTCCTCCCATCTTCTCTGTCTCATATACAACCCTGCCATCTTTCTACTGTTCATCTTTCTACTCACAACTATTCTCTGGTGACCTTGAGTTTTCTAATCAAAATGAGACAACACAAATCATGATTTACCTGCCCATTCTAATCACTCTATTCCACATCAAGCACTCATGAGATGGGATGTGGGTCTGATCTATAATTAGCTAACATGAGAACAAGTAATGTAATCCATTAAATTGTAAATTTAATGTGTTATTAGTTATCACTATTGATCCCACAGGCAATAATATTTCTATGTTCATCATGAGCCTGAGTCAGTTTTCTGAGCATAAAGCATCTCCATGTTTGGAAACATGCCTGGGAGTTGCTGAAGCTGCATTGCCCTCACGGTCTTTTAGAGTCGTGATGTCCAGCACAGTATGGTGCTGCCAACCACTGATGTTCCTGCAACATTCCACGGGAATAGTTCTGGAGCTCCCTCATATCCTGTCTACACTTAACAAATGCTGCTTAACAAGGCCAACCTGAGGATGTGTTCTAGCTCACTTTTCTTTCCCCCTGAACACCTTGATTTAAGGAGCCACAAATGTGCCCCTTAGTAACTTATTCCATTGCTAAATTGTTTCAACAGTCCAAAGGCATTTTTCCTACTCTCTTATTTGACTGCTTTCCTTCCCCTTTTGATAGTCAGTCTAGTACTCTTGTTCTTGTGTTTGTACATTACCCTATACTGTTTAGTGGTTAGGATGTCATACTGGGAGAGCATCCCTTCGAATTTCTTGTTCTTGTGTGGTCACAGCCAAGGATGTGTTTTTAGTTTCTATATATAAACTGAGTTTGGTTCACAACTGCACAAGGAGAAAGGAAAGAAAGAGGGGTTGGGGTTGGGGGAGAAAGAAAGGAAGATCTCAACTTACTCATTGACTTTTAAGAATTTGAAATTATGAGACAGAAAACCAAGAAGTTACGTGGCATGGCAAACAAACACAAGCTGCCTGGCATGTGGCTGAATTATTTAATGACAGCTAACATCCCCTTGAATAACGAAAGGCTAAAACTAAGACCCGTATGGGAATTGGATGACTCTCACAATTGCCCTCTTCCTGAAGAACTGAAATGCCAGCTCAGTGTCTAGGGTCTAAGTGATCCTACAGGCAACTGTGAGCCTGTGAGTCGCTGGTCTGTGTAATGCAGCTGAGCCCATGAGCTCCCAGAGACAGATGTGAGAGCCTGAGTCATGCATCTGTGTGATGCAGTCAAGCCCAGGAGTCCGGAGGTGGCTATGAGCGGAGGGCTGTGTAATGCAGAGGAGGCCAGGAACCTAGAGACAGATGTCAGTGTATGAGCTGCAGGTCTGAAAGACCACGTGTGAGCAACTCTTCCTTCCAGGGGAACTGAACACTGTCACTTGAGACCTGTTGTGTCACACAGTTCCTGTGCTCCCTTCTCCACCCTATGTTCGTCTGTAGGCTTGGCCTCGGGAGATGTCTGTCTTGAAAACCATTTACCCTGACCACCCCACAGCTACCTCATCTCAATACCAGAAAGGAGATATCTGCTAGGATAAAAGCTCCTCCAATCGTCTTAAGGAACAGCCAAGTGCCTGCTCAACATTAAAATCCCCCAGATTTATCATAATCTACATCGAGGCCTAGGGTGGATGCCTGGAACACAGCTTTGACTAAAAGTAGCCTCCCCAGGTCTCATGAGAAGGCAGATGTTAGCAGCTGCTTCTTTATCCACCATACTCATCACTGTAAAGATCGGGGTGGGTACCGTGGAGTCCACACTTAGCTTTGCAAATGTCTAAGCCAAGAAGCATTTAATCTTCCCTTTCCTACAGGACAGCCAGTTTTTCCTTAAAAAGTCATTCCATGAATGAATTCCAAAGAATTCTTTAACATCTTGAGATCACAGTAATAAAAAGTAATGCATTGAATATAATTAAAGCTTATTTTTTTTTCTCCAAAACACCTCCCAACAAAAAAGTAAATAATTTGACTGTGGCACAATTCCTTCATGCCGATACCATTATCATCATGAAGCTATTGGGATGATAGTCACTGTCTCTACTCTGTAGGTGGGTATACTAGGTTTTGAGAAGCCTCAAGTGTAGCATGGTCACATAACTGCGAGTCAGTAAGGTGTCATGAACAAGCTTTGGAACTCCATACCTAGGAGTCTTCCTGATGGGTTTTTTTTTCCCAGAGAAATTGACTGGGAAGGAGAGGAAATCAAAATGACTTAACCCCTGTTTTATAAATGTGTAAAATTCCATTAAAGTGCCATAATGCAAGGGTCCCAGATTTCAGTTTTATACTCAAGCTCTGATCCCACTCCTACCACTGATTCTCTCTGGCCTTGGACACATAGATTAACCCAACTGCAATACGCTCCCTTCGCCACCCCAGCTAGATCAAACGCTGCAGGCTGAAACAGGGCCAATGTCTGATATCTTATGTATTTTCAATCAATGTGTGTTTCATTTTCCTTTAGTCCAAGAAAGCAACACAAAACTGTTAATTAGCTGAATGATAGTAATAGTAGTAGTAGTAGTAAATATGTCCCTTAGCAGAAGAAGCATCATGTAGACAACAAAACTCCTAGTGGCCAGGCAGCTGTAGAGACAGATCTGTCACCAATGCTTCTGTACTGTGATGCCTGCCAAGCCCTGTGCTTTGCCCCAGGCCCAGAGAAAAGCATATTCCTGCTACAGCTGAAGGAATAGAACAAAATTTCTCTCAGGAAAACCATGAGACAAAAGAGAAGGGAAAGAGCTAGGCAAGAAAATAGATTGAATGGGTTGAGGAGTCTGTTTCCTTCCCCACCCTTCTGCTTTTCTTCGTGGTCCCAGACCTGTGGTTGAAAGTGCTGAGACCTGTCTTCTGACTAATAAAAACATGAAGGACACATAGATGCCCACTTGCAGGGCTCCGTCACCTCAAGGAGGATGGCGTCTCTACCAGGTCCCTGCATTCAGCCTGCTCTTTGCTGTGGAGATAGAGGCCTTATGCTCTAATTTTAATTTGTGCTGCTCCGTAATGGTTTCTGTGAAATTATTTTATGAAAAGGTGGGGCATAAGCAGAGAAAAGCACACGGAGAAGTGAGGAAATACACTCCCTCTTGAACACCGCCTTTGCCCTTCCCATACACTGCCCAACGTAAGGATGGAGTCATTCTCTGAGGCTCTCAGCTGTACCACGCTTTTCAGAGGTTGCTTATGGCATGCCAAGCAGTTCCATTTAAATAAGAAAACCCAGTAAAAGTGCCCAAGTTAAACAAATAAGATCTTACCTTTGGGTTTTAATAGCTTCCCTGTGCTGGGCCTATATTTTAGCGAGGTGTGGCAATCACTTTTAGGCAAGTTTATTCCCTACCTCACTCTCCCAGATACCTCCTCCCTAAAGACTGGAAAAATAACATGTACACATCCCCTACAGCTTTCTCTGTTGCAAGCAATGTTGATTCAGTTCTGGTTGCTGGAGCTTGCCCATTACTGACAGAAACATAAACAGTGCCAGACATTTCTTCCCTTTGCCTCGAACAGAGATGTTGTGGTTAGAGCTGTAGCAGCCATCTTCTGGCCTTGAGGCAATACACCGTCGTGGTAGGAATATCAAAGCAGGGAAACATAAGGGTGTTTCTTGTACATGTGCCTCGGAGCACACTGTCTACTCAGAAGTCAAGTTCCTACCTGAGTCTCAGTCGAGCATTCTGTTTCTTGAGCCAAACGTTGTCTGGAAAGACACTTTCCTTGAAAACGTTTCTGACTTTCCAGGCCTGGCACATGTAAGAAAACAAGGCTCAGCTGCTCCAGTGCTTTTGTCTGCGGGCTTTATTGTCCTAGGGACCTGATAGAGATGCTGGGTCCTCAGGTTGTGTTCCTGAGGTGCTCCACTCTATACAGACAGAGGCACAATAAATTTCATCTCAGCTCAGTTTCTCGAGAATTGCATTTAACTAAGGATCCCCAAATCTATAACAAATCTTGAGCAATAAGAGATTGAGATATGAGAATGCCAACCCTGATGGTCCTAGCACAAGAGAGGCAGAGGCAGAGGCAGGTGGATTTCTAGGCCTGTCTGATCTACAGTGAACTACACAGTGAAAAAAAGAAAATTATACTGTCTCCAAAAAGAAAAATAATTAAAGCACAAAAACAAAGGAAGATGGGAAAACAAAAGCAAAATTGGGGGTTGGAGAGAGAGTTTTATTTTAGTATAGGCAGAGTATTTACAATTTCCAACTATTATTTTGAAAACCATTTTATTGCCCCTTACATAATGAATCTTAATTAAGCTATATAATATTCTTGTAATATACCTCAGAAGCATTACATCAAAAACTTAAAGAAGGGTGTGGCCCAGCAGTTAAAATAGGAGAAAGAAACAGAGACAGAGAAAACACAGAAACTCATGATACTTTTGAGAAAGAGCAGGTTTGAGTCTCAGCAACCATTCTCAGCGTAGAATACAATGTATTCCCATTTTCATCAGGACCATTCCCAAAGACCCCATAACCTGGGGATGCCAACAGCATGGAAACTCTTTGTTTTTGGTCATTTTATTTATTATATAGGTATGGGTAATTTACATGCATGCAGATCTGTGCACCACTTGCATGTCTGGTGCCTGTGGAGGCCAGAAGAGAGTGTTGGATCCCCCAGAACCAGAGTTCTAGGCCTTTGTGTGCTATCATGTAGGTGCTGGGAATCAAGTCCAGGGCATCTGGAAGAGCAGCCAGTGATTTTAATGGCCAAGCCATCTAGGGCCTAGAAAGTATTTTTATCCCTTGTTCATGCTGAGGCAGGTTGGGTGACCTACCCAGCCCTCATCCTCTCACCTCCCTTTTCTGGATGTGTTCCCTTGATCATGAACTGCTTTCCCTTGCTCATGCTGTCCTGGCTCTGAGTCTCTGGATCCATTTCCCAGCTGACATCCGCCTCTGCCCTGCTCCCCTAACTGTTGAGAACATCCTGATGAACCTTCTGGTATTTTGGACCTCAGCTCTCTTAACAATTCGTGAACGCAGTTGCTCTTCCATTATGACAGTCTCCTAAACCTTCAGACTGCAGCCCCAGCTGAGCTGGATAGAGAGCTGTAGGAAGCCCAGTCCCATCCCGAAGAATCAGCCCACTGCATCAACAGCAGCAAGGTTGTTGGCCAATGCAGTGAAGGTAGATGCTAAAACGTCGCAAATAGAGGCTACCCAACTTTTCTTGTGGTCATGAACCACCCCTGGTTTTACATTTGTGGCTGTGTTGTGAAGGAGTGGAATAAGAAAGAATTGGTGTAGCCCACTGAAGAATCATCTTGAATCAATCCCTTCCAATGGAAAATGGGGCAACCTAACAAAGGTGTTTCCAGGCTCTTTAAGAATCAATTTAGTTCACCATGAGGACAAGAAAAACTGAGTACATGGCATTTCCAGTGTCATCATAATGAATTTGAGAGACAATGCTACAGTCCACTGCCCTCACCACTGCCACTTAGCCGAGTGCCAGGAACCATGCAACAGCTTTTGACAACATCTGTACCCTGGAATTTCACTACGTCCAGGGACTGGGATCCAATTAAAACAGTTTTAGGTTTGGAATTTAATATGTCAGTCTCGGGTGTTACAACAGACTTTGGCAAAACTGAGAACTTGTTCTAATAAGGATGATTTTCAGACCATAATGTAGATGACAGTGCCAACTAAGGGACTGTGTATGCTTACGTAGTTAGCTAGCTAGTTAGTTGGTCAATTAGAAACGTGTATTGTTTTCATATGAGCAATAGTTCTTACACGCTTGCAAACAAGATGAATGGAGGGAACGACTACTCAGCAACCAGCTACACACTGCCTGCTAAAACGTTATGTCGTTCACGGTCACCTGTCATTCTGTGATGGGATAGGACTTTCTCCCTGTCTCCCTCGGAGATTTGATCACTCCAGGCTAAATATCATCGTCTTGGAAATGATGGTATTTCCAAGAGCAGTGACATCAAGGTCTGGACACATCCCATAGTTTTTCCCAGGAAGGTGAAATCTAAAATGTGTACAACAGAAGTTTTACCCTTAAAAAACACAGAAACAGACAAGTTTATGTCGCTGAATGTTACTATATTAGACTATGAACCTAAGCCATCATGTGGCCTTAAAGACAAAACAGTATAGAACATCACAGCGCAGCTGACACCCTTGAGTTATGGCTAAACTCCTCTGAAATCGCCCAACACTCATTCTTCAGGTTTTCTGCAGTCATTCTGTCTAGACAGGTCCTCTTTGTAAAAAAAATTTATTTTAAATTATGTGTCTTTTTGGGAGGAGGGAGGCACACACATTGGGTGCAAGTGCCCTCAGAGGCCAGAAAAGAGAACTGGGTTTCCTGGAGTAGGATTTAAGGGGTCATGAGCTACCATGAGGATCCTGAGAACCAAACTTGGGTCCTGTGGAAGAGGAACCAGTGCTTTGAAACACAGAATCACATTTTCAGCCTGTAGCCATGTCTTCATTGGGTCACTGACAGAAGAATTTGTCCTCAGAGAAGCGGAGCTGTATCCCTTCCCTAAAGGCACAGACTCTGGAGATCATCTGCTTGACGTAGAGAGGGAGTCGCTGAGACTCATAGAGAGAAAAACAAAAATAAAAAAAGCAACAAAACATAACAATAAAAACAGCCTTACAAAAATTATCCGAGTCAGATTCCCTGACTGGACCATGTCTTATTTGCATCTAGCTATGCTGTCTCACATGGAATTCGTTGGTTTTATTTTGTTTGCTTGATTGTTTATTTGTTTTCTTTTTGCTTTTTTGCCTTTGATATCCACTTGCATTCAACTGATTTTCTTATGACAGCTGCTATCTTTATAATAAGGCACATAAGCTTCCTTAACTAGGTAAGGGAAATATTTAGCCAAAGTTTAGAAACTAGATTCAGTCTTGTAGTTTATCGACTACAAATATAAATTACACTAATGCCAGAGATCTGAGCAAAAGAACAAACAGCAGACAGGTGTTGCTAGTCTCCCAGCAATACATACCAAGGCTGGACATGCTCAACAATTACTTTAATTTTATATTTGATCTAAAACCCTAAAATTGATTGATTTTCATTACTGGTGTTTAGACATCTTCAGGGTCTTCTGCATGGCCTATTAATAGGAGTATACTTTTGAAAAGTTCTCTTTGGATAGCTGTTCAGATCACTGTCCCGCTGCCATGAATAAGCTGACTTTCGGAAAATCAACCTGTCTATAATATAACTACAAAAGGCTGGCCTAGAGCCACTTCAGTGGAGGCATGGCTAATCCTATGCTAGGGGACAGTCTCCTCTCCAGTAGTGACAAGACTTGCATTTTTTTTCCAGCCCTCTAAAGCCCACAATCTTCCGGGAATGGTCCTAAGAACTTCCTTGGAACCACCCACTGTGGCTTCATCCCACGTTGCTAGGGAGCTAATTCACTAGAGGTGTGTCTGCCATGGGGAGTCTACTTCAGAGCACACTTCTCTTTTAGGGAGTTTTCTGATTAGTTCCTCTGAAGATGTGTCCAGTAGTTGAAAGATTACTCTTAGTTTTCCTGAAAACCTTCTTAGAGAAGTCTAAACGAAACTGAATCAGAACTTGAGGCTTGGATGTCTTTTTTCAGGCTTGGTCCTTGGAAAGTCTACCCTGGTTGTTTTGTTTTGTTTTTTGAAACTTTGTTTCTCCTTCTAGTGCACACAGAGTGAACATGAAAGCATGTTGGGGAGACCAGTCTCCATTCCATTATTTATACGATCATTTCTCGTCCTGTAAAACGCGTGTGTGTGGCTAGTAATTAAATCTTATTAAGCCAGGATTTCTTCTTTGTAATGTAATATATGGTTTAATTACATAAAACAATCACTTGAAAAAATGATTGTGCGTGCTTATTTGAGCTTTGAGTGCCCTCTACTGGAACAAGAAAAAAGTAAGAAATCAATAGCACAGAGGCCTTGGAAGGGTCTGCCCTAGCAACTAAAATATTATCTTTAGGGAAATAATAACAATAAGAACTCAGCATATCTCATTCACACTGATAAAAAAAACTGGAAAAAATCACTTTAAATAAACCTAATAGTGTGTGTTGTGTCGATTTTACATTCATAAAAATGTTTCAGCTGATTGGCTTGCCCAGTCGTTTCCAGTCTCTGTATTGATACTCTGTTTACAACCATCCTCTCTGGAACAAGGCTGGGAGCTGTATCAGCTTCCTTCTAAAGCCCAGGGTGATCTAGCTTTCACTGGGAAGAAGCATTCCAGACCTCAGCCACACAGGCCTTTGGTGTTTTACCTTCAACCCAGGTACCTGATCCACCTATGACCTCCTGACTTTACCTTGCCCCCGGCAGACCTCCAGGTACCCTCTCCATCTTCACACTGGCTCTTCCAACACTCAACGTGATCAACCGCAGCGCGTCCTCTTCGGCAAACACTCTATAATCAATCAGGCTTCCAGCCCTTTGATTCAATTTCCTAACTCCTCTGAACTACATGGTTTTATCTTAACTGCTGTCATCAACACGTTCATTTCCACCAATACTTTGGTCTTCTCTATGGCCTTGCCCACTGTCTATTCTCCTACAGTCTAGTGATTCACTCCAATGGACTTCACTTCCCAAGCTGCCAAGCACTGCTGGATTCAGTCATCTGGTAGAGTACACTGTCCAGAGCCTGCTTTAGGTGAATATCAGGGGGATGCTCAGTGATGCACTTTCTCCTTGCTGCTGTTTCCCTGGATGCTAAAGGCCAGTCTTGCCTCCATCCTTCATTATCAAGACTTGGTATGCTACTGAAGTTTTGGGGCTGGGGATGCAGCTTTTATTTTCTTACCCCAAACTTCTAAATTTGTCTTTATCCCTGTCCATTTGCTTTTGCCGTTAAAGAGAGTCTCTTGTTTATTTGCTAGAAACTTCCAGTCTGTCTTAATTTGTGCTCCAGGAATTTGATAAATGTTGCTCTCCCTCCACAGCTGATTCTTTCCTACACTCAGAAATAGCCCATGTTATCCAGTCTTCCTCTATTCCCAGCCGGCACTACCAGGCAGAAACCAGCCCCACATGGCCTTTGACTCCTTAGGAAGTTCCTTGGTTTGGAAGCCTGTGCTTCTGCCTCCTGCCTTTCAACAGCCACATAAAGCTCCCTAAAACCCAGTGTGGCCTCAAACTTTGATCACTAAGCAAGGTAAAATCGAGGGTCTCTTCCCTCAAGTTGCTCAGCCCACTGAAGCCTTAGAGTGCAAGACAGACCCCCGCTGTATCCACTGCGCATGCGTGGGAAGAGAGTGGTGTGAAGGACCATAAGTTCTCCTTCACAGAACATAGAACTGTTCTCAGTAATTTAACTTGAATCTCACTGGCTTGACTGCAATCAAATGACTAATCATCGGTGCATGGGAAATTGGGACATTAACGATTTGATTCTATGCATTTATGCAATGGAGTGCTACCTACTAAGCGGCAAATAATAATAATGACATTTTGAGATTTGTATGCAAATGGATAAATCTAGAAAAAAATATTGCATGAGGTAAGAAAGACCCAAAGAGACAAATATAATATGTACTCACTCATAAGATACAAAGCAAAGAAAAACCAACCTACAGTCCACAACCCCAGAGAATCTAGGAAACAAAGAGAAGAACCCTAACAGAGACATACACGGATCTACATAAGAAGGAGAAAAAGACAAGATATCCTGAGTAAATTGGGAGCATGGGGATCAGGAGGGAGAGTAAAAGGGGAGAGGAGAGAAAGGGTTGAAAGTGCAGAAAAATAGAAAAAGATACAACACAATAAAAACAATAATTTTTTTAAAATTTTAAAAAGATTTTATTTAAGTTCATCAGTTAAAATTCTGGAGATTCTATTACTAAGGAATAAGGAGAAAACTGATATTTGGGTATATTCAGTTCTGTGTATGCTAATCTCACATTGGAATAACAGTGAAAAAACTAATGAGATTGAGATTTCAAAATGTGAAGAAGAATACTTTAATATTATAGAAATTCAAAATCTAAAACTTGAAATTTTGTGTCCCAATGTATACATTACATATTTTCTAAGTGCTTTATGAACATAGAAAGGCATATACGTGGCTTTTAAGAGTAAAAATAAAATAAATACACACTGGTTTATCCTATGAATATCACTATGCTTATATGTGTCCACACTTTTTGAAAAAATAGAACAATGGCAGAAATGGTGATTTGACCAATACTGCTACTTTTAAAAAGCATTTGGTTTACTAAGGAGTCTATCTATCTTAGTAAGTAAACACTATTTTTGCTTAAGTTATTACGTGTGTGTGTGTGTGTTCGTGTGCATGCATGTGCACATATGTACTTTCTCCTTCTCATGTGGGTCCTGGAAATCGCAATCAGATCATTAGTCTCTGCCTGGCCCACCCTTGTTGTTTTAAGAATATTTTACCATGCTTGAAAACAGCTTTCGTCTTTTTAAAATTATTTCTTTTATTTTTGAGATTATAATGTAATTGCTCCATTTCCCCTTCCTCTTCTCTTTCTCATATTCTATCCTTGCTCTTTTTCAAATGCATGGCTTCTTTATTTTAATTAGTTTTTGTTACATTGTGAGCAACTTTTATATAAAGTAAAAGTGCTACATTGTTTCCAACTCACAGAAACTTCTGAGAGGCTCAGGGAGGGAGAAAAGTAGGGAGGGATAGAAGGAAGGAGAAAGGGAAGGAGGGAAGAAATTTAAAGGAAATAACTATCTTAGAAGGGGTACACACTTGTTGACAGGGTTGAGGGCTTGGCATGCATGCCAGAGGCCCTCCCTAATCACCGAATCTGATCCATTGAGAAGCATCAGCTGGAGCCTGGAGGCATTATACATGTGAAATGTTTCTGTCTTTTCTAATTTCTCCCCAACCTTTATCTTAAACTATGCTATGGTGGATTGCCTAGCTTTCTCTTTTAATAAAATTAGGCCAAATTCTATAGTGTTTGCTTTGTTGAGATGCCTGCAGATAAAATGTACAATCAAAAAAACTTAAACAACTTTTTTCCTCTTCCCAGTGTGGGTTTCATCCACAGTGTAAAGAGCTGAAGTGTGAAGTAAGACTTGGTTAGCTCTTCTAATTACATTCTCCCTCTTCTGTATGCACAGCTTTTTAGGCTTGGAGCCAACCGAGTTAAAACTGTAGAAGGTGGATACAGGCTTAAGGGAATAGCAGATTAAAATGTTGCTGTGAGGGTAAGAATTCAGTGTGGCTCTAGGAAATAAGGGACACTGAAGTGGACGGGGAGTTTAAAAAGAGCCTGAAGTCGTAAAATGTGGCTGAAGAGGTAGGCAGGGACCAGATTACAGGCATCTTGAAAGCCAATTAAAAAAAAATTGAGAGTATATTCTAGAAACAGTGGAAAGCCATCTGAAAGATTTTGAATACAGAAGATTGTTGTTTTAGATCCTTAACCATGTGGGGGAGAAGGGGAAGAGCTCATGAGAGGAGAATGTCAGAGAAAAGAGAAGGCTGTAGTCCAGGAAAGACATCAGGGGCCTGAAAGAGAATGGTGTGATACCATTGACAACTGTGGGCATTCTGAAAGATGATGTAGGTACACATGTTTGCCTACGATGCCTGCTGTATCCAAGGGGATATGCTGGGGATGTGACTGATACATGAATCTCAAACCTTGGACGGTAGGCACACAGACAAAACCGTGAGGGTGCATATGGTGTCTATAGCCGCAGGAATCAAAGCAGTTACCAAGACAGTAAGTAGTAACAAAAACATTATAAAATATCTCAAAAAAAAAAAAACTTCAAACGCTTTGTCAGTCTCTGCTCCCACTCCTTTTAAGGATTTTATGACTTCATTTCACAATAGGACCTTATTGAAAACATGTAATTTGTCTTGTTTTGATACAAAATTATCTCCAGAAGTATGATTTTTACTGCACGTCCTTGTGGATGCTGTCCTTCCCTTGTGAGATAAAGTATTTTCAAACCTCCCATATTCCTAACTTTCCCACTTACAGTATAGTTGTAGCACACACACACACACACATTTAATCTGTGGGATTGAACTGCATGCTCTCTTAGAGGAAAGAGAGAGCACTACAGTGCTGTGAATGACTCTCCAGGATCTCTGTGCCATGCATGTACCCAAGAACAGAACTAATGTGTGATGATCCCAAGTTCCACCCACAAAGAAATCCACTCTCAACCTATAGGCATACTGGAAAACGTTTGTTTGCTTGTTTGTATTTTCAAAATATGTGTTTGCATTGCATGTTAGAATCCTGCCTCCTGTTAGATAGTCTACTACTTTCCCTAAACTAAGGAGAGGTGCAGGCCTTTATCCACAAGAAGTGTTTGTGTTGTAGTCTATTTCCAGAGAGAGAAAGTCACTGAGTCGGTTTTACTAGTGGACAACACTGGGCACTCACCTTCTCTTTATCCTATTAATGTCAACAAATTCATATTAGAGTCTGAATGAGCATATAGAAAGAAGGAACCAAAATAGTTAGTTTCTTAGTTTACAGACAGTGTCTGGTGGCTTCATTTTACTCTGGACAGGGCCAAAAGATGAATGAGAAGCGGGACTCCCAGGAAAGCTGAGCATCAGCTCAACAAGGAGCCTGAGCAGCTAAAGAAAGAGCTGTTTCTGGCAGAACAAGTTTCGGGCATGTGATGGTGGACTTTGCAGTGAATGTCTTCACTGAAGTATCTAGCAAGAGAATTCTAACTTAGACTTGAAGCTAAATAGACATTGGAAAGAATAAAGGGAGGCTGGCTGTGATTTCCTCCCCACCTTGCATTCAGATCCAGAGTCAGTTGACTTTAGCACCTTAAGTCTCCTGGCCTTGCCCTAGAATTCTTAAATACCCTATTTTGGTGGCAACACCATGCAATGGCAATGTCTCTTTGAAAGTCTAGAAACTAGGGTCTCCTTTATGAGGATGGTTGAGCATGCAGTGTCCTTTTCTGCAAAGTGTTATTAATTACTGTGTTGGGTACCACCAGAGGCAACTCCTTCCTCTCATGTATAGGTCAAAATCTTTGAATCAATAAGATTTTTATACCAGGAGAAAGGGGGTCTTGCTTTGCAGTGCAAGTTGGTGATGTGCGGAATATCTTCTTCAGAATTTTAATGTGAAATTTGGAGACTGTCTACAGAAAGAGCTACCTTGAGAACCCCAAAATATTGGTTTTGTTTGACAGAAAAGAGCAGAGTTTAAGAAAGGCATAATGCAATTAAAAGCCATATCCACTACTCTGCTGCTCAACTGATGTCTTATTAAATATGTGTGCTTGTGGCCAAGGCAGTAGGAGGTGGGCTCTCAGCTGTCAGGCGGAGAAGAGAGTGCCTTGTGTGCCCTGGATCCATCGCTAAAGGCCTGCACACTCAGATTCCTGGCCCCCAAGGAGGGAGTCGTTTCATCCTCTTCCCACATGACAATCAAAATCACACCACAGACTTCACTTTTCTCACTTCTCCTACACAAGGGCTCATGGTTGGGCATAAGATAATGAGGACAGGCTCTGTCACCCACAGTGTGGCAAGATAAGATGGAGCATAGTCAAAAGGAATTATTTTAGGGTCCCCCTCCCCCAGAATTTTCACTGGTGACTCAGTTCATCCTCTCTATGGCTAAATAGGTATCAGAAATGATCCTCAGATGGCCCAGGCTTTCATTTCAAGTCGACTTCAGGATTCATTTCTGTGCTAAGTGTACTATTACATGTCTCCACATTTGTCTCCCCAAAGGGAGAATTCAAGTGCAACTCACACCACCAAACAGTAAGGGAAATCAAATGATATGGAATTGCCTGTAAAGCTCACATCAGTCTGCTCCACTCTGGAGCATGGCCTGCAGTAGCCTTCATGATGCTTTGTAAATAAATATTCACTCTCAGTAAGTTGAGGTTTGCCAAGCATCACTGCAGTAATATTTTTAATTATGCCCACTTTTAGCAGCGATTATAGTTGAAGCCACTAGGACCTTGGCTCAACGTCTCCACTATTTAAGGAGTTTCTCAGACCAGCCATGAGGCCGCCCTATGCCCATACATTTCACAATGTCTTTAATTTGCTTCCAAGAAGCATCTCAAAGATGTTAATTGTGAGGTTAGTGCAGAAACTGAAAAATGTTTAGTGACAATTTAAACAAATTAAAACAAAACGTTTCAACCTGGGGCTGGAGCTCAGCAGTTAGGAGTGTTTGCTGCTCATGCAAGAGGACCCACAGCCGACTCCCAGTGCCCACGGCAGGTGACTCACAGCTGCCTGTAACTCCAACTCCAGAGAAACTCATGCCGCTGGCCTCCAAGGCACCTGAATTCATGTGCACATACCCACACACAGGCACACACATATAGACATGATTAAAAATAAAAGCTATTTTTTAAAGAAAAGTTTGAGCTTCAAAGAATAAGCAGTGGACTAACGGTATGGAACTGTAGACAAGGAGGAAGCAGAGGAGGAAGCTGAGAAGAGGAAGAGGCAGAAGGGAGAAGTGAAGATGGGAGTTTTTGTTTGTTATTCAGCTGTTTGGTTTTGACTAACAGAAAACTCAAAAGTTCAATGCATAACATTTCTTTCTTCCTGGGCCTCAGTTTACTTCTCTGTTGAGTGGGACTACAGCTCAGATCAGATCAACTCACATAACAGAACATAGATCTGTCAGCTCTTTACAACATGATTGCTGTGCATTCAAAGACGACAAAGCCGCAAGGCTCATCAGCATGGGCTTCCCACAAAACAAATAAAATCCTTAGTCCCCAAATGATTCACAATACAAATAACATCACTTTTCCAATAGAATTTCAAATATTTTATGTTTGTGGTAATGTCATATTTATAAAAAACAGCAGCCACCTTTGAACACTATTCATATGGAAGAGCATTAGCTGCAGAAAGTGCTAATAAACTGGAGAATTGTCGGTGGAGATTTAAGGCCTAAATATTATTAAAGCTCCAAAATAAAATAATGAAACAGCGAATCTTTCCAAAGAAATGGAAATACCTGGGAAGAATGCAGCCATGGGACTTTTTCTCTGTTTTAATATGAAAGAAATAGGCGACTTAAATCTCATTTAATTATATATTCTCAAAAAGTTTGTGTACAAACCAAGTGATGATAGATCACATGTCAGCTATTGAAAATTGCTTTCCAAAGCAAGTATTAGCCCTAGGTTGTGATTTTATGCAATGGTTTTGGTCTGCCGCAAAGAGAAGCCCCATGGATTACGGGTGAAGAGTACTCTCACCTGTGGCTATGAGGACACATATTTAGAATGTAGTGAAGGACTGGGCTAGTTTAGTAAAGTGGCAGCTGCGTAGCTTTAGATAGTTGACTGGTTTTCCAATACCAGGCACGATTTCCCTCCTGTTGGGGGTGGGGGAGGATGCTTAGGTCCAAATTCAGAGCTTCTGGTTATCACTAAAGAATCCATGTTACTACTACAACTCAGAGCTGTCATACTGTTCATGGGAAAAGTCAGTACTCCAATTAGACAGAGGAAATAAACATAGAAAAAGAGGGGAAAGAGTAAAATAATAATAAGGATGTCTGAAAAGTCATAAGGAAGCAACTATTATTTACCTAAAAATACCTACAATATACTTAAGCCTGTGCCTAAGTATACAAACATAGTTTAAATGAAAATTTCCTTCCTGGTTTACAGGGCTCTCTTTAAGTGCCAATGACTTTCTTACCAAAACTCTTACCACCAGGCATGAAAAGCCTTCATCAGAGTTGTACAAGAGAATCTGTAACCTTCGTAGGCCCTTGATCGCCCTGGTGGTGGAAGGTAAGTCCCTAGTACAAAAGCCACCTTGTACTTCAGACACAGAACCCAGTGGCCCCTGAGGTGAGACTGACTGACTGTCCCCTCCCTGCAGATGGGCTCTCTTCTGAGTCACCCCTTCTAACCCGGACTGCAGGTCACCAGGGTCTGAGGCTCTTCATAGTTACTGGCTACTAAGAAGTTCCTCCCCATTTTTTTAATATCCAGTGCCTCATTTTCCTCTTCGTTCCCATGGAAAAATCTCCCCACTCTCTTCCTTCCTATCCTCTCCACTGACTCCTGGCCTGGCTTCTCTCACCACGGCCTGCACTCCTCCTTGTTGCTCTCATGCACACCTGTTTCTGGCTCTTGAGGCAGTCTTCCTGTGCTATCTCCCTCCACCTCCTCCCCTGACCTGCAGCTTCTTCAGTCTGACCACCCACTGCCCCCTAAAGACTGAGGAATCGGTATCACTTCCTCTAATTGTCTCTGGTTTCTACTGCATTGCTATCTTCTTTAAGAATACCTTTTGCGAATCATTGTCTTACTAAAATTGTCAGGATCCATAGGAGTGTGTGTGTGTGTGTGTGTGTGTGTCTGCATGTGCGAGAGAGAGATTCTATCATATCTTTATCAAAAGAAATGAATGATTCGGTCTTGTTTCTCCTGAGTTCATTTAGGAGGCCCTTGCTCAAGTTTTGCCAATGCACTATGTATTCTTTTTCATAATTCATAATTGTTAGTTACAATTAATTGTCAATATGTGCTAAAAATGTGTTATGGAGATTGTCATGAATGGTCCAGTGTAATTTGGAATTTATGGAAAAACTGTCTGTACTGTTTCAAGGACATGGGTCACCCACAAGGATGCCCCCTGTTCCTGAATTAACAAATCACATAACACACATCATGGCTTCTACATGAACATTGATAACAGCCCAGCATTTCCCCAAGAATCTTAGTACAATCTTTGGGTTGTTGTTATATGAAAATTAAAAAAAAAACTTTTCAAATTTTACAAATCAAGATAAATCTCCAGTTAAAAAAAATTACCAGGCCGAGTGGTGATGACATACACCTTTAATCCCGGCACACAGGCAGGTGGATCTCTGAGTTAGGGGCTAGCCTGCTCTACAGAGCAAGTTTCAAGACAGTCAGGGCTATATACAGAGAAACCCCGCCTCAAAAGAAAATTAAAGTGTACAAACAAGGCATATTACTGAGAAAGTAAAATTATTTTGAGCAGAAATGACAAGAATTTTGAAGCTTAGATTACAAGAGTTCAGAAATAGTAAAAGTGATATTAAATGTTGATAAAATATTTTCCATGCCTATGAAGCACCCTGTCATTCCCTGTTTACTCGCCAATTTGATTAAATTTGTTGTGGAGATACAGAAAGAGAGAGAGAGAGACAGAGAGACAGGGAGACAGAGATAGAGAGAGACAGAGAGAGAAACAGAAAGAGAAGAGAGAGAGAAAACCTATTAGAGTCATGAGTGGCAATGCCTTTCTTAAGTCACTGTGCCCCATAACAGCCTGCACTGCCTAGCACAGGACTAAAGTAGCCTGAATTCTAGTCTCTTTTTATTTTTGGTACTGTCTTACTTGGACAGTTCTGTCCCTGCTCTAGTGACCAGTAGAAAAATGTATATTCTGTTATGTCTTTTACTGAACTAAGTTCCTCCCTCATCACCAGCCATGTTTGTTCTCCTTTTGAGTTTATGTCTTGATTAACAAACCAAATTTTACATACATGCCCCAAATGCAAACCTTCTCTAAGATTTTAACTCTTTTCTGACTGTCTATGCATGAATGTATTTGATTTTGTTTTTCAACTTTTCAGATCTGACTGATGTGTGCTCTGTTCCTTTGCTGAATGACTGCCCTTTGGAATTTGCCCTTTTATATTCTTTGCCAAGGTCCTGTAATCTTTTACCTGAACCTCTGCTCTCTTTCCACAAGACATCTTTGTCTTGTTTTGTTAAGATGCTATCATTTCTTCAGTGTGTTTTTTTGGCTTCTTTATCAAATATCAAAAAACTAAAGATGAAACAGAGGCCTTCACATCTGGTTATAAGCAATAGTGGTATCATTGGACTTAAGACTTGCTCAACAAGGGAAAAATCATGCCTGGTACTGGAAATCCAGCCAACTACTGAGATTATGCATCAACTGCCCCATTAGTAGACAAGTATAATTCTAACTGCATTCCAAACTTATCCTTATATCCACATGCAAGTGTAACTATTCTTCATCTTCAAAGAAGTTTGTCTTTGCAACAAACAGAAACCATCACAGAAATCTACAACCAGTCATAATGCACAGCGCAATGGATTGTGTGGATACATCTACAACACAGTTCCTGCACCCAGGACCCAGGGAATAATTGTGAAAGACGGGGTAGAAAGACTGTAAGATCCAGAGGCCAGGAGATACATACCAGATTTCATTTCCTAGAAATGGCAGGGAAGCTGCAACCATAATGCCTCAACAATACGGCTGCCTTAATAAGACCTGAGAGGAGCAGAAGGAGGGAGAACATGAGCAAGGAAGTCAGGACCACGTGGGGTGCACCCACCCGCTGTGACAGTGAAACTGATCTATTGGGAGCTCATCAAGGCCAGCAGGACTGGGACTGAATAAGCATGGGATGAGACCGGACTCCCTGAACGTGGCAGACAATGAAGGCTGACAAGAAGCCAAGGACAATAGCACTAGGTTTCAATCCTAATACATGAACTGGCTGTGTGGGAGCCTAGCCTATTTGGATGCTCACCTTCCTGGTCCTGGATAGAAGTGGGAGGACCTTGGACTTCCAGCAGGGCAGGGAACCTGGACTGCTCATCATTCTCGAGAGGGAGGGGGAATGGAGTAGGGGGGGGGGGGGGGGGGGTAGGGGAGTGGGGGAAGGGGGAGATGTGTGGGAGGAGGGGGAGGGAAATGGGAAACTGGGAGGAGGCGGTAATTTTTCAAAAAATAAAAAAAATATGGACTTAAGAGATACTAACAAATACTCTATATAAATGGCAAAGAATGCACATTCCCCTTAGAAGCACATGGAAGATTTTCTAAAATGTATCACATTCTGAGACATAAAAATTATTTGCAAATTCAAAAGTATTAAAATCACTGGTTATTATCTATCTAACCACAATGCAATAACATACACACACGCGTACATAAACACACACACAAATAAATAAATAAATGACAGAATTTTCTTCTTTTCGAAATCTAAATAGGGTTCTATTGTGCATATTTCTTTTACATTTTTGCCTCTATAATGCACCCCAATCATAATTGATTCCCATCTCTCTGAGGTCCACCATTCCACCCTGTGCCCTCCCCCCAAAAAAGGAAAAAAAGAACCAAGTTTAATTTGTGTTGCCCATATATTCATGGGAAGATAGTGAAACATCCAGTGACCAGCCTTTTAAAGATAGCTGAGTTCTGTCTGAGCCCCCCCCCCCACAGTGTCCAGAAGCCCCCAACTGTAAAGAGCTGCACTACAGCATCTTTATCACAATTTTTAAGGATTCTCTTCAATAACTTATCTGGTCTGCTTCTTTCTTTTTGGGGGTGGGGAGTAGGGACAGATTGTCACAGAAGCCTATGTCTCTTATTCTTAATTATGGTCTACAGTCTTAGATATCACTGCCTAAAGATTCCTTGCCCATAACTGCTGGCCTTAGCATAGATCATAGACTTGAACATGGTTTCCAGCAGTAACACAGACCACAGACATTATCTTAAATAAAATAAGCCAAACCAGAAAGACAATATTGCATATAATAAACTGCTTAATGGTGACACACCCAGGTGCAAGCCTGGATCTGTGGCAGAGAAAATGGCTCACAGAAGCAGCAAACATGCTTCCACCAAGTTGGACTAGGCAGAGTGGGCCCTAGAAATACCTGACAGCTTAGCATAAAAAAGAGGTGCTTCTTGCCAGAAAATGATTACAGATACACAATAAAGACGGCCAGATTCAGATAAACAGGTCACAGTGTGGGATAAATGTGCATAGGCTTCAGAAAGAGAGGAATATATATNGGGAAGAGGGGGAGGGAAATGGAAAACGGGGAGGAGGCGGTAATTTTTCAAAAAAATAAATAAATAAAAAGACCTGAGCAACGAGAATGCCAGTAGACTAAAGTGGAATAAACAACTCTGAGAATCCTTATACCTAGAAAAAGAGCTATAGGAAACTTAAGAGTTCTGAAAGAAGGAGAATTAGTCTCTCCCAGGGATTATCCCCATAATTGGCAGTTCAATACTGATCAACCCTGAAATCATATATGCACAAGCAACATCAAGTAGATTTAGCAATAGATGTGCATAATATATACACATATGTATAATACATGTAAAATAAATATATACATATATATTTAATAATCAAAGGGAAAAGGCTAACAAGAAGCAGAGGAAGAGATGGGAGGTATTAGAGGGAGGGGAAATAGGAATGTTTGGAGGGAGGAAAGAGAAGAGGAAAATGATGTGAATTCATTTTACTTAAAATGAAAAGAATAATAAATAAAAATTCTAATTGTTGCTGGAAGGGCCTGGAACGTAGTCAGTGTTCAGTGCACATGTGCTGGTAAACAACTGAGTGTTAAGGATAAGCAGGGAAATCCAAGCTTCTACCCACCCAGTATCTCATGAAACGCTGTTTCTCTTTGTAAAGAGGAAATGTAAGTTTCTGTAAATGACAAAGATTGGGACCTTCCTTTTACAAGAATGATCAGGAGGAAGAGTATCTATCAAACTCATACCTTACAAAGTAGAAGAGAATGACCTCAAAAACTCAAAACTCTGTGCTGAGGAGATGGCTCAATGGGTAAGCACACTCGCTGCACTGACGTGAAGGTCTGAGTTGGTACTCCCATCCTCACAAGACCAAGTAAAAAGCCATGTGTGGCTACACAAGTCTGTGACCCCCAACACCAGAAGACCTAGACAAGATCATCTCTGAGGCTCACTAGCCATTAGACTAGCTCAGCCTAACAACAAAAAAAGCACCAGGTCCTGGTTCAATAAAGTCCTTGTCTTTTCTGCAGGCATAAAAGGCAGACAGCAATACAGGAAGAAGCATAATGTTCTCTTTTGGCGTCTGCGTGGGCGTGGGTGTGGACGTGTGCATACACACACATACATGTTGGCAAACATGCTCATATTACACACACACACACACTCACATACACACACAGGTTCTCAAGAATTCACTGAGTCTTGGGGGCGATATGGAGCTATAGAAATATGGCTTAGGGTACCTATAGAGATTGAAAAAGATGTCTAAGGACCTGAGGGTGGAATGACTATTTGAAGTAAAATTTCACGACTTCTGTCCATTGAGAGGCATGAGTGAGAAATGAAATGCCCCGATGAGAACTACAGTAATAAGGCAGGGGATGGACAACATTAAGAAATGGACAAGTTCACTGTGGTATATAAAGAGATGTAAAAAGAGGGAAGATGAATATAAACACTTAATGGAAGGCCTCATCCAAAAATTTGCTTTGATTAAAATGTTTCTTAAAACAACGAGAAGGACATTAATGAGATGTTAAAGAAGAATCAGAAATTCCTCAGTATTGATTACAGACTTTGAAAAGCACATATTTAAAACAAGCATGAGAGGGAGAGAGACAGCTGTGAGGACAGTTAAAGGCACCGGCTCTTCTTCCAGATGGCCTGGATTTGATTCCCACCTGCTGACTAATAACCAACAGCAACTGCACTACCTGGGGATCTGATACTTTCTGCTGTCCCCATGGGCACTTCATATATGTGGTGCACAGACATACATGCAGGCAAAATACCCATACACATAAAACAAAAATAAGTAAATCTTTTTTAAAAACCACAGCATGAAAATACTTAACTGAAATGTGACTAGTGCATTTGTCTAAGGACTTCATGCTCGTGGGAAATGTCAATTGAAATGGTAAGGCAGGACATGAAGACTGGTCCTGACAGTCATAAACCTCCAGATGGGATGATGAATAAAATGGAGCATTATTCCAGTTGTTAATGGTGTCCTTAAGAGAGCAAGTTCCTGGGCCTCTGACTCGCTATACTTCAGAACCACAGAACTAACCCACTTCCAAAAGTCCTAATCAGGAGCAGATTGCACACTGCCGCCCTCCTTTGCCAAATGCTTTCCTCTGGAGTCCAGTATTTAGGAAATGAAATAGCTCTCACTTAAGGAGCTACTACTGACCTTTGGCAATTCTCTACGTCAGAAGAACTGTGACATCAAGAGTCACGACTCCTCCTCCCAGCCTTGCCCTCTGAACAATAATTATAGGCCCAACAGAGGCATCTTGGGGTTAACAAGAATTCGCTGGGCTGTGTGGGACATTCATGTCTCAGGACAGCACTGAGTCAGAACCACAGAAGAAAGGACAACATAATGCTTTTGATCACCGCCTCTCTTCCAGGGAGAAATTCAAAAGCAACACCGGACCATCTAGGTGAAGATTCTGTAGTGTTTCCACAAGATGATAAAAGGGGAGGGTATGTTTTAATCCAAGAATATCTCTAAGGGGTATTTTTAAAATAGTAGAATCATAATATAATAAATATGAATTGAAGCATCGACAAGAAACAGTAAGATATCTGGGCAAGAAACTGGGCAAAATGAGACTGGTTTGCAGAGGTTTGAACAGCATCAGACAGGGATGGTTTGCCTTGTGGGGACCAGGGTTATTTCCCTTTTACTTCTCCATGGTGAACACAATGGAGTCACAGGTGCATGTATACTAACAATGGTAGTTCCCAGAGCAAGATCAGTCCACTGAGCAATGCCCGCCTACCATGGGAAGGGTACCCAGGTGCCATGTTTACTTTTTACTTTTCTCTTTCTAGGTCTTAGTCTTTATTTTCAAGTCTTTGACAATTTTATTAACAGTCTAAATTCAGACATGTAAGCTGTTTTTCTCTCCTCAGCCACAAGCTGTTTTGGAGATACAGAATGTTATACTCAACACTAAAACAGAGATGAGTGTAGGGGGATTTGTGAAAATACTTCAAATTGACCAAAGCAAAAATTCCCGAGTTTTATCTAATGAACAGTATAGCCATCTCCAAACACTATCTGCTCCAAGTTATTTAAAATACTAAGTTGCAACAACCTGCAATCCAGTAATACTATTTTGCTATTTAAAAATGAAATTAAGTGTGGCCAGGGGAATGTTATTCACTGACCTTATTTAGATTTCTCCATTTGTCTTTAAATTCATTCCAGCAATCTTTATTTCCCTTTTCCATCTGTGTGTGATATGTTCACCAATGTGTGGTAATGTGTTCACCCCTGGGTGTTATGTTTAACAAGGAGTGTATGGATTTTACTTTGAAATAGTTGTGATAGCTTATTGGTTCACATATTAGTAAGAAATTGAACTCTTTGGCAGATGTTCACTTTACAACTGTACTCAAGTGTGTATTTAACATATGTTTTTTAAATTGTGAAAATTACTGATAGCGAGATGAGTATTCTGATCAGATGCAGATCAAATAGGAGCCAGGCATGCTCATTTAAGATGATAACTTTCTTAAGTATGTTTTTAACCTCCAAGAAGATGTATTCTCATCACACAAACCACATATTCTGCATGTTTCCTACTTACACACGGATTCCCATAACAAAGCTATGTTTAAAATTCCTTATGAATGGAGGGATTACTATTATTATTACTATTAATTTTATGTGTCTGAATGTTTTCCTGCATGTATGCCTGTGCACCACATGTGTGCCTAGTACTACAAAGTCCAGAAGAGGGTGTCAAATTCCCTGGAACTGGAATTGCAGATTGTTGTTAGCCCCCTTGTAGGTAGTAGAGATTGCACCAGAGACCGCTGGAAGAATAACCTGGCTCTTCATCAGAGTCATGACTCCTGCAGTTATTGCACGTGTACATATAAATTTCCCACCAGACCACTAGCCTCACAGTGACATCTTATCCAATAAACTGATGAGAATCCTAGCAAGAGGCTCCGAGATAGTCCATATTTTATGTCTGTGTAACGTCTATAAAATCTCCCTTTTTTGATTTTACAAAGATCCTCTTTCATGAGCCTCCTTGCTTCCTCCACTGTTTCTTAGGGTTATTCTCAAGTAAGTGATATTGTACTCTGAAAAACTTTGTCCTATTGGTCTGTGTTTTGTTGGGTTGCGAGTGATTTGAATTTGAGGGCTTGGCAAACACAAGTAAACAAGATTCAGAAACTGTTAACACAACCTAAAGTTCACACCTCAGTTCTTTGCTTTCTCATCTGTTAGAGCACACTCTGGACCACGAAATAGAATCATCCACTTCCCAGGAACATGGCCACCTGGGATCCAGTCTTTCTCAAGAAAGACTAAGACAAAATAAGACATAGAAACATATGATGGTCCAGTTGCTTCACAATTTTATTAGCACTTGTTTTCATTGTGTTTTAATTATGGTCAACCTAATAAATTTTATAAAATTGTTTTGTTTGTTTGATTGGTTGGCTTTTTTGTATTTTTGTGAGTTTGTTTGAGACCAGTTCTCACTGTATAGACCAGCCTGGCCTGGCTCTCCAAAAGAACCACTTGTCTCTGCCCTCTGAGTGCTGGGATTAAAGGCATGCGCCTTCAAGGGTTTTAATGAAAATGATGTGTGTATTGCCTTAAGTGTATCCACTCTCAGAAAAGACTAAAACAGCCAGAATAAATGCCTATGCTCTGTTATGTTACCTTCCCCAGTACATTGTCTCCAATAATTCTCTTGAGGCAAGCTTTCCAACCACTTTTAACTTTGCAGTGAAATATACATACACATTCATATTTTAAAAACATTAAATATATGAGGATGTGGTTAGGAAAAGTAGAAACACTTTTCCTCAATGAAACATTTATTTGTGCTTTCTACATTTTACCTTCATCAAGTCTAAATGTACAATAAATAAAATACACCACACTTTTAAACTTTTCAGCAGAAAAGCAAATATTCCAGAAAATGCCCTGTTTTCCTACTTTCTCAGAAGGGTCTTTTATAGGATCTGAGACAAAGAAGAGCAGGAAGCATGTTATCTAAGTCCAACTCAGAAAACCTGAGACCCGGAGTCATATGCCAGGAGAAACCAGTATACTCCTCTTCTTTCAGAATTATTGAAAGAAGAAGTCAGTATCAGTGATGGGTTCCATGGAGTGGGCCTTGAATCCAACCAGAAAGTGGTAGTTTAGTCCCATAAAATTTGCACCACTATTGCACCATTGTATTCGTTATTATTCTTATTATTATTAACAACAAAATTTTATTGATTTCTCAGAAACTTCACATCTTGTACCCCAATCCCACTCATTTCCCAGTCCTTCCATATCTGCCCTTCACCCTTGTAGTGCCCGCACAAAGAAATAATAAAAATGAGATAAAAATAAAAACAAATTTAAAATGCAAATAAGAATATTAATTAAGAAACAAACAGACAGCAAAAAAGCAAACAAACAAACAAAAAAGCACTTCACTCCTCCATCTTTCCTGCCATCACCTCTTCGTTCATCTTGGAATTAAATAAAAATCTGAAGTTGAAAACTGCCGTTGTGATCTGCTGAAACCTCATAGCCACACAACACTCACTTCTTATTGCCCTCCGCTCCAACAAGCCTCTGACAGCCTTTAACTAGTCTGTCTTCTTTCTCTGAATTTATTTAGTCTGAGCACTTACTGTAATTTTTATTATACACTATTTAGTTTTTTGATTCTTTCATGAAAATAATATTTCTAAAGTCCATTCTTATAGCATAATTAATGCTTCATGACTTTTTAATGACAGACTAATATCCTTTTGTATGGATCTACAACACTTATTTATTCTTGGTCTTTTGCATCCATCTACCTTTGCCCTTTGTGATTACCATTGCTGTGAACATTTGTGTACAGTTTTGTGTTTCAATATATGCTATCAAGTTTTATATGTTGTGTATGACTAGGAATGGAATTAATATATTGCATGGTATGGTAGTTTGAATGTAATTGGCCCCTATAATCTCATAGGGAGTGGCACTATTAGGAGGTGTTGCTTTGTTGGATTTCATACGGCCCTATTGGAAGAAGTGTGTCACTGTGGGGGTGAGCTTTGAGGTTTCCAATGCTCAGAATATCACCTAGTCAACTTTCTGTTGCCTGCAAGATGTAAGACTCTCAGCTACTACTCCAGCACCGTGTCTGCCTACACACCGTCATGTTCTCCGTCATGATGTAATGGACTGAATCTCTGAAACTGTAAATGAGCAACTCCAATTAAATGTTTTCTTTGTAAGAGTTACCAAGGCCATGGTGTCTCTTCACAGTAATAGAAACCCTAATTGGAGCTGGGCGGTGGTGGCGCACGCCTTTAATCCCAGCACTTGGGAGACAGAGGCAGGCAGATCTCTGTGAGTTCGAGACCAGCCTGGTCTACAAGAGCTAGTTCCAGGACAGGCTCCAAAACCACAGAGAAACCCTGTCTCGAAAAAACAAACAAACAAACAAAAAGAAACCCTAATTGGGACATATGGTAAATTTTTTATAACTCTGAAAGAATAACCGAGATATTTTCCAATTCACCTCTACCATTTTATATTCTGTCTGTAACATATAAGAATCCCAACTGCACATTTCCCCAACACTTACTTTATTTTTAATACAGCCATCTTGATAAGGATTAAGTAGAATTTCAATGCTACTTTGACTTGCATATCCATGGTGTTCTGTGACATTGGATCCTTTTTCACGTGCTCATTGAAATAGCTCCTATTGAATAGCTTCATGTCCTCGGTACATCCTTTTCTTCTGGGGCAGAGTCTCACTGTGTAACCTGAGTCAATAACAAACTCTTGATTTTTCTACCTCAACCTCCAAGGTGCTTGGAATACTGGTGTGAACCAGCACATACAGCTTCCTTTAACCATCTCTGAAATTGTATTTTTTGTGTTGTTGGTGGTAATTTGGAAGTGTTATGCCTGAATTTAGAAAAGGACTTTTAATTCTAAGTTTTCTTTTTGCTTTTTTGACAAGGTCCACTGGTGCCTTGTATTTTAATTGTGGTCGAGTCTAATTCACCTTTCTTTTATTTTTGTGCTTTTGGTATCACATTTAGGATAAAAGTGTGTTCTGTCATTTATACTGTGGAACATTTGTGTAATGATGCAAAGGTGTGCTCTATTCTCTTATGTTGCATTTGTTTGACTCTGTGAAGCTGTGTTACTTTGCCTGCCTAAAACATCTGAATAGTCCAGTCTGATAAAGAGCTGCCAATAGCTAGTCAGGCGAGAGAAATAGGCAGGGCTTCCAGACAGAAAGAATAAACAAGAAAAGAGGGAGAAAGAGAAAGAAGCAGAAAAAGAAAATAAAGGAGAAGGAGAGGAGGATGCTGAAGGGAAAATACCCAGCCACACTGTCAGACATAGAATAAGAAGGGAAGAAAAAATATACAAACATAGAGAAAGGTGAGAGCCTAGAGGCAAAAAGTAGACCAGATGATTTAAGAAAAGATGGTTAAGTCAAGCTAAGGCCAGGTATTT
Organism: Alexandromys fortis; assembly: GCF_014885135.2. Classification (NCBI taxonomy): domain Eukaryota; kingdom Metazoa; phylum Chordata; class Mammalia; order Rodentia; family Cricetidae; genus Alexandromys; species Alexandromys fortis. The sequence continues at coordinate 21,743,089 of NW_026067924.1, forward strand.
ATAAGAAAAAAATAAGACTCCATGTAATTATTTAGGAGCTGGGTGGCAAGTCTCCCAAAGAGTCAAAGCTACATCAATGACAAACCTACATTAGATGAAATATATTTAACATGTGGCATAGTTTTTGAGATAGAAATTTTAAGCCATAGAATATAAGTAATAACCCAACTTAGCTAGAAATACATCAAAACTGATGTTCTTAAAGGAAAAGGGGAACTGGGATCAGAAGGGCTTCATGGGAAACAGCGTGCAAGGGAAAAAATGAACTTAATACTAAATCAACAGCTGTTGTGCATCTTAGTGCATCCCCCACTCTCCATAAAGTTGCCCTGCATGTTCTACTTCTAGTGAACTGTTTTGCATGGCTGACTCCTTGCTCATGCATATATGGATCATAAAAGAGATATAAAATTTAGAGGAGAGTGATGAGGTGGACCCAGGAGGAACCAGGGGGTGAATGTGATCAAAATACATTACAAGCATGTGTGAACTTTTCAAAGAATTTTTTTTAAAAATAGCAATGTATTATAAAGCACTGATTATGATCACATAACCCATCTAAAATATTTTACTAATCCCCACTGTGACCAAATACCTGAAAAGTCTCGCTTAAGGAAGGGGTTATTTTGGCTTGAAGGGGCAGATGTTTTTAATCATTGTGGTAGGGAAAGCAGGAACAGCCATTGAGAAAATGACTTGGTCAGACTGCCCAGTAAGCAAGTGTGTAGGGAATTCTTGACTAAAGATCGATGTGGAATGATCCAGCCTACTGTGGAAGGTGTCACCCCTGGGAAGATGGTCCCGGCTGGAATAAGAAAATTGGCTTAGCAACACATGGCGAGCAAGCAAATAAGCAGCTTTCCTCTATGGTCTGCCCCCAGTTCCTGCCTCCAGGTTCCTGCCCTGACTTCCCTTCATTGTGGAATGTAAGCTGTAAAGCTTTCCTCTCCCAATTTGCTTTTGTCCATGGCATTTAATCACAGCAGTAGAGAGTAAACCAGAACCTTTTTTAGCTGTTTTCTGGGAAAAAGTCTGAAAGAGTTTGGGTATGCAGGCTAGAACACATCTAGAATGTGGTGCTAAAAGGGTGACTGTAGAGAGAGATCAAAAAAGCATAATGTTGCCTGAATATGAATAGTTTGTTTCTGATAGAATGAAGGCTTCTAGGGCCTGGACGAGAGAGCATTCATATTACATTTCAGCAAAAAGCTTGTCGACATGCTCCATGTTTCAAGATATTTAAGAATTTAAGAGACCTGCTTGTTAATTTTGTGGAGGGGATTTCAAGACACTTCAGAATTCTGACTATGGCATGGCTGTTGTTAGGTGACTTTAGCCAGGTTTATAACAAAAATTAGAAGTGGAGGACAAGACAGAAAGACTTACACATGTCTATATAAATATATGTGTCTATATACATTTATAAATATATACGTTGCCAGATCCATTTAGTGCCATTTGTTTGTAAATGCTTAGGGTTGACCATTCGAAATTGAATAACCAATCAGGAAACTCATCCCCAGAGAAGACTGGTTTCCTTCTCTTAATTCCCTGTAGCTTTTCACCTAGGATTGGGAACGTTAGATCTTTCTCTATTGCCTTGCCCACAAATCAACTCTAAACAGACCAAAGACCTCAATATGAAACTTGAAGTGCTGAAACCGCCAGAAAAAAAAAAAAACATAGCTATTATTTAGTTGAAACTGTGTGGTATCCGACCTTTTCAAATTAGTTTCTTTTACCTAGAAATACATAGCCTTTGCCTACGTATGATCTCATTTCTATGCATCATTTACCCAAAGTCAACTATAGTTCAAAATTACTAAAAAGAAAATTTCAGCTAACCCCTTGCTACTCTTAGTAATATAATCTACCCACCATATTTCATCCTACTACAATGGGAATTGCCCCACTGTTCAATGTACCCATGCTGTATAAACATCCAATCTATCAGCCATTAAGTAGTAATCTGAGTCAGTGCATGGACTGCCATGACATCACAATGTTGTGTTCAAGTAATAGGGGGAGAGGGAAAGACAGTATATTGTTTTTTTTTTATTTCATTATATTAGTTATGTTAAAATACAGTTCCTAATTTATGAATCAAACTATCATAGATAAATACATGTGGGAATATTTAATATATAGGCTTGGTTTCAAGCATTTGCCCATTGTCCTGAAATGGATTTCCCAAGAATAAATGAGGACTACCACATACGTTTTGCTCCCGTGGTGTAATGGTTAAGGCTCTGGACTCTGAACCCAGTGAACCAAGTTCATGTCTCAGTGGAACCTGTTCCTTAAGGAAGGTCAGCCATCCTCAACAACTCAGACCATGAAACACAATATAAACGGGTTGCCCATGCATGCTTCAGCATGGCCAGGACATATTTCACTGTTTCACTACATATGTTTAAGTATTCCCCCATGTTTCTCATCACTTGGTAGCATTTTTGTTTGTATTGAAAAATGTTTCATTGTTTAAATGTGCTACTGTTGACTTATACAGTTACCCACAGAAGCACATCTTAGTTTACTCAGAGTTTGATAAGTATTACTGTAACTGATGTAAGGCTATGCATCCAGATATTTGTGAACGTAAGTTTCAACTCCTTTGAGTCAGTACTGAGGATCTTGATGTTATAGTGTGAGTACATCCAGTTCTATAGGAAAAACGTCAGAGCAGTACATCTGAGTTCCTGTTGCCCCATATCCTCGCCATCATTCTGGGTTGTTAAGAGTTCTGGAATCAGTCATTCACAAAGTGGGTACTGCAATTTCATTGTTTTAATTATCACTTTACTTATAATATCCAATGTGAAGCATCTTTTCATGTGTTTGCTAGTTGTGTAGCTTCCTTGATAAGTTGTCTGTTCAGGGACTTAGATGTTTTGGTTAATACCTGGTCATATACATTTTTTCCAATTAGTTTTCTATTTAGGGGTTTGTTGTCGTTTTGCTTTTGTTTTCCTTTTACATCATCTTTCACAGAACAGAAAAGTGTAAATTTAATGATTCCAGCTTGTTAATTTTATTTTTATTATCACAAATTATTATTTTACATCAATACAAAGGAGGTGATGAAATTCTAGCTGAAAGACGACAATAAATTTAACTAATTCATTTTTTTTTTAGCACTCACACCGATTTACAAGTCTCATTTCATGAATCTTCTCCTGTGCTTTTATAAACTGCATTCAGCCATTCTTTAAAAAGCATTCGGGCACAGAGCGTGAGGAACCTGCAGTGGGTGACACAGGCAGAGCTCTCTGCTCACAAGGTGCTTCTAGTCCAGCAGGAAATAGGTAGGCAGGTAGGTGGAGTGCATTTTGTGAATGGAGAAGCAGCAAGTGCACAAAAGGTACAAGAAGGGGTCCAGCATTGAAGAGGGACTTAATAGACTTACTTCAGGCTCCCAGATCCATTAGAAAAGCTGTGGAACAAGAATCAGCTGCTCCTGTTGGCACTAGCAGGCATCCCATCTTTGAAGCTTAAAGCTGCCAATACTCAAACCACCTGCCGAAAACTGAAAACCGTAAGTCCGACCGCCTTTTACTGATTTCTCTAAAGTTTAGATGGGGACATAGAGGCAACCAATGACATCAGGACGCCAGTAGTAGGCATGCCAACCAGAGCTCGCCATGCAAAGCACAGGTCAAGCGGTACAGACAGGACAGCAACAGTACCGGTTAGGTATTCAGAAAACACTTCTAAGCATCATAGGAGGCCAGAAATCCCCATCCTGGAAAGTTGTTGGAGTCTAGAGACTGGGGCGGTGGGGGCGCGGGTGGCTTGGTTCCCTCTGGCCTCCTCTGTAATCATGTACCAGTCATGACAAGATAAAATGGAAATGCTAGAACACTGTGAGGGATGGAGGAGGGGGCTACTGCCAATGTCTCAGCTAGAAATCACTATAGACCAGGTTATTTCACCCCACGCCTCCCTTCCAAAGATGCATTGACTCTCCTGGATACCTGGAAAGCGAGATTTCCCCCACCCGGGACGTTTTGTTGGCATGAGACTGTGGGATGTGAGCCGTACTTTGTGGTTCTCCAAAAGTCTATTGAAAATAAGGACTCAAGGAACCTTGCCATGACTTGAGGAAGGAAAAGGAAGTTTTAACTTCTTCTCACCCGGTTATAAATACTGAAGTATATGCCGGCTGGGAGCGGGGCATTGCTTCCTCAAGGCTCCGGAGACTGTAGAAGCTCAGGGCTGACTTAGATCTACACAGGGCTTAACTTGCTGTGAAAGCAGTCAGACAAGTAGGATGAAGGCTCACAGGCCTGGTCTAAGACTTAAAAAGGCTCTGAAGCAGGAACCTGACTGGGAGTATATAATTCAAACTTCTATTTTAATTGAGTAGCATGGACTTCTACCGTAGGCTGAAGAAAACTGAACAGGAAAATCATGGAAGCCGCAGTGGGACCCCCCCCACTAGGATTTGGGGGTGCTGATAAAAACCACAGCATAGATGTGAAGAGAAGTGAGGAGTGTTCAGTTGGCTTAGTGGAAGAGGAAGGAGACATCCTTGGTGACATTTAATGGCTGGGAGAGACACTGAGCTGCCGAAGAGGTAACAATAACGAGCACCTGGGGGCATGGTGGCACAAAAATCCCAAGGGTGGCAGTGGAATATCCTCCACGAAAGTTAAAAGAATTTCTAGCAAGTGACTACATGCCTGCTGCTCACTCTGTGGATGGAGTCTGCTCACCATGCCCTGTGATGAAACCAACTACAGATTGTTAGTGTTACTTATTTTTAAAAACCTTTGCTTTCTAGGAAGCAAGGCCTTGAATTTGAGAGGCTAAGGCAAGAGGACCAGTCATGAGACCAAATTAGGCTACATAGCAACATTCTGACGTAAAAGCCAGATTGATTAGATCCTACAGGCACTAGAGAACTGATCTCTTGTTCTTCCTTCTCAACATCCTCCTCTTCCTCTACATCTTCCTCCTCCTCCACATCCTTCTCCTCCTCTTCTACATCCTTCTCCTGATCCTTGTCTTTCACATCCTCCTCCTCTACACACATTCTCCACCTCTAGGTCCTCCTCTTGCTCTCTATTCCTCTTACTACTATTTCTACTCTACCTCCTCCTGTTCCTCCCCCTTTTTTCTCCTCCTCCTTCCCTTCCTTCCTTCCTCCTCTACTTTCTTCTTCTATGATGAGGCTTAAACCCAGGGCCTTGAGCATGCTACAAAATTGCTGTTCCTTATTCTAATAACCAAAAAGACAGCTTATGTTGAGTTGGTTTAATTGTTGCTCCATGTTTCAGAGTAGGAAACTGAAGCTCCAAGAAGACACACAACTTGCAAAAAAAAAAAAAAAAAAAAAAAACACTTATTCATTCAGTACAAAACCTAGGCTCTAATCAAGACTATTCTGATTCCAAGGCCGAATCTTGAATACTCCATGCTTCTTCATAAAGCACCTGAATATCTGAATATGAAATGTCTACAAGTTTGGCGGGAATAAATGATTTAGCTTCACAAAGGAAGAGAGATATTATGTACCATATTTCTAAACCAGTCATCAGCTTTACAAACATGTGCTATTGGTCACAGGAGATCTTCCTAAAGTATCCATATTTGCACACTGTTATATATTGTTGGCTGGTAAAATAGCTTTCATTAACTCTCAATGACTTGTATGCTTGTGGTACAACACTTGTGAAGAACAATGTGCATATCCATATGTGCCTAACAGTGAATAAGTTGGTTTCATTAAATGAAATATTATCACAGATTTTGAATGCATAGATGTAGAAGAAATGCAGTGTGGAAATGCTTCCACATGGACTTATGAACAAGATCAGAGCAGTGTCTATAGGCACTCCAGTGTACTCTAGCCAAAAGGTTTGCTCAGGGGAAGAAGAATGTCCTCCTGACTGACATTATCTAAACACCCAGCAACACACAGACAGGAGGATATAGTGGGGCACTGATGTGTCACAGGACTTTGCAGAAAGAAAAGAGAAACCAGTTCTGGAGACATTAGTAGATGGTGGGAGTGGACTGAACACAGAAAGCGGGTGGCTGTGTCTCTGATTTTGCTCTCAGTATCTATTCTAAAGCAATCTTCCTGTACTTTAGCAGAGGCACAAGCATTAGACAGCAGCCCTACATCTAAATAATATGTTCCTTCATTTATTTTCAAAATTAAGATTTTTTTGTCAGAGGCAGGAAACATGGAAAGGAAATAGGTTGTGGGACCAGTTGTGAGAATTTCCATGGCCTTCAGGGTGAACAGCAATACGTGAGGGGACACTATGATCATGTTCACTTTACTGAAGTGTAGAGTCACTGGAATTAGCAGAGCAGGTGGTAGTAGGAAGGGTGCTGTGTGGTGAGAACACTTGCAACTTTGCTGTATGTCAGCAAAGGAAATTACCCAAGCCATTTATGAGGCACTTAAATCCGTGTCCATTTCAAAACATTTTAATTAAACTGCCTGCCTGCTGGCTGTAAGTACTAAATTTTTTATTGAAAGAAGCCCCTGTCCTGCTCATTTTTCATCCCCACTTATTGAGTGGCTTTCCCTCCTACACAGCAGCATATTGGGGAGGAAGGGGGTGCTGATAGTGTTAAGCGTTCCATCTGGTAGAGCCATTCCCAGACAGAAATAAGCCTCACTGAAGCAGGGGCAGCAGAGGATGCTGCTTATCTGGGCTTGCCTGTTCTGTACAATAGGATCTTGGCTGTGATAATCAGTGAAACTCGACCGATTTGGATATTTGCATACGATAACATTTAAAAATAGATCCTCAATTCTGTGATGAGAATTATGGCCACTTCTTGATTTACCCAAGATCTACATAGACCCATAAGACAATATGTAATATAAATGTATGTAACTTAAAACCTATGCAGATAAAAGACTAAAATGAAGAAGAAACTAATGTTTTTAAAAATATGAATGCTATAATTTCAAAAGTTTTGATCTTTACATGTATCCATTTATTTGGGACTTTTTTAACTCAAGTGAAATTAAGCAAGAAAATTATTAATTCATATCATGGGAGGACCCTGAATGAAAAGAAGCAGGAGAAAATCAAATCTCAGTTGGAGGTAGAATGAAGATTATCAAATACTCAGAAAACAGTGAGAGCACCTGAACCTCAGTTCTACTTGTGAGAGGAGAGATGTGCTTGTGATAGTGAAGTCTCCTTAGAGCACAAAGATAGACAACCTCCACACCATCACAGGCATCTCAAGCAGAACTTACAATAGCAGATACAATCCAGAATCCAAATCCTTTTCCTGGTACTGTTTCTGGTTATAACTGACATTGCACATGATTGTTGATATGTGTATATAAATATATATATATATATATATATACTCTTTTTGAAATCTAAGTTTCAAAATTAAATAAAGTATTTAATATGGCAAAAATATTTTGGCAGCACACACATATTTTGAAATGACTTGTTCCCCAGAACTCTTTCACAGCAGTCGAGAACATGCCATTGTCGTGGTGAGGGCTCACGAAGATGCTGCCACTTCTGCATCCTCCAGTTCCTTCGCACTGGAGCTTGAGCTGAAAGGGAGATTGGAGAGGTGTTCGTACCTAGTGCTGACACTGTATCCTCCGTTACTCATAACTGATGGGGTCTGCCTCCCGTCTCAAAAGCTGATGACTTCATATCTTTCTTAAAGAAGACTCTCAACCAACTATTGTGAGCAGCTTTTTCTACCTTTTGCTATCTTTGAAATATGGACTTTTTGTTGACCGGAAAAGAAAAGATCCTATCAAAGCGAGATGCCCTCTAGTCCCTACTGCCATCCATCTCGAGTGTTCCTGAATTTTAACACATGCCAAATTTTGGCACTACAGAAACAGAAACTTCTCCATAGAGCATTTGGACACGTGATGACCCGACACCTCAAAAGTCTATGGTCTCAAGTAAAGCAGTCCTTCTGGAACGCTCAATGTGTCCTTAGTGAGGATCCAAGCTAAGCTCCCCTTGACTATGTAGGTGACTCACTGTGTAAGCCCAGACCAGCTGATCATGTGTATGGTTTTTATGGTCTCAGTTGCACAAATGAAAGGCAGGAGATGGAGAGGAAAATTCTGGTAAAAACTCTGAAATATCCACTCCAAAAATAAAAAATAAAAATGTGGTCATAAGATAATTACATGCCAGTAGATTTTCCCAAGGAAATTACGCAAACAGGGAAAAATTGAACAGTCGAGAAATGCTGTATGATACCAATTAGTCCATAGCATATTCTAAGTGGAAAATATAATGGTATTCTTTCTCTCGCATTAATGAGATAAAGGAGCTGTTAGTGTTCCACAATCTAAAATAACTGCAAATCTTTTTCATAAAGAGACTTTGAAGCATAAGGAGTTCTTCAGTAAAGATTATAAACCTTTTTATATATAGTATCTGAATTTATGGACAACATCACGTGAACCTTCTGATATAATGTTATTATAGTTTTACAGTGACTTGTATCATTAAATGAGCTACTATCTTTCACTGTTATCAAAATATTGAAGTGGCATATCCATTTGAGTCCATTAAGATAGAGGACAATGAGGGGCCCGGAGCTTCTCTAGCACGTCAAAGTACAAGCTTGATTCCCCACAAAAAGCAGAAATCAGGGATAGTAGCACAAGCCTGTAATCTCAAGACTCAGGAGGTTGAAACTGAGATCAGGAGTTCAACGTGATCCTTGTCTGCATAGTGAGTTCAAGGCCAGCTGATGGTCTATGAGGCCCTGTGTTAGGAAGTGTAAATAGCCGACGGATACCAAAGGCCCTGTAACAGGAGACAGATCACTCATCTCACATCTTGTTAAGCAGTCAGGGACCACCATTCATCTAAACAACATTTCCTCTAGAGTTGGTTGCTGGCTGTCACTATCATAGTCCTGCACTCGTTCAATACCATCCTTATTCCAGCCCTTGACTATAGCAAATAGCAGCTCCATTTTGTAATGAACAAGCATTTGTCGTGTGTTCTTTTCTTAAGATCTATTTATTTATTATGCATAGAGTGTTCTGCCTGCACCCCTGAAGACAACAGATCTCATTATAGATGGTTATAGTCACCATGTGGTTGCTGGGAATTGAACTTAGGAACTTTAGAAGAGCAGTCAGTACGATAGATAGATAGATAGATAGATAGATAGATAGATAGATAGATAGATAAAACAAACTATCCTTTTTATTATACATACCAATCCAAGTTTCCACTCCCTCCCCTCCCCGCAATCCCTTCACATACTCCCCCCACCCCCATGCACTCCTCAGAGAAGGTAACGCACATTGTTATGTGTTCATATCTTCTCTTTAAATTTTGTATTTTCTGCACATGGATGCATACTTTGGTGAAAATAAAGATAACGCAACCTGAAAGTGGCCTTAGTCAGTCTGCTAGTCTTAGAGTTGTGAAGTTAAAGTGAAGAATCTGGTTCTTTGATACCTGATTGTGACTTTTTGAAGCTATCAAGTAATTCTAGAAGAGCTATTCTCCTTCGGTGACCTCTTGTACTTATCAGGCCCCTTGAGCTGTTCTAATTTGATTGATTTCTTTCTATCTATAGAGTTTTGTATATATGCCATGAGACATTAATAAAGTTGTTATGAATTGTATTATTTAATTAGAATGGGTTTTTGGAACTCAAGGAGACTACTTGCTATCTGCAGTCTACAGGTACGGTGTTACATTTTCTGCTGACAGAGCTTTGGATGTATTCATTGATCATGCAGATTTAAATGCTCTTATTTTACTAATGAAACAGAACTCTTTCTTCTTGAGCCTGGTCGCTAAGGTGGGAATTCATATCTAATTCCTATTCTCAAATTCTCTTTAGTGTGTAGCCAAACATGGCAATTCTAGTTCATGTGCTGTCCTAATATACAGGCTACAGCTTTAAAATCATGGATAATCTTGAGTCTAACCCACCCTCACCATGTGTAATGGTCTTTTCCGTTGAGCTTGGATCCTCTTGTTTCTCTGCTCAACTCTTGTTAAAAATACCTAGAAGAATCTCACATTGCAAGAGGTGCACTGTCGCTGAGACCTGACTCAGACATGAACCCTGATGTCTCTTTTGCAATTAGTACAAGATGATAACATACTCTTCTGTTAAGTTTTGTGTCTCAGCAAAGACTAAAGTAAAATTTTGAAAATATTTTACCAATAATTCAGGTCTTAAGGAGGAAGATGTGCGCGTGTAGTGGAAGTGCTGAGAGTTGAGATTTACAGTCCCAGGCTGTCTCCAAGAATCCTTACTTTCAGCCTGCACATCTTCCCCAGCCCAGCTTCCATGGTGCGACTTCCTCCTCCCTACGTACCCTGTGGTCCCCATGAATTAGCTGCCCTCCGGATCCAGGCCTATCTAACCTTAGTCCCTGAGGTCCAGCCCCCACTTCCATCTCTTCCTTCAAAACGTTTGAGTCTGAATATAAATCTTTCAACCTTGACAATGGAAATATTCTTTCTTGTCCCTACCTCGGGAAAAAGGGGCAATAGCTGAACTTTGTTATCATGTTCATGGTAAACCACATCTTGGGGGATTTTGCCTCTCCTGAAGCTTTTCTTGCCCCATACCCCAGGTCTTAGTGCTGGCATTCCAGAAATCAGCTCCAAGTATAGTTATGCATACAACGCTATCACAATTGGCAATGGCTTATGGAAATTTTCCCTTAAAACTGGACAAGTCTAGAAATTCTAGAACATTCATTCTCTCTGCCAGACAACCTTGTCTGTCAGACAAGAGTTTGGCTCAGTCCTCCACCAAAAAAAAATTATGTTACAAGTAGAACACTTAACTTCTCAGTCTGAAACATCTGTGTTTAGGTTAATGCTGACTTCTCATTTCCCTCTAGAACAGTGAGTGAAGGTTTGATTTACATTTTTGTAAATAAAGGGTAAACTCAAGTGGTTTTCCCAGACCAAAAGCCACTATTTGCCTCCGAGGTAAATTTGTGTCTCTACCCGTGGAGACTTGAAACTGCGTGTAGCTTTAAATGTTCCCCTCTTTTCCCAGCTACTAAAGATCAAGTTTCTAACAATATCTTGGGGTCAGTGGCAGCCCGGGTAACCCATGGCATGTCTTTGGAATTATGAGAATTATGGCTATTTTAGGTACTTACTAACTGCAGTTATACACACCCACGGCAATGTGGGCCCAGAACTACCTGGGAAGTTGCTAGACATATCAGTCCCAAGCCACTAAATGAGGAACGGAACTCTAGAGCCGGGCCCAAGCAGCGTGTGCTTCAGAGGCCCTTCAAGAAGAAGACTCTGAGCAATGATGTGCACAGGGGTTCAGCAGACAAATTTACCAGGAATGCCCCGGAATTCACTCCAGACCTCACAAACACTGAAAAAAGACGCTTCTTATTTTGATGTGTAAGTGAATGGACATTATGAGAAAAGGCAATGTGGGCTAAACAAAACCCCAAAGCCTCTGGAAGCAAGGCTGAGAAGGCACAGCAGAAAGGGATATGATTAATATCTCCGCCCTGGGAGAGTACAGTGAGAGACTGCCAATTTGTGTTTATATTGGCTGCCCCTCATTGCCCAAAGCAGAAAGTCAGCAAGCCAGTTCCCTGGACACCTTTTCTATCCATCCCTTCGTTTGTATGAGATGGCTCGGTGAAGTTTTCAGAACTGCTGAGGAATCCTGCATCAAAGCCAGGTGTGGAAGAAAAATGCCGGCTCAGGTACCTCCCTAAGAAGTTTGGGTAGAAGTCACCCCTCCCTGCTTACTCAGGATAGGGCAGCGGTCCTAACCCTGGCTGAGCGTCTCTGTTCCTTGCTCTTGTCTGGAGAGGACTGGGCAATGGATCTTCTAAGGTTAGCAGGACTGGCCCAGGAAAGGACACTATACACTATAAGAATAACGTCCAAAAAGTGGCTACAGTTCCAGGGGTGGAGAAAAGCCAGGTCAAAGGAATTTTGGAAGTTCCCCAGACCCTGGAAATAGTAAAGAAATGCTTATAAATTGCTGAGGGTTATCTTTCTGTACACTGTGAATGCATTGCCCTCATTGGTTGATAAAGCTACTTTGACCTATGGCAAGGCAAGAAATTCAAGCAGAGATACAGGAAAAGAAAGGCAGAGTCTGGGAGATGCCAGTCAACCACTGAGGAAAGAAGACATGTAAAAAATGAGGTAACAAGCCATGAAACACATGACAAAGTATATATTAAAAATATGAATTAATTTAAGTGTAAGAGCTAACTAATAATAAGCCTGAGCCATTGCCAAGCATTTATAAGTAATATTAAGCCTCTGAGAGGCTATTCAGGAACCAGCAGATGATAGAGAAACCTCTGATTGCAAAAACATTGTTTCAAAACTGAATTCAGTTCACAGTGAGTGCCTGTACTACATAATGCAGGCTCTATAGTACACTGACTATATAGTTTAAAGCATCACATGTGATCTCACACCTCACGAACTTCTAGTGGAAAACAGAGATAGGCATTGTCAACTTCCATACACAGCACATAGCACAGTTCCACCATAACTGTGAAGCCAGTTCTATGGAAAACCTTAGAAAGACGTAGATTTTTGACCTGGTCCAATGTAACTCCTAGAATTGCATGGTCTCACAGTAGACTTCTGTACTTTCTAGGTGTTGAGGCTCACCTCTAGTGTCAGCCCACCCTCATGATTCTTGTCCTGACCAGACACAAAGCAGTGAGCAATTACTCACAGCTAGAGAGCCTTCCTCTAGACCTAGAAGTTCATCTGGGGCTCAAGAGGAGGTGTGGAAGGGCCAGCCAAGACTGACAGTTCCTCTTGGCGATCACTACATTATGCCATGCTTCTCTGCTGCCAGAGAAAGATAATTCCTCTTAAACTTGCAGAATTCATACTTACCTTCTCAAAGCCCCATTACTTTCTCGCATTATGAATGCACAGTCATCTACTGTGGGGGGAAGGAGGAACATTTACTTCATGGTGTGCACACAACTAAAGTGTCATGTTTCTTAAAGCAACTTTTCACCCACCCACACTTCCATAAGCAATCCTAATGAAACTGATTGTTTTATCCAGGGAAGAAACATAATAAAGTAGAAGAGAACTAGTTGGGGGCAGGGAGGATCCATAGAAATGTGAGGGGACAAAAGTAAGTAGAAGGGTGAATATAATAACGATGGACTGTATGCCTATATAAAAATATAATGAAACCTATTGCATATGATCAATATATAACATGAAATCAAAGGAAACAACGTTTAAAAGTAGATAAAAGTCCATTCAAGAAAGTAATCTAATAGCATAATAAGTTGTCTTAAAGGGAGTATGTAACATTTCTCCTCTCCTACCCATCCAAAAGAGGGACAGTTGTAGGTGGATCTCTGTGAGTTGGGCCAGCCTGGTCTACAAGGTTAGTCCCAGGACAGGCTCCAAAGCTACAGAGAAACCCAGTCTCAAAACACCAAAAAAGAAAGAAAGAAACAAACAAAACAAAACAAAAGAGGAGCAGTCATTTAGAGGATGAATGAATGTTCCCACTACTAGAAACTACTTAGTATGGAGTTATAGTAGTAACATGAAGGAGATCTATAGACTGTTGTGTCTAACCTGGCCTACTTGTGTGGATATTTGCATTGCCAATTCCATAAGTCTATATTACTCTTTTCTCAATGACACCTATGAGCTAGAGATCATCCCAACTAATTCAGGAGACTAATACTGGCTGTGCCCTGCTCTAAGTTACTTCATATTGTATAGACTATGGCTTTCTGACCATATCTTGCTCAGGTAGACTCCATTTTGAACATAAACTCAGAAAAGAGGCGATGCTATTGCACATGTAGAATCGTTCTAAGTCTAAGATTACCCATGAGGCAAACACTGATGGATCGCTTGTTCCAAAAAGTAGGAGGGCATCATCCTGCATATTCATTAAAGTAGACTACAAAGAACCAAGTGCTGGGTGAAAGTGCAGTGTTGACATGGGTAAGGCCATGTCTAGGACCAATACCTCTGATCCATTGTAATGGCAATGTTTCCCCATCCCCAGGATGAGGCTCAGAAGATGAGGAAGCCCTCCTCAGGCCCGAGTGCTAATGGGGCAGGGTGTACGATCATGAAAGATTGACCAGTGCACAGAACTAGCAGCTTCAGCTTCTTCCTCTTGGATATTCATAGCCTGAGACTTCTCACTTCCCAAAGCCTCCTACTGAGACTAGATGATTCTTTAGCCACCCCTGTGCTGTACATAATAAATGCACTAAGGCTATGATTGCTACACACATGGCAATTCCAGCCGAGTGACCGTGATCCCCCCCATCCCTTCTTTCCTTGTCAATGTATGTCTATAGTTTCTATAGTGTCTGCCCTTTCTTCATTCCCTCACTGCCCCCAGCTAGGATTCTGGAGCCCAACTTATGTGTAGATTAGGTCATATAAGCCCATATGCATATCAAAACATATTTTAAAAAACAGGTCTGAGAATTTATGGATCACATCAGACCAATAAAAGGAGCAATACCCTGACCTAGACCCCATAAAGAGGAGTGCCACTAACGGTGCAATGGTAGTGACCACACTGGCCTGTCATTCCACCCAGTATGTTGGTCAATGGATCTGTAAGCAAAAAAAAAAAAAAAAAACTCAAAATGTTCCCAGGGCTTCAGCTCAATTCTGTCCCACTAATACAGGGACAACTTGAATTTTTACCTATATGTTCATCTGTTTATCTTTCCAGACACAGTTTTGCACCTTACTGCCACAATTTTGTCATTCTTTGTGTGAGATGGCTTCCGTATGCACCTTGGTCATATTGGCTCAACTGAACTCTAAGGTTCTCTTCACCCATGCAAGTCTACAGCCGGTGTCCATGCTTTAATAAGTCACCAACTGAGTTCATTTATAATCTTTCCAACCACTGCAGTGACTCTGCATTTATACCAGCTCTCAGCTTCCAATAATGACTCTTTAACCTTTGGTATCTATTCTGTAATCGATGTACCAATGTGTGTGTGTGTGTGTGTGTGTGTGTGTGTGTGGATAGATAGATAGATAGATAGATAGATAGATAGATAGATAGATGATAGATAGATAGATATAATTGGAATTATTTGTCAAATCACAACTAACAATAGTGATGCGGCTTGAGAATTTATTATTATGCATCAAATACTGACACAGTAAAAGAATTTTTTTAAGGTGCATCTCATTCGTCTTTGAATGTGGAACAGTAAGGGGCAAATGAGACCAAGAGGCAAGAACACAGCCTTACTGGGCTCTGATGCAATATGGGCAGCTTGGAAGATGCGTTTCTGTCCCTCAATAAATATAATGTTGCATGACAGGTTATAGGCCATGGGAGAAAACCTGATATTACTTTGCTAAATAGACACAATAGCAAATCAATTCCTAATGAGTTATTTTTATATTATCATCTATCATTTTTATATTAGCATCCCAGCCCTCATCAGAGCTCATATTTGCAGTAGATATAGTTAATAGAGACCCACAACTAGCCAAATTGCAGAGACCAAAGGGCTACAGAATATTCAGTCCTAAATGGGAGGGACATCTAGATCATCTCCCGTATTCCCAAGAATCAGAGATCATTGTGGAAGACGGGCATAAAGATTGTGCTGGGTAGTTTTATGTCAACTTAACACAAACTAAAGTCACCTAAGAGGAGGGAACCTCAATTAAGAAAAATTCTTCCGTATCTGTGGAGGTTTGCTTTGTTACTGAGTATGTGGTCAATTTTCAAGAAGGTTCCATGAGCTGCAGAGAAGAAAGTATATTCTTTCCTATTTGGGTGGAATGTCCCATAGATGTCTGTTAAGTCCATTTGCTTCATTACCTCCATTAATTCTCTTATTTCTCTATTAGGTTTCTGTTTGATTGACCTGTCCATTGGTGAAAGAGATGTGTTGAAGTCTCCTAATAGTGTGTGTGGTTTGATGTCTGCCTTGAGTTCTAGTAATGTTTCTTTTACATAAGTGGGTGCTTTTATATTAGGGGCATAGATATTCAGGATTGAGACTTCATCTTGATGAATTGTTCCTGTTATGAGTATAAAATGACCATCTCTATGTCTTCTGATTGATTTTAGTTTGAAGTCAACTTTGTTAGAAATTAGTATGGCCACACTCGCTTGTTTCTTAGGTCCATTTGCTTGAAAAACCTTTTCCCAACCCTTTACTCTGAGTAGATGTCTATCTTTGTGGTTGAGGTGTGTTTCTTATAAACAGCAGAATGTTGGATCCTGTTTTCGTACCCAATCTTTGAGTCTATGCCTTTTTATAGGTGAATTGAGTCCATTGATATTAAGTGATATTAATGACCAGTGGTTGTTGACTCTGGTTGTTATTAATTTTTGGTAGTAGAGTTTGTGTGTTTACCTTCTTTGAGTTGTGCTGGTGAAGGGTCGCTAGTTGTAGGCAAGCCTGTAAAGAGTTTTTCTTAACGACTGATGTAGGAGGGCCCAACCCATTGTGGGTGGTATCCCTGGACTGGTGGTGGTCCTGATCTCTATAAGAAAGGAGACCGAGCAAACCATAGGGAACAAGTCAGTAAGCAGCATTCCTCCATGGTCCTGCATCCGCTCCTGCCTCCAGGTTCCTGTCCTATTTCAGTTCCTGTCCTGACTGCCTTCGGTGATTAGACTATGAATATCAAAGCATTAGCCAAATAAACTGTTTCCTTTCCACCTCACTTTTGGTTATGGTATTTCATCATAGCAGTAATAACCCAAACTAAGAAAAAGACTAGACTAGCAAGAGGTGGTAAATAACTACCAGGAAATAGTGTCAACAGAGCAGTTGCACTATGAATTTACAATGGTTATGACAGCATCCACAAGCCCCATGCAAACTCAAGCCAGACCAAAGCCCAGTATGATGAGTAGTTTGGCATGAAATCCCATGCCTAGCTGAGGTGCTACTGACATTGTGAGATGCTTAGAGTAGTATCTGGTAAGTCAGCCAAGCTCCAGTGGAAGGCTATGCATCTGAGAATATTTGGGCAGCACAGGTTGAACTTGATGGGTTAAAAAAAATGTACACAAAATTGAGTAGGTAGGTAAAGGGATGTAGGATCTTGGAGGAATTGGGAGAGGAGATGGATATATCAATACACATTTTGTGAAATCTGAAAGAACTGATAAAAGAGGAAAATATTAATGCAGACTAGTCATCTGAAGGATGGAATGGATAGGATATGGGTCTTGATGACTATCGATTGGAAAATTTAGTACTTAAAATATTATATCACTGTATCATGCTAATTTTCTACTTACAGGTATGTTTGCTGTTCATGTCGCATGACCCGTAGGTATTTATGGCACGGGTCTTCATCAGACACGTGAGGCTCCGTGACAACAAAGTACTTCCCGCTGTGTGATGGAATTGCTTGCTATTGTTGAAAATTCATTTCTTTACCAAATAGTTCATGCTATTCTAGAAAAGGACAAAAGATAATGAAAGGACTCGGGAGCTTCCCAGTCTCACCAAGGTTTTAACCGGGCTTCCCCCAAACCTTTTGTCAGTCTCCCCTTCCTTTGTGGTTTAACCTCCTTCTACACAATTAAGATCCAGGAAGCTGCAACAGCAAAATATCTCATACTATGTTAAATCTAAGGATTTAACATCAGAAATGTATACAAAGGCCTTTTAAGAGGTGCTGGTGATTTTCACACTTCTCCCAACATCTAGGAGGTGCTGCATCCCATTGGTGAAATCGGTCGGTCTTTGATTTACAGATTCTACATGGATGCTATAAGTCCATTTGGACCTTGTGTTCAATCTAGATTTCCCACTTCATTATGGGCTCTCTGTTGACATTAACCTGATCCAAACTTTGATCTATTCCAGAAATTCTCTGAGATTTTAATATATTTATATAGGAAAGTGCCCACAACATAAGGATGGCTCCCAGATGTTGAGACACTGAACAGAGGTGCTCTGACTATAGACAAAAAATGAAGTCTAGCAGGGACCATTACGAGGACAAGGCCTTTGTTATGCAACAAGATTGCCATTACAGGTACAATCAACTAAATGGTGGTTAGACATTCAATAATGTAATTAGATTTGAAAAGTTGTTTTTTTTCCTTACATATTCCCAATATCTAACGGAGCTAGTAAATATAATATCCAAAATAGATTCCCTGTCTACCTCAGGATTGTAAGAACAAAATGTCTGTCACAAAAAGACACATAATGGCAATGCCTAGGCAGGGTCTTGAATGCTCAAGAAAGAAAGAAATGACTACTTCTTAGGACTTCAGAAACTGAAGTCCTGGTCGGCAGAAATTAGTTATCTTCCTAATCCCCAAACTGCATTCATGTTTATAGTTTCTTTTTAAAATATCTAAAATGTGTTAACTGTAATGTTTTTATGAGTCTCCATAGTGGCATTTCTATATATGCTACAGCAAATTTCCTGAGAAAATTATTATTATATTAATCAACAGTGAGTCATTTATAATTATAGTTCGGGATCTTTTATTTTTAAAAAGATCTACTTTCATTTGTATCATGACCTAAGCTTATTTTCTGCTTAAATTTCACATCATAATTCAGAACAGGAAATTCCACTGGAAAGTTGTTTTTTAAACAAAGAATTTTGTTTCCAAAAAGAGAAAATGAGAGAACAAATGGGCACAATAATGCCAATAATTACATGCTGCATGATTTTTATAACCAAGCAGTATTTTTTACAGCTGCTCCTGTGGGTGGGATAAAATATTTGAACACATTTTCAAACCAGTTGGTAATTTATTGAATATCAGTAATCTTTATGGCAGGTTGAATTTTAGGATTTGTGGTTGATCTATTTGTAGCGGAAATCAAAAGGGCACGAACGAGCTAGCATTCTGCTTTCTGCCTGATCCACTGAAAGCCACTTCCACAGGACTGTAGGCCTCCAAGAGAAAAAAAAGTTGGTGGGGGAAAAAACAACTGCAAGAGACAAAGAATGAATGTGCAAGGTTCCTGAAAACAGAGTTCAATACCTACCGACCACCAAAAAACAATTCAAATCTGTTTGTTTAAAAGAGAAGATTCGGGCAACCTCATCTGACTAAGCCTCAGATCAATTTGATCAAATGACCCACTCACCTAAAACACTAACTGAGCCTGGAATCTAGCAAGAATGAGTGTCACCATTTCCCCTTCCCTCTAAGGAGCATCCTCATTACCTCTTCTGCTTTAATGACTCTACTGGAAAAATTAGATGAGGAGATGAGTTACATAATAAAAAAAGGTTAAATTTTCACTCTAGCTGTTTATTCAAAGATACTGTTATTGTCACAATAGGCAGTGAATAAAATTCAGCAACTCCTAAAATGATTCCATCACTAACACCGGAATTCAAGAAAAAGTTTGTAAAAATTTGCAAAAATATTTCACTGTCATATTTAAACAATAGAATTTGATCAGACACTCTCAACATCTAAGTCACCAAGAAAGAACAAGTGTCATACTCTCTGGATCACCAGTTATCTCTTGAGAAATTGTCTTCATTTTAAACACAACAGGTCAGTTTTCATCGTGGCATTACTTTTGTTAAACTCAAAGAGAAATGCTATCTTTCTGAGTCCATAGGATTTATAAACCAAGGGCTGACTGTCATCATCTTGCCTAGTGAGATCTATATGAAATAACCACACTATTTATTGGAGACAGGACACAAGGACTACAGAAACAGACATCAGAGAAAGTAGCCAAGAATGTTTTCTGTGTCTCTGTCTCTTTCTGTCTCTGTCTCTCTGTCTCTGTCTGCCTCTATCTCTGTCTCTCTCTGTCTCTTTTGCTCTCCCTCTCTCCCCTCCACACCGTGCGTGTATGTATGCAATTACTATGGAAACTTGGCAAAAGTTAGTAAAATTACTATGGACCCATAGGGAATGACTTTCAAAGAAGGGGAAATAGGACACCCCTAGTATAAAAGGCTAAAGGGAATGATGAAACATGAAGGGTTGGTTACACTGAGGTGGAGTAGAGGATAGTGAAAAGGAGTAGAAAGTAGAAATAATACGAAAGACATTTCCAAAAACACATATTGAAATTTCTCTTGTTCCAGGTTTCTTGCTAGCCCCATAATGGCTCCCTTGATCAAAATATGTCTTTCCTTGCTATCATCTCTGTCCTTCACTCTCAACTATACCATTTCTTCCAGTTCTCCTTCCCCTCCTTCTCTCCCCCCTTTTCGTTCCACCCTCCCTTCTCCCTCCACCCCCATGCACCCAATTTTGTCAGGCGATCTTGTCTATTTCCCCTTTCCAGGTGGATCTATGTATGTTTTTCTTAGAATTCACCTTGTTACTTAGCTTCTTATCTTATATTATGAGCTATAGACTCAATATCCTTTGCTTTATAGCTAGTATTCACTTATGAGTGAGCATATACCATGTTCATCTTTCTGGGTCTGGGTTATCTCACTCAAGATGTTTTTTTTCTAGTTCTATCCATTTGCATGCATATTTCAAGATGTCATTATTTTTTTACCATTGATTAGTATTGCATTGTGTAAATGTGCTACATTTTCTTTGTCCATTCTTTGGTTGAGGGACATCTAGGTTGTTTCCAGGTTCTAGCTATTACAAATAATGCTGCTTTGAACGTAGTTGAACAAATGTCCTTATAGAATGATTGAGCATCCTTTGGGTACATGCCCGAGAGTAGTATTGCTGGGTCCTGAGGTAGATTGATTCCTAATTTTCTGAGAAACCACCATACTGATTTTCAGAGGGTCTGTACAAATTTGCATTTCTACCAGCAATGGAGGAGTGTCCCGCTTACTCCACATCCTCTCCAGAATAAGCTATCATTGGTGGTTTTGATCTTAGATATTCTGACTGGTGTAAGGTGGTATCTCTGAATCATTTTAATTTGCATTTCCCTAATGGCTGAGAATATTGAACATTTCCTTAAGTGTCCTTCAGCCATTTGAGATTCTTCTGTTGAGAATTCTCTGTTTAGTTCTGAACCCCATTTTTAATTGGATTATTTGGAATTTTGATGTATAATTTCTTGAGTTCTTTATATATTTTGGAGATCGATCCTGTGTTTGATATGGAGTTGGTAAAGATCTTTTCCCATTTAGTAGGCTGCCTTTTTGTCTTATTGATTCTGTCCTTTGACTATAGCTAAGACCCCAAGCAATAGAGAAGAGGGTGCCTGAACTGGCTTTGCCCTATAGTCATATTGATGAATATCTTAAATGTCATCATAGAACCTTCAGCCAGCATGATGGGGACACCCACTGAAACAGTTTACCTGAGCTAATGGGAGCTCACCAACTCCAGCTGAACAGGGAAGAAACCAGCATTGGTACAAACTAGTCCCTCTGAATGTGGGTAACAGTTGTATGCCTGGGACAGACTGCAGGGCCACTGTCAGTGGCACCAGGATTTATCCTTACTTCTTGAACTGGCTTTTTGAGAACCTATTCTCTTTGGATGGATACCTTGCTAAGCCTAAATATAGTAGGGGGGCCTTGGACCTTCCGCAAAACAATGTGTCTTACGTTCTCTGAAGAGTGGAGGGAATGGGAAGAGGGGATGAAGTAGGGACTGGAATTGGTATGTAAAATGAAAAAAGATTGTTTATTTTATTTTAAAAAAAGATAAAATAAATTATTTTTAAAAAGACAATAAAAAAATTTTAAAATAAAACCCATATTGAAACCTAATACTGTAGAAGCCTCCACATATATGGATAGAATGAGACAGTTAAAATGGAATTACCCAATAATAAAACAGTAATGTCCCCCACTAACACAAGAGAGTAACCAAAATTAAAAAAATCCCAATGCCAGAAGCATATTACTTCTTTTGGAGCTTCTGGATAATGAGATCCCATTAACTCTCTCATTATTCTTGGTTACCCTTCAGGACTTGATGAT
Organism: Alexandromys fortis; assembly: GCF_014885135.2. Classification (NCBI taxonomy): domain Eukaryota; kingdom Metazoa; phylum Chordata; class Mammalia; order Rodentia; family Cricetidae; genus Alexandromys; species Alexandromys fortis. The sequence goes on from NW_026067924.1 coordinate 21,764,940, forward strand.
AAGACACTTTTGCTAACGACATGACAGGTTTGAGTCATAGTACACAATAAATTTAAGATGGTATGAACCTAAAGCTTTCATCCCTACTGGCTAACATTCATTGTTCTGCAAGATGCTATGCATGCTACCAGAGGATAACAATAATAAAAAAATAAACCCAACTGTGAACTATGACAGTCCTAGAAAGGTATACCCACTGCTATAATAGTGGCACAAACCTCATGGTAGCAACCAACCACTTTCTGCTTGGATTGAGGAGCCATGTCAAAATATGAAGCTCATACTTAGCACCATTATTGAGAATGAACCTATATCAAGTTAGGTCATAAGCCCTAGGGGAGAATCTACTACTATACTGCTAAATGGACTTAATATTAAACCAACTCCTAATGACTTATTGCTATGCCTATAGAAGCATCAGTTTTCAGTAGACAGTGATTAACACAGTGTTCCACAGTTAAGCAAGGTGCAATGAATAAGAAATTGTTGAATTTTAAGCACTAAAGGAATATCCATATCACAAGTCTCTGCCAAGGTTCAGGAACCGTCAATGAAGAGGAGTAGGAAAAGTGTAAGAGTCATAGGCAATGGAGTACTATATCTTCAGAACACAGGAAAGTGACCTCACGTAAGATCTTACATATGGTTTGTGGTTGTGACCACATGCACAAAACCTGTAAAAGCTCAAATTAAATCTTCACCACATAGAGAAGGAAGTAAGGCATACAACCCTACCACTAGCCATGGACCAATTGACAATTGTTAGCTACTGGGAAAGAAATGGTCAGTTTTCTCTATGAATATTGCCCTTAATAAACCAAAGAGGTTCTAATAGAATATCACACATCGATGAAAGTTTTAAATAGCACTGATTGGTCTTAAAGGACTAAGAAGAAAGATCTATATGTCTTTGTGTGTGTGCATGCGCATGTGTAATACATATTGTTGCTACATACCTACGATATGGTATTCCCTGCTGTATACTATGAATATGTTTTATTACCACTGGTTAATAAAAAAAAGCTGCTTTGCCCTATGGCAGAGCAGAATATAGCAAGGCTGGGAAACTAAACTGAATGCAGGGAAAAAGAAGGCAGAGTCAGGCAAATGTCATGTATTCACCCAAGAAGCAAAAGGTAACAAACCACAAGCCTCGTAAAATATAAAATAATAGGAATGGGTTAATTTAAGATATAAGATCTAGCTAGGAATATATCTGAGCCATTGGTCAAAGAGTGATATAATTGATATAGTTTTGTGTGATTATTCGGGTGTGGGTGGCTGGGGAAAAAAGCACATTCTTCATTTAAACAGATATATATGGTTCTTATATATTATGTGTGTGTGTATGTGTGTGTGTGTGTGTGTAATAACAATATTTTTTAAAGAGGCCATGAAATTGAGAGGCATGGTGTTAGGGTGGGGCACTAGAAGAATTGGAGAGAGAAAAGGGAGTAGGTTTTTTTTTTTAACAAACTTTCAACAGCATTATTTTTCTAATTTCTTCTAGGATTATCTTCTTTCCCTCGTTTATTTGCAGTAATATTTTACATATCTCACATATTCTTAGCTGATGTGATAAAACATGTCTTTCAAGGCCATAAAATTATTTGATGAGCAGAAATTTTTACTTTTGTGTGTAGTTAAAGTTATGAGCATTTTCTCTTGTAGTATTGATTTTGTGGCTGATTTAAAAAGAAACCCACATAAAACTCTAAAAGATATTCACTTAAATAACATTCTAGTATATTTTTTTTGGCATTGAATCCTTGAATTCATCTACATCAATGAGCCATTCAGCAACTCGGCTGACTTACTGAACCGCCCTGGCTTCAGAGAAGAGCCTTGGAATCTGCCTGCTGATACCTACCTAGAGGGCACACTGAAAAGACAGAAGGAGTACCACATGCGAACTGCCTAGCTCTAGCCCTGATGAGCATGGTGTTCCCAGTAAGTCTCCCACACCACCCAGAAAGTCAAAGGCTGAGTGCCTCGGTGGTTGTCCATCCAGGATAGCTTTCTCACCCCGCCTGAAGACATCATAAAAAATGGCACCCCCTCAAAAGCCACATGGAAAGGCAGATGGGTCACCAGGATCACAAAGCCAAGGAAATAGTCTTTTTAAATTAAAATTGCTGCAGTAATAGGAAGAGAAATCATGCCAGGATCATAGGTGCTCATTCTGTTTTGATGTTAATATTATCAGTGTGTAATCACAGATCCTCTGTTTCTTGGAATTTCTGGGATTCAATGCTTAATGAGTTCTGACCCAGAAAAGGCCATGAGAAGTCTTGGTCTTCTCTCCACGCCCCCTTTCAGTCTTCACTCTCCACCTTGTATTGCCAGGTTGCTTTACACAATTCTGTTAAATTATCTAACATCATAATATGATTCATAAGTAATTGTATTCTTAAGAATTGTTCTTATCCAGTGTTGAATATCTAAAGGCTTACCTAGCCCTTGGAAATATTACTGACTTCTCCTCTTGTACAATGCAGCAACCTCTGAGGACAAAGTCTGGAAAGGATTAGAAGATGATGAGGGATATCTGATTTTCAATATTTAAGAAGTTTGTGTATATGCACATAAATGTGATCATGAACACATATGTATATACACAAGAGAAACTGTGGCTTTTATTTTTATCAAATATCAGTTGAGTTTTTTGTCTGCTCAATTCTTGATATTTTCATGATCAAAATACCTCTGAATTTCTCCATTATTTGTAGTTAAGGTTATATACAAAGTTAGTAGTTTGAGAGTGTTAACAAGTTTAAAAGTAGAGAGTTAAGTCTTAAAGTGTAACTCATTGATATAGCACTACTAACCTAACATCCCAGATTCCATGCACGCACACACACACACACACACACACACACACACACACACTCATTGCAGAAGATTCCCTCAGCCAGTTTCAAGAAAGATCAAGCCTCCTACATATACCTACAACTTCCCTGCCTTGCAAGTTCTGTCATTAACTTCTTTGGAAACATGTTTCCAGGAACCATTGAGCTAGATGGTGAAACCAGCTGGGAATTACTTGCTTCATTGACAGGGGAGGAAGGTGGGGAAACTCCCAACTGAAGCATTGCCTCATGGCCTGCGTGGTTACTTGGGACTGTCATCCGGACAGTTTCAATTGGTTGGTAAGGAAGAGGAATGTTTCTCAGTTTTCATGCTTGTGCAATGCAATTTCAAAAGCAAATGGGAAAAGCCTCTGTGCTTGTTCAGCACAGAAACCCAAGCTCCTGTGAAAATCTATGGGCCTACGACAAGGATGAAAATGTACAAAATGTCATGAGTACTGAATTAAATGACACAGGGCTTGTTCTCCATGGTTTGCCTTCAACAGTCAGCAGCCAACACTGAGTGCACAGAGGGAATCAGGAGTGGCACCAGCACAGCAGGGCATAGGAACAGTAAGGGAGGACGTAGTGCAGATGAAGTGAGAGGAAGACACTGGGATGTGGGAACTGCCCGGGATTGCCACTGCCGAGATAGGAAATGAAGAGGTCCCCGGAGTGGGGTCTGATGGAACAGGCCTACCCATTTGTCTCAAATAACATGTGCCACATGTGCAGACAGGAAACCGAATTGTTCAGAAGGGAGAGGTGACAATCCTGCTGAATGCTGTTTACTCAATATGGAATGAAAAAGAGACAGATCTGGTCATGCCAGGAATTCCCTGCTTAAATTGTTCATCTCAGTCTGCTGTGTGGCCTGAGATGTACAACATCTAGCCATGGCCAGACCAGACACCTCTGTGACTTAGGATTACTGGGAAGGCACAGACACTGTGACCTAATGAGCAAATGAGTGCATGTGGGAAGGAACCGAATTGAATGAGAACCAGACCCCTGTGTCCTCCCCGTGACCCTCCGTTAACCCAGCCCCCTTCATTCTCAGCCCAACCCTCCACATCTCACTCTCCTCCCTGTTTCCATTTCCAGAGTCTCAGCACGTAGCCCATTTAAATAAATTCAGAATTCTGTCATATCTCATTCTTCTCTAGAAAATTCAACCAAAAAGAAAATTAAAAGAAAGAGATGGGAGAAATGTTGTAAATTTTGTTGTCTGGAGAGGCTGCCCAGTTTGGTCTTAGACAGGATGCTTTAATGATTCTTGACAGCTTGTTAGAGAGGCAGTTTAGACTTCGGGCATCTCTACCATTGAATAAGAATCTCTGTTTCATAAATTAGCACACAGTATTTTCAGATACTTATAAGGTACAAACAAATATTTAATACATAATATATAGTGGTCAACTCAGAGTAATTAGTATTACCCCTGACTCAAACATTTAGAATTTCATATTTATCACTCATCTTTCATGAGTAACCATTAGCTGCCAAAAACTTCTCATGGGGGATTGACGGGGTTGATAGGCTCAGTCTTATACAGATCCTGTGCATAAGACTGTGGCTTATTAGGCATAGTTTCTGTGGGCTCATGGTTGTAACAGCCATGTCATTTCTAGATGACATTGGTCCATAGCACTCTTCCTATCCTCTGGCTCTTGTGTTCTATCTCCTTTTTTCTTATGTAAGCAGTCACATATTCTCAGCATTTTGACTAGCTATGTGTTATTGTGTATTAACCATCACCTGCCAAAAACAGAAATTTTCCTAACCAAAACCAGGAACCAGCACTAATCTATGGATATAAGCAAAACAAAAACCATAAGGCAGTTTGGCACCACACTCATTTAGCAAAATAATAGTAACTGATTCTCCACTAAGGATTGTGACTACTATACCCATAAACATTTACCCAGGTTTATAGAACATACATGACTTCTCTCCTTTGGAGTGGGCCTCAAATCTAATCAGAAAGCAGTTGGCTGACCCTTTGACAATCATGTCACTATTGCACCAGTGGACACATCTTAGTGTTGGCTTTCAGGATTCACAGTTGGGTAAGGATATGTGATATGTTTAATATTGAGCTCTCACCATCTAGTTATGGTGGGGAGCAAAGAGTGAACCCACTTACAGTTTCTATGTGCTGAAACAATTCAAACTCTTCTAGCTGTATCAAAACACGCGATACCTCCAGGAAGACTATAATCTACTTACTATACTATAGAATGTTTTATTGCACTGGAAACAACTCTTCCTGCTTGGCGGCATTGTCTCATACCTTGTCCCTTCACTTCTCATGCCTTAATGTCCAGTATTTTACTTTATATTTCTATGAAATCAACTTTGATTTTACCTCCCACAAATGAGAACAGTAGCAACTGTATTCTTGTACTTGTGTTATTTTACTAGCATAATATTAAAGTTCACATATAAAATATCCTCCACAGATGCATGCGGTTGTTCTTGGGCTTTAGATACTGTTTGGGGGAGATTGTAGAGCCAAGTAGGGCCTAACTGAAGTGTGGCACTGAGAAAAGTTCCTAGTAACCAGAACATCTCCAGGGTTGTAACTTCCTTCCTGTAAGTCTTTCCCACAATGGCTAATTGCTATCAAACAACAAGCTATAACCACTTCTATTTTCATCTCTTCCTCTCAGAGGTCCTCAAGACTGGCTATATAGTCATATAAACAATAACAGGAAATGTAAAGGAAACCTAAAATTATCTTTGTTCCTGGATATTTGATCAATCAGTTTTCTATTATGGTGGAAAGATAGCTAAGAAAATAATCTCATAAGGCAGAAAGTGTGAGGGCTTGGAAGCAGCTCGGTGGAAGAACAGTCATCTAGCATACAAATGGCCTTGGATTCCTTCCCCCAGGACCACAAAGGAAGATCACAAGAAGGAATCATTTATTGGGATTGATGTGTTCAAAAGGCCCATTCCATAATCACTTAGCTCCATTACATTTGGGTCCTCTGGTAACTCAGTCCATTGTATTGAGAACCCGAGACTAAGGTGACTTTGTCAACTCATGGTAAAGGAAGGATCGAAGGTCGCAATATTCCCTTTAGGTGATTTCCACAATCACATAGCTTCCTTCCTAAGGCCCAACCATCTAAATACTTCCATGCTTCTCAATAATGCCATGTGCTATAGAATAAACTGTCGACACATGAGCCTTTAGGGATGTTTAAGGTCAAAAAGTAGTCCCATTAAAAGTGTGTCTTTCACATTGCAGAATCATCCGTGAGCACGGTAAAATGCAGAATTCTGGGTCCCACCTAAGCCTACTGCATCTACATTTTAACAAGTTCTTTCTCTAAGTGATATGGGTGTACACATTAAAGTTTGAGAAGCCCTTGCCAAGGAAATGATGTGATCATATATCCTATTCAGTGCTAGCAACATATCCCTTGATCAATTGAACGCATTCTATTCTAGTAGAGTAAGCCAAACAATAAGCAGTAAGGACATTTATTTACTCCTCTTAATTTATGTTTTCCTGATCCTCTAATCCACTTCTAGTGGCTTGTAGGCAGGGTGAAGCAAGCATTGACTACTCTGTCCATCCACAGACTGTGACCAGGTAGAACTTACCCCAACCAGGTGCATGAGCCAGGCCCAAGACAGAAACAATGTTTCCTTCTTTTATTCTGCTTAAACATCACAAAACAACAACAAAAGATCACTCCTGCTATGTCTTCTCTGACTTAGTAAGGCTGTAGAAGTCACAAATCTTATTTTAAAGAGAAACCTATAAATAACATAAGATTGAATTTACTATTTTTCCTTCATCAAACCTTGCTCTTTAAATGTAAATGTCTAACTTTCTGGTTTGTTAATAGCATGTTGTGCTAAACTACAGTGATCTGATATGTCAGCCCTATATCTATGACAGTCAAATAAACACATTGTTACTATTTGATGTAGAAATTATTTAGTGGCATCAAGTAGCCATGCCTGTTAATGCTTTTGATGCTCTAGTTATTGGTTACCCAGATAGGTGCTTCAAATTACACTCATGCTTTGCAACAGGATTCTGGTGTCTTCTTCTGTGCCCAACCACTAACAATACAGTATTGATATTCTCTCCCTCACCTACACCCATTAAACCCAAAACACAGTCTACGGTCTGAGGGTATTTGTGTCTACTTGCGCATTTTCAAGCCATTTTTGTAGGATGAGTAGTAATTCTCGGAATTTCTAGCCTAAGAAAATGAACTGCAAGCAAGTTTACTTGCAGGGAGAGACTAAGCACTGATTTTTCTCCAGGCTTCTGTTTACAAGAATAAAGAAACATTGTAAACACTAAGCAATATCCTCTAAAACCCCGGGGACTGAAGATGAAGGAGGGGGCTGCCTCTGAATTTCTGACGGACCACAGTTGGTGTTCTGGTCAATATCTGCCAGTATTAGTCATCTCTACAAGTACACGTGATTAACAAAAGGGCTCAAATTAGACAAATATGTAAAAGCCATTGGCTAGTTCATAAAAGACATCTCCAAGGATTTCCTGTAACTCATAGGCAATACTTTGAAATGAGAACAAAGAATCCGTATTGTGCAAGCTAGAAGAAACTGAATTGGAACTTAATAGGAAAGTATTTAAAAATAAAAGCTAATAAAATCTTGAGAAACTGACTGGTTCAAATCAGCTTGTACAACCTGTGTTTCCTGCAACTTGGGGCACCAAAAGTGTAAGATAGATGAAAAAGGACACTCTTAAAAACAGCACTCTAGAATGTGGCATCTTCCCAGAAAATCAAGATTGGTTGACTATTCATTGTTACCATTTATCTGAGGAACACTGAAGAAAAAACATACCAAGTAATTCTCACCACCTATATCAGCTATGGATTCACGTATATTCAAAACCTTCTTCAGGTGACATGAATTCACAGTTGGATATTGAGTTCAAACTGATCATACTCAAGCAGTTCATCTTATCTCATTTCAATGCACTGAAGAAGACAAGAGTGTTGCTCTGATTTGAGTCAAAAGCAGGAAGATGTTAATGCTATTTGTAATTGGGTAAAAAGAAAAAAGAACCAAATAGACATAAGCTTAATCATAAGGAGAAAGAGGATGTTTTCTTCTGGGTCCCATTTCTAGTTCCTTAAACTACCCAGTCATGTTATAGTAAAATAGGAAATGCCATCTCTCTTCATGGAAATCAAATTATTTCACAAAGGATGAGATGGAAATTTGGCAAATCTCTATTAATATCTCTCCAACCGAAAGCATGCTGCTGTATTCTTCAAGGTAATCTTTTCTGAGGCAGAAAGTCAGCTGTGCAAACTTTCACAGCTTCCGTAAAATAAAGTACCAAACAAGGAAAACTAACCAAGGAGTTGAGAGACTTCTATAGTAAAAACTTTTAAAACACAGAAAAAAAAAATGAAAGAAGATATTAGAATTTGGAAAGATTCCCCCACCAAAGTTCATGGATCAGCAAAATTTCTGTGAACTTGGCTGTGCTACTTAACATAATCTACAGGACTCAAAACAATCTGAATCAAAACCCCAATGACATCGTCACAGTACTAGAAAAGGAAGTAATAGGACCCATATGAAAACACAGAAATACCCTGAATAGCCAAAGCCGTCTTAAGAACAAAGCGGGGTGTGCCACACATCTTATTTCAAATTGTGCTATGGAGCCATAGTGACAAAAACAGCATGGCCGCAGCACAGAAGTAGATGTGTACCAACGGCATAGAACTGAAAACCACTCAGCAAAAAACAAGATATCAAAAATATACACTAAATAAAAGACAACCTCTTCAACAAGTTTGCTGAGAATATTGGATATATATAAACAGTATTTGCCTCTCTCACCCAGGATGAAAACAATTGAAATTTAAAAAAAAAATGCTTCATGTAAAATCTGAAACCAGATTGGCAAGGGAAATGTTTTAAGACATACACATAGGCAAGGGCTTCCTGGAAAAGACTCCCAGAGCTCAGCAATTAGTTGCAGACATTACAAAAGAGATCGTGTGAGACTTACATACAGGAAAACATAACTATCAGCAGAGTAAAGTAGCAAGCAGTCTGCAAAATGGGAGTAAACATTTACTGACTATGTTGGCAAAAGATTAACCTAAACTCTGTAAAGAACTCCAAAAATTAGAAACAAAAAGCCAAACATTATGTATATACATGTATACATATACAAATAAATTAATAGCCAATGAGTGTAGTAAAAAATAGAAATTGTTCAGAGCAGTGTGGGAGTGTCCCAGTTTTGCAGCTTCTCTGTCGTCCACAGTGAGACAAGCATAGCTGTAGCAATGTAAGAGCCTCCCTCAAGTGTGTAGCCCATAGAATTTGTTAGAAAGTCATTTCATAACACAGTGACTTGTATTTCTAGTGAAGTGGTTGAATCCAGTCCCTGGCCTCATTTGTTTCCGCAGAAGTTGGTCTGATATTGGGTACCTCAAAACTAATTTTCTTCCTTTTTCTTCTTCTTGTTTTTCAAGACAGGCTTTCTCTGTGTAACAGTCCTATCTGTCCTGAAACTAGCTCATGTAGACCCAGCTGGCCTCGAACTCACAGAGATCCTCCTGCCTCTGCCTCACGAGGGCTGGGATTAAGGTGTGCGCCACCACCACCCAGCTAACGCCAGCTTTCTAATATATGGAGTTTCTGGCACAGTCAGCCTCACCCTGAGTTTCTCGTTCAAATAACTCTAGAGACCACCATGAGTCACGTCAGAAGCACAAACTCAAGAGAGTCTCAGAGCTACCTGAAAGTAACAAAGGGACAATAGCCATTTCGGGCTCCCGGGGTTCCAGGGCTCTCTCTCACTTTCATGTGGTCATTTAGCTTTGAGCTTTTTAAGAGACATCCATGCTGATTTCTACGAACTGGTTTCTATAGTCATCAGCAATATTCTTCTGTTTCCCACACCAGTCATTTGCTCTCTTGTTTTCCACCACTTTGAATGTGGTGAGAAGGAATCTCTCTCATTCATCCACATAGAAGAATGAAATTGTCCCATTTCCTGGAAAGTAGAAGAATGGAGATTATTCTCCTAAGTAAACCAGACTCAGGAGACAATGTCTCACAGCTTTTCTCACATGCAGATCCCAGAATTTAAGCTTTCTATAACTGCAATATGTACTGCGGGGGGGGGGGGGGATAACTGTGAAAATAGAAATGACACCAGAGAAGGTAAATAGCAGTATTAAGGGCAGGATGAGGAGAAGAAAACAAAAGGAAAAATGTAATGCTAGGGACGTGAAGGTAGAGGGAAGAAGAGGGACAAGAGGAAGGACAGATATGGAGGGGAGACATCAAAGTGGATGTGAAAATGCAGTAATGAAAGACATTGCTTCACATACTGGGTTTATAATTTAAAACCATCCGGAATATTTGACTTAGCAAAGCCTAAATACTATCAATTTAATAACTGCTTCCCAAACCACAAACTTTGAGTATTTAGCTCCACTTTGCTTTATTGTTCTATGTTAATATGACTTCATGGTAGATAACTTGGCTTTAGCATAACCCCCACTATGCATTGTGTACTGCATTTTGGATTTTTTAAAAACGATTTTCCAGGTTACTTCAAAAGCATCTAACTTGATATTTAAACCAACCATCAAATTTTTCATTCTAACAAATCATAGCTCTCTGTTGTAGAATTTCAAGATTCTTCTGAAGTAGACTTTGCTTTGTTAGGAATGCTCTCTTCTTACATTATAATTTATGTTCCTTCTTTTTGTGTTTTTAATTTCAAAAAATACTCTATTCGCTTTCAAATTTTGTTTGAAACTCCAGAATGCTAGCTCTTAAACTTGTCTCTTCTGTTGTGTCTTCCTAATGATTTTTTCTATCATAGTTTATTAGAGTACATCCTTTGTGAGAATTATAATTTCTGTGAGAACTGTGATTGCCTTTGGTACCATCACATCAAACAACTGATTCAACTGAGCTTCGAGAATTTTATCAGCTTGCTTATTAATCTTTCCCACAAATCCCCAAGGTAAAACCATTCCCACACAGCTTGGGTCCCAGTACCCTAGCTAAGGGAAGTGAGGGAATCAAGAAAGGGCACACACACACACCAGAACCTTGGTATGCTTCCTATGTGCACACAGTGAGAGCAGTTGGCTAGTCTCTGTAGGAGGTCTCTGTAGGACCAGTCTCAGTTCATAACCACCTAAGAGAAAGCCACAGTATCTAATCTTTGCTCACACAGCTGCTCATAAACACTCCTACTCTGGCTCAAAAGGAGAGCTTCGCCTTTCCTCCTGAACCTAGCCCATATGAGTAACAGCTTTGTCAGTTTCCTGTAGACCCATTGGTCTTGGGGTCCTGCACAGGCCCAGCTCACGACAAAACACACGTTTACTCAGGACTTCACTCACTCGGGACGCCTTCCCCTCCCTACAGTTTGTGCTCCTACACTCAGCACAAATTTAGTCTTTATGTTATTAATTATGACAAATCTTGCTGCTTCTTGAGTCTTGTGGGTAGAATTTCTTCACTTTATTTCATAGTCATGTCAGTTCTCACGATTATTAGGACAAAGAAAGTAAATTCCTGTTCTCTGTTCTTGTGGGTGAAAGGGACACAAAGAACGCTTCCCTCCACCCTTGACCTGGTTCATGTCCCTTCTGTCCTGGGCTTCAAGAACTCTCTGTCCCTTCCACACTTGCTTGGGCTGGCCATGGGATTGACTTGGCTTATTTCCTGTCACGTAGAACGCCCCCTTCAATCAGGATACATATTAAGTCTTTAAGGTGGGATGTGTTATATTTAGTTCTCCTAATTTTAGGCAGGCAGACATGTTGTCAGTCATCCTCTGATGTCCTCAGTGTGTTCATGCTTTTCATGGTGCCTAACGATACACATGAGTTCATCTAATGGGTCATATTTCAAATTCAGAAATTATTTGGGTTGAGCACAAACAAGTTCATCTCAACTAGTAAAAACCTCGCCCTTTTTAGAAGTACAACCACCAGCAATTTGTATCTATCTAAAGATAATCTACTTTCCTAATGTTTTCCTTGATACATATGTACAAATGCATTTGACAAGAACAGAGTAGAAAGAATGGGAATTATGTAATATATACATAATCACATTAACAAATTCCATATCTGTAGTGCTATGGACTTAGCATTTATAACTCAATGTTTGAATTTATCATTTACGAACCCCAAATAAATTCTTCCTGTGCTTTTGTAGCCATTCACAGATGTGCAGACTGAGGGAGATAGGAGTAGCTCAACAGCCAGAATTCCAGCAGAGAGATTGCATATAGCTACCTACGTTCTGCTCTCCTGTTTCTGCTCTTGTGTTGTAAGCAAGAGTCTTTCCACTGCCAATCTAATGCCGCACATCTTACATGTTTATGCCTTTTTTGGTGATTTTACTGTTTAAAGGTCCTCTATGAATAGTGGCTAAAGCTGTCCAGTGTCCCTAAACACAAGACGGCTATGGGATGTGCCTTCTGAAAAAAAATTATGTATGCATATGTGTTAGCTAAGCTTTATTTGGAAATGAAGTAGGCAGCAGTTTACCATGAGTTAATGTTAAACATATGAATGTACGTATGTATGTGTATGTGGGGGTGTAATTTAAGAATTATTTAAAATAGAATTCTGGATTATGCATTGATGAGTTGTTCAAAATGTTATGACCAGAAGCTCAAAGGCCCTGATTCTGATTTTCTCTCCAAAATGCTGGCTTAGTGTTTATGACTTTATATAACACAACCACAGCAGATAATAAGGTCAGACATATCCATATAGACTTATATAAAGTAAGAAAGGGAGAATTAGAGAAAGAATGATTGAGTGATTACAGGATGCACACACACACACACACACACAACATCTGGAAAAAAAGGAAAGAAATGATAGATAGATAGAAAGAAAGAAGTCACCAGGGAATACACTTTGATGATCTCCTTGAGGGTAAACTTCAGGCCTCACAGCTGAGACTGGCTTATTTTGCACCAACCTCAACTCCTTTCTATTGGTCTAGTTCTCCCTTAGGGGAAACAGAGAACAAAATCTTCCAACCTAGTATGAGAAAGCCTGTGAATCATCTCCTCATAAGCCACATCTAGAGGGTTTGGTGGCTGTGGTATTCCTTTGATTTTTCAGACATCTAAACCTTTTCTGAAAGATGCATATGTATTCTCTAAGCTTGTAAATCATTCCCTCCAGTTCAGCTATCACAGAGTGGAATTTTAGTAACATCATTTAACATTTTTTTAATTAAGTAAGAGCTTCTACTGGATAACAATTAATATTTTGGGTAAGTAATTGGGTTTTGGTTAGGCTTTCAAGGCTAGCTTGGGAACAAACTGTAGAGGGTTATAAGGGACCATACCCAGAGCTGACACATAGCAAGACCTTAGGAGTCACATGATTGTGAACAGTGTTCTCTGTATGTGGGTAATAGATATTTTGAGTAGTTGTGAAATTGCCTTTTCGTTCCCTATAATAATTTTCCCGAAGGCAATTATAAACATAAGACTCTCTTTTCATTCTGTTGTTCCAAGTCTGTAAAGGGCCATGAACTTCCTTCCTTAGAAAGGTAGAGAATTTAACAAGCACAGGAACTCTAGCTTATTCAACCCCAAATTTCCCTAACCTAAATTCATGGCATGTCCACAGCACTATGGACAGTGTTCCTGTGCAAAGAAGAATAAAATTACAGCTTCTCTCACACACAAAATGTTATGGCCTCTTACAGGTATAAAATGGAATCTCAGAGTTGTTTTGATTTGCATTTCTCTGATGACTAAGGATGTTGAACATTTCCTTAAGTGTCTTTCAGCCATTTTAGATTCCTCTTTTGAGAGTTCTCTGTTTAGGTCTGTACTCCATTTTTTTATTGGATTATTTGTTCTTTGATGACCAATTTCTTGAGTTCTTTGTATATTTTGGAGATCAGACCTCTGTCTGATGTGGGGTTAGTGAAGATCTTTTCCCATTCTGTAGGCTGTCGTTTTGTTTTGTTGACTGTGTCCTTTGCTTTACAGAAGCTTTTCAGTTTCAGGAGGTCCCATTCATTAATTTTTCTCTCAGTGTCTGTGCTGCTGGGGTTATATTTAGGAAGTGGTCTCCTGTGGCAATGCATTCAAGTGTACTTCCCACTTTCTCTTCTATGAGGTTCAGTGTGGCTGGCTTTATGTTAAGGTCTTTGAGTTTTATATATGGTGATAGATATGGGTCTATTTTCATTCTTCTACATATTGATATCCATTTGTGCCAGAACCATTTGTTAAATATGCTTTCTTTTTACCATTTGATATTTTTTTGCTTCTTTGTCAAAAATCAGGTATTCGAAGGTGTGTGGATTAATATCTGGGCCTTCTATTAGGTTCCATTGGTCCTCCTGTCTGTTCTTATACCAATACCAGACTGTTTTAAGTACTGTATGTAGTTCTGTAGTAGAGTTTGAAGTCAGAGATGGTGATGCCTCCAGAAGTTCTTTTATTGTACAGGATTATTTTGGCTATCCTGGGTTTTTTGCTTTCCCATATAAAGTTGAGTATCATTCTTTCAAGGTCTGTGAAAAATTTTGCTGGAATTTTGCTGGGCATTGTATTGAATCTGTAGATTGCTTTTGGTAAGATTGCCATTTTTAATATGTTAATTCTGCCTACCCAAGAGCATGGGAGATCTTTCTACTTTCTGGTGTCTTCAATTTCTTTATTCAAAGATTTAAAGTTCTTGTCATACAAGTTTGACAAATTATGCTGGAGAAGTTATGGGGAAAAGGGAACACGTCTGCAATGCTGGTAGGAATGCAAGTTGGTACAGTCCCTTTGGATGTCAGTGTGGCGATTTCTCAGAAAATTAGGAAACAACCTTCCTCAAGACCCAATAATACCACTTTTGGGTATATATCCAAAGGATGTTCAATCATGCCACACGGACATGTTCTCAACCATGTTCATAGCAGCATTGTTTGTCATAGCCAGAACCTAGAAACAACCTAAATGCCCCTCAACCGAAGAATGAATAAGAGAAATGTGGTACATTTACACAATGGAGTACTACACAGTAGAAAAAAATAACATCTTGAATTGTGCAGGAAAATGGATGGAACTAGAAAATATTATTTTGAGTGAGGTAACTTAGACACTGAAAGACAATTATCACATGTACTCACTCATAGGTGGTTTTTAAACATAAAGCAAAGAAAACCAGCATGGGGACCTTGGGGAAGGGTTGATGGGGAGAGGATAGAGGCAGGGAGGGGAACAGGGATAAATGTAGAGCTCAATAAAAATCAATAAAAAAAATGGTCATTGGCTCTTTGAGCTTCGAACAAACACTACTGGTGGTTTTGTATCAGGTTTCCTTTTTCCAGAGGAAAACCCTTGACACCAGCAACACTGAGTGTCTTCCTCCAATGTGACAACTCTGAGCACACCCAGTAGTACAGTCAGATGGATTCAGAAGCTTCCTCAAATATACTCCACTGTCATAGTCAAACAAGCTATTTCTCAGATAGTTTGTGATTTCAGAAATCTGAAATTTCTATTCTAAGTATCCTGTATAGCAGTCATAGAATTTAAATAATTCTAAAGGTCATTCTTGGACTATAACTTTCCCCAAGTCTGGAAATATGCTCATGTAGTGAAGGTGACTAAGGTTGTTTCAACCTTTGATGACTTCTACTCAGTCATGTTTTCCCACCCAGGGCTGGCTTCTATGGTAACCACCCTTGCCTATATATTATATGCAAGTGGAAGAGTCTGTATTCTTCTTCGCTCACACTTGCAGAAACCAATGTAATGCTGCTAAAGCCAATTTCAGAGGTGATGTAAAAAAATGATAGGATGACTAGGGAGCTTATTATCAATTCAATGGCAAATACACCTGGATCCAAAAGTAATGAAGTCAAAATATGCTTAAGGGGGTTTCTGTGAGGGTTGAGAACAATAGACTGAAGGAGACCAGATTCAGGAACTCAAAATTGAGAGCCGTATATAAGGAAACTGTGGTGTATTGAATGAAAACAGCCCCTATAGACTAATAAGCAATGGCACTTTTGGGAGATATGGCTTTGTTGGAGTAAGTGTGGTCTTGTTGGAGGAAGTGTGTCACAGGGATAGACACTGGGGTGTCAGAAGTCTAAGCCAGGTCGAGTGGCCCTCTCTCTTCCTGTTGCCTGTCAATCCAGATGTAGAACTCCTAGCTACCACTCCAGCATCATGTCTGCCTGCATGCCACCGTGTTTCCCACCATGAGGATAAGGAATTCAACTTCTGAAATAGTCAGTCAGCTTCAATGAAATGTTTTCCTACCCATGTGTGGCCCTGGTCATGGTGTCTCTTCTCAGCAACAGAACAGTGATGAAAACAGAGACCTTACATAGATAGACATTCTACTGCCATCTGGAGACCTATCCACTACAAAAGAAAAACGGGAAGCCAGAAGACCAACAACTTTGATACTTTAGAGTAGATGAGGTTCAACAATAGGGTGCTGACATAATTCACATGCCAACTAAGCTGTTTCCGCTTGCACCTAAAGGAAAACAAGCTTCTCTTGCTTCCTATCAAGCCCCTCTCACTGTATTCCAGCCACAGTGGTTCAGTTCTGTCCTAGAATATTCCAAGCTCCTTCCTATCTCAGATCCATCCCCTGTGGTTCTCTCTGTCTACAGCATTCTCTCCTTGGCCTTTTCATTATGCCTCCTTCCTGTGCATTGGGTTTGAAACCCTGCAACACAGGCCTCCCCATTCAAATCACCCGTGCCTCTAATATCTCTGCCTGCCTTGTAATTGTCACTTCTCACCAAAAACAATCATTATTTTGATTTTGATTATTTTTGTTGCTCTTTAGCATGGTGATTACTGTATTCCATGATAGAAATGTAAAACATTAACATTTATCTTTTAATGAATAAATGATACATACTAAATGAAAACAATGGGTTAATTCATGATAGTAGAATTGCCTTGAAAAGGCAGGAATAAGTTGGCTTTCTGAAATTATACTAAAGATTATGATATATCAATCAAGCATCAAGCATATTGGAATGTTAAAGAAGAGGTGCTGGGTGAAATACTAGAAATCAAGGGCCAACATACTACCAACACCATTCAGGGTCCTTATTAGGGCCATCCTTCTCCATCATAATATAGAGTCTCCATAGTAAGAAACTCTCATCTTATCCAAATTTATGCTGCATGCCCTTTGAGCCAGCACTCTCAGGATCCAGCCCAACCCCTGGCCTCCTGGCACTACATGTGCCTCAATATGCATCTTGTGAAAATTTATTCCTTCCTCCTAACCTGAATTAGCATTTTTCCAGCCTGAATGTATGAATGTATGAGATACGAGGTTGGTTCAGTGGCTAAGAAGGGAAGGTTCAGAGTTTCGTTTTTGGTGCTGCCATAAAATATCCTGACTAAAAAGAAGAAAAGGTTTAAAGCTCTTTAAGAAGGGGTTTGTTTGGTTTCCAATGTCAGGTTTCAGCCACCATCAAGAGTAAATCAAGGCAGAAACTTAAGCAGCTAGACACATTCTATTCAGCCAAGAGAACTGAAGGCGCCCATGCTGACATCTTGTATCTTCCATACAGCATTGCCTGTAACCATTGAACTCAAGTGAAGCTAACAAAACGCAGCAAGAACCATGGAAGATTTTGCCTAGGTAATGGTACTGCTCATAGTGGATTAGACCACCCCCAGTTAACAAGATAACCCCCCCCCCGCCACAGAAAAGCCCAAGGCTAATCTGAACTAAAGAATCTTTCATTGATATTCTCTTTCCAGATTATTCTAAATTGTGTCAAATTTACAGTTCAAGCAAACCAGGGCAGGAGAGGAGCAGATACTGATGAAAGAGGATGCAATATTTTAGGAATAATTCAGTACACTAGCTTTCATAGATGGTCTAGATTTCTGCAAGGAGAAGTGGCCATTTCTATAGTGACAGGGACTCCAGGGAAATTGTCCAGAAGCTATGGTACAGCAATTTGGACATGCCATTGATATATCAGGGATCTCAGTCTTTCTTAATCATGGCCCTAACTTAAACTTAGCTGACTACCCAGGGTCCATAGACACCCTGCCATGCAATTTGACCACCTTTTAATCAAATTAAATCAAGGGCTGGCCTTCAACTGCCTTGCCTTCCCCCTGCGGAAGTTGTGAGCCTTCAGTGGGCTATCAGAGAAATCCCTTTGGCTCTCACATTTCACTTTGAATTAGTGACTGCTCACCATCATCTTTTCCTTGTCTTTCCCTGGTATAATGGTAGATCCATAGCCCAGATTCTGCTTTTCTGAAACTTCTGAGCACCCACTCCTGCATCCCTGGGTGGCCTATCCACCCCTAATGAAGGCTCTTTTATTGCCTGCAGGCTGATAGTTGGTTCGGGTTCCAAAGCCCATTTTTAAAAATGTACTTCCAAGGATCCTATCATCAACCACAATAACTATTTTCCAGGGCAGTGGGTTCAATGATAACCTCATAAAAATATATGCCTTCCCAGAACTTGTAAATGTGATTTTATTTCGGAAAGGATCTTGCAGATATAGTAAGGTTTAAAGTCGTGAAATGAGATCATCCTAAATAACCATATGGGTCCTAAATCCAATTACAACTGTTCTTTTCATAAGCACACAGAACAGAAACTGGAATAAAGACAGTGGCAAAGATTACAGTGATGTGGCTACAAGCCAAGGAGGGCTAACAATGACTAGCAAACATCAGAAGCTAGACGAG
This sequence comes from Alexandromys fortis, assembly GCF_014885135.2. NCBI lineage: Eukaryota > Metazoa > Chordata > Mammalia > Rodentia > Cricetidae > Alexandromys > Alexandromys fortis. The sequence goes on from NW_026067924.1 coordinate 21,783,519, forward strand.
AGAAGGCAAATTCTTCAAACTACGGGGTGCAATGAAGTTGGATTTTTAGTGAAAATATTGTATACATACACAAAGGAAGCCTATTCGGGTATAAAGAGAATAAAATCATGAAATTTGCAGGTAAATAAGTGGAACTAGAAAATATACTGAGTTGGGATGAACTCAGAAAGGATGAACACCACATCTTCTCTCATGTATGATTCCTTGTTCCACTCTTTGTATGTGCGTATAACCCAAAGCAGCAATAGAAACCGGGGAAATAAGAAGTGTCTGTGTTGAGGAACCTCTAGAGAATTTAATAAAATGAGATACAGGTGACGTGAAGGGGAATAGGGAAAATGGGAGAGGACAAAATTGGAGGCAGGGAAGTAGTACAGATTTGGGGATTAAAAAAAAAACACACACACTTTAGGATTTTTGGAAAAGCCACAGTGGAATAATATTATTTTATGTTTACCTAAAATTACATATATATTTTTTAAGTAAGTTATGCCACTTAGGGTGATAATACCCCAAGAGCAGGGACCAAGCATGAAAAACCTCCTTTGGAGCTGTTGGTCAAGGGCGTCCAAGAGACTCCAAAACAATATATGGCACTTCTGCTGCCCTGGGTTGCCTTCCAGAATTTGAAGATGCTGTGCCCTTCAGACACAGGACTTGAAGGGACTGATCTGGATCTGATCTAGAAGCTTCCTCTAAGGACATGCTTTTACAGGACTGCCTGTTGGCATACAAGCTGCCAAGGCAGAAGGAAATAGGCAATAGCCGTGCCCATCTGCAAAGCCTTTGGTCCACAGCTTAGGAGAGGTTGGAGGGAGGAAAGGGAGGGGCGATGATGAGAATATAGTATAAATATATGGTTTTAAATGTTTTAAGGAAATAGTCTAGAGAAATGGCTCAGTAGTTAAGAATGCACAGTGTTCTTGCAAAGGATCCCAGCTTGGTTCTCAGCACTAATGTCAGATGTCTCACCCCTGCCTGTAACCAGGTCCAGGATAGCTGACGCCTTCTGCTGGTCTCCAAGGGCACTCGGCTTCCTTTATCCATAGCATGTACACATAATTTCAAAGGAATCTTTGAGTATCCTAATTATATGATAAAACACATGATTAACCTACTTATGTCCCTTTTAGATTTAGTATTATATTAATAGATTACCTACTTAAAATGAAGAAAATATAAACTATTTGGGAAAAAAAGCATACTGAACAGAGCTTGTCTCTCTTTGTTGTAAATATTGTTCTGAGTGGACCTGGAGCTAACTGATGTGCGAGGAAGAAATAACTGCCCTTTTCTTAGTCACGCAGTGAGCCAGGGTTTCCCACCAGAGGCCATTTCCTTATTACCACAGCCTGAAATGACAGGGTTGTCTGTTGCAATGAGAACAATTCCCCAGTCTAAAGAAGCCACAGAAAGCCGTAAGAACCCTGAATGCCAGCATCATCAGTATTTACCTAAGAGACCTCATGGTCAATTGGATCATGTTGATTTTTCCCACTGCTCCTTCGCTGCTGGTTCATTCGCAAAGATGCTGAAAGGTCAGATGTCTCATTGGCGTTGGCGACAAAGAGCTGATGACTGTCTTCCCGTCACCTTCCAGTCTACAGTCTGAGTGCTGAGCCAGAGTCAGATCCACTGACTGGAACATTACTGAGAATTCCCACTGGTTTCTCTCTTCCTTCCATTCTTTCTCTTTCTGTCTCCCAGATTCTTGTGATCACAAAGCATACAGCCAAATAGTAAATAAAATCATTAAGAAAAGTTTAAAATACATTTTTATGGAATGAAAAGCTGCTTAACAACTTAATCTTATACCCACCAAACAATGGTTAAAGCCTTATTTTCTGCATGTTTGGCGTACTGTTTAGATAAAAAAAAAAAAGGAATAGGCTTTCATATTACCTTACCCTAATAATATTGATACATTAAAATACCAGTAGAATCAATGCAATGCGAGCATCTAGATTATATCCGCTATATAATCAACTGTGTGATTCCAGTCATTCAATACAATTAGTGATCAATCACATGGAAAACATAGAGGTAATCAGCTTAGTTGCCTTTAACAGATGTAATTAGTTGTCTGATTGTATTACACTGAGAGTTACACAGAGGATACAGTCAGACACACAGAGAAGCTGAAGGTCCTCCAGACTCATCGTTCACAATGACAGTCACTACAGACAAGGCATTCTCCAAAAGGTTCTTGGATTTTAAAACTGGGTTCATATTTATTGGCTCTGCTATAACACAGAAAATAAATATTATTTTCAAATTCAGAACAAATTCTGATCTTGTCTCAGCCTTGGCTCATCTGTGGCCTTCTTTTTAAGTGCTGTGCTCAGGTAAATACATGCCTAAATGCATCATATTTCCAAAAGATAACTGTTTCAATATAAAATAATTCGTCTGTAAGAGGAAGCAAATGATTCAATATGTCTTATGGAATGAGCATCTCCTACAAAGAGAATAGGTACAATTAGAGTCAATATCACAGATATGTGTTTCTACATGACACACTGTTTGTACTCTAATCTATGCCATCACGGCATGTCAAGCAGAGCTAAACATTCCCATTAAAATGAAAAATCAACGTGAGTTGGGAATGTTTAACCTCTTTCTTTAAGACAATTTTTATGTTTTTGCAATTAAACCACGAAAGGAGGAGAGGAGAATACTTATTTTATGTTAAATTAGCAATATTTGTAAAGAAGCAAGAAGTGATTAGCACAGGTGCATGCCTCCGACCACCACTCCACCAGACTTGGTGGAGTCAGACAGTATCTTAAAATATGTTGAAAATAAGTTCCCAACCAAATTTATAAAGCCTCCAAAATGTACCCTTCTTACTGACAGAGCTTGAGTGCTTCAGAGTGAAAGAGACTATTGTGGAATATTAGTTTAAAGTCTGTTACATTTGTTTATGCTATGGAAGATTTGCCTAATGATGCAAAGATATATTGCATACTTTTATGTTGCATTTGTTTAACTCTGTGATGCTGTGTTACATTGCCTGCCTAAAACATCTGATTGGTCTAATAAAGAGCTGAATGGCCAATAGCCAGGCAGGAGAGAGGGACAGGCACAGCTTCCAGACAGAGAGAATAAAAGGGAGGAGGAATCTAGAGAGAGGGAGGAGCAAGAAAAGGAGAAGAAGAGGAGGACGCCAAGGGCCAGCCGCACAGCCATACTGCCAGTCACGGAGTAAGGAGGAAAGAAAGATATAAATAACCAAAAAAAGGTAAAAATCCCCGAGGCAAAATATAATTAAAGAGAAATGGGATAATTTAAGTTAGAAAAACTGGCTAAAAACAAGCCAAGCTATGGCTAGGAATTTATAAGTAAAAATAAGTTTCCATGTATTTATTTGGGAGCTGAGTAGAGGGCCCCCAAAAGATAAAGATAAAAAAAACTACAGGAGACAAAGTAAAATTTTCCAAATTTGATTGATAACCTCTAATAATATCTTACCTTCTTGTAAGCATGTAACCATAGGAATAGAATGAGTCCACATTCGACTCTCTAGGCAGAGCACAGGATTCCAAACATCCCCTATCGGATGAACTGAACTCCTCCAATGTAGCGAAGCCATAGACTTTCTTTGAGAGACTTTCAAGAAGAAAAATGGAACTCTAAAGCTCCAGACTAAATTTTCTTTGTTTTTCTTTTCCTGTCTGTTACCAAAACACAGTGGTATATTAAGAACAAGTCCAAAGGACCATCCCCAACAGCCAAAACAATCCTGAGGGAAAAAAAAAAGAGAAAGAAAGAAAGAAAGAAAGAAAGAAAGAAAGAAAGAAAGAAAGAAAGAAAGAAAGACAGACAGACAGACAGACTTGGGGGTTATTGCTATTGCAGATCAAGATACACTGTGAAGCTATAAGTACTAGCACAAAATCAAACATGTAGATCAATGGTACAAAACGGGGGTACTTAATATATCACCATTTAATAGTCAACTAAGAAGCAAAAAATAAACTCATATTCTGAAGAAAAGGCTGCAGCTTTATTAACAGGTACTGTGAAAACCAGATCTCCACATGAAGAAAGATACAAACACATCCATGTCTACCACACTGCCCCAAATTAGATCCACATGGATCAAAAACCTCAGTTTCAAACATGAAACATGAAAACAACTAGAAGACAACATTGACCACAATACCCTACAGGATACAGTTGTAGGAAAGGACTTTCTGAAGAACTCCATCTGTCAAGGAGTTAAGGCCAGCAATTAAAATCTGGACTCATAAAATGAAAAAGCTTCTGCACAGCTAGGGAAACAGTCACACAAATGAAGGAGAAACCTAGAGAACAGGATAGAATTTATTCCAGTTACACATCTAACAATAGACTAATATGCAGAATACACAAAAATATCTCAGAAAACCGAGTCAAGAAAACATATTACCCAACTAAAAAAAAAATGGGCTTAGGATCGAAACAGAACCTTACCAATAAGAGAAAGAAAAACAGCAAAGAAATACCCCCAAATAGCATTCATTATCCTTAGCAATTAAAATAATACAAATGAGAACAACATTGCAGGTTGTCCTCACCCCAACCAGAAGAACCAAGATCAACAGAACAACTGACAGCAAACACTGCAGAGGTTGTAGAGAAAGGGGAACCCCCAGTCACTGCTGGTGTAAATAAGACCTGCTGCAGCCACTCTGGTGATCAATATGGAAGATCCTCAAAAATCTAAAAATAAATCTACCATCTGACCGCTCCTTGGTACAGGCCCCTAGGATTTGACCTCCTACTCCAGAGATAACTTGTTAGAAGTATTCATTGCAACTCTATTCACAGTACCGAGGAAATGGACATCCTAAATGGCCATCAGCTGATGAGCTGGTAAAAAAAAAAATGTGCGTTTATACAATGGAATACTATTCAGCTGTAAATAAAAATGAAATTATGAAAATTCCAGATAAATGAATGGACCTAGAAAATATTACATTGAGTGATAAAACCCAGACTCAGAAAAACAAACATCCTGTGTTCTTTCTCATCAGTGGTTCCTAGCTACAAGTTTTCAGATATGAGTATACAGTATGGAGTAACCACAGAATTCAGGAAAGTATAAAGGGACCATAGGTGAGGGAATCTTGGGAGGAGAATAGCAAGATACAAGTAATATAATATGAAGTAGGAAATAGAATAACTTGGGAGGGGATTCCCACTGGGTGAAGGGAGGGCAGCCAATACAGAAAGCATAGGAAAGACAGACAAATAACACCAAGATTATTTGATAAAGCCTCAAGGAATCCATTATTTTATATTTATCTAAAATTTTTATATGTAAAGTTAAACCACTTGAGCTGACAATGTTCCCCAAAGAAAAAGTTGACTGACAAAACTCCCTGTACCGGGCATGAGAAACTTCCTTTCAAAATGGTTGGCTCCCAAACAATATTGATTACTGTTGGAGACCTCAGTTGTCTTCAGGAGTTGAGAGTGGGACCCTCTTGCTAAAGACACTTACGACTCAGGACTCAGATGATCTGAGGAGGATCGACCTGAAAACCTCTTTCCTGTGGTCTAACTCCCATGGTTTAAGAAAGCGCGGTGTAAGCTGACTGTGAAGGGAAGCATCTCAACAGTCCCATCCTACAAGCCATGACAACGACCAGTATGGAAAGATGTGCATAAAGGTGCACAAAGTGGCACTCACATGTCGGTAGCAACCAGCAGCTGTGTCATTGGACTGACGCCCATTCAACAGGAGGGAAATTACACCTGGTACTGGAAACCTTTCCAGCTTCCTAGGCCTAAGTGAGGTCATGGACCTTCGAAAGAATCTATTATAGCCACTTTGTTAGACCAGCATAATCCCTAACTACATTCTGAAACTTACCCTTATACCCACAGATAAGCAAAACTACCACAAGTAACCATAATTACTCCATCAAAGAAACTTCTTCACAGCAAGTGGGAGCCATCACAGAAAGCCACAACTGGACACAATGCCCAAATCAACAGATCATAGAGAGGCCATGCCCAAGGTATATATCTCCGTCACATGCAGCTCCTACATCTCTGGCTCAGGAAAGAGGTGGTAGAAAGGAATGTAAGAGCCAGAATACCAAGAAGCCTAGTGTGAAACGGTCTCTCCTAGAAATGGCTACAGAAACCAGTCCGTGACAAAAGTGAAAGGGAGAAAAATTTGCCCAGCCCCAACCCTCAACAAAGAATGATAGCCAATAGGAGAATAGGCCTCTGACAGTCTTCAGCCCTGAAACCATGTACACACAAACAACAAAACCAGACTCTGCAGGTTAGATATGTGTGTGTGTTTACAAACATGTGTGCATACAAATGTGTGTGTATACAAATGTGTGTATGAGTGTGTTTACAAATGTGTGTACATACAAATGTGTGTGTATGAGTGTGTGTGTATGAGTGTGCATGTTTACAAATGTGTATGTATAGAAATGTGTGTGTGTGTGTGTGTGTAACAATAGCAAAGAAAAAGAAGCTATCAACTTTAAAGTGACGGAGGTCCACGGTTTGAGAGAGGACACCTGGGAGGACTACAGGGAGGAGGGAGAGGGTGGAATGTGATATGGTTCTATAGCAATAAAATAATAAAAAGGCTGCAGCAGAACTGCCTTGCACAGACCTCTGGTGCACTTTGACAGTCTGACAGGTGCAAATGTGTCAAGATCCCAGGTGGCGTTCCAGCCCAGCATGCATGAGTCCTCTGCTCCTGCTCCACCTGTGTAGATCTTCCAGCATCCTCTTCCCTGGCTTTTGTGCCAATGCCTTTCCTGTTTGGAGCTGTGGATGAGCCCTCCATCTCTATATGCGTACCTCCCCTGGCTGCTCTCCCTTGCAGAACTCACCCGAACTTGCCGACTCACTTTTTTAGCTTATCTCTTTTTCTCTTATTTCCTGTCATCACTCTTTCTTGATGTTCCCTCAAATAAACACAAAACAAGCATGAAAAGTGAACCACAAGAATAAAAAAATCCCTTTTCTTGGTCAGAGCAGTTGCACTGAACAAACCTGGCAACATGTATCTGGCTGTGTCAGCGTTTTCTGTCACCAGGAATTTTAGAGACTTGCTTCCTCTACACAATGTTTGCATCTTGAAGGCATGCTGAAGACAAGCTCTTGGCACACATGCAAAGCAGTCTGTGCTTTGTGGAAGATATGGTCCTTAACCTCAGGTTGAACTAAGAAGCACTGGACATTTTAAGAGTCGGCTTTGACCTCCTGGGGTCACTCAGGATGGGGATTTGCCTGGCAGTTGGTGGTGGTTTGATTGAGCTCCAATGCTGTTTCACAGACTCTGCTTACAGAGTGGCCAAGTTAAACACGTTGTCTCTCCATCTCTCTTCTCGAGCCAGCCTCCATTCTCAGCTCTTCAGTCATCCTTTGGTCCTCTGGATGGTCTCCAACTTGTTGACAAAGCCTCCCATCTTCATTTAAAACTGCTTCTTAATTTCTTCCCGATGGTATCGCATACTGTTTCCTCAACATCAGCATTTTATTCTAGTTCTGCCCACACAATGAGCTGGAGCAAGAGGACAAAGGAAAGGCTGCGCTCAGAGCCGCTTGATGGAGACAGAGCGAGGTGGGGGATGGTTGAGAACAGGATGGTTTCTTGGAAAAACAAACCGGCCTCACAGAGGGCTGTCTTCTGCTTTGCCCCTCTTTGGAATATAGTTTTTCTTGACACTGAAATACATATTGATCATCTCTGAAAACTTGCAAAACAAAGCCATGTGAGCAAAAAAATAAAATCCACGGGTAGTCCACAAACTACATCCAGTCACTGTTCATATTTTCACTTTTCTTCCATTTCTTTATATATAAACATTTTTAACCAAATTCAATTGCATGTCAAGTACATTTTCTCATGTTGCTGTCTCCTGAATTCCAAGTCTATTCTTCCAACAATTGCTTTATCCATGAGAATCATCCTACCTTCATTATAATAAAATACATTCAATAAAAATTACAATATAATTTTATCTGTGCTCGTATCTTTTTCAATATTTTTCCAGTTATTCTTTCATTCATTAATTATTATTTTCTTTCCATATAGATGTTTAGTTCATTTTGCCATCTTTTTTAATAGACCTCTTTTAAACACAAAGGCTAACATTTAAAAGGAAAAGAAGTCTAGCTAAAGGGCTCAGTGAGTAAAGGCATCCCCTGCTAAGCCTGACACCTGAGTTTGAGCCCCAGGATGCACAGATTAAAGGGAGAAAAGTGACTCTTGGAAGCCATCCTCTGACCTCCGGCTCTTTATTCATGCTCACACGCATGTACACATGCTTGCACGAGTGCACGTGCGCGCACACACACACAATTAAACGAATAAAATATAAAAATGAAAGAAATAAAGCAAAGAGCTGGCACGGTGCTGCTTTCAACAGTTCTGCAATCCTTGTTCTTCATGAGGTTCAGAGTTGATAAAGGTTTGCATTGCCATCACGGAGCTCTTCCAACTTTAAATAAACTCGTCTGGCGATTTAAAGCCATCAATCACCTCACACATGACTTGTGTGTGCACTCATGTGTCTGCTTTACATTTTCCTCTTCTTCCCTCGTTATTTGGGAACAAAAGGCTTGTAATTATGATAAAACATACAACCTCAAATTTACTATTTTTACCCATTTTATGTGTATGATTCCAATGCTTTAAGCACATTTCCTTACATGGCTGTACTTGAATTGTGCCGAATCCATAAATCAAATAATAAAGAACTGATGTCATGAAGCACTGAGTATAGTAAGTCTCCTTGCCCCTAAACATGATAAACTCACATTCCATGGGCATCTCTGATTTCATTCAATATTACTTTTCCATTTTTATTGAGAATTTTGTATATGCATATAATGTATTTTGATTCAGTCTATCCCTGTTCTCTCCCCTCCAATTCTTCTGATATTCACTCCCAAAATCATGTTCTCTTTCTCTCCTCCCCTTCTTCCTTTCCTCCTTGTCTCCTTCCCTCTCTTCTTCCCTACTGTGCCTACTCGTGCTATCTGAGCATGGGTGTGAGATCATGTGTTCAGGAACCATATTCCTAAAGAAAATTTATTCTCTCTTTTTCATCAGTCATATACTGCCAACAGCTTCTCAGCTACAGGTGGGATTTCGTGGGCCCCTCCCTTATCGAGGTGACGAATTTGCTTGACTTAACGTTGTGCAGAGATCTTGTGCACGTAAGCATAGCTGCTGTGAGCTCATGTACACAGTGGCCCTGGTGTGTCCAGAAAATAATTTTCCCCCAGATAACCACTACTGCTGGTTCTTATCATCTTTTGACCTTCTTGTCCACAATGATTCTTGCCTTGCAGTAAGAGGGTATGATATAAATGTCCCATTTAGAGGTGATCACTCCACTGTCTCTTATTTTCTGCACATAGAACGCTTGTGGCTGTCTCTATTAATTATCCTCTCCTGCAAAAGAAGCTTCTCCAGTAAAAGATGCATTAATTTATAAGACTTTAGGGAGAGGTTTGATACTATGTCCACTTAGCAAAATAGCAATGCTGGGTTCTCCCCTAGGGCCTATGACCTAGCTAACTATGGGATTTTTATCACCCAGTTAACTGCATAACGTATAAATTTATCTTGGAGAATAGGCCTGAAATCCAGGCAGAAAGTTGTTGAGTGCTTCCCTAAATTCCATGCCTCTATTGCACTAATGGGTACGTCCTGCCAGGTCACTATTATTGTAGCTCTCGGGTTCACAGTTGGACAAGATAGTTTCTCTTCACATCGTACATTGTATTTATTTTGTGGGACTTGTAGCTAAGTATTTCCCCACTAATGTAAATAATACTGAATCTTTCATTGCATTTCGTTTGACTTGATCAATCCTAGTATTTAGGAAAACGCTTGACTTTTACGGGTTAGCCTTATCTCTCACAACCTTACACACTTTCTACTTTTAGGATTATTTTTCTGATTTTTTCCACAGGCTTTTATATAACCTGTCATCTACAAGTAAAAGCAGTTTTGTTTCTTCCCTTCCAAGTTCATTTTTTGTAACGGCGTAAGCGAATGCAGACAGATTGTCAAAATATAGACAGCTTTAATGGAGGAATAGACTTACAGAACCACTGTTCCCGCGGAGACCAGGAAAGCAGAAGAGGACGCTGGGAGCACGCTCACCAATTTTATAGGAGAACTTTAGCCTGAGGCGAACACGCCCCCTAAGGGGTGGGACTTATCCCTACAATTTTTTTTCTTCTTGCCTCGTTAAATTAGCTAAGACTGGCAATGGTGTTGAAGAGTGACGGGGTGGGAGTCCCTTGCTTTCTCCTCTTCATATTGATAAAGTTTCTAGTTCATATCAGTGTGTGCTGTGTTAGCTACAGTTTATGCCATAAATGCATGCTGTGTTTGTTGAAGGCTAGAGTTTATGCCATGAGTGTGTGCTGTATTTGTTAAAGGCTTTTTATACAATTATCGATGGAACCATGTGATTTGACCTCTTAAATGTACTAGTGTCATAGATCATACTAACCGACTTTTAAATTCTGAACCAGCTTTTTCTGCTATTCTAAAATTTTAGTATTCTGAGGATAAATCCCTCTGAAGTAAACAGGAATCTTTGTATGCATTATTAGTTTTGATTAGCAGTATTTTACTGAGGATTTATGTACTTATGAGAATATTTCTTTATTAATAATGATGCAATTTAGAATTATAGCATACTGTGAAAAAAATACATTTCTCAATGTGTTCAAGTCCTGGCATGTTAGTCTCTGAGATTCAAGGTCAATGAATCAGTATTCCCAGGTAGTCTCAGTATTTTCAAAATTGATATTTTAAGCATATATCTAACAGTCTTCACACTCATAATTTGAATAGCTAGCATTCTTGCTTCAAGAATAAAATGCACTAAGTTTGGCAGTATTTACAAAAAAAAATGTAAGTCAAAAAACACGAGGTTCCCCCTTTTTTAAGTTTAAAGGATAGTTCAAGGTTTTTATCTACCACATTTTTGTTCGCTAGTTCATCATTAGACATTTCATTTGCTTCTGTGTCTAAGATATAAATAATGATTCAGTGAGCGTGGATTGCAGACTCCACTTAGAGACGCTTATTCAAATTCCTCTGGCTTCTGAGCTATGACTAGAAAGTTGAATTTATTTCCTTATATGTAGAATTAAAAGATGGAATATGTATGCAGCATCACAGAATTTCATAAAGGGAAAGATTTTAGAAAGCATTTACCATATCTTGTTTAATGAGGAGCCTGAGTTTCCAAGAGATTTAGGAATGTGTTTAAGGTCAGCCAAGCACTGATAAGATATGTTGGGAGTCAAAAAGAAGTTGTGTTTCTACACACCATAAAGATTTTTAAAAAGAAATGAATAGTTCAACTATGACAGCATTTGAAAGGATAAAATACTTAGAGATAGATTTATCCTATTCGGTAAAAAGACACACATAAAACTATTACTTTGATGGGGAAATAAAGACGCTCATAAATAGATAACATTCCATATTTACTGGTTGATAATTAAAATAGTCTATTAAGGGGACTACAGATAAACCAAGAAAGCTTTAGTTTGGTCTGTAACATTTGACTGTTCGTAATCATGAAGTTTTCATCATTTACTCACCCTTGTGCAGTCTAGGAGCATAGATGGAGATTTCTATCAGGAACACCAGCTCACAGCCTTAGTAGCAAACCACTGGCAAACACAGGTAATTTAATTCAAGTTTTTGCTACCAAGATCGTTTTACATCATGCATTACACCTCACACAATGATGTATATATGTATGCATGTATGGGTGGATGAATTATATAAATATGCATATATGTGTAAATGTTTGTATGTATGTGGCTAGGTTACAGATAGCTAAAAAAAAAATCAGTTAAAGGGGCCACAGAAGAGGCAGTGGAAGAAAGATAATTGAATGCAAAAAAGTCACTGAAGATGTATATATTTCAATGCATATTAGTAGTCAGGCAAGATTTTTGTTTTTAATTTTGTTTGGAAACCTTGGAAAGACTTTTTCACTTTTCCTCCAATTTTATTAGTTCTTTGAGATTTTTGTCCACTGTTTTTTAACCATATTCACCCCCCCCAGCTCCTCCCATATCCACTTCCCCAACTCACCCAAATTTGTGTGCCCCCTCCTTTCTAAGCCGACCAAGACCAGTTCGTGCTGCCCAGTTTGTGGCCTTCAGCTGGAACACAGTCTGCCTACCAAGGGCCAAACCTTTAACAAGACTGACTCTTGCTCTCTTGGTAGCTGTCATTTCCCAGTAGCTCCTCAGCTGGGGTGGGATGAGTGCCCAATTCCCCTCTCCATGCCGAGATTTTGCATTCTGTCACAACCACTGTGGGTTCATAGGTATTTTCTTAACATATGTTTAATACTTATCTTGGAATTTTCAAAAAGTTATATTGAGAAAGTATGATTAGGGTAGTTCATTCTTGGGGGGAAATGTCAGAAGTGAGTAAAATGTTTGACACTGAGGAAAGCCTGGTACATGACAGATACTCAGTAAACAAGGTGGTCAAGGACAAAACCCAACACAATCTTAGAAATTTCTGCTTGTTGTTGTTCATCCAAATGCAGTGGTTGCTGCAATAATTACTTCAGCACTGTGCGGCTTCATTGTTGTGTTGAGGTTCCTTGTGTGTTAAGTGAGAATAGTCGTGGTACCTATTCTTGTAGATTTCTGTGGATAAAATAAAATAATACACAGACTTTTTTTCTCTTCACACAGCAAGCACTCCATCAATGATATGTATTGGTCGTCAATTTAATGTCGGAGACTTTTAGCTATTAGCACAACCAGTATGGCTTTAACCCTTATACCAACTGTTTAACACAAGTAGTCTCAAATTTTAAAAGACAAAATTCAGAAGGATTAAAGAACTTTCCAAACTCACTTTTGTTTTCAATTCAAAGTCTTCAGCTCCGTTCCACCCTCAGGAGTCAAGGTTTATAAATGTTTATCTGTTCGCTACTCTCAAAAGAGTTGGAAAATTTTCTAGCCAATTCTTTCTCTCTACCATAAACATCTTATTCATTCTGGGTCATAATTTATTGCCTCTCATAGGCAGCAAGTATGCTCCGTGCCTGTAGGTCCTAGACACTTATCCCTCAATTGATCAGAGCTTCTGGACTTCTGAGCTTTCAATTTCAATCTGGGGGGCTTCTGCTTTCTACACAGGTCTCTTCTGAATATGGCAACCTAGACTGCTAGGGAGCTGATGTCATTAAGAAGGTTTCCAATCCATGAGAGAAGAGACTGGGGAAGGAAATGAACCCATCTCCCCTAATTTGATGGGACACCTAGCAACACAAGCTAGTGTCCTGGCAGAAGGCACTCTCAGTTCTAATTGTAATCTGATAATTCTTGCATTTGCCCTCTGTCACTTGCCTGCCTTACTAGCCTAGATTGGTGTTCATCTAAATAAATCACACAAATTTTGGTCTCTGATTCTGTTTCTCTGAGAACCAACTGAAGAGAGCTCTACATTACCACTCAGGTCCTGAAATGCATTTTCTTTCTGTTGAATAATTGCAATAGTGTCCTGGCTTCTCTCTTTTAGCTTCAATCTGTCCCTTCAAAGAATGATTCCTGAAACATAAGTGATTCCTGCATTTCCTGGTGTGAAATTTGCTATGGGTTCCCATCATGGGTAGGCTAAAATAGACACTCTGGCAAGGTACACAGTCTTCCATGCTCTCATGATTGTCTGTCTTTCCATCTTCACCCCGCACATGTCCCCGACGCCATCCTGTGATGTAGGATCCCCTCTGTATGCTGTGAACACTATTGGTTAATAAAGAAAATGTTTCTTTGGCCTGGGATAGGGCTAACGAATAGATCTATGCAGAGAAAACTAAACCTAATGCTAGGAGAAGAAAGATGGAGTCAAGGAGAAGCCATGGAGCCTCTGCCGGAGACAGACATGCTGAAACTTTACCAGTAAGCCATAGCCTCATGGTGACACACAGATTATTGGAGATGGGTTAATTTAGGATATAAGAGTTAGCCAAAAATACACTTAAGTTATTGGCCAAACAGTATTGCAAATAATATAGTTTGTGTGTGGTTATTTCAGGGCTGAGCAGCCAGGAACAAACAAGCGTCCTTCCTACAACTATCCTGTGATAACTCATATGGAAAGCTGTGCCCTCCTCAGATGCACCAAGCCACTCCAGTTTCCTGTAGATTAAAAAAAAATACCCAGGGATGGAGAGATGGCTCAGTGGTTAAGAGCACTGCTTGTTCTTCCAAAGGTCCTGAGTTCAATTCCCAGCAACCACATGGTGGCTCACAGCCATCTCTAAGGAGACCTGGTGCCCTCTTCTGGCATGCAGGCACATATGCAGACAGAATACTGAAAATACTGTATACATAATAAATTAATTAAAAAAAAGAGAAAAGTAAAAAAAAAAATACCCTGTCCTCTCCATCCACAAAACTCACACCCATCGTCTGCTTCCACTTCATTTGGGGGGAGGGGGCACACAGGGAATTCATTCTACACGTAACAAATAGGAAAATCATATGCCTCTACATTTGTGGTAAGCACACTATTCATGTATGACAACGTCCCTCTCCTTTGTGACATTGAGTTCCTTGAAATAAGCACTCTTGTCCTGGATCGAAGAGTCTCCAGAGTCACCACAACATCACCCACAGAGCAGGTGCTTTAGAAACTGGTGCTGTAGTGACAAGGCTGAGCATATACGTGTGAGAAACGTATGAGATGCTCGAACAGTCATCCCACAGGGATGTGTCAGGTACTAAAGCCTGTGCTTGCTCTGTTGTACCAGCCTCTCAAACAAGGGTGGGAACTGTGATGCTCTATTGTTGTGATACACCAGATTTATTATACAAAGGTAGTGGATTTACAGTATTCCTGCATTTCAATGCATAAAACATTAGGACCCTTTCATGGTCAGAAAGAGACTCCCATCACTTTTCTCCATTCTAAAAGGTTAACCAAATCTCAGAATCTCTTCCATTTTTCTACTCCATAAAGCTGTTAATCTTTTTTCCATGATCAAAGACAAAAGGGAAAGAGTGGGGCTTGATAATATGAAAAGAAGAATTAAGATCTCTGATGACATTATCACACAGAGAGATAACATGTTATGGGTGCAGAAGGAGGTGGGAGAAGATTTCTTTCATTTCTACTACTGTGAAAAGGAGGGGAGAAAGGAATCCAGGGGTGTATACATTTTAATCTTGCTGTGTGGACCCAAGCGACTGTTAAAATGAGCATTGTAATTGCATTGGTATGTTGAAATCCAGACACTGTTTTTGTCTAAGGTTTAGGAAACCAGCAAAAAACTTGCAACCATGATGAGAATACCACTATTGTTGCCATAGCCTGTCTCTTTGGATGAAAACAATATGGTGTTGGTCCCTGGCTTGCTTAGTAAATCCTGAAGCCTCTCAGATCCCATATACCATGGGACACCTCTGTTGGCTTAAGCCGCCCTTTCTAACCTTCATACCTTCCCACTGCCTCTTCCCAAATACCTTCTCCATGTTGAGAGCTTAATTTTTGTCATGAATAGTTATGTTTATACTACTTAGATTTGGAAAAAGGGCTGTAATGTAACTGAAATTCACACCTTGTTTTTTTTATAACACTACCGTCAACAATCCCTATGTGAAAATTTCAGTTGAAGTTTCTGGTTAATCCTAGTTAAAAGACAATAGATTCTAAGTAATACATTTTTATTTACTCATTTATTAAAAGCTAGGGATTAAACCCAGGACCTCATGCATGCTGAATATACTACACGCTCAACTGCATTAACTTTAAACTTAAAGCTCTAAAAGACAAAATATTCAAATATTTGATCAAAATGCCAAATTCATTCCGTATGAGATCTTTCCTCCTCATCTTGAGGGCCTCAGCTTCAGGGAAGGTAAATACAATGTACTTCTCCCACTGACGCTTCCGTCTTCACTGTTTCTACTCTTGCCAAATGTTTCTTATCAGGTCAAATGAGCAGGAGTAACCAAAGTTGCAGAAAATAGATTATAGAAGGCTTTGCTGATGGGTCCTAAGGAATGCCTTTGCAGTTGGGCTTGAGAGATGAGCAGAGCATATTTTTATCTTTGATGTCATTTCCCTTGTTCTCTAGGTTTCCAAGGACTTCGGTGGCACAGCTACATTGATCCTGAAAGTTATATGTCCCAAATGGAAATCGCTAGAGATCTGGTGTTAGCCTCCAACTTTCTACTGGTGGGTTTCTTTCTATTCTTATGGCCCAAAATATCATATGGCTGGCTTTGCGCTCCCTCTGTGTTTCTGTGTTCATCTTGCCCTGTCTGAGAGAAACCATGTTCTGTAGGAAAACACCAAGCATCTCTTGACGTAACAGTGCTGAAATCACAGACACAAATCCCCATAGGCATTCCAACCCTTAAACATAAGCCCATCAAGTCTGCCATACATCCTGAGCACATCACCAACTCCCACCAAGCATCTTACTCAGCTTATGAACCAAGCGGGGAGCTGCCTTTGTTCTTTTGTTTCTTATTTCCTTGAACTCACGCTCAGCTCAAAGCTCAGGGCTAGAAAGAGACATCTTCATCTATCTGCTGAGACTTACAAGGGTTTATACTTCTCCAGGACCTGAGCGCCTTTCTGATACACCGTGTTTTATCAATCAGAACACAGAGGCCTAGAGGAGTAAAGAACTGGTTCAAAGACACTCAGTTGAGGATCTGTTTGAGGAGTTGGAATTTGATATCCAGTCCCAGGTGTTTAAACCCTCATCTATGATGGCCACTGGGTATCGTAGCTAAAATGTTTCCTTTTTGATTTCTTCAACATTTTCAAAGTAATTGCTTTCCTATATGACCATCAGGCATTCGGGCTAACTTTGTCTACTCTTTGTTTTGCAAAAAAAAAAAAAAAAAAAAAAAAAAAAAAAAAAAAAATTGTGTCCTATGACTCAATTTTAAGGTTCCAACACTTGCTGAAGGGTGGTTCACTGGCCATCAACAGCACCTGTGAAGTTATTAGAAATGTCCTCTTGGTGCTTCCCTACCAACCCGCCCTTCTGAAACCTGCATTTGAGAAAGTACCTTAAGATTGAAGAATGTTTCATTCTTACCAGCTAAAAGAAAATGGATCCCAGTCAGTCTTGTGGACAGGCATCAAGAGAAAAGTGTTTGCAAGACTGAGGGCTACACACCAGGTCACAGGAGATGTGTTAACTACTCAAATAGGAAGAAAAGGCCACATCTGCTATAGCAGCTGCAGATGGAGTCACTGATTCAGTTTCTGACAACCAGGTGCCAATGCACATGATCTGCCGTCTTCTGCACAACGGGGAGAGTTAAAGGGAGACAGCGGTGGGAACTACCATCCCTGTACTTTTCAAGTCCTTGCTAGCGGAATTAATTCCTGTAATCCTCCCAGGAATGAGATACAGGTGATTTTGAGACACCATTTTGCCTGGTACGGCTATTCCAACTGCTTTTCTTTGGTCTTTCCAGCCATAACAGTCCTTACTCTGCAGGCCACGGAGCCAATGTGGGACTCTACCAACCTCTGGCCGTGGCTATCCCAAGTCTACATCTAGAACTGGGGAAATAACTAGAAGATGAGGTCAGGAATCTACTGGACTCCCCCCCACCAGAGCAGTCAGATCTTGGCCAATCCCCTGACCTCCATAAGCTCCCGACCTAGTTGAAAAGCCTTGACTTTCTTTGAAGTTTTCGAGATCAGTGTCAGTTCAGAGCCAGCATCTAGAAGGCCCTTCCCCAAAGGCTGATCATTTACTTTTCCGTGAGGTACAGTTACCTAAGAAAAATACTTTAATTCTCTTTTATAAGGATGGGAGAAAGATTAATAGTAAACCTTTGTTATATTGCCACAAGGTACTGTCACAAGGAGATCTGGCCTTTCCTTTGTTCAGTGTGTACGTGTCTAGAGGTTTGTTGGGGACCATGATTCTCTGTTGCTGTTGGCAGGAGCCGTGTAGCTTCTTCAAGGGACAAGGCCTGAGGAGAGTATGAAAGGTTCTCCTTGTGGCAAAGCCCTGGAGACCCTGGCCTGCTTAGCAAGACCCTATATACAGTTCACTGCCTGGTTCTGGGCATGACCCCAGGAGTGTGTGTGTGTTACATGCTCTCCTTGCTTTCACTATCTTAGCCATACTGCTGGCTTAAATGAGACGTGTCAAGTTTAATACTACATACTTGTATTTTTTTCCTGGAAAGAATGATTTTAACCACAAGAGCATTTAAGAAATATTATTAAATAGATCTCAGGAATAATGGGAACATTCCAGGAACAGGGCATGAAACAGAATCATAGAAAGCCACAGTTCCTTCATTTCTAATAACTGTGCCAATAGCCCAAGAAGGTAAGACAGATGTAAGGACAAGGGATAAGCAGTGACAACTATTAAGAGTAAGTCTCTATTGGATTATTTGTTCTTTTGATGACCAATTTCTTGAGTTCTTTGTATATTTTGGAGATCAGACCTCTGTCTGATGTGGGGTTGGTGAAGATCTTTTCCCGTTCTGTAGGCTGTGATTTTTGTCTTGTTGACCATGTCCTTTGCTTTACAGAAGCTTTTCAGTTTCAGGAGGTCACATTTATTAATTGTAAGTTTCCAAGTTATGTTGCCAAGAGGATAAATGGAAAAGCCCGATATATTCCCAGAGGATGCAGAGTAGGAGAAAACGTAGAATGGACTGATCCAACTTTAGCTGTTGATTTGATCATGGGAACCAAGATCTTACCTGATGTAAATATCAACCACAAGAGACAAACTGTCTCTCAACCTACATGATGCTGTGACCACATATGCTGCCTACTGGGTGCACTGTTCTCCATGTAAGTGTGCCTAGCTGGAAAAGTTCCTTTGTAGCTTGCAAGACTGCTTATGCTTCTAACAGTAGAGATACTGATGGAAAAGGTAACAGATACCAGCAGGAGAGCAGGGGGATGGAAAGAAAGAAGCAAAGAACAGACCAGCTGTTATTGTAACCATTTTTAGAAACCTAGGAAGGAAAAAGTGATTGTAAAACTATTCTTGCAAACTGTTTAAACTGTATGAATAAAGACAATCCAGGCTATCCAGGGCCTCTTGTTTGAATGACAACAGGTGGTCCCAATATCTTCCTGATCCACTCCACACATCCACCCCAGGTCCACAATCTTGTCATGAGCAAGGCTTCTAGCATGCTATCATTCAAGGTATCCTTTGGTTCACTTGTTCTGGAATATTTCTTCTTGGACAGATGAAGCTTAGTAGGCTTCATATCTATTTTATTTATGAAAGCTCCATGATTAATTAACCAGACCTAGAAGTCTATAGATAGCCATATCATGATGTTTTGGAGA
This sequence comes from Alexandromys fortis, assembly GCF_014885135.2. Classification (NCBI taxonomy): domain Eukaryota; kingdom Metazoa; phylum Chordata; class Mammalia; order Rodentia; family Cricetidae; genus Alexandromys; species Alexandromys fortis. The sequence continues at coordinate 21,802,849 of NW_026067924.1, forward strand.
GAATTATAGAAGAACTTTACAACTTTGAGCTGTAGAGATCATTGAGGAAGCCAGACAGCTGTAGCACATACCTTTATTCCCAGCACTTGGGAGGCAGAGGCAGGTAGATCTCTGTGAGTTCGAGGCCACAAGAGCTAGTTCCAGGACAGGCTCCAAAGACACAGAGAAACCCTGTCTCGGAAAAAAAAAAAAGGCATTGAGTTAGAGAGCTCGGTGCACCTTTCTGTAGGAATGTGGAAGAGAAGAACACCGAGAGCAATGCAGACAATGGAAGTGAGGCGCGTGACATTTCACTGGGAAGCAAAGACTCTGCTGAGCCATTTGTGAAGAACTGGAAGGGTCTGGTCCACTGGAGAAGAAGAATCAGCTGTGTTTAACAAGAGACCAGAACCTTTGCTTTCCTTGAACAATGGGAGCTGGTCAGCAGAGGCTGAAGTATCAGCGTGATTAAGAAGAGACCAGCATCACTGAGATAAATCTTCTGGGAAGTGTTTCCTCACAGTCAGCACATAGAAGTGTAGTTAGATCTTTGCACTGGGACCATCGACTCCCCAATAATGACATGGGGACTTATTATTAATTATGAAAGCTTGGCTGGAAGCTTCGGCTTGTGTCTAACTAGCCCTCATAACTTAAATTGGCTCATTTCTTTTTTTATTCATATATTTATTTTATATCCTAGTCACAGCCTCCCCCATCCTTCCCTCCCAGTCCCTCTCCCTCATTTCCCCCTCCCACCTTCCAATCTCCTCCTCTTGTGTCTCCATCCAGGAAAGGGCAGGTACCCTATGAGTATCAATAAAGCATGGCACATCAAGTTGCAGTAACACTAAGCACCTCCCCATGTATTAAGGCTGGGCAAGGTGACCAGCAGGGTCCCAACAGCCAGTAAAAGAGGTGGAAGCCACCCCTGTTCTTACTGTTAGGAGTCCCAAAAGAGAACCAAGCTACACAATTGTAGCATATATGCAGAGTGTCTAGGTCAGTCTCGTACAGGTTCCCTGGCTGTTGGTTCAGACTCAGTGCGTTCCTATGAGCCCAGGTTAGTTGACTGTGTGAGCCTTCCCATGGTGTCCTTGCCTCCTCTGCTCCTCTGACTCCTACCCTCTTTTCTCCTCCGCCACAGGATTCCCAAACTCTGCCTAATGTTTGGTTATGGGTCTCTACATCTGCCTCTAGAAATTGCTGGATGCAGCCTCTCTGATGACAATTGGGCCAGGCACCAATCTGGTCTCAGGAGATGGCCGGTTCAGGTTACTTATCCACCATTGCTAGGAGTCTAAGCTGGGATCCTCCTTATAGACTCCTGTGAGATTCTCTTGGGCCCTAGGCATCCATCCAACCCTGAAATACCCTCCCCAGCCATATGGCTCAGCACTTACCCCTCCCCCAGCGTACCCCCCAACATGATCATTCATGTTCCCATCCCCATCCACCATGAAATCTCTTCCATTTCCCCTTCCCAGGGAGATATAACCCATTTCTTTTTTTTTTTAATTTTAATTTTTATTTATTTATTAAAGATTTCTGTCTCTTCCCCACTGCCGCCTCCCCTTTCCCTCCCCCTCCCCCAATCAAGTCTCCCTCCCTCGTCAGCCCAAAGAGCAGTCAGGGTTTCCTGCCCTGTGGGAAGTCCAAGGGCCACCCACCTCCATCCAGGTCTAGTAAGGTGAGCATCCACGAAACTGCCTAGGCTCCTACGAAACCAATAGGTACAGTAGGATCAAAAACCCATTGCCATTGTTCTTGAGGTCTCAGTAATCCTCATTGTCGACTATGTTCAGCGAGACCGGTTTTAACCCGGGCTTTTTCAGACCCAGGCCAGTTGGCCTTGGTGAGTTCCTGATAGAACATCCCCATTGTCTCAGTGTATGGGTGCACCCCTCGCGGTCCTGAGTTCCTTGCTTGTGCTCTCTCTCCTTCTGCTTCTGATTTGGACCTTGAGATTTCAGTCCGGTGCTCCATTGTGGGTCTCTGTCTCTGTCTCCTTTCATCGCCTGATGAAGGTTAATATTCAGGAGGAAGCCTATATGATTTTCTTTGGGTTCTCCTTCTTATTTAGCTTCTCAAAGAACCTGAATTATAGGCTCAATGTCCTTTATTTATGGCTAGAAACCAAATATGAGTGAGTACATCCCATGTTCCTCTTTTTGGGT
>NW_026067924.1:21810013-21877582 GCF_014885135.2 Alexandromys fortis
TCTGTTTCCTGGCTTCTGCCAGGGGCCAAGATCCCTCTCACCCCTCAGACGGGTCTTCAGGAGAAGAACCAGGTTCCCTGTATGCCAGGGACCTCGCCAACCAAAGGCCTACCTCTTTGATTAAATTGTCCTGGGGCGATCTGCTCTCAGTGTTGCGCTGGTCCCTGCCACCTGCGTTGCCTGTCACTGTGTCAGTACCCGCCAGTCCGGCCCGCGCCAGCTGCGTCGCCCACCGTGCGTCGGTTTCCGCCCCAACCCATTTCTTTTCATCTACATTCTGTTACGTGGCTCAGTTGCCTTTACTTCATAATACCATGCTGTTTTCTCTGTGTCCCTGTGTCTCTGCTTTTCCTCTTCCCAGAATCCTCTGTGTCTGGAAACTGCCTAGCCATTGGCCATTCAGCTCTTTATTAAACCAATCAGAGCAACACATCTCCACAATGTGCAAAAAAGATTTTCCAAGACACAGAAATTGTGTTCCAGAGGTGATCAATGTTGTATCTCACCCTGGAAGGTAGTGTAAGAGTCACCCAGGTGGTACTGGTTTTAAAGGCATGAAGGGGTCTCAGAGAGCAGCTGAGGTTTGGCGCTGTGAGGGTCCAGGAGAGGCCATTGGTGAAGGTGCAGCCTCAGCAGCAGTTGGAGGCCCAGTTTCAAGGAGTCATACAGAGAAACTAAGGCATGGTACATGAAGAGAGTCCAGAAGACTATTGGGGAACGACAGCAGATGAGTCCAGTATTGTGGATAAGCTACTGCCGTGACATGACCACCAAGACCAGTAGCTGTGGTGGAGAGGTGCCAGCTTGAGCCTACAGGGCAAGCTGTATGCTGCAGGGGACAGAACCAGAGAAAGTACTCAAGTCACTTGAAGGAGCGGAAAATCATGAGTGAATCCCAGATATTGGACATCGAGTTATTTATACTATTAGAGTTTGGTTTTGCTTTTATACAATGGTGACTGTGCTCTGGTTCTTCACATTTGAAGTAAAGAAATATTTGATTCATTTTTTTATGTTGCCGGATTCCGCAGTTGAAAAACTTTAAACCTATTTAAAAGGGAATTTTGGAGTTTTACAGAGATTGGATATTTTTAAAGTATTTGAATTTCTAAGGCTGTGGGGGTTTTTTAAGTTTTTTTAAAGTTTGGAACATGTTTTATATTTGATTTCTTTATTTACATGTGGTCTTGGGAATGAACAAGAAAGGAAAGGTTGTGGCTGAACAGTGATATGTTTGTGTGTCAAGTTCACAAGGCATCAGTTGTGCTGGCTAGTTTCATATCAACTTGACACAAGCCGGAGTCATCTGAGAAGAGAAAGCTTCAGTTGAGAAAATGCCTCCATAAAGTCTGGTTATAGGCAGGACGGACCGCAGGGCATTTTCTTAATTAGTGATTGATGGAAACGGGCTGAACCCATTGAGGGTGGTGCCACTCCTGGGATGGTAGTCCTGGGTTCTGTAAAAAAGCAAGCTAAGAAAAAAAAAAAACTAAAAAAAATAAATAAATAAAAGCAAGCTAAACAAGCCATAGGGAGCAAGTCAGCATCAGCTCCTGCCTCTCATTTCCTGCTCTGCTTGAATCCCTGCTGTGATTTCCTTCAATGACGGACTATGATGTTGAATAAACCATTTCTTCCCCAACTTGCTTTTGGTTTCGGTGTTTCATCACAGTAATAGTAACCTTAACTAAGACACAGGTGTGTGCATGCTCACGCACAGGCACACAAACGAGTGCACACACCCACACACACATGACAGACAGATAGATGATAGATAGATAGATAGATAGATAGATAGATAGATAGATAGATAGGTGATAGTCTCAAAAACCTCTTCTTCTCTCAGGCACTCACCAAATCTCAGCCCTACTTCCTTGCCAAGGACTCCCCAGCTGCCCTATATGGTACAGCGACTCAAGTAAGCTAAGTTCCATTTTTTTTCTTCAATGTGAGTTGGCCTGAAGCACTATAGCTCCTTCCCAGGAATTGTCCCCTCCTCCAGGACCCTCTACCTCTCTTTGGAACTTTTCGGAGGTAAACTAACTCCCCTCTAAAGACTCCGGCTGACCCATACTACCAGCCATACCCTCCTCCATCTAGAGTCCTGCAAATAGCTTCACTAGTATCCTCTAATCTGGGCTTGAGAACCAGGACCAGTCCATACTAACATTGGGGAACTTGATCCAAACACCTTAACCACACTGCTGTAGATACCAGGTTATAGCTGACAAGCAGAAGATCTGGGATAAAGGCTGTAGTCCTAGCTAATATCAAATGGGAGTTAATGCTAGGCATAGTGGTGCACACCTTTAATCTGAGCACCCAAAAGGCAGAAGTCAGTGGATCTCTGAGTTCAAGGCCAGCCTGGTCTACATAGTGAGCTACAGGACACCCAGTATGTATTCAGAACAAGTCTAAAAAAATGATATCCCAAGGCTGCTATGAAATAGACCCCTCCTGAACATTGTAAACACCTCCAGAAAGATGAAAAGTGACTGAAACAAAAATGAAAGAAAAATTGAGTCAACAAATTAATTCCAGATATATTGATCCCCGAAGATGCAGAAAGAAGACAAAATAATATGTGTCCCCCAAAATAAATACAATACCAAACACAGGGGTACCCAATTTTGTAAAAGGAATAATGTTATATCTAAAACCATAGATTAACCACGATGTGGTGGTTGTAGATGACTTCAAAACCCCACTCTCACTAACAGGAATCATGTGGATAAAAAATAAACAGGAAATTTTCACAGTTAAATTGCCTCATAAGTCATATGCACTAAAGGTATTTACAGAGCATTCTACCCAAACACTAGAGACTATGAATTCTTCTCTGCAGTCCATGAAACTTCCTCCAAAATCAACCACTGATTATGACACAAGTTTTAACAGTTGAAATAGTATCTGCATTTTGTCTGTCCACAAAAGGCTAAATTTCAACAGCAATAGAAACCCCAGAAAGTACATAAACTCATAAAAACCGTAACACATTATCAAATGATAATCATTCAAGAAATAAATCAGGAAAGAAAATTTAAACTCCCTAGAATTATCGGACTAAGCTCCCAAAGTCCCAATGAGGAGCAGAAGGAGGGAGAACATGAGCATGGAAGTCAGGACCACGAGAGGTGCACCCATCCACCGAGACAGTGGGGCTGATCTATTGGGAGCTCACCAAGGTCAGCTGGACTGTGACTGAAAAAGCATGGGATAAAACCAGACTCTCTGAACATGGCAGACAATGAGGGCTGATGAGAAGCCAAGGACAATGGCATGGGGTTTTGTTCCTACTTCATGTTCTGGCTTTGTGGGAGCCTAGCCAGTTTGGATGTTCACCTTCCTAGACCTGGATGGAGGAGAGAAGACCCTAGACTTTCCACAGGGCAGGGAACCCTGACTGCTCTTCGGACTGGAGAGGGAGGGGGCCAGGAGTGGGGGGAGAGGGAGAGGGGCAGGAGGAGGGGGAGGGAAATGGGAGGCTAGGAGGAGGTGGGAATTTTTTTTCAATAAAAAAAAATGGAGTTATGGCATGTCAAAATCTATGGGACACGCTGAAATCAGTCCTAAGATGAAGGGTACTCAGCACTAAGTACTCACATCCTAATATTTGAGAGGTCTCAAATTAATAATTTACTCATGAATCCAAAGACCAGAGCAGGGAAAGAAGATATAATGCCCAAGAGAGGACAGGAAGACATAATCAAAATCCAGGATGAAATTAATGAAATAGAAACAAATAATTAAAATATAAAGAATCAGTGAAAGAACACAGTGTTTTTGAAAGTACTAACAACATTGACAAAGCTTTAGCCATATTTACCAAAAGAGAGAATCCCAATTAATAAAGTTGGAGTCAAAAAAAGATGATAGCACAATAGACATTGAGAAAACTCAAGAATCCTAAGGATGTGCTTTAAGAAGCTATGTTCCACCAAGCTGGAAACTCTTTTTAAAAAATGGGTAAATGTATAGATGTATATAACCCACCATAGTTAAATCAAGATAAAGAATTTAGATAAATTCATAATGCCAATGGGCTAGAAGTAGTAATTTAAAAAAAAAAACTCCCAACTGAAAAATCACAAGACTAGATAGATTCAGTAGAGAATTCTACCAGACCTTTGAAGAATTAACACTAATACTCCTCAAATTACTCTATAAAACAGAAAATGAAGAAAAAAATCATTCCCATGTTCTTTGTACAAAACCATACAGGTATCACCTTGATACCAAAACCAGACAAAGCCACAACAAAAAGAAAAATTGTAGACTTTCTGATGATGCAAAAATTTTAAATAAATTCAAGAACAGATTTAAAAAAAAAAAGAAAGAAAAAAGAAAAAACTTTACCTAACACAGTTGTGTTGACTTCAATTCCAGTGCTGCAGGGATGGTTCAACATGTATACATCAATACACATAATCCATCACACAATAGACTCAAGGATAGAAACCATATGATCATACTGTTAGATGTAGAAAAGATAGAAAAATTCAATATTTCTTTATGATAAAAGGCCTATAGGATCTAGATATAGATACAGGGGACACCCCTCAACTTAGTAAAGACTCTGTACAGTATGCCCACACCCAACATTATTCTAAAAGGAGAAAAACTTAAAGAATTTCCATCAAAACCAAAAACAAGACAAATATACCATTATTTCTTCTCCTTTCCTGTTCAACAAGTGAAGCCTTAGTTAGAGCAAAGAGACAAGCAAAGAAACAGAGGGGACACAAATAGGAAAGGAAGAATCGAAGTATTTTTGTCTAAAGATAAAAATCTGTGTATATAAAAACTTTAAAGACTTCGCCAGAAAACCCTGCCTCTGGTAAGCTTGTGAAGCAAAGTTAACACAAATAGCAGCCTTCATATGTAAACGGTCCACTGAGAAATAAGCCAGTGGAAAAATGTCATTCACAGTAGACAAAAATAATATCGTGAAATAAATCTAATGAGGGAAATGAAATTTTGTATAATCAAATCGTCAAAGAACCGAAGAAAGAAACTGTATAAAAAAAAAAAAAGAAGATGGACATATTTCCAAACTCATGGATTGGTCCACCTGATGCTGTGAAAATGACCACACTTTCAAAGGCAATGTACACATGCAACTCTGTTCCCATTAGAATTCCATTACAATATTTCACAGGAATTGAAAAACAGTCTCAAAATTCATATGGAAACATAAATGACACAACTAATTTTAAAGAACAAACAAGCAAACGAAAACCTGCTGATGGTACCTCTAACCCTGATCCCAGGTTGCACTACAGAGATGTAGTAATGAAAACAGCATGGTGCTGGTATAAAAACAGATGCACTGGTGATGAAATAGAATGAGGACTCATATCTAGGTCCATACTCCTATAGTCTCCTAGTTTTTGGCAAGGGGGTTAACAGTACACATGGATTTCATTTTCTATAAAAGGTGCTGGTAAAACTAGAGACTTAGATGAAGAAAAATGAAAATAGTTCTTTTTTTCTCACCCAGTTATTTTCAACTACAAATAATCAAGGACCTCAGTGTAAGACCTGATACCCTGAATCTGGTAGAGAAGAAAGTAAATAACATATAGGAGCTTCTTGGAAGGCAAAAAAAAATTCATGAACAGAACCTCAGTAGCTCAGGCAATAAGAACAACAAATGATAACTCTATCTTCTAGAAATTAAAAAGCATATTTATATCAAGAGTATCATCATTCAAATGAAGAGGCACCCTGCAGAAAGAAAAACAATCTTTACCATCTACACATCTGGCAGATAGTTGGTGTCTAGAATATATAAAGAGCTCAAAAAATCAAGAAATAAAAAACAACTAAAACATAGGATAGGAAACTAAAAAAAGAGTTTTCAAAAGATGAAATACAAAAAGTTGATTAAAAAATCTTAATTTTTCAACATCCTTAGACATCAGGGAAATGCAAATTAAAACTGTTTTGTGATTTCATCTTACCCCAGTCAGAATGGCTAAGATTTTTCAAAAAAAAATGCTAATGTTGGCATGGATGTGGGGAAAAGAGAACATTTATTCACTGCTGGTGGGTGACTCCAGTCCCAGAATTACAACTATTTCAACTCTTCTCTCATTTGTAGATGTCAGCTTTAAATCTTTAATTGTGTGTGTTCCACTTTGAAACTGTATGGGCTGTAGACAGCATGAAATAAGGGGCCATGGTGAGATCTTTCAAGGGAGAAGAGATAAAACACAACTATATAAAGGGCTAAAGGGGAATAATGGAACAATAGGGACAAATATGTAGAGGAGTCAGAGAGTAGAGTAAAGGAGGGAATAGAGGGAGGAATAGTTAACACTAATGATCTTTGGGGAAAGTTACTTAGAAATTTACTGTTTTAGAAGCTTTCCAAAATATATACAAACACATAAATAAAATGACTTTAAATGAAGTAACTGTACTATGGATAACCATGTCCCTACTAGACACCCTAGGCTAACAGTTAAAGAGTCCAGTACCAAAAATGGTTTACCTATTTTGGAGTTGTTGGCCAGTGAGTTTCCATAAATCCTCAAACATTACAGGCTTTTGTCAACACTCTTAGAACCTTCCAGAATATGATGATAAGGCCTTTTCCTGAAGACATCCCATACTTGAGATACAGAACATGGAGAATTCAAGTTACTGACCTAGAAGTTTCATCCTCATTGTTTAGCTTCCTTGGTGCTGGAAGGGCCTGGGAGAAAACCAACCAAACTTACTCATCTATAAACCATGAAAGCTATAATAACAATTGGCCTGGCAACAAATGCCCAGTGATGTAATAGTGGCATGAACGTTATTCGAGTAACTAATCACTTTCTTTTTGCCTTTAAGACCTGTTTTTAAAAAAGAAAAGTCATATCTGGCACTGTTGCCATGCCCAAGAACCTGTAGCTAGAGAGGTCATGGCCCTGAGGAAGAATCTACCACTTTTACTCTGCTAATTGTCATAGTATTAAATTGATTCCTAATGATTTTTTTTCTTTTGCTGTACCCATCATTGAGTGCATATCTCAATCTTCATCAGAAAAGCTTTTTTCTATAGCAGGTAGTGATTAACAAGAGACCGACAACTGGTCAAGATGCCGACTTCACTGTGGAATAGTCAACTCTAAATTGCATGTTGGTATCATATTCCATCTTCCCAAGTCTTGAAGATCATTTTGGAACAAAAATAGTTAGAACCAGAAGCAGTGAATGCGTGTAAGAACCAATTTTTTTACAGACCCAGCAAGACATTTATACATATGAACCCACGGTGGTTGTAACAATATGTACAGGACCAGAAAAAAAAAAAAAAAAAAAAACAATACCAGCATGGAAAAGGGAAATAGGGGCGGAATCTTATAGCTAAGTGAGAAGCTATCGATGATTGACAGCTTCTGAAAGAGGAGTTTCCTTCAAGGATGTTGTCCCAGGTAGATGGATCTTGCATCCATACAACCCAAAGTATATTTCCAGGACCAAATGGACTCAGAAACTTTAAAGAGAGTGAAACCATGAGGGCACAAAGGTGGATGGGTAAGGAAAGGGGGGTGGATCTGGAAGGAGTAGGGGTGATGATGTGGTCAAAATGGCATTGTCTCGATTCTCAAAGAATTCTTTAAAAGTAAAGTTGTTTGTGTTCCTCTGTCATGAAGAAATTTCATCTCCAAGCTCACTATTTTCCGTTCTTATTTTATCCAGAGAGGCTTGAAATAAACAGACAGCACCATTTTCACTCTTACTTAACCAAAATGTTCGTACGTTTCAATATTAAGTTACTAAATTTCTGCCCCTCCTAAGAGAATAGAGACTGTTGAATGCATTTATCTCACGTAGTTCTTTAAATGGTTCACTCTGGATTACCAGAGCTCTATATGCTATCAAGGGGATCTTTCATAACTGTATCTTCAATCAAATTAGAGAGTCAGCAGCAGATACAACTAAGCCTAGCAGAGAAGTCCATTGTTGCGAGTTTGTTTCTCTAGAACAGCCTTTGGTATCACAGCCTGCATTAGCCTTGCGTTACATGGTGTCAATCATCTAACAATATCTGTCTGCACACTGGAAAGGGCTGAGTACCTGGTAGCTCCTGAATCCAAGAACCGATAGGTCAGTCATGCCTCGTCAGTCCCAGTTTGTCCCTGAAGGCTTAGAGTACTAGAGAACTGCTGATTTTTAGTCCACATTAGAAGACCAAATAAACTGGGTTCCGATGGAAGCCAGAGACACAGGCGGCAGCAGTGGGAGCGGCAGAGTAGAAGCGGTAATCAGGTAGTAGTGAAAATGAGGAGGCTAAAGCAACAGCTCTTCCCATAGGGCCGCTTGAGAGCTGAGGCACCACCAGAATGTCTGTTCATTCTGGAAGAAGACCTTCCCTATTAGTCCACCCTTTCTAGAAATACCCTTAAAGACCTACCCAGAAGGATCTATTTGTTGATTCCCAAGACAACCGGGTTGGTAGGCTAACTACTATTCCGTTTTTAAAGGTTATCGTCCTGAAATAGTATCCTGTATTCTTTAACTTTTAAACCAGACTTTTAGATAAGAAAGGAAGGGAGAGAAAAAGGAAGGGAGAAAGAGAAAGAGAGAGAAACACACACAGAGGGAAGGAGGGAGGGAGGGGAAGGAGAGAGAGAGAGAGAGAGAGAGAGAGAGACAGAGAGAGAGAGACAGAGAGAGAGAGAGAGAGCTCCCTGACTTATGATGCAACCTAGCAGAATAGAGTGCTATTAAGGGGGAAACAATCAGGCCAGAAAAAGGCTGGAAAAAAGAGCAGCTTCTTCTATCACCATCACATCCTGTCCTCATCATGATGTTTATCCTGGTACCCTTCCTGAGATCATGCTCCCACTTACCATATCAAAAAAATAAATATTTAAGAGGCCACAGTCCTGGTGCCACAGGAGAAGGGGGGTCCCAGTGGAGTCCTGAACTTACCAACCCAGCGACAACAGGAGCCCACACCCAGGGCTTTGAGTTGGTTCACCCCAACATCTACCCCATCTATGACCTGCTGGGATGCTTGATGAACCAATCCTGTGGAACTAGGAATCTCCATGAGTCAGGGCAACAGCAGGATACCTGAGAGGGGTTATGTGAGGGTCTAGTACTAATGGTGTAGCAAAAGACAGAGCCTTGAATCAGACCAAAGATATGATAAACATTTACAAGAACAGCAAAGTATGAACAAAAGGGTATACTGTGTGCACACCACAGCTCCTAAGGTCTCTAAGACAAAACCATGATGTGAAGAGGTGGGAAAGACAGAGGAGCAAAGTGATTTATTTTTTAATTTTTACTTCTATTTTTATTTTCTTTTGGGGGAGAAGCATGGAGTACAGACATGGAAAGACTGGGAAATAAATGGGATTGGGGTAAGTGATGTGAAATTCCCAAGAATCAATAAAAAATGATAATAAATAAATATTTAACAAGCCAATTATGATATATCCAAAGCTGGTTCCATCATAGATTCTGCAGGAAGCTCATACCCTAAAGAGGAAGAGAAACCACACATACAATCGGTGATAATTTATGGCTGACTGCAAGAAGCATTGCATAAATTACCTCATGCTTGACTATGCTAGATAACACAACCACAGGTTCCTGGAAGCAGTCACGGTCTTTTGTGGTCACCTGCACACCTGCTCTGTGCTCCATACTTTCCCGGAGCCAGGCTAAAAAAAAACAGCCATGGTGGGGCACCTGAGGTCATGGCAGTGCCGTATGGCACGGCATAAAATAATTTCTGCACAGAACTGGCACATAACTTCTAGCCATTTCTGTAGTCGGTAAATACCCTGGAGGGACCACAGGCATAAGTGTGGTTACAAGGAGAGCAAGGATTTTGGGAACGGGATGGAGTCAGTCCATCAGTACAAGACAGAAGACAGGGGTGCACAGTGAACTGGGCAACACGAACATGGATCCTAGTTGAAAGACAGCAGGAGAGCTTCTGAAGGAGGTGATGCCAAGCTGGGTTTGGAAACTCTGGTACCAGGGAGAGACAGAGAGAAGGCGAAAATCCTAGAGCCATGGAGACAAGGTCCTAGGAAATCTGTGCAGATGGAGCAGAGAATGAAAGAAAGGGATGAGGAATGGAATGGCAGCAGAGTTGTGCAAAGTGCGAAAATCTGGCGAAGGTGTTAAAACTTAACTGAGGATGACAGAGGCAGAGGTTACGGCAAACAGCTATGGTAAGAAACAAGAAGGGGTGCTGCTGGGCACATACGAGCTGGGGGCTGGGCATCACAGACCTCCTCCCCATCACCAGCTCCCTTCCTAGGACCAGTGTCCCTGAGACAACTAGACCTCTCTGTTAAGTCGATTGTCCTTGCAGTTTTGTATTTGTATTTCCTTTCCATTTTAACTTTAAAAATGTGATTGTTTATCTTCACATATGCACATTTATGTTAGTTATTTATAGAAATGTCATTCTCAACCACAAAGAACAGAGAATCTTGTCCTCATTTTGAAGTTACTCCCTCTCAGTACACAGCTTGGTTTACTGAAAGGATGTTGTGAATGATTGGAGACTTAGAGGCTCAATTGAAGGATGACTGCCATAAATCTATTAACGGAGTTAAAAATGTCATAGAAGAGTCAGAAGAAATTGCTTATTAATTAATATTTATACTTTTATGTCCCAGTAAGTACAGAGATGGTTTATTTTATATTCTAATAGATTTATCCTTGAATTTCAATATTAGCATCATGTGACCAAAGTCAAGTATGTCACAAGTACCTACGTCGGGACATTCTTGCTAACTAACAATGACTTGAAAACCCTGTAGGAGTAAAATGTATTCCAGCGAACAGAAACCCCCTTCTCACATCATGTCTTATGTGCCCACTTCATTGAGTGAGGCCTGTTGGGGAAGTTCACAAAGGGAAGTCCCAAATCCTAAAACCCACTTTTATAGCCGCCAGGCCAACTAACCACAAATGCTCTGGCCTGAAATCCCCTGTGCTGTGAATTTCTCATTAATGATATTTCTCCAAGGTTTTCTGGAATTTGTAGTTCTCCACCTCATTAGAAACGGGAACTTGTCTAATCTCAGAGAGAGCCTAAGGATGGTGTGGACTGCAGAAATCCTGCAATTAGGTGGACTCTGAGACTCCCAGCCTAAGTGCTGCAGTGCACAAGACAGCCTACAGGCTACTGGCAACCCCATGCTTTTCAGTGAGGCTGTCTTAGCAGATTGCCCTGAATGGGGGAGTCTCAAACACACCCTCTCTCAGATCCGAGGCGAGTAACCTGACATCTAGGAGTCAGTAGGGACATAACTCTCCCTGAAACGTCTAGGAAGGAATCCTTTTCTTTTCTAGTGCTCTCTAGAAACTCTTGGCATCTGTCAGCTCAAGACTGTGTAAATTCTATTTGTTTCTGTTTACATACCAAGTATCTTTCCCTTGTATCATCTGCATCCCTCTTCGTTCTTCATGTGGAAACAATAGTCATACTGGAATTAAGGCCACAAAATTCAAGATGGCCTCATCTTGGTGTCTTTTTTCAACATTATGATTTACCTTTTTTTATTCTTGTCTCTGTATTTGTTATTTACAGTTTTTCATACAATAGATTTTATTCTTTTATTTTCTTCCCCCAGATCCTTCCCTCCTCCCTACCCACCCAACTTCATGTTCTGTCTCTCTGAAATAAAGATAAAAACAAACAAACAAGAATACCCAAAGAGAAAAGCTCTTCAGAGACTCAGTTTCTAAGCAGCAGGTCGGCATAGATTTAAGGAGATTCCGTGTAATTCACATGAGTGGATGTCAGAGGAGTGCAGGGCACACGATGTTATCCAATGAAGCTGAGAGCCGACCACATAAAAGACTGGCACACCAATCTGAGAGGGAGCAGGGTGGGGGGACGTGGGAGGGACTGTAGGAAAGAAAGGGCATGGGGAAAATGATGCGATTGTGTTTTAATTCAAATATATTTTTAAAAGTAAAAGAGTACCACAAAAGAGCTAGACACCTGCAGCAATGCATTGCCATTTGACAAGGCTCCAGAGAATCAGTAAGAATACCATGTCTATTCCAGCCGCTGTCCCTGAACTCATTTCTGGGTTCCTTGCGTATCAGTGAGTTGAGGCTGCATTTCATTCCAGAAGACTTGCATAACAGAGCTCAGGAAGGTTCCTATGTTCTTAAGGAATGCCAACTATTAATCTAATAAGAAAACATTACAGATGCTATCTGCCTACGGATTTGAACTCTCCACCAAGTAGGCTGAGTTGCTGTAATTTTCCTGGCAAGGAAGAGAACAATTTAAGCCTGAACAACTTCCTTTTCTTTGCCTGCATGTGGAAGTGAATGCAAACTCTCCTCCGCCAAACCCAGTTACTCCACTTCATGCAAAATGTTCTGAAGTCACACTGTTTGAGGGATGGAGCCTGGTGTGGATGCTGTCAGTTCACACCTCACTTAGGGGGTAGTTCTCTTACAAATGCCTGGCTGCTGTCTCTCTTTTCTCCTCTCTCTCTCTCTCTCTCTCTCTCTCTCTCTCTCTCTCTCTCTCTCTTTCTGTGTGTGTCTGCGTGTGTGTCTGTGTAACTGTGTGTGAGACACCACACACAGGTACTGCCATGTTTCAGTACCCAGAGCGCACACAAAACACATAGACAGCTTCCGGATGGTGAAAGTGAAATTGCTTTCATAAATCCTTCGTTCCCAAATGATCTAGAGAAGATTTTCGTCATGGAAGCAGACTCTCATCTCAGCTTACCACCCAATGATCTCATCCTGCAGGGTCCTTGACTCCCTCCTTGTTAAATCAGGCTGTGACAGTGATGTGTCTTTGAAGGGCCTTTCTCTTTCCTGTCTAATCATAAGGGTGTCTAAGCCATAGTCATATCTCATTTCTTTCAGAACGGGGTCAATCCAAGCAAATGAGGCAGCATATTGAGCATAGATTATTTTGCCTTGATGCCGTCACAACCAACCATTTCATTCTGACCATATCTTCCCAGGACAATTAGCAGGGTGCATGTACATCCTGTACGCATAAGGTGCTCGCTCAAGGGTGCTTTCGCTACTTGTAGGTCAAGTCTCTTCTCAGACAAGGCCTCCTTCCTTTGAAAGCAAACCTTGGGTCCATGTGTTTGGCAGATGATTAAAGCGAGCTCTGTTTATAGGTTTTTCTTTGACCCAGTAAAATCAGCAAAAGAGGGGAAGAAAAAAAAAACCTGTAGTGACTTTCCTCTCTGCAAAGATTTTCAACTTTAATAAATGTTGTGATGACACTCGAACATGAGCAATTTGGGTTCGTGCTGGCAAGCACGCCGTTAGACAGCCTAGCTGGAGGAAATGCATTTGGTGAGACTGCATTTGATTTACAGGCCTGGATTTTAGATCTTCTTCTCACATGTGGGGTGAGCCATTCTCCAAGGCCTGGGCTGAGGGGCTCAGTTTTATCTGACCCTTCCACATCAAGTGGCCACCTGGAAACCTGTGCTGGAAGTCAACTTAAACTGCATCAGTTTAAATAGCCCAATGGATATTATTGCCTTTTCACTATAATATCTACATAACTCTTATTAATTTTTAGAAAAAAATAAATGTATGACTTTAATTAGTAATTATATAATTGCTATATTATTATATAATTAAGCAATAAACATGCCATTTGCATATACTTGGAGAGACACAACGATCAAATAATAATACTTAAAATATTTTTATTTAGAAACAAAATATTTGAAAGCAAAACAAAAAAAAAAAAACAAATCTGTTTGGAGCTAGATTTCCCCAAATTTCAGATGTGCTTATCACAAAAGAAAAAATATATAACCGTTGTAAATATTCATGTCAGGAGATAATTTTTAGACTCAATTTCTTATATGTTGAGACCATACTCTCAAGACTAGCATGGGTTATAAGTCTTGTGTAGTCGTTTTTAGAAATCCATAGTTTCAGGAAACACCATAAACAAGACTATGTACAGTGTGATTATTGAGTTTTAAACATAAAATCTCTAAGTAATAACAAAGTAGTGGACACTAAGACAAATAATTAAAGAATAAAGAAAAGTTTTTTAAATAACTAAAATAGGGAGGTCACAACATCTCTACTGAAGAAAAGAATTTAAAAATAAAAAAGCAGATTAGTTGGGATTTACTGGTTAGAACAATTGCCTTTGAGCACTACCCGTGTGTACCTGGGCGCATGCTCAATCTGTTGTGTTGTTGACTTAGCTTGACCTCCCTCACAACCCAGGAACCCCAGCAACCTTCTTAACACTTGCCTTTTAGCCATCTATCTCAAGACTCTGGATTTTCCACTTTCTTCTCAAATTGTAAGGATGGTTTTGGTACCCTTCCAACAAATTTCCTTTTCAAATATCTCAGTAGCACTGGTTTCCAAGATGCAGAATAAAAATAAGTTCAACACACCAGTCAACTGCCCTCCATGAATTCATTCCAGGAATGGAGGAGGGAACTACAGTTGCCAGGGCAGCCCAGGGGTGAGGGGGCAGTCCTTTGGCCACCACCACAAGGAGAATGCAGCTCTGTGAGAAGCAGATTACTTTTAGAGAGGATTCCTTGGGAGCGACACCTGCCTGCTGACCAAGAAACTCTCCACAGCCAACACAGCGAGAGCAAGGATTCTCTTTCCCAAAGCCTGCTTTACGCAGGGAACCCAGGCCTTTTCTCGGCAACCACACTGTCCATGTAATGAGGAGTTAAAATCAGGACCACTTGCAGCTCATTTGTAATTTACGGCTTCCCCAACTCCTGTTCTCTGGACTCAGAATCAAATTTACAGCCTGGAACACAGAGTTTCCTACAGGAAAAACTTTGCAATGTGCAGGGGGAAAAAAATGACTCTTGGAGAATATTAAATATCTCTTACAAAACACCACGCTGATGGGTAAATGCGAGTGTAAATGCGTCCAGATAGAAAGTGTTGGGTTTCCATTGAAATACTCAGGGTTTAAGAGTTAAGGGGGAAAGTTTCGTGAGGAAAGGTGTCTTAGGTTATGGCAAATGCAGAACGCGTGCAGAGCAGTCGAGAGGCTTTTCATCGATGAAGAAGCCACCACTTTAACCTCCTCAATAACTAATAAACTAGACAAGTAAAATTTATGTGTCAAATCAACGCAGTTCATGAACATGAATAACAAATCTTGACCTACAAACTACAATGAAATACAAAATATTTGGAGTTGCCCTGGAGTAAATTCCAGGCTCGAAAGAAGTTGTGAATTCGGCCATGAAGAAGATGAAGGCACTTACAGAATTTGATTTTATTTAAAAGTGGTTTTGAAATTATTTGCAGTTTACTCATCTAAGGATGTGAAGGGAAAAATAAAACCGAATCAACCGTATTAAGTAGGTACATAGGTCAACGTCTCCTCCTTTATAGTCCCAGGGGAAGAAGAAAGAAGTTAGACTTCTGTGAAGCACAAAACTAAAATAAAACAGAGAACGATGTTGCAGAATTGCATCAAGTTGAAAGTTCTGTGTGAGGCTGTGCCCCCTTTCTGACACAAAGAAACATAGTGCCTCCTCTATGTCCAGTTGGCTCTGCTTTTCATCTCTGACGATTTCATGCATGGACACAATGTGTTTAGATCATACGCGCTCCTCCCTCCCTAACTCCAGCTCCTCCTGAAAGCCCCTCCTGAAAACATCCCTCTTCCAGCTTCACGTCCTCTTCAGTTTTCTCTTAATTTTTACAGCACACTGAGTCCAACTAGTGCTGCCCATATGCCCGTGAGTGTGGAGCCAACCACTGGAGGATGGCCATGCAGTGTCCTGTGGGCATGCCGCTAAAGAAAATTGTCTTCCTCCCAAGCACCATTAACTGCCAATGGCTCTTGTATGTGGGGGTGGAGGCTTGTGAGCTCCTCCCCTACCCATGCTCAAATGCTGCCTGGCTTGATCTTGAGCAGATCCTGTGTAGACACCCACAACTGTTAGAAGTTCATGAGTTCAAGCATTTTGTCATGGCCAGCGTTGTTTCTCAGTAGCCCTCCATAGCCTCTGACTCACACGTATGATGGGCACATTTGCCCAGCGCATGAATGAAAGAGACACCAGTAGCTGTCACTTCCTTTTTACTAAGACTTTACTAAAGTTTCCGCAAAGGCTGTGCTGTCTTCTCCAGAGATATAGAGTGTAACCAAGACCTCTAGTTTCCAGAGGCTGATGGTGTCACAAAAAGAAGACACACAATAAACAGATCCAAAAGAAAGAAAGAAAACAGCATGAGGGTCTGGAAGAGTATGCAAAAACATTCACGCAGTCTACTTATGCGATGAAGCTTCTGTAAAAATTTTAGCACACACTTACAACCTTTTAACTTTCTCCACCACCTCAGAAACATCTGTCAGTCAGTCACTGTCATGGTCCAAGTGTATCTCTTGCATTCATACTTAGTGGTCCTACCGGAAGCTTCTTGACAACAGGGTCAATTTCAAGAGTCATGCTTGTCTCAATCCTCATCTATTATTTGCATGACATTATATGTAATAATTATTTGTTAACTTTTGAAAAAGCAAAGAATAATTGTGAAACATGCTTATTAAGCTTTGTAAATTATTCCATTAAGCCAGATGCATAACCTTTAATGTAATAAATTCATAGTTCACCAAAAACTGTTGGGTAAAATTCTCTCAGGGAAAAATGGAAAAAATGTTACCCATGTGTAATAAGCTTAATTCTCACAGGGATCTATGCAGAATTATGCATGCTTTTGTTTTGGTTAGTAAGGATAACCCCACCCTCAAATGTGTCGCAGAGAAGGACAATTCTTCCTAAAGGTTTCCAATTGCTCCTGGGAGGACAAATTAGCTGAAAATCATACCCCTCACATTTTCGTTATGACAAACACCAACTCTGACCATAATTTGCTTGCAGCGTTCCCAAGCAAAATACAATTCTGTGGAAAAATTACAATGCAAGAGGGAGGTTCTTGCTAAGACTTCTGAGAAACACAAGATTCACAGTCAATCCATTGTGCTTTCGGTTCTTATTCTAAACAGAATCTAGTTATTTAGTGAGATGGGAGGGTGAAGTCAAAACCAGGCCAATTTTAGCCTAATACTATCAGCAAGAAGAAAGCGGTGCTGAGATCGTGTGCGTAGGATTCCGAGTTGCCTTTTCAAATGGCTCCCTTGACAAGTGGCTAGAGTCCAAGTGAATACGCATGGAGGAAGTATGAAAATAGCACTTCCCAAAGCTCCCCAATGGGGCCTATTTATGGAGCATTCCAAAATGCTGTAGCTAAGACCAATTACAAATAGACCATGTTTTCGAGAGTTGGCATGAAAATGGAATGCCAACCTTCAGTGTAAATTTGGGGTTTGAGAAAAGGCAAGGCTGTAGACGCTACTTTTCCCAAGCAGAAGGTACTTCCCAACATGGCGCTGTAGTGGCATTGCGAGCCATCAGAATGAAATCCCTCAGATGTGTCAAAGCTGGGGAGTCCATTTCTTGCAACCAGGAGACTTCCTTATGCTTCACATTGCCACACACGGAAACAAGTCATATCTTTACTCATAATATCTTGGAGAATGAGTACTCAGAACTTCTTCAATGTATTTAATGCCCCTTCTCCACCATTCACCTCCTGCAACATTTACAAAGCATTTCATAAATACCACCATGGTGCTGAGCAAAGGGAATGTAAAGATGACACAGACCCTGATATCAAGGATCTTTCTAAGTAGCAGAGGAGACAAACGCACCCCAATATGACTATTCTAAAAACATAGTTCTGCTAAGCAACTTTCCCACTGGGCCCTATTGGTACCTTAATTTGGTATTTATTTGTTGTCGGAGCTGCCCTGTGAAGTATTGAATATTTAACACCCCTTGATCTCTACCAATAGCTTTCCAGGGGTCCAGGTACTATGAACACCTTATCGAGGTGACAATCAAAGCTATCTTTCACACATTCCTAAGAGGTAATCTCATGACTAGTTGTTAGCTAGGGCGTAAATTGACCCAACATTGTAATAGCATGAAGTATGAAGTCCTTATTCCATCAATAGGAGTTATGGATGCTTTCCTTGAGTTCTGAAATTCATTTGTTCAACCAATATAGTGAGGCCCACAGACTGTCCAAACCTTACAACTGTCCCACACATTCAGTGGGCCTAATTTGGTCCTATGCAGGTTTGCCCACTATCAGTCCAGAGTCAGTGAGCTCTCACTAGCTCAGGTCAGCTGTTTCTGTGGGTATCACCATCATGGACTTGACCTCTTTGCTCATATTATTGCTCCTCCCTCTCCTGGACTGGTCTCAGGTAGCTTGGCCCAGTGTTCCTCTGTAGATCTTTGTATCTGCTTCCATCACTTGCTGATTGAAGACTCTATGATGACAATTAAGGAAGTCATGAGTCTGATTACAGGGAAAGGCCAATTTAAGGGTCCTTCTGATTCTTAGAATCTTAACTGGGGTCATCCTTGAGAATTCCTGGGATTCCCTAGTACTATGTTTTTTGATAGCCTTTTAATGGTTCCCTTAATCAAGATATCTCATTCCTTTCCTTCCCTCACTGTCCTTTTCCCTTCTGGAGCATCCTATTCCCTCATGCTCTCCTTTCCCCTTCCCCTTCTACCCTCCCTTCTATCTCCTTCCTAATTTTCTCAGGAGGTCTTGTCTGTTTCCCCTTTCCAGGGGGATCCATGTATGTCTCTCTCCTGTTACCCAGCTTCTCTGGGATCATGAGCTATAGGCTGGTTATCCTTTGCTTTACATCTAGTATCCACTAATAAGTAAATAAATACCATGTTTGTCTATGTGGGTCTGGGATATCTCACTCAGGATGGTTTTTTCTAGTTCCATCCGTTTGCATGCAAATTTCAAGATGCTGCTGAGTAACATTCCATTGTGTAAATGTACCACATTTTCTTTATCCATTCTGAGTTGAGAAGCATCCAGGTTGTTTCCAGGTTCTGGCTATTATGAATAATGCTGCTATGAACACAGTTGAGCAAATGTCCTTGTGGTATCACCCACCATGATCAAGTTGGCTTCATCCCAGGGACACAGCGGTGGTTCAACATATAAAAATCTATTGATGTAATCCACCACATAAATAAAGTAAAAGAAAAAATATATGATCATCTCATTAGATGCTGATAAAGCATTTGTAAATTACAATACTCCTTCAAGATAAAGGCCTTGGAGAGATCAGGGATACAAGGAACATATCTAAATATAATAAAAGCAATATACAACAAGTAGAAAGCAAACATCAAATTAAATGGAAAAAAAACTCAAAACGATTCCACTAAATTTAGGAACAAGACAAGGCTGGCCACTCAACATAGTACTCAAAGTCTTAGCTAAAGCAATAAGGACAACATAAAAAGATCAAAGTGATACAACTTGGAAAAGAAGTCAAACTTTCGCTATCTGCAGATGATATGGTAGTATACATAAGTGACCCCAAAAATTGACAAGGAAACTCACATAGCTGATAAACAGTTTCAGTAACGTGGCAGGATACGAGATTAACTGAAAGCATTAAATTTAATGAGAAGCAACATAGCCACCTTTCCAAGTGCCTATTCTCCGAAGTGTGTGGAAGTTCACTGAATATAGTATAGTATAAACTTTGCGTCTGGTTGATTTTGGTGTGTTAGATGATTCGTTTGCAGCTTGTTTCATGTAATAAAGTTTATAAAAATATTTGAAAAGAGCCTCTACCAGATACAGAGATCCAGATCATGCATGAAGATAAATAGGTGTTCCTCAAGGAATGGGAAAGCATTTTCATGAAGTAGAACCGTGTGTTCAGGAAACTAGGCATTCAGTGTCTATGGCATGTGAACTAAGCAGCAGAAAAGAAAGCTAGACAGCCAATGATGACCCAGTTCCAGAAAAGCCACGGGTCTCATGCCAAGGGATTCAGGGGCTTGGGTTTCACTCTGTGGGTGATGAGAGGCTACTGAAAGATTTTAAGCCAGAGATTCGTGTGCATGAGTCACAAAGACTGTGTGTTCAGTTGGCAAAACAGTTTATGGGAAAGTCAAACATCCTGTCAACTACTGCCTGGCCCATAACAAATAACCATTGTGTCTGGGTCTCCTCCCTGAACGAGTCTCACAGATGATGTCTCAGAATCAAGTTCCCGGGGTTTAGCCTGCCTTCAAGAAAATTCATTGCTGTCCTTCCCTCTGTCGGATTTGACTTTAGAACAGCGGTGAGATGCAGGTTCACTGCTGGGTTGCTGCAAGCCCTGCCATTGGGCAGCAAAAGGAAGAAATACGCCTGGAGGAGAAACCCAAATGGATAAAGGGATTTACAGAACTCTGTTTCGCTCATGCCCTATTTATTAAATTCCAGGGTAGAAATTTCCCTTCTAGAAAAAGGAATTGCACTGCTTGGATCTAGGTGGCCTGTGGCAGTCTGCCAGATTCCCAAGTGAAGTAGAAATCATCACAGAATGCTTTACGAATGAGAAGCATAGGGGCTGCTCAGTGCTATTTGGCCCTCTGACATTAATTCTCATTATCTCGAAATGCAAACATGCTCCAATTTCCAGCAGATGAAATTATTTTCTCCTTGACATCAGACACAAAAGAAAGAAAAGTAAACAGAGAACAGTGACAGCCGTGAGATGGTGATCATTTTTCCTTAATATTTCAAATTCAATTCTGCAGCAGCCTGTGTTTCATGCTAGCGATTTGGAGAGGAAGATTGCCGTCGTGCTCTGATGAAAGTCTTGCCTTTCCAGTTAGTTTAATTAAGGGAAGGAGAGGAAGCCAGGAGGAAACAGTCTGCTTTAGATCAGAGTTGGAGTCTCGGGGTTTGCCAGCACACCGCAGATTGTTGTTCTTTCATGTTTTCAACATTTTTCTAATGCTGGGTAGAAAGTCCAGTTCCATTTTCAAAATGAGCTAACCCCATGGGTCTGGTGACTTTATATTTCGTTAAATGTGCATGATTTCTGAGACAGCAGACAATAGTCAAAAAAAAAAAGTCTGTAGGATTGTAGGCTTCTACACCGACTCCAAACTCTAAGAATGGATGGGCAGTTGTCAGTGCCAGAGGAAGCCTCTGGTCTCAAAGCTCCTGAGCATATCCTAAGCATAACAGAAATCGGGCTGTTTAACACTCTCAGACCACATCTAAATGCCTTCCTGTGCAACTCCACCTGCTATGGTGACTGCACTAAAGTGGCCTTCAGAATGTCAACTTGATTCCCGGATGCTTTATTCCTCCGCTGCTCTGTGATATACTGTTCCTGTGTGTCCGCTGTATACTCAGCATGACCCATCATCCTGACTTGTCTGGGGATTTCTTGATTTTGCTAAGAACTTTGGGGTTTAGCCCCCAAAGCCCTTGTTCCTAGTACTAAAACATTTCTAAATCTATAGGAAAGCAAAGTAATCAGATGACTTTTTTTATATTGCATGCAGCAAACAGTAACTCGTGGGGAGAGAACGGTGATACAATAAGCAGGCTAATGTTTCATCCCCAGAGCTTGTCAAAAGCTTCGTTTGGTCATAAACATTAACAGTTATAAGGTGTTCAGAATTGTCCTCATGTGTTCAATTTGTGACACTGACGCTTGAGTCAGTCAGTGTTGGACAAGATAAAAAGTTCCATTTACTATTAATAGCGCATAAGAAGCAGCAAAGTGATGCCAAAGGGACCAAGCATTTTAGCTCCTAGTGTCCTACCAATAAAATGTCTCTCTTCTCATGAGCAATACACAGTTTATATGTACACAAGGGTCCTTTGGGGAATGGACACCATAGTGGGCATTCTATAAGTAGTTTTGCCATTTCTGACGAGAAGTTTCACACAGTGACGGATAATTAACCATAGACCTCTGTTTCCTAAATGGTTGACTTATTGAAACATTGGTTGATTGCTCACTCTGATACTGCTGTACATTAAAACAGGAATGACAATGGAAGGGGCATGAAGACCTTAACAATAGTTACTTTTTTTCATCATGGAGATCTGCTAATGCTAATTTCTTCAAATCAATCTTGGGAGAAATTAGAATTAAAAGGTAGTTTAACACCATCTAAGTATCTATACTGAAAACATTATAAAAGAAAACACTGCATATAACAAAATCTGTAAACAAAATAAGCAACTCAGAAACCTTAAAAATAAGCTGGGCGGTGGTGGCGCACGCCTTTAATCCCAGCACTTGGGAGGCAGAGTCAGGCGGATCTCTGTGAGTTAGAGGCCAGCCTAGTCTACAAGAGCTAGTTCCAGGACAGGAACCAAAAAGCTACGAAGAAACCCTGTCTCGAAAATCAAAAAAGAAAAAAGAAAAGAAAAAAAAGGAAAAAGAAAAAAAGAAACCTTAAAAATAAAATTAATAAATAAAATAATAGGAAAGCCTTCTTACAAAAACAAAGGTAAAGGTGAAAAATTCAACTATGTGTTACAAAGATTGATATACTGAAAACAACTTAGTATTTTAAAAAAAGACTTTTTAAAGAAATGAACTTAGCTAAGGTAAAACTTATTTTCAAATCATGCACTGACTTAAATGCGAATTTCAATCATTTTTTACAGGTTTGTACACAATTTAAATTGCATCACAAGCAAAAGATTGAATTCAGCATTTTCTCAAGAAATTTTCAGTCAGCTCCTACTCCATGGCTGATATTCCACTAATGGTTTTGAAAATACTAACTTAATAAACTATTGCTTAAACCTAGGATTATTAAAACAGCTTAACTTTTTAGAAATGTTGAGTGAACGAAAAACTACAGAATATGTTTAAAAAGCTGGCAGTGTTAGAAGGTTCGAGAGGAGCCTCCAGGAACTGGTGCAATGAGCAGGAGCAGATGAACCATTCGCAACTAATTGTCTCAAGCTAGAAGTAAAATCTGAAAAAGATATCAGAACGGAATAACGGATGGGAGAGAGAGAGAGCAAAAGAAAGAGAGAAGACTAGAAGCTAATTTAATTTGATGATTACATGTTAAAAACTCCAAATCATACTGAATCCATACAATTTCAAAAATATATAATAATAAAGAAACTAATGAGAGATCTAAGTTCTGTAGGGAAGGAGTCACTTTCTACTAGTTAACTGCCTCATGTTACATGTCCATTAACTTGCCAACTTTATATTCAGAAAATTATAAATTGGTTGGGCAGAGTGGTACACATGGAAGGTTTGGGAAGGAAGATCCTGAAGTCTTCCTCGTGCTATACAAAGAAAAAAAATGGTATACTCACTGTGTGCTATATAAAAATGCTGTCTCAAGAAAACAAAACAGCAGCAATAAAAACATACATACCAAAAATCTATCATCTTAATTCAATTTAAATAAAAGAAAAATGAAAGTTTTTTCCCTAAAAACTTCACAGTGACGTCTAAAACTGAGGTGAGAAAATACATGGCAAGGTAACAAAATATCTGGGGTGAAAAACAGAGGGAGAAATAGATCTGAAAAATAAGAAGTGAGAAGGAGGAAACAGAAGCCCATTCTCACAATATATCATGGATTTGGATGCTGGTAAAAGAAGAATAAAGATGGGCATTATTTGTCAATTTCTGTAATAAATACTCTCCCTGTGGCTGATTTCCGACAACCAAAGTAGTGTCTCTCTCTCTCTCTCTCTCTCTCTCTCTCTCTCTCTCTCTCTCTCTGTGTGTGTGTGTATCTATGCGTGTGATATGAACAAATAATTTTTTTACAAAGAATAGAGACAGAAAAATCACACTAGCATCATGATCATAGATCCAGAAGAAACAACTTTTATTCCTTGAATGACAGATAACAACTCTAAGAATCACCAGATACTCCAACAGCATGAGAAAAGAAAGGAAGAAGTAAGTCAACAGCTGGCAACACTGGTGCAGAAACAGCAGGCAAAGGCAAGGACGCTCACTCTTCTTATCGTGTTTGGCTTTGCTCTGAAGTCCAAGATATGTAGATTAGACATGAAAATGAAATTAAAATTAGCAAAAACTCTTGAAAAGGAATACTATGCATATTACTGGTCATAAGAAAAATCTTAAAGAGTAAAAAAAAAATCTTATCAAATGGACAGCTAAGGAAGAGGTGTACATAGTTATTGTATTTTACTTAGTGACTTTCAGACCTAAAATAGAATCTGGGGATGAAAACTTCTACATAACAATGTGGGAAATGCAACTGGATCCCAGAATAATCACATAAAGACATGCTTCTCTGAGTCTCTGGTCATTCTTTCTAGTCTGTGCTTGCTCTTATGCTCACTCTGCCCTCCCCTCACACACACTGCTCATGCCCACTCTGCCCCCCACTGCTCATGCTCACTCTGCCCCCCACTGCTCATGCTCACTCTGCCCCCCACTGCTCATGCTCACTGTATCCCCCAACACATACACAATACACACCGTACACACACATGCACAGAAACTAATGAGACTTTGATCATCTGACAGAGATGAGGAAAACAACATCGTCAGCCGTTTTATCTTATCTGAAGAGAATCAGGAAGACAGCTCAATGTTTATATTTAATTAGAAAGAGTCTGAAAAATAAAAATAAAAAAAATAAAACTTGACGGCTTCCTCTGAATTTTCCAGTTCTTTTGGAAGGACCACTGCTTGTTTCAGCGGCCATTGAGGAGGGTAGCTGGATGGAGACTGAGAGGTTGCTTCATTTCTTGGTATGGAGGACAGATGTTTGGAAAGTGTGATCTAGGGTCTGGGTAAAAGGAGTGAGTTCAGCCACAGAGTGAGAAGATGGGCTAAAGAGGAAAAAAACTGCTAAGTTAGGGTAAAAACCCTCTATGAACCTTTTCATTCTCTTCCCAAACTACTCTTTTGGGATCTGACCTGCAGGGGCTCACTGCTAATGAATGCTAATCCGACCAGTTTCCTCAACAAATGCATCTCTAAATCTCTAGCTCTCTGATTCACAGTACGCGTGAGTAAGCATGTCTGTATTTCTAAGCCCAGAACTTACTTTCGTGCTATCTTCCTTGACGTCAAAGTGGCATTACAGACAGTCCTCAGTACAGCCAGCTGGTTCCACTTTCCAGCAAAGCTTCCTTGACTGCTCTGATTTCTTCAGCTTTGGCATCTCCTCTTTGGTTCCTCTTTTCTGTGCAGTGATGACCTCCGACCTTAGAAGAATGTAGAGTTACAGATGCAATAGAAATTAAATAAGATAATAAGATAAAAGGGAAAAAAAATCACTTATAGACCACGGGTTTTAGATTGGGGCTGAAAATTAGCCTAGCCTTAAGAATGGGCAACTTCATTTCACAAAAATGTAGACACTAAGCAAAGTTTGTTTTAAATTATGGTGTTCTTCATTAGAGCAGCTTTTGTTCTCCGTGTGAGAGAAAGAGGCGGGCACACAAGATCAAATGGCTGCCATGCTGCTGAGTTGTCCTCGTTTCTATGATATACAGTGGTGTGTGGAAAAGCCCTCGGAGGGAGGACAGCAGAGATTCACGCTGTCTTATGTTAGCTGGCCAAAAATAGAGAAGTCTGTGTATAAACTAATGAAGGTTTTGTATTTGGTATTATGGTGGAGCCAAAGCAGTACAGATACAAGCCTACTCCTGGATAATATACTCAGGAAAGACAAAATAGTCATCTTTAGTGAAGAGACTGATTGTCCATACCAGGGAACATCAAGAATCTCATAGACTGTAAGTTCCTGGTGGAACACTGACCAGGGAACTTTATAGACCTTAGGGACTAAAGAGGCTTCACAGAAAGACGGGGCCTGGCGGTTGTGAGGAAGGAACGGAGCTCCAGATGGTAAGGGCAGGAATGTTCTGACTCCTGTTTCATTTGTCAGAATCTTTCTCCCTTCTCCAAATCCCTCTGTCACATTGGCCACCTTAAACAGCTTTCATTCTCTGGAGCAAGGTTTGTGTCTGCCTGCCCAGTACTCAAATCTCAGCACTCACTGTGTTAGACTTACATTAGTCTGAGGGTGGCCAATTGCTATGCTTCCAACCATGATATAACTGGGCTTTTATGCCTGCTTTTTCTCTCTCCAATGACTCTGGCCCTCTACTTAGTACACTATTATCCTAGTAGAAGTCATATAGTCTGTATCCCAAGTATCTTCTGCTTGCTACTATTCTTAAACCCTGAAAAGCTCATATATAGAGTTATATATTGTAAATCAAAAAAGGTTACAGACTAACCACTGAGTCAGCCCGTGTAGTCACCCACAAGGACGGACCCCAGTACACGCTGCACATCACGTATGCAATCCCTCCTCTGCCGGTTCTTCCTCTGGTCGCTAATTACCTCTCTGCACCTGAAGGAAAGACGATCCAGGCATCTCAACACCTGGCTGATGCCTTGCATTTCACAGCTGGCTGTGTCCGGTGACGAGTACTGAATCTGTTCTCACTTCTCTCACTTTCCTGGAATAGAAACTCTACCCTAATTTCAGTTGTCTACAAACCATTCCCACAGGTAAGCTCTCCTTACAGGGGCCTCCATCCCCCACGTCTTCATTCCAAGCAAACCCCCAGTATAGCCACAGTATACTGGGCTATACAGTATAGCCCAGTATAGCCAGTTCTACTGGCTGTTCTTAACGACGTGCATGTATGATTCTTCCTATTGAGAAACAGGATAGTTGCCACCTGTATTCTTCTTGTTTCTTACGGTTTTGAAATCCATGTTCTTGAAACTTGCCACTCTGTATCACCCTGTAACTGGTGGCATATTATGAGATATTGCCTTCCAGGTACCTGTGTCGTCATCTCATTAAGTGTATCCACATGGAATACACAAACTTGACTATCATCTAAATAGTTGTATCATGGGCCCTTTAACTAATGTAGGTCTTGGACTAAAATAACACAATGTCGTGTTGAAATTAAGTTATAACTGACCAAAGACTGTTTCTGAATATTAGGAAGAATATTTTCAAAGTGCTGTGGAAAAGTTATAAGGCTTCTTGAACATCAAATGAGTCTTATAACAAAGGTTCTGATGAATTACTATAATTAAAAAGGCACCAAAGTGTATTAAATTTCATCTTTAAATATACAAGGGATGGAAAATTAAGGACGAAAGGGGCAGTTGGCAAAGTACAGCTCGGGACTTGCCAAAGACTAGGCCACTTGAAGTGATCATATCTATTACACGCCAAACCCTATAAGTATAACCAGGAGGATGTTCTCTGCAAGCCCAGTGCTGGGTACCAAATGTAGGTGCAGCCCAGGCTCATGATACGTATTCAGGAACACTGGAGAGTAGAAACGGTGACAGAAGCCCTGGTTCAACAAAGAAATCAGTGCACTGGAGACTGCAGCAGAGATAAATGTGGAACAGAGGCAGGTGTCTTTGAAGAGAAGCCCTTTCCTCCCCCATCACGAAGCCCACCCACCTATGCCCAACACTTTCACATTTACCATATGGACAACTGAAGTCAGTAAAAAATAGGACATAGATTTAATAGGTAGGTAGGTAGGTAGGTAGATAGATAGATAGATAGATAGATAGATAGATAGATAGATGATAGATAGAGATAGAGATAGATAGGTAGATAGATAGATAGATAGATAGATAGATAGATAGATAGAACAAAGTCTGTTGAAACAAATGATAGCCACATACGAGATGGATGGCAATGGTCGCTAGATAGATAGATAGATAGAACAAAGTCTGTTGAAACAAATGATAGCCACATACGAGATGGATGGCAATGGTCGCTTCTGGAAGATTTTGTAGTAACCCTGACCTTTGGTGATGCACATCTGGCACAGATTTCAGAATCTTTAAGACTTTGTGTTTGGGCTAAACCATTTCATAGTGTCGTATCCTTATAATTAACATACTGAATACATGAATACACCCATGCTTTTCTTCTATTTTGCCTGGCATCTTCATTTGGACAATGGAAATATAGATAAGAAACTATTAATTATCTGGCAGAAACTAAAAATGCTAACTTATCTTTTTGGAGAAAAATAGATCTGAGCATACATGAGAGTTATAACTATCTTGCACAGAATAAATAGCCTCCTTTCTGTGCGTTCTGGAAGGCGTGGGGGAGCCGGCACTTATCTCACACTCTGGATCTACATTTGATCCCTTCTCGCCCTTATTACTTGGAAGAGATAAAAGGAAGATCAGAACTGGATTTAGCCTGGGATCCTAGCTGTTCTGGAATAACAGTCAGTGTCTTTGAAAGCCTCTCATTTCTGAAGACTGGGTTGTTAGACTTCTCTGGGACTTGGTGCTTGTTTTGAAGTCCACCTGATTGAGGTTGTGTTTAGGAAGTTGTCGTCTACTTTAAAGAGTCCCTCTGCCTGGTAGGAATTTAGAGGAAGCCCCGGGGTCTGGAGGACTCCTCAACCCCAGCTAAACATAGGGGACTGTAGCTTAGCTCTCAGCCTTATCCTTGGTAAATCCATTGAGCTGAGCTGGGGACAGGCTTGCTGCTCTGACTCACTTCTTATGGTCAAGCTTCATTAGTGGTACAATAGTAATAACATCTCCAACAAATTTCATGCTGTGTAGCATGAGTTTTACTAGGTATTAATACTAAAAACCCAGAGTCAGCTATCAGAGGCTGAAAGCTGAAGAATCAGAGAAGCAGAGGGGCCAGTCACTAGACAGACCTTTTTTTTTACCCCATCAATGCTCAGACCAAAGGGGCGATTCTGTCCTCAGAATGCATCCTCAGACTTCACTGAGCTCTTGTCTCCTCCTGCCTTATATTCCTCTCTCTGCCCAGCCATATTCTTTCCTGTTTCCACCTCCGTAGTACTGAGATTAACGGTGTGTGGAAGTAAAAGTGTGAGCCACCACCACCTGGCCTCTAGTGGCTTAGCGCTGCACTCTGATCTTCAAGCAAGCTTTATTTGTTAAAACAAGCAAAATATCACTACAATGCTGCAATTTCATTCTCATTGTGAACTATTAAGAGGTGAAAGCTGAAGTGATTGCATTGCAAAAGCTCAACCCTCACAAATGAACTAATCAATTCATGGGTTAATAAATTGATCAATTTATGAGTTAATGGGCTCATCAATTCATGGGTTAACAGGCTGTCAAAGAAGGAACTCCCTCTGGGCAGCTTCTGCTGTCTCCACATGAGATGCCTGTTCCAACCTGAAACCCTGCAGGGAGAGGAGTCTTGCCCACAAGAAGACAGTCACAGAGACACCAAGACTCAAAAACTACAAAAAGTAAAATTTTCCTTATAAATTACTCAGTCTATGGAATTCAGCTAAAGCAACAAAAAAAAACAAAAACTGACCAAAACCAAGAGTGTATCTTCTCCCTGAGGACACTAACATGCTAGACTCTGCTTCTGCCTGTGCCCTCAGAATGAAGGGAGCTTGAGAGATGGCACATTTCATGAGATTTATCTGTGTGCATTTGTAGCTCTTGAGATGCAAATGAACAAATTGCCCAGAAAATCCTCTGTTTGTCTCCTAGTCCACCAAGACAACTGGGACCTTCACACTAGCTAGCTGGACATGTGGATGGTAAAAGAAAACACAGCATGCTGGGGACACAGAGAAACTTTCCAACTGTCCCCACAAGCTAATCACAGGAGCTCTTCACGCTGCCCCAGGGCATTCTCACGGAAGGAGACTTTCACCTTTGTTGTCTTTGGCCTGGCAATTTCCGAATTTCCTTACATCTTCTCTCCACTCATAAATGCTTTCTAAGGAGCTGGGGGTAATTACTAATTAGCGCAAACATTCTTGTGTGTACATCCCTGAACTAAAAGGAAAGATTGAAGTCAGATGGTGCTGGCACTCGCCTTTAATCCCAGCACTCAGGAGGCAGCTGAGGAAGGATCTCTGTGAGTTCAAGACAGAGCTGATTCCAGGACAGACTTCAAAGCTTCACAGAGGAAAAAAAAAAAAAAACAGAAAAAATAAAAATAAAAAAAGTTGAGTGGCACACAGTGGAAGATACACTGTAGAGAAAAGGGGGGCTGTGCATTTTAATAAAACTCTAACTTGATTGAACTTGACGGCATTGTGGGTAATTAAAACCCACACCAAATGATGAAGAGGTACTTGCTGGAAAAGGCCTTCAGGACATCTTATAAACAAACACTACCCTCTGTTTTATTATAAATACTGCTGGTGACACTATCACACGAAATCAAAGTATATCTTCAACAAACGCACTGCACTATTTGCTGATGTGACCTTAATACTTTAGTTACAAATGGGAAATGGTGTCAATTTAGAGGCACCATTTCTGTGGCAGATGAAATCAAAAGCAGAGAGATAAAGTACCCCATAAGTGAATAACTCTCCCTAGGGTGTCCCCACAGCTCCCACCGTGAAAGAAGAGGCAAAGGAATTCCAGGAACTACAGGCGTAGTAAGATAAGGGCAATAAGAAATAGACTACGTGTAGAATACTGTAGCAAATAAACCCTGGGTGCACAGACCAAGGAGAAATCAGACAGCCAGAGAAGAGAGGGAAGCCATGGTCCTGAGCCATGGTCTACAATTTAACAACCTGTATTTAACGACTTTAACAGCCAGAATTCTTCCAGCATCTACCTGTATCTATCCAGGAAGGGGCAAGCACTAGGGACATGGAGCAGACCACTAAATGATGCTAACACTCAGCGCCCTCTAGGCTTCCCCTGCTACTTGCCCAAGGCTAACAACTCAGCTGCCATCACTTGAATCCCTTCAGGTTAGTCTAGTCTGGACAGTTTCTATACACTTGTTTGACTTTCTCCCCTACTTTATTTTGCAGCAGAAAGAAGACTGTCAACGTAGCAAACAGTGAAAGATTCTTGAAGAGGGGAATAGACACTTGCAGAGCGCACGAAGCAGATTAGGGTGCGTGGCCAGGTGTTATGGCTGCCAGTCTCTGCTACGCTGGATGGAGAGGGAGGCCGGGAGAGGAAGTTGAGGTAGATACCAGTGTATAAAAGGAGGAAAATCACTAAAGGATTCAGACTGGGGTCTTTCAGAAGACAACCCGACTCTAACCTGGACAACAAGCCCATGATTTGTCTAGATTCACCTGGAACCTAAAGGCAATGCAGCTTGAGGCATTCTTTGCTATAAGCAAAATAACAGCAAGAACAATTACTCCAAACTAAGAATGTACAGTTAGGTCGACAATCAAGCAATTTTTCAGAATTTAAAAAAAAATTGCTTGGACAAATGGGAAAAGTACTAATTTTAGAAAAACTGCAAATGCCCAAGGTTAAGCACGGGAACAAAGAAACTCTTCTTGCAGGATTCCTATAGCACACCTCGCTGTTCACCTAAAAGAACAGGACTTCTCCAACAACTTGGTACTGGAAGCCGAGTCTTCTACTGGCAATCTTGCACATCTGACTTCTGAAGAACCTCCCCTCGAGCAGGCTCCTGCCCTGTGCTGTTTAAAGGAGGCCTCCCCTTGAAGCTGTGTGAACTGAATGACTGTCACCAGAAGCGATGGGACAGCCTGACATCACAAAAGGAGCACTGGGGCTCTGCTTCCTGTCAGGGAGATCCCTAGAAGCCATTCGTTCCCACCCAGGAAGGCCAGCACTCGGAAACAATTGCCAACCACAAAAAAATAGCCCCCACTTAACACAAATTAAACATATTCCCATCTTGACTCTCTTTAGCTACAGCCCCAAGGGCTCGGCACTTTGTGGGCACCCCACTCCAGCAGGAGGAAGATGGAGGGGAGGCTGGAACTGAAAATGAAAACAGTCTTAAGTAACAATGGCTAAATATATCTTGTTTGTAATAGATTTTACAAGCACACACAACCATGAGAGCACATTGCAAGAGCTCCTCCCTTGCCTTGGAAGAAGCCTGTGCAGCTAAGAGGGCCATGGCTCAAGCTTGTTTGCTGATCCACTGTAGGCAGAGCCTCACCCAGGCTCTGACTGTAACTGAAGATGCCAGTCTGTAAACAGTGGCAACAGTCAATGACTGAAAGTAACCACAGTGTCCATGGACTAAAAAGGATGTATTTGGAAGGCCATTAGTAAGTAAAAGCAGGGTGATCCTGTGGCAACTAGGAATGAACAGGGATGGCAAAATAAAAGAAGCATGACGCCATCTAATCCGGCTCACATCCAGCTTTAACTAAGACGTTCACATGCAGTTTCAGTGTGAGGTAAAGAGATGGCCATCACACAGACAGGGGCCTGTAAGTGAACATTTTGATTCTGTTTGTTGATCCCCGTCCTCTGGCTCCCTATGCCAAGCTCGGTCCTAGACACTTGTTGCTTCGGTTCTTCAGAGAGTCTGGGGTCTTCCTCTTTGTTCTTGTGCATGAGACCACTCTATAAGATGCCTTTAAACTCTGCCTCCCAGGACTAACCCATCTATTGGCTATTTTTAATCCAAGACATACATTTTCTACAACCTGGCCAAAGTTCAGTCTCACAGGGAGGCAGAAAAAAATAGAAGTGTGTTTTATGTTTGTTGGGGCATGCTGAGTGTACTTGTGTACTTTGTGTTTCAAATGTTGAAAATATACCCTTTGGGGCTTGATTTCCCAGTCTAGATTCCAATCAGTGAAAATACATTGTATTTCCAATAGTGAAAATACAGCAGAATACAGACAGGAACAAAGAAAACAAGTCACCCAGTCACAGTTCTGACCGTAGTACACTAAAGGAGAATGCCCACAGTGCTGCAGGGTCCAGAGAACATGAAAGCCAGGGCTAAGGAAAGCCCACAGAAACGCTGGGATTGGTTACAGAGACTGATCTCCCACAGGTTCTTAATCTTTGCCCGAGCTTCAGAGCAAACATGCTCCTTTTTCAGGACGTCTTTGCTGCTTCTCAAATAATCCCAAAAGGAGACTCGCTGGACGTCCCGTAATGACTAAAACTGCTGATGGGGATAGATTTGTAAACCCAAAATACCATATGTGGAGTCAGGGCATTTTATTTATACCTTGGCCTGATGCTTCACCCACGCACACAGGATTATGGAAGAAATATATGGCTGCCTGCTGGCCTAGAACTCTCTCAGGCCTTCCCCAGCAGTCTTGGTGAGAGCAGCGACCCTGGGCCAAACAACCATCTGTAGCACAACAGGCCCTTTCAAGCTGCGGGGAAAGTAACAGAGATTAGAACTGAACCGGTAAACATACCCCTGTATATTTTGTTTCTGTTTCTGTCTACGAGTAGGAACAAGCCTAAGCAGACTCTCTTGGCATAAGATTATAGGTTAAAAAATAAATCCACCAAGTATTACATAATAACAAGATAAGAATAATTAAGAACAATATATTTCCTTTTATAAACTTTGATGGATAACCTTTAAGATGTTTTAAGGGTTATGTTCGGGCCACACACAGGATGGGCAATATTTTTCCTTCATCTTTTTTTTTTTTTTACAGAAAAAGGGCTAATTTTGCTTAAAATAGAAAGCAAGCTATGGACCTTGCATTTATCAGAGGAACAAGCATGCTTTATCACATGAAGTTATCTTTATTTCAAAGAAAATTAGAACCAAAGCCAGACCTACAGAGGCATATATACAGACATCTGTGGACGAGGAGGGGCTCAGTGGGCCCTCGGTAGAAAATTAAATCTTGCTTTTAGGATTCAGTGACTCCAGAGCTTGAGGGGAAGCAGCAACTTTACAGATGTAGTTCAACCGGTACACATTTCACCCCTGTTCCTACTCAGGATCCCATATGCACGTTAACCTCAATATATATTCACTCTTTATGCCCCCTTTTCCACTCATGGCTAGTCTCTGCAAACAGAAAGGAGACCTTCTTCCTTTAGAACCCTCCGCCCCAATAAGGCAGGGACACTCACAACTTCTGCTACCAAGTGGCATTCTCCCTAAGCTGAAGCAGGTTCAGAATAAGAGAGACATGGGAGGAGACTCTGGCTACCAAGGGTCAGGTAAAATCACAGCTATGTTTCAGCATGGTCTGCTTTAATCGTCAGCGCAGCCCTGTGAGGTCGATCCTGAGCTATGTCATCAATGGAGAATGAGCAGAGGCTGGGGGGGGGGGCTAAAGAAATTCATCTGCACTGCCTTGTTTAATGGAGAAGCTTGGGTGGTGGGTTCCCAAACATAGCTATGCATCCCTGATAGTCATAACAGATGCGAGTTTACATATATGAAGTAGCAAAAATAATTTTATGTTTTGGGGGGAGTCACCACAGCATGAGGAACGGTATTAAAGGGTCACAGCATTAGGAAGGCTGAGAACCACTGCTCTAAATCTTGGTGTCGAGCTCTTTTTGAGATGATGTTAACATTTAAATCAACAGGATTCGAGGAAAACAGAAAACCCTGCAAAGCAGATGGCTCTCATCCCATCAGATGAAAATGAGAATAGAATGAATGTGTGAGGGTACCCGAGAGATAGTTCCACAAGTCAGCTGTTTCAGACTTCAGAAGCAACATCAATACTGCTCTGAGTTTGCTTGCAGCCAGAGCAGCATAGGAGTCAATTCTTGAGCAAAGCCTCTGTCTCTTGATAGGTAGATGGTGAGGATAAATGATGAACAGTATATAGGTAGATAGACTGATAGAAGACAGATGATAGAGATGATAGATAGAAGACATATAAGGAGATACTAAACACAGAAAGGTGATAGACTGATCTGTATATGTTCTGTGTATCTTTGTGCTATATGTCCCAATGTTTCTGCTTTGTTAGAAAAATGCTAACACACCCACTACTAGTAGATCTAGGATTCAAATATGGCTTGGTCTGATTCCAGAGCTTAAACTCTTTTCCTGACACCAGAACTTGACTGTGATTGCCAGAGACTGAATGATTCCATTGTATTTAGTCCACTCCCTCGTCCATTCAGGAAACATTCAGAAAGCAGCTATTACCTTCTTGGTCCTGAACTGGACTATAGGAATTCAAGAGAATAATAAATACTGCCATCTCACAGAGGACACATTTGAACTAGCTAAACAAAAAGGAGGATGATCCTTCGGGCAGAAGGAGCTCTGTGGGATGCTCCAGAGCTCATGTGTCTGTGCATAACATGGAGAGGGGGTGTTGAGAGAGAGAGAGAAAGGCCCCTTAAGCACAATTAATAAAAACTCAGAGAAAGAAACTGGGGTTCACCCTGAAGACCTGAAAAGCCAAACAGTTGAGGCTTTTACCTCGACCTCAGTCTGAAATGGTGATTCTGCCTTCAGGAATCTCAGAAGGAGGCTGTGTGTTGAAAGCTGTTTCCTCCCATTTTATAATCCTCTCTAGAGCTGAGATTAAAGGCATTTACCACCTGATTTCTATGGCAATTAGTGTGACTACTGGTATTGAAGGTGTGTGTCATTGTGGCTACTGAGATTAAAGGCGTGTGTTACCATTACCTGGTCTGTTTTACTCTCAGATCTTCAGGCAGGCTTTATTTCTTAAAATACAATTGGAATGCCACTACAGGCCCCCACACTAAATCAGGAGGATCCAAACTGAGGCAGAGATGGGCATGTGGATCAGAAGTCTCAACTCTCTTCTTGGACTCTGGTACAGTCTATTGGGGCTTCTCACTTTGCCTAGAACACAGGAAGACAAACCAGGGCTATCTGCAGGAGGCAGTTAGAGATAAAGAAAACTGTGGTCAGGTCAGTTACTGCTGGAACAGGTAGGGAGCTGGAAGCTCTGATACCAGCAGGGCCCAGGAATTACATCAAGAATAGGATGCGATTATAGATTTAGGGACCACACTCACAGAGAAGCAACTGTTTGGGGATAATGATAATAACGCAGACAGTTATTATCAGACTTCTATATGTTAGCAAAGGGGACCTCTCCAGACTCTCTTCTCCTCCCCCTTTCTCTCATTCCTTTTTTTCACTTCATCATTTTCCCTCCACCCGCAGCTCAGGGAGTGACATCGGGAGAGTTTGCACCCAGGGCAGGAGGTCCGGAAGACCTTATCTGACTTAGTCTAAGGAAACTCTGTGCTCTGACTGCACACCAAGTCCTAAACTGCCACCGTATGATGGACATGAACTCATGCCCCAAAGCCTCAGCTTCTGCTTTTCTTCATTCAGCTGGAGACATGGCTATTGCACCAAACACACCAACAAATGGCTGCCTCAGTTTGACCAACTTCCTTCCTAGTGTGAAAGCAGGAAGCAAAAATTAAAATGAGAGAAAGAAGAATCACCAAACCACCATCCACAACAGAGATAAGTGAAATGACCCCAGCACAATTCTACAAGTTCTGGAATGGAGAAGGAGTCTGCCATAATTCAGCCTCTCCTGGATCCCTCCTGGCAGATGGCCTGTCAAAGAGCACGGAGCCTGGAGCCTGAATATCTGTATAACGCCTCATAAGGATGGCTCCGGTCACGTGACACAGCAGTGGCTGTCAAGGTAAGTGGTTTTGGCAATAGCTGAGGGGAAACGGCCTCAGCAGGCTACTCGGGAAGTGTGCAGTGCTCAGTCAAGCACGCAACAGGGCCCTCCTGGCACGTTCCCTGTGGATCCTTCCTCTTTAGGTGGTTTCTGGGGGCTCGCTCCATTTGTAACAGGGGAATTTTAAAGAGCAAGGGGGTATTAAAGAAGAGAATGGTTTCCTTCTCTTCAGCCTGTACCTTAACATCATTCACAGAACTTCCAAGAGGAAATTGAAGGCTGGCAGAAAAGCCCTCATTTTCAAATCCCAAAACACTTTAAGCAAAACCTCTTAAAGTTTCGGGAGCAGACTCTGATGTGTCTGTTTGAGCTTCTGCGTGCAGCCCTCATCACTATGCCTTGGCCTCTTGGTCCAGTCTCCCCCTTCCCCTCAGATAGATAGCCAACCACTCATCAAAGAGGTTATGCCCCAAAATGCGTCCTGGACAAGAGGTCCTCCATGGACCCTCAAGACCTAGTGTCCCCTTGTCTGCTGGGATCACTTCTTTAGGGACTCGGGGGTTCTCAGCAGTCCTCACAGCAGTTTCTACAGCTGAGAGGTCTAGGTGGCTCTCCCATCAGGGTCCGCCATCTTGGGTCAGCTTCACTGGCTTTGTGCCCGGCTGCAGCCCTTGCCCTACACACATGACTAGGTGTTTTCATCAATGTTCCATTGCTGTGGAAAGACACTGTGACCAAGGCAACTCTTATAAGACAAAGCATTTAATTGGGGTCTTGCTTACACTTTCATTATCATCATGGTGGGGAGCATGGTGGCAACCAGGCAGGTACCATAGCAGGAAAGCAGGGAGAACAAGCCTGGGCCTGACATGGGCTTTTAAAACACACACTCCCAGAGTTATAATTTCTTCAACAAAGATACATCTAATCCTTCTAATCCTTTCAAACAGATCCATTCCCTAGTGACTCAGCATTCAAATATATAAGTGGAGAGGGGGCAATCCCATTCAAACTACCACACTAGGCAACCAGAAAGGTTTTCTTCTTGCAAGAGCACCATAAAGAATGTCTTCCTCTGGCTCAATGGTGCGCTCAGCAGGCAGACGCAGAGAAGGCACAGGTGTTGTCAGAGAAGCTTTGGTTCAATGGGGCAGAGCCCTGCATCTAGGTCTCCCACTTTTCTAGGGAAAGTGACTTGGAGGCCCTTTAGTCCTTGGGTCCCGAAGATCTTGTATCATTGATTTCATCACCTTCCTGCCTAGTTAAAGGTTGGGTCTGTCTCCAGCAAACACCCAGAAAATTCCACTGTTCATTTAATGCAAAAGCCTCGCCTGTGACTACATCTTCCTCTCCTACTTTATCTTCTATTCGTCTTTTTCCTTCACTTGGTCGAACTTAGTTTTGCTTTGCTTTTTAGAGTATTTTTGGCTTCTCTATTGTATATTTTGGGTTCTCCTGTGTTATTATACAGGCAGAGAATTGACTATTGAGTTAACAGGTGATCATTCTGGTCTGCTAGACTTCTTAGGTGGAGTGCTCCCAGGTCATGGCTCCAAACCTCACTCTTTCAACCTTGTTGACCCTGTGCTGAAGGGCACAGATCATGTTTCATTAGACCTAATGCTCGTTGACTTTGGACTGTGATCCTGAAACCTTGTTAAGCCCTCACAAGCTAACGAGAAAAGTTTACTGTCCTGGTTTTCCTTTTTAAAAAATTTTTTATTCATTACATACTAACCACAGTTCCCCCTTCCTTCTTCCTTTTTTCCCCACCCCTACAGCTCTATGACCTATTGGGGTCTCATCCCTGGAACAGGCTAATTCTCTCTTTTTGGCAATCAGCTGCATGTAGTCTTTTTTGCGATAGGACCCAGAAATAATTTCCTCCTTCCACATTAGCATGGCTTTTGGTATTATTGTTGTTGAGGTGTTGTTTAGACAGAGATATTGTTGAACTATCATGTATGCAACTTTCATGTTGTTTCTAAGAAACACAATCTCACAGCAGACTTTCTGTCTTCTAGTTCTTTCCTCCCCTTCATCCACGATGTTCCCTGAACCATAGGTGTGCAGGAGTTGTGTTGGAGATATAAAATAAATGTCGCACACTGGGTGGTAGTGACACACACCTTTAATCTCAGCACTAGGGAGGCAAAGACAGGCCTGTGAGTTCGAGGCCATCCTGGTCTACAGATTGAGTTCCAGGACAAGGTCAAAAGCTACAAAAAAAATTAATGCTGCACGTTCTTTCTTGTCTGCATGATCCTAGCTCCAAATATTCAGATGTGAGCATACAACCCGGAATGAACCACAGAAACTGGGAAACTAAAAATGGACCATGGGAAGCAGGGATCAGAGAGGGGTTTTGAAGAATACAGGGGGAATATGGTAATGAGGGGCTTTAATGGGAGAGTTAATAAAGAAGGAGAGGGGGGGAAGAAAATAATACTAAGGGTGATTAAAGAAGCTTTAAGGGGTTTCATATTTGCTTAAAATTACATATAATGTCCACAAACACACTCACACTTGTGCACACACGTACACACATACACACACACACACACACACACACCTCTTGGGCTGATAATGTTCCCACTAAGAACCATAGACCATACAACAGTCATGAGAAACTCCCTTTAAAGCTGTTAATCAGGTAATTCCATGAGACTCTAGAAACAATGCAAGCCTTTAGCCTTCCAGAGGTTGAAGGTAAATTCCTATTGCTGAAGGCACTCTCATACTTTGGACACAGGACTTCAAAGAGTACAGCTACATCTGCCATGAAAGACTCCCTGAGGTCCAGCTTTCACAGCAACCAGAAGACACTATGCAAACTTCCAAGGAAGGAAAGCAATAAATAGGCCTTCCCAGCTGTGATGCCTATGTGCTCAGCAGTGACTAACCTGGCAAGATGACCCTAGAGGTGCAATAGAGACATTTATATCAGTCACCAGCAGCTATTTAATTGGGCTTACGGATGAATCAATAGGAGGGAAAGCATACCTGAAACTGGAAACCTAGCCGACTGCCCATGGCTAGGGAGGGCACGGATCTCAGAGGAGAGCCTACTACCGCCACATTTCTAGGACAGCACTAATTCCTAACTGCATTCTAATGTTTATCCTTATAGTCACAGAGACATATAGCCCTCACCTCTCAAGATGATTACAGAAAACCACAAC
This sequence comes from Alexandromys fortis, assembly GCF_014885135.2. Taxonomy (NCBI): domain Eukaryota; kingdom Metazoa; phylum Chordata; class Mammalia; order Rodentia; family Cricetidae; genus Alexandromys; species Alexandromys fortis. Next base: position 21,849,385 of record NW_026067924.1, read on the forward strand.
TGGACGAAAGGCTGCAATCAACTGGTAATAGGGTGGCACATGCCCAGCTTTTTAAATGTAAACAAGAAATTATGTACTATGTCCTCCCCATGCCACAACACCCTTCCTGTGCCACACACAACTGAACACAGAAAACACGTGTGTCTACTGAGTCCTCAGTTAGTCTCAGAGTAATGCTGGGTTTTCTCGAAGCACTCTCCTGAGATTTGATGGAGAGGCTGTAATTCTGTAAGAGATGGAGAAAGTGTTCTTTCATTCATAATCATTATCCAAGCAGTAGCTAATCAAATTCATAAAAATAACCTGTGGTTTGAAATACTTCAGCCAAGCAAAACCCATCACGCTGTTTTCTGGATGCAGATAACTGTCTGTGAGGAGGTTTTCATCCTGCTTTTTTAGGGTTTTATCCTGGGGGGGGGAGGAATGTGTGCAGTCAAATAACAAATCTATTATGAAATATATTTTTGTCTTTTTACAAAAGAAAAAAATGAGCAAGAAGTAGTTAGCATACTAAAAGTCTCATGATCAGACAGGGACTAAGTTATACCCTAGACTCAAAATTCTAGGCTCTAAATACAAGGAGTTCCCATAGAAGTATTGGAGAAAGGCAGCTTGTTGGTTCCTGGCTGCTCAGCCCCAAAATAATCACACTGAAACTGTATTAATTAAATCACTGCTTGACCCATTAGCTCTAGCTTCTTATTGGCTAACTCTTACATATTAATTTAACCCATCTTCATTAATCTGTGTATTGCCAAGTGGCAGTGGCTTACTTACCAGGAAAAGTTCCGTCTGGCTCCAGCAGGGCTACATGGCTTCTCCCTGATTCCACCTCCTTTCTCCCAGCATTCAGCTTAGTTTTCCCCACCTACCTCTATTTGCTGGATAGGCCCAAGACAGTTTTCTTATTATCCAATGGTATTCACAGCATACAGAGGGGAATCCCACATCAGAAAATTCACCCTCGAGCAGAAAAAAAAAAAGTAAGTATTTTTCCAGCCAGAATATGAATGAGGCAGAGCTGACTTGCCAGCCTTTTGTTACACTGCTATGCGGAGGCCACTTTCTAGATGGGAGGTTTCCCTGTAGACCATATACCCATGTTGGTTGCTGTGAGCCAGAACAAAAGGAGTGCCAGGGTATGGGATCCTTTCTCCACTGGAACACAGCTTCTGCATATTTGGAGCACAGTACTGCCTTCTGCAGGCACCAGGGAAGGGGAAACATCTATACACAGGCTATCCAGAAGCACTGTCTTTGTGATCTACTAAGTCCTCAAGGGTTTCATAAGCAAGAGAGTAGGCTAAGCAATGCCCATATTTAATGCACTGTCTTAGAAAGCCCTTACAGGGCTCCCTTTAACTTTATATGCTCACAGTGAATCCACATGCTGCCCCCTACCTGGCCTTCCCAACTTTCAGTTCCTCTGAGCCAGTTTCACATACACTCAACAGCAAACATTAGTGAATTAGGTGTTACTTGCTAGAAAATCTGAACACTAATCAAAGAGCATAGCCTTAAAGTACACCTGTTCATCACAAGACAAACCACACTGTTCTCTCAGATGGAAGGAACAGGAATTGTGGCACTTGATTCAAAGAGAAGGGGATGTAAATAGTCTTAAGCCAGACTCATGTTCATTGATTCTCAGCTATCAGCAAATGATACAGCATACAATGAGGAAAAAACTTACTCCCAGATTGTTTATTGCCTTTGAGGCTATTGTGAATGGGAAAAGTTCCATGATCTTTCTCAGTGTGTTTGCTGGAGGTCTATAGAAAGACTACTGTTTTTAGAGTTTATAAAGTGTTATCCTGAAAAGTGTTGTTCCCTTTTAGTTACAAGTTCTCTAGTAATTTCGAGGATATCTTACATATAATATTGTATAATCTTAAACAGAGTTAACTTCTTTTTTCCTATTTGTATTCCTTTCATTTCTTCTCATGTTATATTGCTCTAGCAAGTGCTACAACCTATACTGAAAGGAAGAGGGGATAGTGGAAAGCCCTGTCTCATTCCTGATTTGAATGGGATTACTTCAAATTTTTCTCCATTTAGGATGATGCTGGCTGCTGGTTTGTCATATATACTTTTTAGTATGTTGAGGTATGTTCCCTCCAATACCACTCATTCTAGGAATTTTTTCAGGAATGCAATTTTCATTTTGTCACAGGTTTTTCTCTGTTTCTATCAAGGCAATCGTGCAATTTTTGTCTTATGTGATTTATTTTATTCATTCACTTATAGATATTAAACAATTCTTGCATTTCTATGATGATGCCAACTTGATTGTGGTAGATGTTCTTCTTGATGTGTGCCTGTAATCCATTTGCTAATATTTCATAAATATTTTAGTATCTGTGTTCATTAGGATATGTGGTTTTCTTTTTTGTTGTATCTTTACCTGGTTCGGTCATTAAAGTAATACTGACTTCAGAGAAGGAATTCGTTCTCTCTGTTTTACTTTGTTTTTAACAATTTAAAAAGTATTAATTGCAGATTAATTTGACAATGTCGTAGAATTCTTCTGTGAACCCACTAGGGCCTGAGCTAGTTTTACTGAGAAGGCTTTTTACTAATATTCCAATCTCTTTACTTGTTATGGGTTTATTTAGGTTGTTGATCTCTTCTTAGTGTAATTGGATAAATTACAGTGATTTGGATAAATATAGAAATTCCATTTACTTTGGATTTTCAAACTTAATGGGGTATAAGTGTTTGAAAGAATTCCCTTATAATATTCTTAATTTCTTTGGTATTTTTCCTATTTCTCTATTGACTTCTGATCAATCTAGGTCTTATCTTTTTTCTTTCTTTTATGTTAGTTGGACTAAAGGTCTATCCATTTTGTTTGCCCTCCCAAAGAGTCAGCTCTTCGATTCACTGATACTTTGCGTTGTTTTTGTCTTTGTTTCTTTCTCATTAGTTTATGTTCTTATTTTTGTTATTTCTTGCCATCTACTGCATTTGTGTTTAGGTTGTTATTGCTTTTCCAAATTCTTTTTAAGATATGCCAAGCATTTTCTTTAGAACTGCTTTCAAGGAATCTCAGTGTATATGTTGTACAGAAATGAGAAAACAGACATTTGATAAACTCCTAGAAGTCTCTGCAACATTGAGATTTCTTTGAACATTTGTGTTGATTTTTAAATTAAATATAGCAACATCACCTCAGTCTTTGATGTTATCCCTCCAATGCCTCCTGTGTTTTCTCTTATATGAAGTTCTCACTCTTAAGCTTTAACTATCTGTTCTTCTTTTAGAATATCCACAGACATTAGTTAGCTAGTAAGGGACCAAGGTGAGGGAACAGATCTTTCAAGGAAGGAGAAATAGAATATAATGTTACAGGGGGTTACAGGAAAAATAAGAACAGGAAGATTAAATGGTAAATGGAATGGAAGAATAGGGTAAAGGAGGAAATACAAGGAGAAATAATTAATACTGTAAGTTTTTTTTTTTCAAAAACATATGGAATCCTGCTACTGTATTCCTAATATATATACATATAAAAAGGAATCTAAATAGGGTTATTATATAATGGGATAGTCAATACCTTAACTAAACATCTTGTGCTACCAGTTAAAACTCCCAGTACCAAAAATGGGATAAATCTTTTTTGAGTTGTTGGGCAAAAAGTCACAAAGACACTTCTGTTTTACTTAGGGTTACTATTGTTGTGAAGAGACACCATAACCAGGGCAACTCTTATAATAACATTGATGGGGTTCACTTACAGTTCAGAAATTCAGTCCCTCATGGCAGGGAGGCAAAGGTGATACTGAAGCTAAGACTACTACGTCTTGCCAGTAACAGGAAATCAACCTCCACACTGGGTGGTATCCTGAGTATATGAAACCTCCAAACCTGTCCCCACAGTGACACACTTCCAACAGAATGTGTGGCCCAAATTAAAGGTGTGTCTTGTAGCCTCCGTGTCTGGATGAAAGGCTGTGTCATTCACCTTCCTCTAACAAGGCCACACATCTTAGTAGTGCCATTCCCTATGAACTTATGGGGGCCAAATACATTCAAACTACCACACTCCCTGACATTATGCATTATGGAATAGTGTCAGTGGTTACCCTCCAGACTCTGATGGTAAGACCTATTGATGAAGACACCACATAAATAATTACATAAGTAATCAAACATGGAGAAATCAAGTTGGTGCTTGATTTAAGAAGCTTCATTCCCTCCCTGCTGATTAGCATCCTTCATGCTGAAAGGTACTATATATACTTCCAGAGAAGAAATGGAATCATCAACTCACCCAACTATGAACCTGTGAACTACAGTAGCAGCCTGTATTAAAGTTATGTCCCTTGGTGCAATAGTGGCACACATGTTAAAGGAATAACCAGTACTTTTTTTTAAATTGGATTTAACACATCTTCTGTGAGATGTAATCCATAAATGACACTGTTAATGAAGTCAAGTACTTAAAACTAGATGGGTCATAGGTCCTAAGAGAAAGCATACCACTATTATTCTGCTAAATGAACATAGCAATAAATGACACCAAATGACATATTGCATACCCATAGATTAGTACATTGGCTCAACTCTCATCAAAGATTTTTCTTGCACTAAATACAAATTAACACAGAGATCCAGTACTCAATAATACACAGAAAATTAAAGGCTTTGGATCACTCAAGCCTAAGTAAAATGTCTTCATCACACTCCTTCCCTCAAAGCTCAGAGATTATACAAAAGAGAAGGCAGAAGGATTGTAGGAGCTAGAGGTGGTGTATATCTCCAAAGACACAATATGGCTGATGCATGTACGAACTCACAGAGACTGTGGCCATCAGTATAAGACCAGACAAATCCCAATATGTAGAGGGGGAAGTGATCACAAAGTCTCACTGCTTACTAAGAAGCTATTTGTAATTAGTAGCTGCTGGGAGAGGAAAGACAAGTCTTCACCAACACAGTGACACTGAGAACATGAACCACACTCCCTGGAAGGCTTTATGCACAGCAGTAATTGACAAACACAAAATAGGAAATGGGGACTCTGTGGGTTTGGGGTGCTTTTTTTTGGTTGTTGTTATTTTAATTTGGTGTTCTTTTATTGTTGCATTTTATTTTCTGTGTCAACTTGACACAGGCTGGAGTTATCAGAGAGGAAGGAACCATGAGATTGTTGTAAGTCATTTTCTCATTTAGTGATCAAGGAAGAAGTTCCCAGCCCATTGTGGGTGGGGTTATTATTGGGCTGGTGGTCCTGGGTTCTATAAGAAAAAAGACTGAGCAAGCTGTGGAAAGGAAGCCAGTTAGCATTGTCCTCAATGGCGATTGCATCAGCTCCTGATTCCAGGATCCTGCACTGTTTGAGTTTCTGTCCTGACTTCCTTCAATGATGAACAGTGCTGTGGAAATGTAAGTCAAATTAACCCTGTCCTCCCCAACCTGCTTTTGGGTTACAGTGTTTCATTCCAACAAATTCCTAACTAAGATACACGTAGACAGACAAAATGGCTGTGTGGGTCTAATTTATCAACTTCTGCTAGAAAATTATTCATCCTTATTTTAAATCTACCTCAGACTCTACAAATATTCCTTGGATGTAGACAATAATAATATTGACCTAGTTATTACTGAGATGGACTAAGGAAAACAAGACCTTGGTTAGTATTGAACTGTCAACTTGACAAAGTATGGGATGGCCCAGGGAATCCATGAGTCATTGTCTAAGTGAGCTTAATTGAGGTGAAAATACTTATCTTCATGGTAGGTGATACCATGTCCTGAGTTGGAGTTCTATACTACACAAAAAGCGGAAAGTGAGTTAAGCTCACACACTTATTGCTCTATGCTTCCTGACTGGGCACAGTGTGACCAGCTACTATAAGTCTATACTGCCAGGAATTACCTGAGTGTTACCCTCAATGGTGAGTCAAAATAAACCCTGACTTACTCAAGTGACTTTGGTTGGGTATATAGTCTTTGCAAACAGATAAGTAACTAATACACCCTCAGAAACATTTTCACACTGTAGAAATGTGCCCAGATGGAAAATGCTAGAATGGCTGATATCAATTGGTCCCTGAGCTAAAGTTGGAATGGTGTTGTTAAATTTAGAAATGGAGTTGGATTTATGAGAAAACCCAAAGTCCCCGTGGAAACAGAAATCCTAGTATCTCAGGCTACAGCTCTAAGCATTTGCAGTGGAGGCCCTGGAGCCTGTTCTTACCCAGTGATCTTTTGAATGGTTTCCTCCCTTGACACGCTAAGAGATTTCAACAGAGAAATGTCTAGAGCCTTGTTAGGATTTGATTTGATATTTACGATGCTAATTTATTATTTCATCTTAAACAGTTGGTTACCCAAGTTTAACACAGTATATTCTTCCTAGGAAAAGTATTTACTCTTTCAAAGATGTATAAATTATAATAGTGTCTCTTTCTCTTTGCGACTATGTTCATGACTCCCCAAACTCTATCTGGTCTGAGAAAAATAGGCAACTACACCTTCTTCTGGTAGAGTTCAAAGCATAGTCAAAATGATGCAACTGTCTCTCCTTTTTCATCAAAATCCTTTGTTGCAAGTTCTGAATTATATTCTTTCTGTTGATTCACCAAAAATTTTGCAAACAATAAAAGGTGATTTAATATGTTTGGCACTTGTTGAAAAGAAAATGGTTTGTTATTTAATTTCCCAAATAAAGAAAAAAATCCATTGAGACTACATTTTTTCCCCAGATATTCTTGGCAGTTGTCACTATAAAAGAATAATTGTTTTTACTTCTCCATCTAATGACAACCAGCATAAAGGTGCTGAAGCCAAAGCTTCTTTCAACCAGAAACAGCCACCAAAGCAGAGCAGCGGGAAACAAATTGGGGGAACTTGAGACGTCAGCTTTGACAGGAAGCTGAAGATCAAACAAACCAAAATTGTTTCTCTTTCATGCTCTCCCTGATGAATTTGTTTTTAAGTACTGAATTTTCTGCAACTTCCACTTCTATAGTGGTCAGAGTCCAGGGATATCTATCTAGGGTGAAGCAAAGAGAACAGAGGATATTTTCTGCCCCTCATCTCAGAGAGTCATTTGTGGTTTCCTGATTGTGTCATCATAAGAACATCTACCACAGAGGAAATATATACTTGGGCATCCAAGAAGATAGACACAAAAGAGCTCAGCCTCAATATTCTTAAAGCTCACTACTGTGTGGACCTTTATCAGCTTCACTTGGTGGCCATCTCTGAAAGTTTTTTTTTAACCAAAAATTGTCTTTGAAGTCTTTATACCAAGATATGAATCAATCAGTGATTCCCTACTACTTACAGATATTCGTAAGATTTTGATGTTAGGAGAGGAAAAGAAGGAAGAAGGAAGAGAAGGAGGGAGAAAGAGAGAGGGATGGAGGAAGAGAAGGAGGGAGGGGAGGAGAAACAAACCCACAGTACTTCTCACAGGAAATAAAAAATGGCCACTAATGTGCCTGGTTTCAAAGTTCCCAGTGTCTTCTCCCAGGGTTCGCAATAACCTGTGGAAAAGCTGGCGACTGTGTTCGGTGCAGTGAGAAATAAAACAATATGCTGTCAATTGAGGAGGTATTTTTAGAACTCAATTTATTCCATATAAAGACTATCATTTCATTCCTTAATTATTTACTTTTCTGTTGGAGTGACAAAATGTATTTTAACAAAGAAAATGATAATGAAGGACAGTGCAATTTATTATTTTTTTCACATTTGTGCTTAGTAAGATAAAAATGTTGGTGTTGGTAAGACTGGAAGGCCGTGAAACACATTACATAATTTGAGTGTCTTTTCTGTTTCTGGGGATGCCTGGGAAATTCAAATGATGCTCAGTCTCAACTTCAAATCAGTTGCATCAGCACCTCTAAGGTCGACGCTCCTCATCACTGTGCTTTCACGGTAGTACTGATGTGAAGGTCTTAAGGAGGACCTGTGAGGGTGGGAGCTACATAGAGCTCTGACTATGGGCTTTCAATCTTGAGGTTCTATACTTCAAAGCAGTACTGCTTAACTGTCAACAGACTCGAGGAGTTAAGTGATGCTCAGCATCATAAATAACCTCCAAATCAAAACTGAATCATTAGAAATTATTTCAGAAAATAGAAAAATGTGGCATGATGACATGGTGGTGGGAGGTTAAAGTTCAAAACAGGGTCCCATGAGCCATTTGCATCTTGTTTTCACAGAAATTGCTTTAAAAAAATGAGCTCAAATGTAAGAAAACCTAATTGACAAATAGAGAGTGTGGAAAGAAAAGGATGTTTTGGAACACGGAAATTGAGAGAAATGAGAAAGAAAACCATCAGTCATTAAAACTACAGTACGATATGACTTCAGACTTCTGAGAAGGGCTGTGAAAGCCAATCCATCAACCTGATAATGAAAACTATCTTCATCCAGTGGGCGTCTGTCACATCAGCTGCCGTCCAGGCGCCTCACAAACGCCAGGAACTGATTTCTCATAGTTCTGGGCTCCAGAAAAATCCAAGATCAAAGCACTTGTGGTTCTGGTGTCTAGGGAGGGCCCATCTCCCAGATTAGTTAGGGGTTGGGATTTCAGCCATTCTGGATGGACACAAACAGTGAGATTATGACGCCAACTGTTGGTAAAGATGAAGAAAAGTTAGGATTTTTTTTTTCATTTTTTTTCTTTGTTTTATTAATTTTGCTTTGTTTTTACAACCTGATTAATATTTCCCTTTCCTCTGTTTCCCCCAGTCCCTCCCCCAACTTCCACTTTTCCTATTCACTCCTCATCCTGTTTCTCTTCAGAAAAGGGTGGGCTTCCCATAGCTATCAGACAGCCATAGTATATCCGGTGGCAGTGAGACTAGGCACCTCCTCCTCCATTAAGGCTACACAAGGCAATCCAGTAAGAAGAAAGAGTACCAGAAGCCTGCCAGAGTCTGAGACAGTCCTATTCCCACTGTTAGGAGTCCAACAAGAAGACGAAGCTATATAACTGTAACATACACGCAGAGGGCCTACGTCAGTTCCATGCAGACTCCCTGGTTGTCATTTTAGTCTCTGTGGGTCTCTATGAGCCCAGGTTTACTGATTCTGTAGAGTTTTATGGTGCCCTTGACCCTACTGGCTCCTATAATCCTTCTTTCCTCTTATCCACAGGATTCCCCAATCTCCACTTAATGTTTAGCCGTGGGTCTCTGCATCTGGTTCCACCTGATGACAACTGGGCTAGGCACCCACCTATGAGTAGAGCAGAATATCATAGGAATCATTTCATTGACTTTTTTTCCAGTGGTATTTTTGGTTCTATGATAGGCCTCTGAGGTATCCCGCCTCCGGGTCCTGGTCCTCAGGGGTGCTCTCCTTCTCAGGGTATGGATCTAAGCTGTGCCAGTCATTGGTTGGTCACCCACAATTTCTGAACCACCTTTACCCCAACACATCTTGTAGGTAAGACAAATTGTAGATCGAAGGTTTTGTGGTTGGCTTGGTGTCCTAATACCTCCAGTAAAAGTCTTACCTGGTCATAGGAGATGGCCAGTTCAAAATCTGTATCCCCCTTTGCTATGAGCCTTAACTAGGACCATCCTCATAGATTGATGGAAGCTTCCATTGCACTAGCAATGCCCCCAGACATGGCCCCAGATTCCATTTGTTTCACCCAGTACTCTCTCCCTCCATCTTCTCCGCACTGATCCCTCTTGCCCCCATTCCTACCCTGCCAATCCAGACCTCTCCCTCTGACCAATGATGATGTCTATGCTAATTCCTCTTCACAGTGAGATCTGTGCAGTTCCCTGAGTCCTCCTTGCTACTAAGCTTCTCTGAGTCTGTGGATTGTAGCTCAGTTATCCTTTACTTTATGGCTAATATCCACTTATAAGTGAGTACATACCGTGTTTGTCTTTTGGATCTGGGTTACCTCACTCAGGATGATCTTTTCTTGTTCCATCCATTTGCCACCAAATTTCATGATGGCATAGTTTTTAACAGCTGAGTAATACTTCATTGTGTAAATGTATCACTTTTTTAATCCTTTCTTCGGTGAAATAACATATGTATATAGCTGATAGAAAATTTTAAAGCAATAGCTGCTTTGGAATAGTTTAGCAGATTATTAAAAAGAGAATTACACATGTAGTATATAACCTAGTAATGTGACTCCTAGGCATTTACTTAAAAGAAATAAAATATACGTTCACATAAATCTTGTGTAGAGGCCATCATCTTCCAGTAATTCTACAAATGGCAATACAAATAAAGAGGAAAGATGCCTACTCTATGTTCTCTGGGCATTTTAGGAAACACAGTCACATACATGTGATTCTAGAAGGTGATGCTATATTCTGATAGGAATGCCTCACATCTTTGCCATGGCAACAGTGATACCCAAGATGCTATTAGCATTGTTGTAAACAAGCAAGTTAAGGATAAGATTCTTGCCAAGAAAAGTAATATTCATATTGAGTATAATAAGCATTCTAAAAGCAGAGATGTGTTTCTACATAAGTGTAGAAAAATGATCCAAAAAAAGGAAGCTAAAAAGGAAGAAACCTGGGTTCAACTGAAGTGTCAGCCAGCTGTACTCAAAACAGCAAAACAGCATATTGTATAAGAACTAATAGAGAGGAGCCTGAGAGGATGGAGCCCATTTCTTATTAATATATTACTTGCTAGATCTATAAAATAATAATAATTATTATTACTATTATTGACCTAGACTAGAATATAATTGTGTGTATAATTGTTTATAGATACTTTATAATCAACCAAAGTGGAAATAAACCCAAATTTGGCTTGGGCTGAATGTTCATGTCCTCCAAACTGACATACTGAAACCCTAAGGTAAATTGTTTTGGAGATGAGGCCTTTGGAAAATGATAAAGTTGCCTCTTGGCTTTACAATAATGGCCTCTAAAACAGAATGATAAAATCTTTCTTCCAAACGATAGAAATCCGAGAGTTAAGTCTCAGAAGCCATATTCAGTCCTTAATGGGCCAAACCAGTTAAGGAAAGGCATTGGTCATTGGCACATCCTGTAAATGTTTCAGCCTCCTCAGATTTCCTTCTGAACATTGGAGTTCATGAATAGTAGGACTGATCTATAATGCCTTTGTGAGGTTTGACTGGAACCACACCTGTACTGGCTGCTTTTGTGTGACAACTTGACACAACTTAGAGTCATCAGAGGAAGGAGCCTCAGTTGAGGAAATGCTTCCATGAGACCCAGCTGTAAGGCATTTTTCTCAATTAGTTATCAATAGGGAAGGGACCAGCCCATGGTGGGTGGTGCCATTCCTGGGCTGGTGATCCTGGGTTCTATAAGAAAGAAAGCTGAGCAAGCCAAGTGAAGCAAACCAGTAAATAGCACCCCTCCATGGCCTCTGCCTCAGCTCCTGCTATTGACTGAATTTCTGTCCTGCCTGGTTTCCGTCCTCCCACCAGGTCCCCAAGAATCACACAGAAGTCTATATTAGTTTAAAACTGATTGGCCCATTAGCTCAGGCTTCTTATTAGCTCTTATAACTCATACTAATCCATTATTCTAATCTATCTATGTTAGCCACATGGCTCAGTACCTTTTTCGGCAGCTAAAGCTGAGTCAGGAAGCTTCTCTTAAATGAGAGCACTTGCCTCTCGCAAGCAGAGCCCACTTGAGAAAATGCTGCTATTGATAAGCTGTGCTTTATTCTTTTCATCTAGAATAACTTCCCAAGCTCTCTCAGGTTTTATGTGGATGCAGTTTTCCACGTGGGCACCATTTGTAACATGAGGACCTGCTTGTTGGGGTTTCTGTCCTTCCCAGTTCCCACAGATGGTAATACAGGATTGTCCCACACCATCCTGCCTCCAAGTTCCAGCCTTGTTTGAGTTCCCGTTCTTAACATCTTTCAATAATGAACAGCAATGTGGAAGTTTAAGTCAAATAAACCCTTCCCTCCCCCAACTTGTCTTGAGGTCATGGTGTTTTGTCACACCATTAGAAATCCTAATGAAGATAACCCCCAAACAACAATTGAACCTGCAGAGCAGGCTTAACCTGAATGAGAGCAATTATTCACAAATTTGAGAACATGAATGAAAATAATCATCTTACAGGAACCATACTGTGCCCCTCAAGGAGAGATATCAATAACAACTTTAGGACAATTTTCAAAATCAGGACTGAGACAATGGTCATCTAGACCATACCTTGACTAGAGTGTTTAATTGTAATGACTTCTCGTTTTCTCTCTCTCCCCAATTCTTCTCTACATAAATCTTAATCACATTCTAGTATCTTGAAGATGATCTTGGGGTCACTGGACCTCTTTATTTGTTCTTCCTTCCAACATATTAAGTAAACTTCTTCCCTTACTGTTCATTACTGTTCTCTCTCATACCAAGATGGGTGGTCAAAGCGAGCCTGTGGGGAATGTAAGAGGTAAAACGTTTGCCCTAAAATATGGGTGACGGGTGGCAGTAAAATGTTAAATCTTATAAACAGTTGAATAACAATATATTAACATATGTAAGGTCATTATTACAACATCATAATAAATTAATGGGTTGATACAATGCTTATAGCAGCTAACATAGCTATAAATTATAAAACTTGTGATTACTTCTCTTAAACACAAATTATTTTAATATTCAATACACAAAAATATTTAACCTCTTCTCTATGATCATAAAATACCTAGTCAACAGCTAACCCAATCTCAGAGATGCTATGAATGAATGAACAGTCAGGAATCTCTTCTGGCTGTTGTTCAATACTACAGTTTTTCTGACAATAATGGAACTTAATGATGGGACTATTGTCCCGGTTTGTTTTCCATTGCTGTGATGGTAGGATCCAGGGCAACTTGACCCAGGGCAGCTTGGCTACACTGCTGCCATGACAGGCTCAATAGAGACCAATCAGAAAGCAGGTCTGAGTTTCCTAGGTTAACTATGGTAACACCTGTCTCCAGGATATACCACAAACTGAGACCGCCCAGTCACCACGCAGGAATCAACCAGTCAGCATCCAAGGGAAAAACAACTAACATTCCAAGGGAAATACCTAACTTTCCAACCATTGTGGATAGAATCACCAGATGTTCCTTAGCCCAACACACACCCATTCCCTTTCTTGCTGATAGCCCTAGACAAATTGTCAGTCAATCGGGGGTCCTGACCCTTAGAAATCCCTTCATTCCTGTTATCATTCATGATGGGGGTGTCCTGAGGCCTTGAGGAACCCCTGGCAGGTGAGAGACAAATAGATACACCATGCAGAGAGAGCTTGGGTATAGAGTTATTTAGAGGGTATTGGGAACAGTGTAAGTGTAAGGGGTTATGGAAGGGGGAGAATGGGAGAGAGAAGGGAGGATAGAAGAGAAGAAAGAGGAAAAGAGAGGGGAGAGAGGCAGAAGCTGCCTATTAGGAGGAAGGATGAACGGAGAGAGGGAGAGAGAGAGAGAGAGAGAGAGAGAGAGAGAGAGAGAGAGAGAGAGAGAGAGAGAGAGAGAGAGAGAGAGAGAGAGAGAGAAAGTGGAGGCAGGAGATGCCCTTGCCTCATTGGGATGAGGAGTGAGACTGGGAGTAAGACTTAGAGCTTTGGAAGAAAGGTCTGAGAGCGAGCTCATCACTGAAGATACATTTTGCATTTGACCCTTAAGGGACTCCAAGAATTTTTCTGCTCCAATTTTAATAGATCCTATGCTTTATGTTAAGATACAATAACTAGGAGATTTATGCATAATTTTTATTTCTTTAATTAAAATATGATGATATTATTCCCCCTGTCTCTTTTCTCCAACCCCTCCTACACCATCCTCACAAATTCATGGCCTCTTTCTATCTAGTTCTTATTATTACATATGTTTATGTCCAATGTTCCAAATCAATATATGTAAATTTTAAATATATAAACTTATATATAATACATAATAAAATTTATATTAAAATATTTATAATTTTCTACATGTCTGTATTTTTATGTAAAATATATGTTTATATAATATATAATTTTATGCATACATATATAAAAAATTTTTCAGGGCTGACCACTTGGTATTGACTAGTCAATGAAGGGATAACTAATTCTCCCTCTCACAGTATTCCTGGGCTGTCTATAGTTCATTGTTTTGGGTGGAGTCCCACAAGATTTCCTCATTAGCATGTCTATTGGTGCTATCCTTTTTCCTCGTCCTGCTGAGGTATCTTGGGTGAAACTTCATTGCCATTTCTAGGAGACACAATCTCAAGGCAGATTTCCAGATTCTCCTGTTCTTACAATCTTTCTGCTCCCTTTTCCTGGTCCTCAAACTCTTAAAATATTTCCTCCTTGTCTTAGACAGTGTTCTCTGACCTTTAGGTGCAGGAGTTACCTTATAGATGTATTCACTGGGGCTGGGCATTTCCACACTCAATTGTTCTCTGCATTTCAACTGGCTATGGCTTTCTGCAATGATTTCTATCTTCTTCAGAAAGAAGCATTGATGAGGGGTGAGAGCTCCACCTCTCTGTAAGGATAAGGATTCCCATACTCAGGAATTATGCTGGTTTAGTAAAGTTGGTGGTAGTGGGTTCTCCTCTAAGATTCATGCCCCCATTACCCCCCTGAAGATGTCTAGATTGCCAGCACCTGACAATTGTATCTGTATGGATATGTTCTTTCTTTGTTTGGGAGTTTTCCTCTATGGTCTCATTAAAGATCTGGTCTATAACATAGACCTGGGAGTTTTCTCCTTATTTATGTATGTCTATAATTCAAAGATTTGCTCTTCACATGGTATCTCACAGGTCCTGCATTTTCCTTTCCTTGTGCTTTTATTTTTTTCATTTTCTTTGTTTGTGTGGTCTAATCCCTCTATTTTGTCTTCAAGTCCTGATATCTTATCTTCTGTTTGATCCAGTCTACTTAAAAGGTTTCCCCTTGAGTTTTCTAATTGGGTTATTGAGTTTTTCAATCCCATATAAATGTTAGCTTGACTTTTCTTCAATATTTCTATTGTATCCCTGAATTTTCTTTTCAGATCCTGAATTGCCTTTATCATTTCATTCTTTGATATAATTGTATTTTCTTGTATGTCACTTGGGCATTTATTGTTCAATGATGTGTTTCTTTATATATTCTTTAACATCTTTGAACTCTTTGATAAAGTTTATATTGTTCTTTGAAATTTTGTGTTCTGGGGTTCATCAAAGTAATTCTCAATAGAGAACTCTTCTGTTGGACTATTTAGTTTGATGGGAGACATACTATCCTGGATTTTCATAGTGTTTTTGTTTTTATGACTTGGGCAATGTGGACTTCTTTCATTGATAGCGTGTCTGATGTGAGAGTCTAGCCTTCTCCTGATTGGGCCAGTACAGGAACTGTATGACCAGAGCTATGCTGAGTAGAGCTAGTATGTAACTGGCTTCTTTTTTCCTATTTCCTTCTTCACCATTTTTCTATGGTCAGAGGACCCAGGTGTGACTCTCAGTACCCACACGGTCTACTTGATTGAACCCAGGCTGGGCAAAGCTGGCACAGGAGCCATGGTCTGGAGCCAGCCCTGTAGGTGTGATGGAGGAAGGAGTCGATGGTAGTAGGGGTGAGAGACTCGCCATGGAAAGCAGAGCTGCAGGCTGGAGTTAGACTAATGGTGATGGATATGACAGTTGGAAAGACGGCAGTTGAGAGGAAGGACTTACCTGACAAAACAGTTTAGGTCTAGAAGTGGTGCCAGGGTACTCACCAGGCAAAGGCAGTTCAGGCCCTGTGGGTATGGAGATGGTGGTGGTACCTCATATGTAAATTTTAATATCACTTGTTTTACTCCACTTTTTTAAAACGATCGACTACCAGTCATCATCATGTTAGCAAAGATGGCCTTTTAAAACATAGGAAAAACGGGAATCATGTAAATATATAATTCTGGGAACAATTAGTTGGTGGAAAAACATCTCAAATTGACAAACCAACAAATATTAGTAAAGGCACATTAAGTGGAGAGTAAAGTTAAATCATAATTAAAAATTAATTTAAGGGCTAAAGTGCTGGGCTCTCTAGTCATAGCTTTGCAAGGCTCAAGCTGGAAGAGGCTGCTTTGTTACGGTAGTTTATCACTATTTAGTTATTTCTTAGGCATAAGCAGAATCCAGGCTCCAGCATCTCCAACAATCAAGGTTGGACTGCCTAAAGCCTATATACCACTTAGCCAGTTAAGCTAGTTACTGCTGTAGAACAGACATGGAAGATTTTACTCACTGTGGCCATATTGTGAAGACAAACAAACTGTGAAGAAAAAAAAAAAAAACAAGCTAAGTAAGCCATGGACACAATGATAGACTGTGATATGGAAGTATAAGCTGAAATAAACCCTTTCTTTCCCAAGCTACTACTGGCCATGCTGTTTTTCACAGTAATAGGAATCCTAACTAGGACAAATTACATAGCAATAAAGGTGTTGGTCATATCTCCCACGTTGAATCAAAAGCTCCTTGACAATAGGAGAGAATGAAGTCCTTAGAAAAGTCCTCGATCTAGAGGGACAGAGCTGCTGCTGTGTCGAGATGCCTGTCCCACCATGTGCCTCAAGCTGTACGCCTGTGTGTCTTGGTTATGTGAGCCAAGAAAGTCCTTTCAGGCTTGGTTGAGTTGGAGTGAGATTTCTGTCACTTGGGTTTCCTGACTAATATGGCAATATATAGCTTATCACAAACCTTGCCAGGAAGTCTTCCACAGGGAATGTTTGTAATCGTTTGTGGGAAGACACACAAGGAAAATGTAACAACTGGATCAGATTTGGAAAAACACAGACTAGCACCTCCTTACAAAGCATCTAAAAATGTTTGAGTTTACGGGAAATAAATCTGTAGAGAAAGAGTCATTCTGAAGCGGCAGCAATGAGTGGCGAGTGACAATGAGTCACGCCGTATGCACTGAGGATCTAAAATGACAAACGAAATGGCTTTTGAGGTGTAAATTAGATAACAGACAAAGAGACTATGTATCTTAGGGAGGATATTTTGCAGATCTCACGGGGAGGCTAGTCAGAACAATGGAATAAGTCTGGATATCAACAGAAATAGGAATCACAGAAAATACACAGACTCATGGAAAATTAATAATGAACTATCTAATGAAAAATTTTCAAGGAAGAAATCAAGAAGAAAATTAAAACTCCCCCAAATTTAATGAAAAACAAAATCAACATACCAAGATCTGTGGGACACAATGAAATCAGTCCTAGTTGGAAAGTTTGTGGCACCAAATGCCTACATAAAAAAAAAGAAAGAAAAGAAAAAAAATGGAGAGGATTCAAATCAGTAGGTTAGTATTGCATCCGAAAGTCTTGGAAAAACAAGAATATACAATATCCCACCAGATTATACAGGAAAAGTTAAATAAAAAAAAAAGACAGGTGAAATTGAAGACATACACATGAGGGACTGGAGAGATGGCTCAACAGTTAAGAACATTTGGTGTTCTTGGAGATGACCCAGGTTCAGTTCCTTTCACCTACATGACTGTTCACAACCATCTTTAACTATGGTCCACAGGATATATTGCCCTCTTCTGGCCTCCTTGGGTATTACACATAAGTGGTTCACTTAAACTCACACAGGCTCACATACACACATCTAAATAAAAAGGAGTTAATCCCCCCCAAAATTCAAAAGAACACTAAAAGGAATCAATGAGACATAGTTGGTTCTTTAAAAAAAAATAAGATTGGCAGCCCTTTAGCCATTAATTTGGTCAGATTAACAAAATCAAATATACAACATAAAACACAAAAAATCCTCAAATTATTTCATGAAATGTAAAGGGAAGGAATACGTACAATTTTTTATGAAGTTTATATAACCCTGATACCAAAACCAGACAAAGATCCAACAACAACCAAATTAACAGCCAATCTCTCTAATGAACTAAATGCAAAAATTCTCAATAAAAACATTTCTATTCCAAATTCAAGAATACAACAAAAAGATAATCTATCACAAACAAATCAACTTTATCCCACCAATATAGATCAAATTTAACATACTTAAATCAATAAATGCATCCAAACACATAAATAAATTTAAATATAGAAACCACCTGATCATCTTGTTTGATTCAGAAAACACATTGGAAAATTCAACATCCCTTCATAACAAAAGTCCTGCAGAATCTAGGGGTATAGGACCTATATCTCTGAATAATAAATGCAACATATTTAAGCCCACAACTAATAACATGCTAACTGAAACCTGTTTAAGTTTTCCTCTTATGGGCAGTGCCCATGGAGGCCAGTGACTTCCTAAAAAGGAAACAGTAATACTCTCAAAATTGTTTCATAAAAGGTAAAAGGAAGGAATACTTCCCAAATTTATATGAAGTCAGTATTATCCTGATACCAAAACCAGAAAAAGATTTAACACAAAAACAAAATTATAAACTAATCCCCATTTCGCATTTTGTTTATTGCATTTATCATGTTGATATATGTCTCCTGCAGCCAAAGACTTGTATAATAAAACCTAAGACATTGAAGAAGAATAAGATAAAAATGTCTACTTTCTCATTTCATGTTCATTTCAGTGCTTGATATCTTACCTACAATAAGACAAGGAAATAAAGGAAATTCAATTATGAAAAGAAGTCATTATTATTATTTGCAGATGAAAATATTCTATATATAAAACCTCCTAAAGAGTTCAGCAGAAAAACACCTACAACTAATAAATATTTCAACAAAATATTAGGATACAATGTTAACAGACAAAAGTCAGTATCTTTGCCATATACAAATGGTAAGATGCCAATAAAGAGCCAAGAAAAATCCTGTTCATTAGAGCCTCAAAAATTTATGTTGGGGATGGAGAGATAGCTCGTAGTTAAGAGCACTTGGTGCTCTTCCAGAGGCCCTAGATTCAATTCCCAACACCAACATGTTGGCTCACAACCATCTGTAACTCCAGAGTCAGGGCATCTCATTCTTTCTTTTAGCCTCCATGGGCACTGCACAATTGTGGTGCACAAACATATATTCATAACATAAAAAATAAAATCTCAAAAAATATATCTTGGAATAAATCTAACTAAGAAAACGGAAGACCTGTATAATTAAAAAAAAAAACTAAGACATCGATGAAAGAAATTGAAGATACCAGAAAATGGAAAAATCTACCATGTTTACAGACAAGTAGGATTAATACTGTGAAAATGGCTATCCTACCAAAAGCAGTCTACAAATTTAACATAATCCCCATCAAAATTACAATCCAATTCTTCAGAGAAAATGAAAAAAATCTTTAATTTCATTCAGAAACATACACATGTGTACATGCACGCACACATACAAACACACACAGAGCATCCAAAAGGTCACCATCCTTGGTTTAAAGTTATGCTCAGAGCTATAGTACTTAAAAAATATATAGACAGACTAACTGATCAATGAAATACAATTGAGGAAATGCAATTAGTCCACATATATATGGCCACCTGATTTTTGACAAAGAGGCAAAAGTACACAGGGGAGAAAAGACACATCTTCAACAAATGGGTGCTGGTCAAAATGTATAGTTCCACGAAAAAGGGTGAACCTTAATTCTTACCTCTCACCCTACAAAAATGTCAACTCTAAATGGATCAAGGCCTTGAGAATAGATTGGATACTCTGATTCTAATATAGGAAAAAGTTAGGAATATATCTGAACTGATAGGTACAGGAAGGGGCTCTCTGAAAGGACCTCAGCAGAACCCGACATTAAGACCAACAGTAGACAAATGGGAGAGACATCATGAACTTTAATGTCCCTGTAGTACAACCGAGGACATCACCATTTGATCAAAGAAACAACCTACAAAATGGGAAAATATTTACCAATTATACACTTGACAGAATATCCATATCTAAAGTATCCAAAGAACTCAAAACAACTAAATATTAAGAAAAAAATCCCAATTTAAAAATAGGGGATAGAACTTAACAGGTAGCTCTCAAAAGATGAAATACAAATGGATGAAAAATAATTTCCGGAATGTTTGACTTCCTTATCTATTAGGGAAATGCAAATTAAAACTGCTTTGAGACTGCATACCCTAGTCAGAATGCCAAATATCAAAACAAGAAATACTATCAGTGCTGGTGTGGATGTGAAGAAAGAAGAACACTTGTTGCTAGTGGGAGTGTGAATGGGTGAGGCCACTGTGGAAATCAGTATAGACGTTCCTTAAAAAGTTGAAACTAGATCTACCACTAGATCCTGTTACACCCCCATTGGTCACACATTCAAAGTACTCTGTATTTCACTACAGAGACACTTGCTCATCCGTGTTCAATGCTGCTCTAGTCACAATAGCCAGGGAAAGGAAACAGTCAAGATGATCATCTAATGTTGGATGAGCAATGAAAAGGCGGTGCATTTACACATTGGAAATTAGTCAGCTGCTAAGGAAAATAAAATTTGCAGGTAAATGGACAGATGTAGAAACAGTCATTCAGAGTAATATAACTCAGACCCAGAAAGACAAATGACACATGCTTTCCCTCACTTACAAATGTTACTTTTGACTCTTTAGATATGTGTGCTTTCTTTGGAATACCATGGAAGTCAGGAAATTAGTAATGGGACATGGTGATGCCATTCAAGAGAGAAGAGACAGAATACAATGAAAGATAGTGTTAGAAGCAAATCATGGGACAGGAAGGAATAATTGGGGTGGGAAATGGGAGGGCAGGCTAGGAGTTGGACTACAGGGAGGGATAAGAGGTACTAAATATCTTTCTTAAATGACGCAAAAACCTTTAACTGGAGAAGCTTCTTAAGACATATGTATATACATATATAAAAAGAATATTAGTGGAGGTACCCTACCAAGGAGAGACTAGACATTAACTGCTAATAAATACAAATTCTAATATCTCTGTGAATTATTGGTCAATGGAATCCCATAGACCTACAAGTATTAAAGGCTATCACAAATACTTTTGATTACCCTCCAGTAATGGTAAGCCTAAAGATACCAACTTAAGCCATAGAACATAGAAATTAAGCTGGTACTCATGTAGAAGCCTGGTTCCTACTGGCTAGTTTTCATCGCGCTGGATGGTGATATCTAAGCTGCTTCAGGGAAAAACTACATGGAAGTCTAACCAAGCTACAAGTCTTGTGAGCTAAAACAACGACTGTCCTGAAAAAGATATTCACACCCGTGCAATGCTTGCACATGTGTTATGGAAGTAACCATCTACTTTCTGGCTGGATTGAAGACCTGATCCATGAGATGGAATCCATTTGTGCTACTGTTAGTGGAGCCAAGACCATTTGGCTAGCTAGGTCATGGATTCTAAGGGAGAACCTACGACTACTATTCTGCTGGGCACAGTATTAAAATGATCTCTTAATAACTTGCTGCTATATCCATGGGACAGTGCATTTGTCAACACTCATGAGAAAAGCTTCTTTTTGCAATTGATAACAATTAACAGAAAGCTTTCCAAATGGTCAATGTTCAAAATATAAGAAATATAAGCAGAGTATTCAGCTCTAAATTAAACATACATGTCATACCCCTCTCCCCAAGGCTTAGAGAATTTCACAGAAGAGGGGTAAAAGAAAATTTAGGAACCAGAGGTGGAAGATGACTTAAAATCATCGTGTTTTCTGTATAGAGCAGGGAAGTTGCACAAATGACCTCACAATGATTACGGCAGTGTGCATAGCCCTTGAGAGAGCTCAAGGCATACAATACTCCACCTTAGAGGTGGGAGGTAGGCATGAAACCCCATCACTAGCTGAGACGTTATTGGCATTTGATAGTTGTTTGGAGGGGTGGGGCTCAGATTTCTTTAATAATGCTATCCCTTGTAGTTGACCACTCTTCAGGACAGATCCCACTCCCAAGAGTAGTTGGCAAAAAAAAAAAAACTGGAATTGAAGGGCAAAAAAAAAAATAAGGAAGAGGGATCAGGAGGAGGGCAGCAAGAGGAGAAGAGGGGAAGGGTGAGGATGAGGAAGGAGAGGAAAAGAAAGAAAAAGAGGAGGAAGAAGAGGAAAAGAAAGATGAGCAAGAACAAGAAGAAAACACCACTCCTCACCCTCAAGGTTCTATGAGTAGGAGGTCAAGGGTGGACATAGAAAAAATTTCAGGGTAAATGTAATCAAATTAAACTGTTAGTAAAAAACTACTATTTTAAAGTAATTCATATATATATGAATACGTATATATTTTTCCCACCTCAATCCTGTTTCACTATTCCCCCTTTAACCCTGTATACCATGTATTCTATCTCTTCTCCCTTGAAAGCCACCCCATGTCTCCTTACAAATTTCCTAGCCTCTATGGGTATTCTAAACTACACACACATATCTAAAGATATGTGACATTTATCTTTCTGGATCTGAATTTGTATCACTCAGAATGATTGCTTCTACCTCCATCCATTTCTGGGCAAATTCCATAATTTCATGGGTTTTCATCCAATCCGTTCTAGAAAGAATTCTCCCTGCACTTCTCAAACAAGATTTCCTAATCGTTCACTTACCAGCTGTAGTAATGGCATTACTCAACCAGTAAAGCTTCCTGAGTAAAACTATTATTTTCTACAAGATGTTCAAGTGCTTAGAATCATCCAGCACACTAATAGCAGAGTAAAATCTAGAAATTTTGAATTCTAGGAATTAAGGACATCATGAGCTGTTATAAGGGGTGCTCTTACTCCTTGGAAAAAGGGAGAGGGAGGAAGGGACAGAAATGGGGAGGTGGGTGGAATTGTTAGATTTGTTTTGGTATGGGTTTCTTTGACCAAACATCATTAGGTTTAACTCGAAATCAAGCATATGTGTTTCTTTTACATACACATTGTTCAAAAGCTCAAACTACAGTTTCCTTTATTCCTAAAGTACTTTCAAGGACTAGAGGCCATGTAAAGCCAGGTGGTTATAGCCCCACTGACATTCCAGTGAGAGTGGGAGACAGAGGCAGAGAATTCTCAGAGCAAACAGACGAGCCGAGCTAGACTAGGCTAAATGGTGAGCACCTGCTTCATCACAAGTCTCAACCTCAATACAAGAGGTAAAGAGTGATTGAGAAGTCACATGATGTCATTCTCAGGCCCCCTCACAAGTGTTCCCACACACATGCAAGCATGCATGAAGAAGAATGCACACTACACACATACTTAGAAACATTAACATGAGCATTGAATTATAAAGTGACCATCTATATTATGCAACTTAGATGTTGAGTTACAAAGGCAGTGTAGTGAGTTATCCGTGTCTTCTATGTGTACCTGGGAAGCGGAGGGTTAACAGAAACAACACTGGCTTTGGATTTCAGGTCCAAGACTGGAGTTAAGAATGAAGTCCAAGTCCAAGTCCTTCATGAACTAACTGTATGAGTTGCAGTTATTGGGTTTCTCTGATCTGTTTTATCATCTATGAATTATTTCCCCCATAGTCCTTCCAATTATAGCTCTTATCATTAGAGTCTCAAGTTGACATGGCCCCTATTCTTGAGAAACCTATATTTTTTTAGCACCCCATCAAAATGGTCACTGTAGGTCATCAGTTCTCAGCTACTGATTGTTTGAATAATAATTGGGATGCTTTGTCTTTTCATGATTTAATCACAGTCTGTTTATTGTTTCATTACCTGCCACACTGGTAGTACAGAAGCTTTCAGAAGGCAAAGAGCTTATCTGCCTGTATTTTAGAACATTGAATTCTCCTGACATAAATTAGGTACCCAATGTCGATCTAATGAATAAATAAAATATGAAAAACCTTCTACTACCATTCCTGATACATTTCAGTCTCTTGTGAAGAGTAGAAAGATCAAAAAGGGTGGGCAGTGGGGGTGCACACCTTTAATCCCAGCACTCTGGAGGCAGAGGCAGGCAGATCTCTATGAGTTCGAGGCCATCCTGGGCTACAAGAGCTAGGACAGGCTCCAAAGCTACAGAGAAACCCTCTCGAAAGAAAGAAAGAAAGAAAGAAAGAAAGAAAGAAAGAAAGAAAGAAAGAAAGAAAGAAAGAAAGGAGGGAAGGAGGGAAGGAAAGAAAGAAGGAAGGAAGAAAGGAAGAAAGAAAGCAAAAAGTTGTGCTTCTAGCTTTTGAGTGACTTGTGTATTGTAATAAAATGAAATCTTTTATTACTTTTACATTGGTTTTCTTTAAAAACTAACTGCACATTTCTACCTATAATTGTATAAGAGTGACTGATAAATTCTATTTTAAAACTAATAAATTCTAAACATGAAAAGCAAGATTACCCTCCAATATTCTGAGACAATTTCCCTTTTACAAATACCATTGCTCCAGGATCTCTGACATCCTCAATTATGGTTTTTAACTAGAGGCACTTCAGACACCCTTGCCTCTGTAGTCAGTGAAACTGAGTGTTTTCCCACAGCATTCCATGAGAGATCACCAAGACAAGAAAGGGTAAAGAGTACCATGCCAAGTTTATGTGCTGGTGGGTTCAACATCCCCTGCTCTCTTCTCAGGTCTGACTCAACTGGCCAGTGATGAGCAAGCAAGTACAGTCAGACCTGACCTTATGACGTGACTCAGGTCTCTGTAATCTTTCTCAAAGTTGACCATACAAAGTCTTGCCTTTTTCTGAAGGCTCCATGATTTAGAGAGGGCTGTAGAATAAATATCAGGCTGGAGTCTTGCTCAACATGTTGTCACTGCCTTAGTATGAATTCCTTAGCCACTGAGTCACTTGCTTTTCCTAAAAGGGGATGCTGATTTGGAACACTCCAAGATGTCAGTGTGGGATCTTCTAAATCCACACCACTTCCTAAATATTATGAAAACATAGTGGTTAAGATTATAAACTTCTAATTCATCCAGGGATGTGGCAGAGGCTCAGCACCATAGCTCCTTGAGTTCAATGACTCTGGTCAGTTTCACATCTCTCTGAGCTCCAACTTCTTCAACTTTGAATGACTTGATAGACGCCTGAGATGCAGCCCCATTGATAGAATGATCCTTGAGCACAGACACTGATCTCTTGAGCTACAGTCCCACACAAAGCATGACATGGTGATCATAGCACTTAAGAGGAAGAACCAGAAGGATCTGAGGTTCGAGTTCATCTCAAAGTACATAAGAAGTTTAACACTAGCCTGGGTCATATAGGATTTTAGCTCAGTATAAATAAACAAATAATTAAATAAGTAAATAGTAAGTGATGATACCAAGTCTTTAGAATTCATTGAAGAGATGCACACAAAGTCCTCCACATGGTCCCTCAAACATCAGGCTAATTGTCTCTAAACATTATATCACAAGGCCACAAATATGGCATTATATAACTTATATAATCCCAAGATATGTAGGTGATTACAAAAAATAATATATATATACACACACATACATATATATCAAGTGCACATATGTATACGATAGACTGAGGGAACAAACAAGCTCATTTAGATAATTATCTTGATTTCCAGATAAAGGTAGGAAAGAGCTTTGATTCTTGACCAAAAGCTTTTTAAATGTTTTGCTGCAGACTGCTTTCCTCAAGTCTCTGTGTGAGTGTGATGCTTGGGTGAATAAATTACAGTTAGATGAACAGTATTGCACCCTATTACATGGAAAATTACACATATGCTTTTTACCTATGAAGTTGCAAGGCTGCTCCATAAACTAAGTGGACTATACAGATGTCAGTAGTTATCTCTTTATCTCTGAGGCTCTCTCTTGCTCTCTCTCTCTCTCTCTCTCTCTCTCTCTCTCTCTCTCTCTCTCTCCAAGCTACTTAGCTTACAGCAGTTGTAGTTAGTCTTGTGATGTGTGGACACGAGAATAGGTCTGTGATTCCCAGAATGAATTCTCCATGACAGTAACTCTGAGAGATGAAAAGTAGTGTTCAGTACTATAATTATGTTTGGAAAATTTCAGGTAACGTGTTTTACCCTAAGATCCCTCAAATGACTTGAGCTCTGATTTGCTAACATTTATTTAGCAAAGGAGTGAAGCTTTCTGTGTTTCTCAAACATCAATTTGGCACTTATTTTTATCATTAAGTATATTATGGGATTGGGTTCTAAGAAATTGTGTGTGTATGCATATGTGTGGTGTACTCATGTGATAGTATATGCATGTGTATGCTGTATGCATATGTGATGTATGCATGTATATGATCTGGGCATGTATGGAGTATATTTACCTGTATGATGTAGGTACTATATGGTATATACATGTGTATGGTGTATGCACGTGTGATGTGTGTATAGTGTATTACATATGTATGTATATGTATTTGTACTATATGGAAATATATGTATGTGGTATATGTATGCATATGATGCAGGCATGTATGTGGTATGTGCATATGTATGCATGCAAATACAAAAGGAGAATAATATGTAGCAGCAGGCTGCTTGTTGGTTCCCAGATGCCAGGCTAGCTTAGCCCCAAAATAATCACACAGAAACTGTATTAATTAAAACACTGCTTGGCCCATTAGCTCTAGCTTCTTATTGGCTAATTCTTATATCAATTTAACCCATTTCTATTAATCTGTATATCACCACGTGGCAGTGGCTTACTGGCAAAGATTCGGCATGTCTGACTCTGGCGGCTCCACAGCAGCTCTCTGACTCTGCCCTTCTTTCTCCCAGTTTTCCCTACCTTCCTAAGTTCTTCCTTGCTATAAGTCCAAAGCAGTTTCTTTATTCATTAATGGTAACCATAGCACACAGAGGGGACTCCCACATAAGTAATATATCTGTATACCTGTTTCCTTTGTCTTGGGCTATGGTGGCTGCCAGAAAGCCCCAGCAATCCTGTCTCCACTCTTCAACGCTGGATGTATAGGTGTAAGTGCCATCATTCTGGCTTTTATGCGGGGTAGGTATCCAAATTCAGGTCTCACACTTGCATACCAAGAGCTCTTGCCCACTGAACCATATCTCGAATTGTGTAAGAAAAGTGTAGTGGTGATCCCTGCATCCCTGAAACCCAACGCCCTTCCTTTCCTTCTTGGCTGTGCACACTCTTGTCTATCCCAGAGTCACTCTCAGCCTTCTCATGGAATTCTGTTTTGCCACAGTGTAAGCGTCCAGACGTCTCAGTCACCCTGAACTTTCGGTCTTATGTTATCAGTACATTAATCACTGTGTGCTGATAATTGCCAAGATGAGCCTGATAACTGCAGGAGTGGAGATGTAAGACCCCTGTCTTCATCGGGAGAAGGAAAAAGATGGTGGTGGGGCCTTTCTCCAGTGTTGAGTCTCGGTGTCTGTCAGTACACACAGCATCCCTTCTTGGAGGGCTGAATGCTGCTAGAGAAACAGGCATTGGGTAGTATGGTTTTTAAAAATTAGCCAAATAGCACTGAGAAAGTGACTTGATTTGACCTCTAAACATCCTTACTTATTGTAAAGTAAGTGTATAGCAGGGACTTCCATGGTGTCTGGCAAAAAGTGCGCAAGGTACCTGCGAGCCCCCCCACCCCCTAATCCCCCACCCACCCCCTAACCCCCCACCCACACCCCCACCCCACCCCCCAGAACCGTCCTCTCTCTCGCTTCTTCTCCTGGATCTTTCAAGGAGGTAATGCAGGAAAATGCCTTCCTTCTATGTTAAATTAGTTTCATGACATGCTTCTCCTTGTCCAGAGAGTTAAAATGGTTACTTTCTCCATCAGATTAGGCAAAGTATAAGGGAGAGTAGTGAGCGGAGTCTGCATGCTGTTTTCATGAGTCACTGTCAGAGAAACTGTCGAAAAATGAAAGCCGCACTTCTATGTTTCAGGCGGTGGAAAAGAGGGGAGGTGGAGAGGAAGGATGTCCGTGACCGGGAACAGTAGGACAGCACTGGCTCCAGAGCAGGCCTGCTTCTGGGGCAGTCTCTCACTGTATATTATGCTCCGGATCCATAGAGACCTGAGAGAAGTGAGCTTGAGGAGGCCAGCGATGCTGCTGTATCCCAACACGTGTAGCTGTGTAGCCGCTCATTATCCTATACCGTCTCCACAGCCAAGGGACAACCCCAGAGCCACCCTCTCCTTCCCACGTGGCATGTAACTGAGACAAAACACCCATTCCACAGTCCCCTTAGTCATGCTCACAATTCAGAGAGAAAACAGTCATTGTCTCCACTCTGCAGATGAGAAGACTGTGGTTCACACAAGCTTACTAACTAGTCAGGATGTGGGCATCGCAGAAAGAGAAAGATACACATATTCTTTTAGGGGAATTCACTAATTCTAGCTTCAATTTTCTTTTCTTTTCTTTTTTTTTTTTTTTTTTTTTTTGGTTTTTTTTT
>NW_026067924.1:21880630-21994020 GCF_014885135.2 Alexandromys fortis
GGGGGAGGGGGAGGGAAATGGGAGGCTGGGAGGAGGCGGAAACTTTTTTTTTCTTATTCTCAATAAAAAAAATTAAAAAAAAAGAAATTATTAAATTAATTTTGGCTTAGTCCTATCTTTCAATAATTTGTGAAATAGCCTTAAATATATTGATATTATTTTATACTAGATACTTACAAATTCAGCATTCTCAGCACTGACAATTATAAAATCAAATAAAACAGTGTTGACTCTGACAAACACTGGAGGTGCCCTATGTCTAGGAACATCAAGTATCTAGCCTATTCAGTTCTTTAAGTGAAAATAAACAAGGAATACCCACCTCCTGGATGTAAAGATTTGTTTCTACTTTTAAAAATGTTTAAAATATATATATATATATTGCAAAATAGTTGTCTTAAAGCTAATTTCTCTGTGATTTGTTATCAGTAACTGATTTGCATACCTAGCTTATGAACTTGGATACCCGAACACTGCATAATAATTCCTCAAACAAAAAAGAGTTATGAAGGAAGAGTTAAGAGACCCTACCAGGCTGGAGAGATGGCTCCGAGGTTAAGAACACTGATTGTTCTTCCAGAGGTCCAGAGTTGAATTCCCTGCAACCATATGGTGGCTCACAACCATCTGTAATGTGATCTGGTGCCCTCTTCTGGCCTGCAGGTGTACATGCAGGCAGAAGACTAGACATAATAAACAAATAAATAAACAAACAAATGCAATCAAAGACTGTATACATTATACACACACACACACACACACACATACACACTGCCATTGAACCCTTGATCTCTTCTATGGAACTATGATGTTCTGCTTGCTCATTAGACCCCCCTCTTCCCTTTTATTTATTTATTTATTAAAGATTTCTGTCTTTTCCCTGCCACCGCCTCCCATTTTCCTCCCCCTCCCCCAAGAAAGTCCCCCTCCCTCATCAGCCCAAAGAGCAATCAGGGTTCTCTGCCCTGTGGGAAGTCCAAGGACCACCCACCTCCATCCAGGTCTAGTAAGGTGAGCATCCAAACTGCCTAGACTCCCACAAAGCCAATACGTGCAGTAGGATCAAAAACCCATTGCCATTGTTCTTGAGGTCTCAGTAGTCCTCATTGTCCGCTATGTTCAGCAAGATCAGGTTTAACCCAGGCTTTTTTCCCTCTGGTACCCACTTCACAACTATCATCTTCTTTATATTGTAAATACTTAGTGAGATGATGTGACGCATGTCTCTCTGGCCCTTGCCTACTTCATTTGGCATGACACCCTTCAGTTTTGTAAATGTTACCGCAAATGACACGACTTCTTTCTTTTTACGGCTGAATAGTGTCCAGCTGTGCGTCATGTAGCACACTTTCTCTATTTATCTATTAGTTAATAAATATTTGTTTTATCTGTCATGGCTATTGGGAATAGGGCTGCAGTCAACATGGGAGTTCAAATGCCTCGATATTTCTTTTGGATATAAATCAAGTAGTGAGGTTGCTGGGCAGAATTACTTGGGAGGTTTTGAGGAATTTTCATTCAACTTTCAACAATGACTGTATTAATTTATACTAACACCAACACTGTATAAAAGTTCCTTTTGTCCCACATCTTCACCGTTTGATTTTTTTTTTAACTGAGGTAAAGTCTTCTGGGCGTTTTTGATCCATTTTCATGATGATAGGTGAGACTGAGTACTGTTCTCATAAAACCATTTACTGGTTGTATGTCTCCTTAACAGAGATATTTGTGTCTCTCTTTAAAACAGACGGCTGCTTGTGGTTTCATTGTTGAGTTGTGCCCCTGACTCTTACCACCTTATCAGAGGCCAGCTTTCCACTTCTTTCTGCTTCTACTCTGTTTCTTTAACCATGCAGAAGGTTAGTAACTGTTGCATACTCTGTGCAACTTTTTGTTTAGTTTATTTTGTTTTTAATGGTGTTTCCTTCTTATGGCTTGCACATGTTAGGCATCATTAGCTCCACCCAGCACTTTTATTTTTGGGGTGTGTGTGTGTGTGTGTGTGTGTTAGCTTTTTAGATAAAACCTTGCTAAATAATTCATTCTGCCCTTAAATTTTCTGTGTAGTCCAGGCTATGTCAGGCTTTATGTGGATACAGTCATCCACACATTGGGCACCATTCTGTAACATGAGGGCCTGCTTGTTGCCCTGGCTGCCCCGCTAGCTTAGCCCTGAAATAATCACACAGAAAGTCTGTATTAATTATAAACTGATTGGCCCATTAGCTCAGGCTTCGTATTAGCTCTTATAACGTATATTAACCCATTATTCTTATCTATGTTAGCCCTAATGGCTCAGTACCTTTTTCTGTGGGGCAGGTCATATCCTGTTTCTTCTGTGATCTGGGCAGGACTATGGAAAGAGCTTCCTTCTTCCCAGAATACTCCTGTTCTCATTGCCCCACCTCGACTTCCTGTCTGGTTTTCCCGCCTATATTCCTGCCTGGCTACTGGCCAATCAGCATTTATTTAAAATATATTTGACAGAATATAAAATTGTCCTGCACCAGGGTGTTTGATAAAAGTCATCAGTGATGCTCTCTGGTCTTAGGCGTTTTTTTAATGGGGGAATTTCTACTACTGTGCTAATTCAATCTTGCAGCTCCTTGATCCTCTCTGCTTCAGGTTTCGTTTTTCTTTACAGATGAACATTATTCAACTGTGCATATATGCCACATTTTCACAACCCATTCATCTGTTGAAGGACAATTAAGGTTCTTCTTCCCAATTCCTGGCTATTGTGAATAACCTCACACTAAACATTTCCAAGCAAGGGTCTGTTGAGTAGGATATCTAGTCAAGTGGGCAAATGCCAATGAGTGGGCATGGGTTATATGGTTGATTTATTTTTATTTTTATAGATATTCTCTATACTGATTTCCAGAGTGGCATATCAGTTAACAATCCCCCTAAGAATGAATGAAGTTCCCTTTTCCCAACATCTTGCCAGTTTGACAAAAAGGGCTAGGGATCTAAACAGAGAATTCTCCATTGAAGAAATAGAATTTGTTTCCTTGACTCTGTTTTATTCTGCTATTCAATCCTCATCATTCTATTTGCAGTGTACAAATATCAGGAGGCTGTAGTTGGGAGTGCTTATATTTGGGTCTTTTATTTTATTCCATTGGTTTGCCTGTCTGTTTTGAGTCACTACCATGCTTTTCTATCACTATGGCTCTGTGATATGCCCTAAAGTCTGGAGTTGCAGTTACTAGAGTACTTCTTTTTGATTGGGACTGCTTTGCCTATCCAGGGTCTTTCCTGGTTCCATTTTAATTATAGGATTTTTTTTCTATTTCTGCAAGGAATGTTGTGGGTATTTTGAATAGTATTGCATTGACTCTGTACATTGCTTTTGCTCGACCAGTTATTGACTTGAAAGCTTTCTCGCAGTCTAGCTCCTGTGGAATTCTATGAAAACTGCCAAGAGAGTGATGCAAGTCATAGTCCTATGGCTCCTGTGAAGCACAAATATGATCAGCATGACACAACCCATGTAAAGGGACATTAAGTGACATTCGCATGTTGGCAGCAACCAACATATGTCCAAGTGGACGTAAAGTCTACTCAACAAGAAGGAAACCATGCCTAATACTAGAAATCTAGACAACTTTGTTTGGCTAGGAAGATCTTGAAACTTAGAAGAGATTCTATTATTGACACTTTGCTAGGTCTGCCTAATTCCTAGCTATACTCTAAATCTTATCCTTCTTCTCAAAGATAAATGGAATTGTTTCTCCTCAGAAGCCTCTCTTTACAGAAACTGGAGCCCTTCGCAGAAAATCACACTGGACACAATGTGGAGCTACACACTGGAAGGTGAGCCCAGCCACAATGGATGTGTCTGCAGGGCAACTCCTGCATCTAAAGCTCAGGGAATATCTTAGAACAGGGGAAAAAAGATTGTAAAAGCCGGAATACCAGGAAGTCACCATCTCTTCTAGAAAGGACTACAAAAAACAAAACAAAACAAAAAAAAAAAGCCTCCATAACAGCTCCAGTCAAGCAAGATGCCCAAAGGAAAAAAATGCCAAGGTGAAGAAGGTGGCTCTGGACCCAGCCATTGTGGAGAAACAGGAGGCCAAAAGGGTGGTGAATCCTTTGTTTGATAAAAGGCCTAAGAACTTCAGCAAGGGGCAGGACATCCAGCTTTAAAGAAATCTCACTCACTTCTTCAGATGGTTCTGCTGCATCAGGCTACAGGGGCAAAGGATTTTGTCCGTAAGTGGCTCAAAGTACCTGTAGCCATTAGTCAGTTCACCCAGGCCCAAAACTAGCAAACAGATACTCAGATACTTGAGCTTGCCTACAGCTACAGACCAGAGACAAAGTAGGAGAAGTAAAGGCTCCTGGCCCATGCGAAGGAGAAAGCTACTGGCAAAGGAGATGTCCCAACTAAAAGACAATCTGTCCTTGATCAGCATCAATACAGCACCACCTTGGTGGAGAACAAGAAGGCTGAGCTGGTGGTGATTGCCCACAATGTAAACCCCATTGAGCTGGTGGCCTTTCCGCCTGCCTTGTATTGAAAGGTGAGAGTCCTCTACTACATCAAAAGAAAGGCCAAGCTGGGGCTACTGGTCCACAGGAACATATGCATCACTGTTGTCTTAACACAGAATAACTTGGAAGACAAGGGTACTCTGGCTAAGCTGGTGGAAGCTATTAGGATCAATTACGATGACAGATATAAGACCCACTGCCACTGAGGAAACAATGTCCTGGGCCCTAGATCTGTGCCTCACATTGCCAAACTGGAAAAGGCAAAGGCCAAAAAACTCACCATTAAACTGGGTTAAATGTACACTGCTTAGTTTTCTGTACATAAATATAATTACAAAAGTATACTTCACAAAACATAAACTCCAGAACAATGGCAATATCAGTAGATGTAGAATACAAAATGGGGGGAGGCAAGGGGGTTGTGGAATCTCACCCCTCGACATGCACCTAAATCTTAAGTATATCTTAAGTATACAGAAATGTTCAAATTAAAGGAAGGACCAAACGTATTCTCTAAAACCACAATTCAAAGCAAGGTGACATACAGGATTAGTATCAGACAGAATTTGCATCAAGCAGAACATTTTAGTAAGAATAAATAGTGGGCATGATATAGTCACAATAAAACAATAATTCTGAGTTTGATAGCTATACAAATTTGCATGTGTCCATCCAAAACTATTCAAAATATAGAAATCTTAGATTTACAAAATGAGGGGACAATAACAAATTATTAAGTAATTAGCCCAAGAATATCAGAAATTGAGGTTAAACCTATAAATCACTAGGTAGAAGAGAGATTTGTTTTTTGAACAGTTACATTGTGGATATCAAGAAATCTAGTATCCTGAATTTATCTTACTGGGAGTCCTGCAGTCAACAGATACAGAACATGTTTTTGGTTTTGGCTTGTTTTTTTGATTTGTTTTATTTTGTTTTGTTATTTGATAATCTTACAACTTTTAAATGGCAAATGAATGTTCTTGGGATATTTCCTTTAAACATGTGTTTTCACCTTCTTTTCCCTGAATTGCAAGCTCGATGACTTATGTCTTCCATGTGTCTCCTGAAGAGTCATCCAGCCGGTCAGAGGGTGTCTGCTGTGGCTGTGATTTGAGACTGATGCATCTCCTGGGACTGTCCCAACCTAACCTATGTCTTCCTCTTCAGCATTTGAGGAGTCATTAGGAGCAGATTAAGTCACCCTGATACGAATTGAATTTAAACTTGTGGCCCAGACCTCAGACATGTTCGCTTGAGTTTTCTGAAGGGAAAAGTTTTCCTGTGGGACCTTGGCTCCATTTGGAGTAAGACATATGAGTTCAACCGCTATTTGTCTCTTTGGAAGTCTGCGAGATAGTACAAGGAATGCGGTAAACTCAACCCAAAGGTCATGGACATTCACCAGTACCCTTTGTCATCGCCACGTTAGCCTTCTATGGTCTTTCCCAAACATAGTTCAATTATCGCAGTTGGCCTGGGGAAATGTGGCCCCTGACCTAAGTCAATTACTCCAGGCCTCTATTACCCGGCTGGGATACTTCCTGTTTTCACTTTCCCAGTGACGTAGAAAAATTAATATGCTGCCTTTGGAAACGACAGCAATGCTGTGGGCTTACTCTAGGCTGAGAACTCATTATGCCACGTTAACAGCCATCGCAACTACTGATGACCACATATCCTGCCAGACTCTCGACTAACCTGGTTTATCTGATATTGCCAAAATCTTACAGCTAAAAACAGAGATTTTGGCCTTGATTCAAGAAATTTGAGATGAAAGGGATTAAAAGTGACACCCGGAATGCCACATGACTGTGTGACAAATGTGTTAAACACAACTTTTTCTAAGTCAAATGTCACGTCTTCCTTCCTGCCGCCCAAGTCCATTTGGGTACATGGAGCTTTGTTGTATGGGAACGTGTTTCACTGTTCTGGGTCATCTTGACCACACCTGCATGTACCCAAATTACACATTAGCAAAGGGAAAATTTTCTGGAGCCAGACAGATTGGGCTCACACTCTGACCTGTAGTATAGTATAAACTTTGCAATCTTGAAAAAGTTTCATTTCTTTGACTATAAAGTGGGAATTTATATAGTACCCATAAATTCAAAGTATATAGAATAGCCTGGCATGTATCAACGGGTCAAGAAAGCTTTGCTGCTAGAACATTGTCATTAATGGCATTTACCAGGATTGTTGGCAGTGAGGGCAGACTTTAATTCTTCTGACCTAAATAACTCATCCATGCTATGATACAAAGTTAATTTCAAGTAAAGGGAAGTAACTCCCCATTTGCGGATGGGCAGAGGACTATGTACTTACCACAACTAAGATTAGTAAGGCACAGTCTGGCCACAATGCCACATTTTCCAGAGGTAGGAAGGCTACCACTTCAGCCAAAATGGATTTTTCCAAAGTCAGTCTTTTCCCTTTTCGGTAGCCAGCTCACCAGTTCCTACTCATTCTTACTTCCATGTCCTCTGCCTGGAATTCCATCTGGAAAAGAGTGAAGCAGACGTATGACTTACCAAGAGCCCAATGCTGGCAACAACAGACATCAATCAGCCACGGCACCCAAATAGCCTCCCTCTCTCCTCCTTCCTCCAGCTGCCTCCCTTCAGCCTGTAACATCTGCTGGCTCACGCTCTGAACTTAAATGGGCAATGTACAGAAGGCTTCAGCACATGTCACGTAAAGCCGCAGGAAACCCTGGATAATTTGATCTGTCTCAATTATCTAGGGACGATGTCCTCACAAACATTCCTTTGTGGTCTGTCTGTTCCCACCCTTTTGTCTGAAAGTCCCGTGTCTTCCTTTGACTTCAGACGCTACCTGCTTCTCTTCATCAGTTTGAGGCACCACTGTGTAAGCCTGCCTGATACTAATACTGTAGTGGTTTTTATAGGATAATTTGTTCCCCCCTTTAATTTTAACATTTCTGTATATCATTAGATTCAGATGCCTGTATTTTAAGACTACTTACTAAGGAAAGCAGCCAAAGGGGTGACTGGAGAACGTAAAACAAAGTAGAATGGTTCCTTCATGGCACACTAGAAATCACAATGCCCTGACTGCACTGTAACTCCAATCCTCAGTTGAAGACTTAAGGGGGCTGGTGCCGTGTCCTTAAAGAGATGTGATACTTACCCTCTGCATCTAACAAGGTTAAAACTTAATGACCAAGACACATACACACACACACACACACACACACACACACACACACACCAGAGAAAGACACAAGATATAAAAAGAAAACAATAGATCAGCTTAGAGACATGGAAGCTAATTTAAACAATCAACATATTGGAAAGAAGTTTCACCAAAATGCTTGGAAGAACGCTAATAGAAGTAGAAGAGACGTTTACAGAAATAAAGACCAACGTACATAGATTGGATATGAGTTCCAAATGCCAAAAGGCATGAATGGAGATAGAGCCCTCCCATAGGCCCTGGTGTCATTATGACATATTAATACAATAAACTAGACTAAAAATATCTTAGACACTCTGAGGCTAATGGAGACAGACAACAGCTTAATTAAAGCTGTCTTCCAGCAGGAGGGGAGAGCAGTCACAGCTCTTGCAGTTTATAGTCAGAGACACGAATGAGAGAAAAATAAAAAGCATTTTCAAACTTGTGAAGATTTTGGAATTTGCTTAATCCTAGCAGTTAGCAGGTCCCACAAGAACCGTAAAGGAATGGACCTCTGAAAGAAGAAAAGAACAGGCAGTGATGCTGGTGCAAGCCTTTAATCCCAGCATTAGGGGGCGGGGCAGAGAAAGGTGGATCTCTGAGTTCAAGGCCAGCCTGGTCTACAGATTGAGCTCAAAGACAACCAGGGCTACACAGAGAAACCCTGTCTCAAAAAAAAAATAGAGATAGTGTAATGAAATTTAAGAAATTACTGACCACATATTTTTCTATTTTAAAACAATCTGTTTTTACTTTACATACCAATCCCAGTTTTCTCTCCTTCCCCCCCCCCCTTGTCCCTCTACCTTCCCTCATCCAACTTCCTATCTATTCCTGGAAGAGGGTGAGGCCTCCAATAGGAAGCCAACAAAGTCTGCAACATCCCTTGAGGCAGGACCAAGGCCCTCCTCCCTTGTATCTAGACTGAGCAAGGTATCCCTACACAAGGAATGGGCTCCAAAAAGCCAGTTCATGCACTAGGGATAAATACTGGTTCCATAGCCATTGGCCCCAAAAATTGTCCAAGCCACACAACTGTCACCCACATTCAGAGGGCCTAGTTAGGTCCTATGCAGGTCACCCCTCTATCAGTCCAGAGTCAGTGAGCTCCCACTAGCTCAGGTCAGCTGTTTCTGTGGGTTTCCCCATCATGATCTTGACCCCTTTGCTCCTATTATTGCTCCTCCCTCTCCACAACTGGACTCCAGAAGCTCGGCCCAGTGCTTGGCTGTGGATCTCTGCATCTGCTTCCTTCAGTTACTGGATGAGGTTCTGTGATGAAAATTAAGATAGTCATCAATGTGATGACAGGGGAAGGGCAGCTAAGGCACCCTCTCCACTATTTCTTATCTGGAGTCATTCTTATCATGCTGGTGGATTTCTGGGAATTTCCCTAATGTCAGGGTTCTCACTAACCCCCTAATGGTTCCCACTATCAAGATATCTCTTTCCTCGCTGTCCCTCAACCTTCCTGATCCCTCATGTTCTTCTCTCCACTTCCTTTCCACCCTCTACCCACCCCTGACACACACACACACACACACACACACACACACACACACTCCCAATTTACTCAGGAAACCTTGTCCATTTCCCCTTCCCATGTATGTTTCTCTTCGGATCCTTCTTGTTTCCTGACTTTTCTGGAATTATGAACTATATTCTGGTTATCCTTTGCTTTAGGTTTAATATCTACTTATGAGTGAATATATATTGTTTGTCTTTCTGAGTCTGGGTTACCTCATTCAGGATGGTTTTTTTCCTAGTTCTATCCATTTGCTGGCAAATTTCAAGATGTTATTTTTTTTTTTTACCACTGAGTACTTCATTGTGTAAATGTACCACATTTTCTTTATTCATTCTTTGGTTGAGGGGCATCTAGGTTGTTTCCAGGTTCTGGCTAATACGAATACTGCTGGTATGAACATAGTTGAGCAAATGTCCTTGTGATATGAGTGTGTCTCCTTTGGGTTTATGTCCAAGAGTCATATTGCTAAATCTTGAGGTGGGTTGATTCCCAACTTTCTGAGAAACCACCATACTGATTTCCAAAGTGGCTGTACAAGTTAGTGCTCCCAGCAGCAATGGAGGAGTGTTCCCTTGACTAAGCATCCTGTCCAGCATAAGTTATCGTTAGTGTTTTTGATCTTAGCCATGCTGACAAGTGAAAGATGGTATCTGAGAGTTGTTTTAATTTGCATTTTCCTGATGGCTATGGATGTTGAGCAATTCCTTCAGTGCCTTTAGGCCATTTAAGATTCCTCTGTTGAGAATTCTGTTTAGAGCTGTACCCCCATTTTTTAATTGGATTACTTGGTTTTTTTGATGTCTAGTTTCTTGAGTTGTTTGTATATTTTAGAGATCAGCCTTCTGTCAGATGTGGGGTTAGTGAAGATTTTTTTCCCATTCTGTAGGCTGCTGTTTTGTTTTGTTGACTGTGTCCTTTTGCCTTACAGAAGCTTTTCAGTTTCAGGAGATCCCATTTATCCATTTATTAATTGTCAATCTCAGTGTCTGTGCTACTGGTATTATATTCAGGAAGTGGTCTCCTGTTCCAATGCATTCAAGGTACTTCCCACTTTCTCTTCTATGAGATTCAGTGTGGCTAGATTTATGTGGAGGCTGTTGATCCATTTTTACTTGAGTTTTGTCTATAGGGATCTATTTGCATTCTTCTACATGTTGATATCCAGTTATGCCAACACCATTTGCTGAAGAGAAATCCTGTCTCAAAAAAAAATAAGAGACAATGGAATAAAATTTAATAAATAATACTGACCACATATTTTTCCATAATGTTCATTTTAGTTTTTCTACTTATTTTGTTAATTGCTTCATGTTAACTTCATATTAATTTATTATGGACATAATCTTTTGATTGTAAAATGCTAATATTTTATTTGAAATTCTTATACAATATGTTTTGATCGTATTCTTTTCCCTCCCCCAACTCCTCCCAGATCTTGCCCAGGTTTCTACCCACCTAACTTCATGGTCTCTCTTTCTCTTTTACTCTCTCTCAAAAGAAAAATGTATATATACATACAGACACACATAAGCACAGAATAGAGTCCATTTTGTGTTGAGCAAGAACTCCTGAACATGAGGTCTGCCCTCGAGTATGGCTTATATACCTAGTAAAACTTACCTGGATAAATCTGATTTCCACTTTTTTA
This sequence comes from Alexandromys fortis, assembly GCF_014885135.2. NCBI lineage: Eukaryota > Metazoa > Chordata > Mammalia > Rodentia > Cricetidae > Alexandromys > Alexandromys fortis. The sequence continues at coordinate 21,891,508 of NW_026067924.1, forward strand.
GAAGAGATCAATTACAAATAGCTTTTTAGTTAGGGGTGGTACTTTTTGTCTACTTCTGCCGTGGGACAATGGTATGTACCCTGTCAACTGTGTTTTAATAAAACGCTGATTGGCTGGTAGCCACAAAGTATAGGTAGGGCAACCAGGCAGGAATAGAAGCAGAGTGATGAGAACGGAATTCTGGGAAGAGGAAAGAGTCAGTCTGCAGTCGTCATCCAGACGCAGAGGGAGCAGATGTGACTGCCTCACCAAAAAGGTATCGAGTTATGTGACTAACACAGACAAGCATTATGTGCTAATTAAGTTATAAGAATTAATAAGAAGCCTAAGCTAGTAGGCCAATCAGTGTTTTATTAAAAATAATACCAGTGACAGGATAAAAGACTATTATCCCACAGCATACTTCCCCTTCGTAGTGCTTGGGTTTTGTTTGGTTTGAGCCTTAGTACATGCTGTCTCAATCTCTGTGAATTTATATGTCTTATCAGTCCTTTGTGTCTAGAAGATGCTGCTTCCTTGAAGTCATTCACCACCTCAGGCTCCTACAACCATTCCTTTTCCACATCTATCTCTGAACCTTGGGAGCCATGGCTAATGAAGATATCCCATATAGGACTTAGTGCTTCAAAGTTGCTCACTCAACATTATCCAGTTGGGGTTTTGATGTCAATTCCCATCTACTGCAAGAAGCAGCTTTCTGGTGAGGGCTTAGCAATGCTCTCAATATAATAAGATCTTGACAGTGCCTTCTCAAGCTTGGGAACACTTTTTGTGATTTCTAATGAGAGTAAACTGACCTCCAGTCACCTACCTTCCAAACTGATGTTCTACCTTGTAGTAGGAGACTGCACATTCGTTTACCGGCCACCGACACCCAAACAATAACACAGAAACTATATTAATTACAACACTGTTTGACTAATAGCTTATGCATATTTGTAGTTAATTCTTATATCTTGAATTAGCCCATCCCTATTAATCTGTGTTTCTCCACGAGGCAGTGGACTACCAGGTAAGGTTCTGGCATTCCAGGGTCTGTCTCCTTCAGCAGCCACATGACATCTCTTTGACTCTGCCTACTTTGTCTCTATATCTCTGTTTCAATTTCCTGCCTGACTTTATTCTGCCCTGCCTTAGGCCCAATGCAGCTTCTTTATTAACCAATGGCAATAAAATATATTCATAGCATACAGAGGGGAATCCCATATCACTGCCTGGTATAGGAATCCTCTTTCTTCTCTCCAAGACATATACCAATCCCATGGTACACCGCCCCCCAAGTAAGTCTTGGGCATTTGAATGCTTGGTCCCCAGTTGGTGGCTGTTTGGGGAGAATTAGGAGGTATGGCATTGCTGAAGGAGCTGTGTCTCTCTGGGAGGCTTCAAAAGACTTAATTCATTTCCAGTTAGTTTCTCTGCCTCCTGCTAGTGACTTAAGGTGTGAGTTATTGCTCTTCCAGCCACCTGGTGCCTGCTACCTCTGGTCCATCATCATGGGCTCTAGCTTTCTGAAACCTTAAACACCAGATACTCTTTCTTCTAGAAGTTGCCTTGGTCATGGTGTCTTATCACAAAAAATAGAAAATTAACTAATACAGATACAATAGTTCCAAATTTGAGGATTCAAACCACGCATCTTAAAGCTTCAGTTTTTAAACCAAGCAATTCATTGTGATCAAAGAAAGTTTATGTACAATTAAGTTAGATCAAATTCTAAGTTAATACTTCTTTCAGGAAAATGTATTGCAAAAGAGTGGGCGCTCATAATACGTAAAGGAATCACATTTTCTCTCATTTGTAACCTGTGTTCTATGCAGCTGAAAAGTCTGTTCTAAGCAGCAACTTCATTTTAGGAGAACTCTTTCCTTTGCTTTCATGTTCCATTGAAAGTTCCTTAGCCACTCGAGACAACCTGCCTTCTGCTTAGCAAACATCTTCTTTCCTTCCTCGTCTTCTCATAGGGAGACTATTTACCTTTTCCTCCACATTTAATGTCAGTCCACATGAATGTACTTCCCCAGGCCCTCAATCTCCAAAGGGGGTGTCTGCTCACATCCTGCATCCGCCCAGCCCCTTCAATGCCATGATCACCCTCACAGAACTCTCAGAGCAAATTGGATACATTGGCCTTTTCCATCACGATTGATATATGCGTATGTGTCTGGCAGGTTTATTAACAGCAGATTTAGATGCTAAGATAAAGTTTACATAATTGGGACACTCAGCAGATTAAAATATAGAAGGGAAAATTTGTTGGAATGATAAGCATCCTCCTCCTACTCACGCAGGGATGTGATTTGCAGAGCTAGAAGATGGCAGGAAGTGAGGCATAAATGAGGAGGATACATGGATCCCTGACTGAAAAATCTCCTCCCACCCTCACTCCTCAGCACCAACACTGCATCACTGCTGGACCCCTCTGGGATAGTCAGGAATGCCTTTGAATGAATCATGCTTTAAGACTAACTAATAGCCAAGTACAGAAGAGGCCAAACTACTTCATCTCATGTGAAGTGCTTTGTCAAATGCTGCAATTTGCTACCAGCTGAGAATATTTTCTCAGGAGACGCTGAACAATAAATAGGAAGAATGCCAGAAGTCAACAGTGCTCAAAGGAGGGGCTGACGGGTTGTGGGCCATCCCAAGGGAGAAACTAAAAGCCTGCATCTCTCATTGCCGTCTTTACCGTGAACTCTCAGCGCAGCTCTGTGGGACTTGTGGCTCTGGACTCCAGTAGGCAACAGAGGACTTTGTACTATCTGCATTTTTATATTTATTTGTATAGTTATAAATCAAATTGAAAATTCTGAGCAAACATAGCTTTTCTCTCAATTCAGTTATCCCATGAACATAGCCTTCTACATGTTCCAAACTCTGTTCTAAGTCCTCAAATACCCAAGAACCCGCCTTAGATTACATATCAAACTCCTTCCCCATTCAGCCAGAGAATAATATAACCATCATGAGTGTATGGATTGTTTTGAGCCTCTGGAATTTGATGCAAAGAACAGTAAAGGATAATAGATTTCAGCTAATGAGGAGCAAACTGTGGACTCAGAGTTTCTCCGCTGTCTTCTTTTTAAAAATTACAGAGCATCCATTTGTGTGTGGAGGGCTTACATGTGAACGTCAGAGGGCTGTTTGCAGGAATTTGCTCTTTCCTTCCACCAGGTGGGTCCTAGGGATTAAACTCAAGCATCAGGCTTGGTGATAAGACCTTTTACCCATCAAACCATCTTGCTGGCCTAAAGCAGCTACCTTCTTGCTCAAGCTGCATCTGCGTGGCATTGGATATCTTAGTTACTGTCTCCTTGTGACAGAAGCAACTTAGGAAAAAATGGTCTATTTTGGCTCGTGGTCTCAGGGTCTTCTCTATCATACGGGAATCATAGCAGTAGAAACTTGAGGCAGGAACCTTGCATTCATGACTATGGAGCAGAGGGAGATGAATGCTATGTTTGGCTAGCATCTTCCTTTCTACAGTCTAGGAACCAAGGCCAGGGAATGGTGTCATCCTACTCTAAACAAAGTTAAGGTGGGTTTTACCATCTAAATTAACATTATCAAGATAAAGCATGCCCAGTGACTACCATATCTAAATAATGCTCACAGGTAGGTTTGGAGGCATGTCTCCTGGGTGATGCTGTCAGCATTTGGAGGACAGGGGAAGAAGGCAGAGCTCCCATCATCACCCACAGAAATACAAGGATTTCTCTTACACTTTTAGGGATCACAATTCAAGCCAAAGCATGATTTAGAGCTTTGATTGATGCAGAAAAGAATTTGAGGACTAGCAGGTTTATGGAGCAGAGATGGAGTTTAATACTATTTTAGCATAAGCTTAGACACAAGAGTTAAGAAAAGAAAGACATTTAGAAGAAAGTGAGACAAACATACAAGATCATGAGAGTAGGCTTTTCAAAGCATCACGGCTCATTGATTTTGACAGTAACTGTACATTTGATTCTTTAAAGGGTTACTGACACGCTCTGAAATTTTAAAGTCCAAATCTCATCTGAAGCTGGAAGTGGAGGTGCATGCCTTTAAACTCAGCACTCAGGAGGCAGATGTGAATTCAAGGCCAGTCTGGCCTACCGAGAGAATTTCAGGACAACCAGGACTATTTTATAGAGAAACCTTGTCTGATTTGAGATAGACTCAAGTCAGTATCATAACCATGTCCTGCTAAAAAAAATTTTAAAAATGATTTACATTCTTCCAACATATAATAGCACAAAGTAAACATTCCTATTCAAAAAAAGAAGAAGAATTAGAGCATAGTGAGGAATGGTCTGACCAAACCATGACCAAGACCCATCAAGGAAAATGTTTAATACCTGGGACTTATGACAGACTCACGTGGACTCCAGAGGCACTGGGTGGCCCGAACCTCCCAGTTCTGCAGATTGTTGCATAGACAATCTCTTAATGTACCTCCTCTCCATGTAGACAGCTTTCCTCCGCACGTGTCCTGTGGTTCTGTAGTCTTCACTTGGGTCTCCAACTCAGTGTGGGCTTCATCTTCACAACCTCACACAGTGGCCTCTCCAGATCTCCTTCCAAGGACTCTGCTGCCACTGCACATTGCCTAGCCTTGAATGATCTTCAAAATGGATGTGCAAGACTCCCTGACTCCCTCTATCTTGCATGTTCTGTGTCCGTTTTCTGAAAAGGTACTGTATGGACAGCATTTCCAAGTTCTACTGACTGTGTCACATGTGGCCTGGACCCCTTAGACAACCCGTGTTACAGTCCCAGGAGAATACTTTCCTAGGCAGTTGTTGCTGAAGAAAGCGAGTTTCCCTCAGCTGTATTCCCCTGTTCAAGCCGTTTCCTTTCAAACAAATGTGTATTTTAACAAATTGGAGCCTTGAGAGAGCTGTCTTCCCTTAAGACCCTTAAAGGTGGGGTGTTTGCTACTCAAAGTTACAGTCTGTCTATCAGAAAACACCTTTGTAGCACTTTAACTTGCTTAGGACCTTTTCCTCCTCTACAAACTGCATGCTTTTTGTATCTTTCTGTCCAGTTTTTGGCTTTTATTTCAGTATAGACCTGGATAACTCAGTAAAAGGGACCACACCACTGATCATGTGTTCAAATTTCTTCTACCAAACAGATTACTCTGTTATTCTTAATTTCTCTCAAGTTCTCAGGACATGGGTAGAATGAAGAAAGACTATTGGCCAAAGTCTCACACAAGAGCCCCTATCCTAATTCCTGATAGAGCCCCCGCCCCCTTCTGAAACTCTGTGAGCTGGGCTTCCACTAGCTACATTTAGCGCATCAGTCTTGTCTTCTGCCAGAATGGCCTCTTCAGCTCTGTCCCCAACTTTTAGAGCTTCTCTGACCCAGAGTTCAAAATTCTTCCACATTCCAGCCAACGATACATCCAAAGACCTAAGAACCACATGACTGGGTTTATTATGGCCATGACCCCCTTTATTGGTACCAGTTCTCTTGGTTTCTGATCGTTGCTGTGATATTCTGTTTAGACCAACTTAAAGTAGAAATGATTGATTGTGGTTAACAGCTCTAAGTTACTATCACGCAGAAGTTGGGACAGGAATCTGGGGCAGTCCTAGGTTGCTATCCATCATGTGGAAGTTGGGGCAGGAGTCTGGGGCAGCTGCTCATCTCCTATCCACAGTCAGAAAGTATAAGATGAGTGCTCCTGCTCAGCCAGCTTCTTCCCTTTTCATTCTGTTCAGAACCCAAGCCCGAAGGATTGTGTCACTGTTCTTTAGGGTGGATCTTCCTACTTCAACTAATGTGATAAAGGTAACCTCACACAGGCATGCCCCAAAGCTTGCCTACTGAAAATAAGCCATCACAAATGTATCTGGAGACTTATCTCTTAAGTGATTTAGATCCTGTCAAATTGACAATTAATACTATCACACTGGGACAATGAATAAAATTCTGAGTTTCACTTTCTTGTCTATAAAGAGAGAATATTGGTATTTTTTGAGTAGATAATAGAATATTCATAGTAATGATAATTCCCATCTTTACAGATTTTCACAACATTTATGGAATAGGTAATAATTAACATGAATAACTAGCATGGCTGAAATTGTCATCTATAAACTGCTTATAGGAAAGATAGGATTTATTCTAAAGAACAGATGATGTGAACTAAATGAGTTGATATATGTAAAGCATTACTAAAGAGTATTTGATAAATGTTAGTTATTATAGCAATCATCTGCAGAATCTTTCCAATATTCTGAGTTGAAAGAAAACAAAATTGGGTAGCAAGTATTAGATTTTTCACTAGGCATCTAGGTTCTTAGCACAAAGAGTATCTCTTCACTTGTAAAGAATAATTCCAAATACGGTCATGGAAGTAACTCATTTTCCTCCTCCTTGCATTTGTGTTCTTTTCCTGGTAAAGGAATGCGCAGGTAGAAGCAGAGAATCGTGTCACCAGGGATGAGGAACTGGAAGAAACGATTGTATTTCAGGCAACTCATCCTTGACTTTTTTCACATCTCACAATGCCGTGAGCAAATCCTTCCTGGATGAGAGAGGGCACGCATGTGTAAGCTGGAGCCACTAACTGATGAAGTATACAGCTTCCTGTTTGCCTTGGTGAATGCCTCAGAAAGCATGATACTGAGAATTTAAAAATTCTCCACTCATTGTCACCACCCACTCACCCACCAAGCTCACTCAGAATGGCTGGGATGAGTCAGGAAACAGTTTGGGTAGCGCAGACCTGGGGGAGGATTGTAGGCTATGCCTGGGCTTACTCAGTAGCTTACAGAGATCAGTAACCTTGGCATTTTGATGGTTTGGGGACAAAGAAATGTGACTTCTTAAAGTCACAGATCTAAATCCATACGGCATTCAGAACAGATAAATCCCCTCTAAGGAAATGAATGCCTACTTTCTGACAAAAATATCTCTTAGTGAGTCATGTCTTCTGATGCTTGGCTTCTAGGTAGGACTGTTTAATTATCTCAAGTCATTTCATTTTCCCTTCTATGATCTAGATACTGGGTCATCTTGAAACCTTCTTATAGCAGCTTCATGCAGGCTCCAGCTGGTCCCCTCTGGGTTTTCTTTGTTACTCACTGTGGTGGTCGGAATGAGAATGCACCATGCCCCCTTAGGCTCAGATCTTTTAACACTTGGTCCCCTACCTGGCAGCACCATTTGGATAGGTTTAGGAGGACTGGCCTTCCTGGGGGAAGTATGTCACTGCGTTTGAGGTTTTAAAAACCATGACCCATTCCTACTTCACTCTCTGGTTTCAGACTTGTGGTTTCAGATATGGACTCTCTCTCACCTCTCGACTTCCAGCTTGGCCACCATGTGTACCAGCTGCCACACTTCCCGATCATGATGGCGATGGTGTCTTATCCCTCTGGAACTGGAAGTTCAAATAAAATCTTCCTTCTAGAAGTTGCCTTGGTCATCATTGTAATGTTCTGCCTCCTTAAGAGACAAGCCACGCCCACTCCCTTTCTGCTTGCAGCCTCAGACCCACTCTCTTTCTTCCTGTCCCCTCTCTCGGAGAGGCAGCCTCTCCCCCTGTCTTTCTCTCTCCCATTCCCTCACCCCTTTTTCTTCCCCTCCATAACCCATCTAATAAATGTCCAATTGTTTTCTGTATGGTGTGTCTATCTCTGTGCCTCCCACCCGCCGCCTATCCATTTGTCGCCACTGGGGACCAACCACCTTCCCTGCCATGTGGTCTCTGGGACTGGTTGCTTTTGAGTCCCCAGCAGTCCCGGAGACTCACAGCATCTGTGTCTCCCACCTGCTGCCTGCCCACACCGCTTGCCAGGGACCAGCCTGCCTCCACATGGCTGGAGACCAGCCTCCTTCATTTAGGGACCTGCCGGGGACCCACAGCAAATCCATGACAATCATGTTTTTATCACAGCAATATAAAAATAACTAATACATTCACCATAGCGTCATGTCCCCTTTGTTCCTTCTCTCACTGACCCTAAACAATCTCTAGAGCAGTGTTTCTCAACCTTTGGGTCTTGACTCCTTTGGGGGGGGGGCAAAATGACATATTCATAGAGGTTGCATAAGACCATATGAAAAATTACAGTTATGAAGTAGCAACGAAAATGATTTTATTGTTGGGGGTTCACTACTGCATGAGGAAGAGTATTAAAGGGTTGCCAAGCAGCATAGGAAGGTTGAGAGACAATGCTGTAGAGTTTTTTAGTTTTATATCTAGTCTTTTTCACTTTTTAAGCAGGGTTAGCAGCTCTTAATCATTTTTTTAGTAATATATCTGTGTTTTCTTACTTAAGATTTATATTCACATCTGAAATGTTACACACAACCTCAAAGATACAAGCCTACTGATGTCCCTCTACAGCATTGCCGAAGATACATGTGTAAGACCAAGAAGGCAACTCTAGCACATAGAAACCCATGTGGACGAGAAAGCCAGGCCTCAGGGCTATTAAATCTTGTTGTTGAGAACAGGGTGTTATTCTCTTACTGGGCAGAGGTAGTCTCCCAGGAGAGCAGCACTCCCCTGAGACAAGAGCGTGATAAAGTAAGGAAACAAAAGCCGGTCCACCTAGTCCTAAGAATAGGCAAAACCCAGGTAGGTCACTGTTTAACAAAACATGGCACATCTGCCAATCAACTTGCTAATCACCTCCTTACCAGTTACATGAATGTGCTTGTTCTCCTCCTTCTGTGGGAAGGATTCAGATACCCAACCACAGAATTTACCCATTTTCTTTCAGTTATTTCTACAACTATATTAGGGTATAATTTCCCTACCTTAAAATTCACCCATTTAAATTGTGCGATTTACATTCAGCATATTCAAAATTGTACAGTCACCGTAACAATTTTATAATATTTTCTCAAATAAGAAATCCTGTCACCTGCTTATACATCGTACATGAAGCGTCCTCCCCAGGTACCTATGTTGAATGCTTAGACTCCATTGTAGACCTCACTGGGAAGTGACTGGATGATGAGAGCAGCAAGCCCTAATGAGTTCACAGCTGCATGGACTCTTAGGAGTCAGAGGACTAATTGGAGCAAGTAGGCCACTGGACTTAGGAGCACACATCTTATTCCTTTCTCCTCTCCACACCCATACCTCTAGCATACTTCCTAGCAACTGTGAGGTAAGTAAGTTGTTCTGTTTTACTGCGTGCTGCTTGACTTGATGTTCTAGCTTACCACTGCCCAGAAACAGTGAAGTCAAACGACCTAGGAATAAAATCTCTGTAACCAGATGCTAAAGTAAGTCTCCCCCACCCCTTTCAGCAGTTTCCTTAAGTTCTTTGTCAAACCAGTGCACAGTGACTAACAACACCGCCTACACATTCTCTCTGCCCTGCTGGTAACAACCTCTTATCTAATTCTGTTCATGGGATAATGGTTGTACAGGTATTAGAGTTGCAAGATCAAAGGAGACATGAAGAGCAGGTGAAACCAGGAAATATGTGCCAGGGTTGGAATTCCCAAAAAGAGGCCCTGAGAGACGTCTATGTGCAACTCAGAATATGAACTCTAAGTTTCAGTAGACACCCCAAGTTACTGGAATTTTCCATTCCGTGAGACGTCCACCAAGGAGGGCTTCAAGCTTTAGAATGGAGGCAACCTGAGAGAAAGGCTTTGTGTGCTGCAGGTGGCAGAGCCGGAAGAATGGGGATGCCCAAGACCTTTGAGTCTTGGTTGATTACATTACGAGCCTCAGATGCTTTTCCCTGCTTTGTGCTCATCTTGCTTTGAATGAATCATTCTTTGCTGTACCATGATTCTTCCATTTTGGACTGGCAATGTTTTATCTCTACCATTAAATGTTAGAGATGTGTAACTTGGTTTAGATTTTATGAAGTTCACATTTAAGAGACTTTAGATTTTCAACATGCATTAACTACTTTTCCATTGCTGTGTTAAAACACCATGACAAAATCAACTTCTGAAAGAGTTTATTTTTAGCTTATGGTTTAAGGTGATAAGAGTCCATCATGGTAGGGAACAGACATGGCAGCAAGCAGCATGCATGGTAGCAGGAACAGGAAACTGAGAGATCATATTAACCTCAAGCATAGAGCAGAGAAAGAAAACTGGAAGAATTGCAAGGCTGTGAACTCTCAAAGTCCATTCTTGGTGATATGCCTCCTTCAGCAAGGCATCAGCACCTACCCAAACAGTGCCCCCAACTGGGGGGGGGCCAAGTGCTCAAAAATCTGAGACTTTAGGGGACATTTTTTCTTAAAACCACTACACAAAGTCTTGAAATGGTTAAAATCTATGAGGACCTTTAAAGTTGACTGCAAATCCAACCAACTAGAATTCTAGAATAGTTGTTCCCATGTAATGGTAAACCCACTATGATGAAGTATGTAAGTTTATTGCAGAAAGCAAACCAGAATGCTGGAACATTTGTTCCTAGGTGGCGGTAAACCCACTAGATGAAGTGGGTAAATTAGAAAAGTGCAGGAGAACAATAGCAGATCCTGTACCTTGCAGCCAAATCTCTCTTCCATTTGGGAATACCCACCCCAGCGGTTAGTGGCAGCATAGAAGAGTTAAGACTGACCGAGGTCCCTCTCTCTTAAATTATTTTCAGCCAAAGAACAATGTCTCTCCCAAGGTTGTGGGAGAATTAGTTACTGCTGCTGTCTGTGTCCAGTATGAAGGCAGTAAACACCAATGCTAGAAACACCTTCTACCCATGACTGGTCTTCCTGGGGACACCAAGACATACCTCTCCTGCCCCTGTTGGAACAACGTTCAGTCCCACTGCAGGTCTAGGGCTCTCAGCCCTTCACTGAAACTGAAGTTCAGCTTCTCCGTCTGTGCGGGCTGCTTCCCTCAGCATCTCTGCCCTCAGCATCTCGGCACTCTCTCCATAGGGGTCTTCAATGAAGAACTCCGGGTCCTGGGCTCTGTTTGCTAAAACACTTGATACAAAACAAATGGGCAAATGAAGACCCAAAAAACAATTATCAGCTTCACCTGCTTCAACTCCCATATTTTTCTGGGAAGAAACACAGCTTTCAAGAAATGAAAAAATGTATAAGTCACAAGATACATTGTTTCGTAAAGGCACCACACCCCTCTTTGATGCTCCTTTCTCTGCCCTCCTTGTGGGATTTAACACTTCACTCTTTAGCCACTCTGTCATCTTGAAGAGGTTAGTAAAGCTTTCTTAGTATGACTGAAACATACTATAGAGTAGTACTTCTTAGGGTGCTGGATGGAACAGGTAAAGTCCGTATAATTAGATTTCTTTGTAGAGTAAATAACTGAACATTTAGCATCGGTGTTAGCTAGCTTTCGTTGACAACTTGGTACACCTGGGAAAAGGGAACCACATCTGAAGGACTGCCTCTCCATCAGAATGGCCTCTGGGCATGTCTGTTTGAAATTTTCTTAATTGCCGACTTATTGCAGAAGGGCCAGCCCGCTGTGAGTGGTACCATCTCTGGGCAGGTGAACCTACAGGAGAGGTAGCGAGTGAGTCACTGAGCAACCTTCAGCTGTGGTCTCTACTTTAGTCCCTGCCTCCAGGTTCCTGTCTTTGAGTCCTCAATGAGTGAAATGTATCCTGTAACCCAAATAAACCTTCTCTCCCTGTAAATTTCTTGCAGTCATGGCATTTAGCACAGTAAAAGAAACCAAACAAGGACAGCACCAAAACCAGATGATAACCTAATAATGAGTTTATACTATAAATATTTGATGTGGAGTGGCTTTGCTTTATATATAAAACAGTTTCTCTCTTTTCTTTGCACCCATGGCTTTTACACCAAGGGATTTACATGGGGGGAGAGCAAAATCTGAGAGCCTACTAGAAACATAGCACTTTCCATATTGCTACAACAGAATGCTGGATACTTGGTAATTTATAAAGAACACAAATGGGTTCTGGGAATTCTGAATACTTGCCCCTGAGGCTCTTTCTGCTGTATCTTATGTTGCATGGGAATACGATGTCCTCGCAGAGAGAACAGAGACTTTGCTCGCAGATGAGCCCTTCTACAACATCAGTCCAGTCATGAGGTTAGAACCTCGTGGTCTATGTCCTCCCAGCAGATCCCATTCCCCAGTACATCTGCAATGGGATGAAGTTTCCAGTGCATGCATTTGGGGGACTCATTCAAACCACAGCAATTGACTAAGCTAGTAACACCTCCATCTCACTCTGAGTGACAGAGTCAGGACAGGCTGAGGACATACTTCAGGGATGTAGGCTGGAGGAGACAGGGTGAAAGACAAAAAGACAACTTTTTCAGGGACTGCTAGATCATGAGTAACTGAATAATGCCAAGTCTATTCTTCCACTGAGGGGGTCTGAATAGAAATAGGAAAGCTAGGCTGCCCATGTTCAGGTTGGATTTTCCTGTGTCTATCAACACAACTAAAGACAATGGGAATGTTCTATTGGGAACTCACCAAGACCAGCTGGCCTTGGTATGAAAAAGCCTGGGATAAAACTGGACTCGCTGAATATAGCGGACAATGAGGACGACTGAGAACTCAAGAACAAAGGCAATGGGTTTTTGATCTTACTGCATGTACTGGCTTTGTGGGAGCGTAGGCAGTTTGGATGCTCACCTTACTAGACCTGGATGGAGGTGGGAGGTCCTTGGACTTCCCACAGGGCAGGGAACCCTGATTGCTCTTTGGGCTGATGAGGGAGGGGGACTTTTTTGGGGGAGGGGGAGGAAAATGGGAGGCGGTGGCAGGGAAAAGACAGAAATCTTAAATAAATAAATAAATAAATAAATAAATAAATAAATAAATAAATAGAAAACAGTCTTCACAGACATACCCATAGGCCAACCTAATCAAACTGGTTCCTCTTCAAGACTTTCTTGTTCTTGACTCAGGATTGTGTCAAGTTGACGGTGAGATCTAACCATCACAGATGGTGTCTTAATTAATTGCTGTGCTGAAATACCATGACCAAAAACTCGGGGAGGAAAGGGTTATTTGGCTTACACTTCCACATCACAGTTAATTATGAAAGGAAATTGGGACAAGAACTCAAACAGGGCTGTAGAAGTTAGCTCAATTCAGGAAATAACCTGACTAGTTAAAAGATAAACAATTATATTTTTATTTATTATAAGAAGAAAAACTCATGAAAGAGGAACGAGAAGTCCAAGCTCAGCTGTGCCATGGGGAAACCACAGAGAGAGAGCGCCTGAGCCGTGTGTCTGTTTTTCTCCAGGTCCCAGAAGGCCACACCCTAACTTGGTCCCACCTCTTGAAGATAATTGGTTAACAAAGCTTCCCCATTACCTCCCCCTTTTGTCTAAACAATAGCCATCCAAATCCAATGCAAAACTATATACAGTAGGAACACATATCAAGTATAAAATTACAACCAACATAAACAATATTAAGCAAGGAACACATGATAAATGTTTTAATAAATATTCTATTCCAAAGAGTCTAAGTCTTGCATCAAAAATAAACTTGGCCTAAATCATAATAGGAAGGTAACTATGACTATCTAATCTTCAACTCCATCCAGTTATTACCTCTGAAGGTTTGTGTTCTTGTACAGCATGAATGGATAGTGATCTTTATCTATAATATCTTCCCCAGAAACATAAGTTTTTGGTACTGCAGGAATGTTAATATGGGTATTCCATTGCTGCAATAAGTCATGACCTCACAAATTCACTGCAATATTAGCTACATATAGCCTCAGCCTTACTCTTTGTCCTTCTGGCCCTACACATTCAACCCATCTCATGCTTTGTTTCACTTGAGATGGGGTTCCAATTCCTAGGAACTGAACATCTACCTCTTGAAGAGGCCAAATCAGATGACAACATTCTGGGGTAATGATACTTACTTCCACACCAGTGTCTTGTAAGCCTTTAATAAAAATGTCATTTATATACAGTCTTAGCTTTGGTCTTCAGTCATTTATAGAAGTCTACCAGAATATATGTTTCCTATGTCCTTCTGGAGTTTTTATTCATCCTCCACATTTATTCCAACATCCAGACCAGTATGGTTTTTACAGTAGGCACTGGATTTTTTTAATCTTCCTAGAGAGACACTTCTCCATAATAATTGGAATGATTGAACCACGTTCATCTGTGAGAGGCCCCCCAAAGAGTTTCCCAATGATATTGATTTGCCTTGTCTATCTTTTGCTGTCCTTCATTCATTGGTTCAAGGTTGGCCTTTCCCACACCTCCTACATATAGCTGAAGGCTGAGTCTTCCTATTCTTGCCATTTCTAGAGGAGACATTATTCCTAGGAATTTCTTGTCTACAATCCCTTCTCAGATATTCTATTTTACCACAAATAAAACATTTGGTATTTTGATGTTTCCTCATACCATTGGAAATTGCTTCTCCTACCCAAGCTATAGTAAGTGTCTCAACATTCATTTTGCTTTTGCCTGTTGCTCTAAAATTTTTCACTCTTCTCTCTAGTAACACTTCCAAAGCAACTGAATCCAATCTTGTGGCATTGCTTTGTTGCTTGAAGCCCATGTTTTGACCATTTCCCTAATGAAGGATGGATGTATTCCATAAGATATAATTGCTTGTTTAATTTCCTTTAGATCAGTCATACATATGGGCTCCCATGTATATTCTTTGACAACCTTAGGGTATTTGGTGTCAGATGCTCTTTCTGATGATATCACTGGAAAAGCAGGTAAAACTCTGGGTAAACTATTCCAGAGTTTTGTATGTACTGATGAGGCTACTTTTTGTCTTTGTACCTCTTGTCCCTGGTCATCAACTTCGATAAATTCCTCAGTCTTTTCAAATATTTTTACCACTGCCTATTGTAAAGTCTTGATCTCCTATCCAGTGTTCTGTTTTAATGCCCTCATTGAGGATTCCAAGGTGTGAAATCTGTCCAGTAAAGATAATGTTTCATCCTTGGACATAATTTTTATAGCACACATATTAACTTCCTGGAGAGACATTCTAGCAGTCAATCTATTATAACCCTTAGACAGAATCTGATAAATACATTCAACAATATGAATTTTCTCAGACAATGTCTCAGCACCCTCTGTCATTGACTGGATTTTATTTGTCAAATTGGTTGTATCTTTCTCCAGAGTACTAGATTTCCCTTTTAGTTGGTAATTATCAGTCTGTAAAGACTGTATCATTTCTAAAAGTGTCTCATTCTTGGCCCTATTATCAAACCACGTTTTTAAGGAGAAAATATGAAGGACAAAGCTAATCCCCAGAATCAAATAGAGGGATGTAAGAGGGAAATCATATACACCTTGCATAACATTGTACACAGTATAAGTAAAAAGTCTATTAAACTTCTGGATTGTTAAATTGTCCGTAATCTTGCCCTTTTAAATTATAAATTTATAATCTATATTTTAAATTATAAATCTTACCTGTGGTTGAGTTTGAGCTGGAATAGGTGCAATAACCATTACCTGCCAGTAGGTGTCGTGGCACACTTACAGCTGCGTGGTCGGTTTGAATCTGATTTTAGCATTAAATACTGAAAGATATGCTCAGATTAAAAACAATTATTTAGTGCAAGCCACAGACTGTGCGGTCTGCGGAAGTCCCTGACTGGTCTGCCGACGCATGAGCACAAAGAGAGCAAGAAAGCAGGGAAACCCATGTCCCATACTGGACCCCGAAGCCAGCCATACAGTCGCTGGTGACCAAGGCTCTCTGAGACATTTAAGGAGAAAATATGAAGGACCACAGCTAGCGGCTACTCATGGCCACTGCGTGAGATTTTTAAACCCAAACAAATGGCGTGGAGCCTGACGGTGGCTGGGTAGAGCCCCTGGAGCACCAAGATTCTGGGCGCCAGCTGTAGAAGTTAGCTCCATTTGGCAAATAACCAGGCTAGCTAATGGATAAAACAATTATATTTTTATTTACTACGGGGGAAAACTCACAAAAGAGGAATGAGAAATACAAGCTCAGCTGTGTGGCGAGGAAATCACAGAGAGAGAGAGAGCACCTGGGCCGTGAGCCCATTTTTCTCTGGGTCCCAGAAAGCCATACCCTAACTTTGTCCCACCTCTTGATTGGTTAACAAAGATTCCCCATCACAGGGCAGAAACCTGGAGGCAGGAGCTGATGCAGTGGCCATGGAGGAGTGCTGCTTACTGGCTCGTTCCTCATGGCTCGCTCAGCCTGCTTTCGAATAAACCCAGGATCACCTGCCTAGGACTGTCACCACCACAATGGACTGAGTCCGTCTCATTCGTCACTAACCAGACCTCATGGAGGCATTTTCTCAGTTGAAGCTCCCTGCTCTCTGATGATTCTACGGTGTGTCTAGTTAACATAAACTAGCTGGCAGAGATGACAAACTTCTATTGGGCGTATTCAAAATGCAGAGTCGTGGTCTTCTAAGATTGGGACAGGATAGGGCCAAGAAACAGAGTTTTGTATAAAGCGTAGCCAGTTGATTTTGAAACTGTGGTCTCAGAAGGCCTTTTGATACCCAAAGACTTAAGACCTTCCGGTCTAACAGCCTCAATATGCTGCACCTCCAGTTAGCACAGGCTTAAGACAGGTCCCCTCTCAATGCCAAGGTGAGCCTTTAAAACTCAGGCCATTTTAAAATTCAGTGCCATTAGTTTCAACTTGGGAACGCTGTGCCCACCCATGACAAGGTGAGATGAGACATGGTGTAAATGCAAAACGCCAAAGTGCTCGTTAGCAATCATTCCCATTGATCGCACGGTTGAGAATGCATGGGTACAGGGGATCAATTCTCTCCTATAAAACATCTTTAATGGGGCTGTAGGAAAAATTCAAATTATATCTGTGTTGTGCAATCAAAATCTCCACAGGTTAGTCCTTCACCTGGATATCACCCATTCCTCCATCCTGTCCCCTGACGTAAGCAGAGCCCTTTGGGGTCCCAGTGCTCAGCATTGGCTGCTGCTTTTGTGCATACACTACTCTTAATACTTTGCCTATGGCGTCCCATTAATCTTCAGAAGCACCCTCATGAAACAGCTTTTCCAGCCCCCCCTCCCCTAAAGCATCCCCGGTGCTGGCTTCTCTCAAAGCTTTGGTGTAGTGGCTGTGCATTCACAAAGCTCGAGGCCTTCACCCCACTCGCAGCACTGGGGATCGGATCGATGGTGTCTAGATGGTCCTCTGAGCGCTGGGTGCTTGCTACAGAGCACAGTCAGGCTAAGGGACTTGCACACTTCCAGGTCACATGACAGACAGTGATGTCTGCAAAGCCCCTTACAACAAATAAAATTAATTAATTAATACTTCCATGGCATATGAATCTTTAGAGCTTTTCATCACAATTCAAGTCGATAATCTGGTTTACTGCAATAGAAGCCAGGGAGTAGAGAGTACAGTGAAAAAAGTATTTCCCTTTTTCTGTGACCTTTTTTCCTCTGTGGGTCTGTGTGGCCAGCAAGTGTCAAAGAACGTTAGTAAACTAGGAGACTGGTCCAAGTGACTGACTATTAGGAAGAACGCTTGTAAGTTCAAACACCTCGGAAGGAAATAAAACAGTCTACACGGTGGGGTCCTTAGGAGGCAGCTTGGGTGCAATAGGCACCTATGAACACTAGGGGGCAATGTGTAACCACCATTCCCATCCTTCTCCCTGAACACTGGTAGTGAAATTTACCTGCCTTCTACCCCTCCACCCTCCAATTAAACAAATCTCTTTATTGTTTCTATGCCTCAGTCTTTGGACCTCTCCCACAAGACTTGGTTCCAGAGATGAAGCTGAAATTAATGACAGAATTGGCTGCATCAGCCTGAGTGATTCTTAATGACAAGAGAAGACTTTCTTAGCTGCATGATGGAAGCAAAGGAATCAAAGATGAGCAGACCTCTAACTATCTATGAACAGTAAGCACTCAGCAGCACCAAGTCCTGTCTGGAATATTCCGTTAGATTTCTATTCTTTTCCACTCTGTCTTTTTCTTTTGCCTTAAGGGTAAGGATTTTCAGTTTTAAGAAGTGAATGAAATGCCCAGTCCCAGTGAGGAGCTGCATCCACGTGCCATGTGCTTCCTTGTTGAGTCTCACCTGATGCCATGCCCTTCTGGCCCAGACCCAGCCAGGGGCCTCATACCTTCACTCTCCCGGGGACACTGATCCAGGGCCCTCACCCCCACTACTGCTACAGGCCCAGCTGGTGGTCACATACACACACTCTGGGTGGCTTTGACCCAGACCTCTTGCTCTGCAGTCTCTCCCGGCCCAAATCAAGCTGTAAGCCACATTCATGTTCCTACTCGGTGAGTCGGCCTGGTCCCTTCTCTTTTGCTACCTTTCCAAGCCCAGCTAGGATCCACACTGGGGGATTTCTTAGACTTCACCCTATCTGACACTACCCCGAAAATGCCCTGACAACCAGCAACCACTGAACCAGAAAACCTAGTCTCTCCAGCAAAAACTCAACACTGAGTATCTGAAGGGCTGACCTAATCACTCCTCCTATTAATCTAAAGTCAACCAAGTTTTGTCAGGAACAAAAACAAAACAAAATTTCTACTCAACATTGGCAGGATAGAATCCCATATCAGACACCCAACCAGTGAAATAGATCCACACACTCAAGTCCCACCCCGAAACCACAAACAATATAATAAAAAAAAAAAAAGACAGCCTGCCACCCTCCCCAAGACGACCAGTCCTATGGAAATGTTCACTTCAGGACGCAGAACTCAAAAGGACAATTGTAAAGATGATCAAGGAATGAATTACGTTTGAAGAGGACACAAACGAACACCTGAATGACCTTACAAATGATGAGATGAATTGGCTGAAATCAGAGAAAACACAAACAGGTGCTTTGCATCTTTTTCTGCCACCGTGATAAAACACCGCAATTAAGCCTGCTCACAGAAGGAAGAGTTTATTCAGGTCCACAGTTCCAGGGGGTGAAAGGCCATCACAGGGAAGACAGCAAGGCAGCAAGTGGCAGGCATGGGGGCAGGAGCAGAAAACCGAGTGCTCACATCTGAGCCACAAGCAGAAAGAATAAACTGGAAGAAGGCAAGGCGTTTTGATCTCAAAGCCCACCCTTGGTGACATACTTCTTCCAGCAAAGCTGCGTCACCTAAACCTCCCCCAAACAGGGTCACCATCTGGAGACCATGTTTTCAAATACTCATGACTGTGGGGCAATTTTTTATTCAAGCCATGATATACAGAAGATAGGTAGACAGAGAAACAGATGTA
Source organism: Alexandromys fortis (assembly GCF_014885135.2). Classification (NCBI taxonomy): domain Eukaryota; kingdom Metazoa; phylum Chordata; class Mammalia; order Rodentia; family Cricetidae; genus Alexandromys; species Alexandromys fortis. Next base: position 21,910,651 of record NW_026067924.1, read on the forward strand.
GTTTTAGTGGTGGGTTGATGTTCTCAGCCAAAGACTAACCTAAAAGAGAAAGGAAGGAAGGAAGGAAGGAAGGAAGGAAGGAAGGAAGGAAGGAAGGAGGGCGGAAGGGAGGGAGGGAGGGAGGGAGGGAGGGAGGGAGGGAGAAAGAAAGAAAGGAAGGAAGCAAATACAGTGTCATGCAAGTGATTACTTTTTTTGAGGTTTTGGACTGGTGGGGGTGGGGCAGCAGAAGACCCCCAAACACTATGCACTTTGGTCCTTGCTTCTGCTGGCCTATCATAAACAATGGTAAGACCTTTCTGCTGAAGACACCATGCACTATGGTCACAGGAGTTGCAGAAATGAGCCTGGTACTGACCTGAAAACCTCTTCCTTAGGGCTCTTTCTCACAGTAAGAAAACCTGCTATGAACGTTATCAGTCCCACCCAACTCTGAAGCCCATTAACCACAGCAATGACCGGACCAGTAAGACATTCCAGTAATGTCAGAGTTACACTTGTGTCTTGTGGGCAACCAACAACTATCTAATGAAACCGAAAGCCCCCTCCACTGGAGCGAACTCATGCCTGAAGCTATAAACCTAGCCTAGAACCCACAGATAGAGAAATCACAGGCTTCAGAGGATACTATCGCGTTACTAAATTAATGTCATTTCCAACTGCCCTCTAAATACTTATTTTTATACCATAGATACTTTTAGCTCTCAACAAAGTCACTTCTTTCTGTAGCAGAGAGAGACTATTAGACACATCCACAGCCAATTATAAGTGCCCTTAGAGTTCCTGGTACCAATTAAGGCATCTAAAACCTTACACCTAAGGCTCAGGGAACATCTCTTAAGACAGGTTGGAAAGAATATAAGATCCGGAGGACCAGGACAACTAGTGTAAGATAGTGTCTTCTGGACAGAACACTGTTGTTGCCGCCATGAGCTCTCAAAGCAACATGCAAAGAGCACGCTTGTCAACATGTCAATGTGAGCAGAGGAAATTTCACCAGGCCCCAAACCTAGATGAAAAGCTATAGGCAGTCAGTGACTGGTGAGAAATGGAGAACCTGTTTGTTTGCTTGTCTGTTTGTTTTTTTAGGAAGGAGCCTCTGATCTTAAATCAGATATAAACACGTGGTCAGTACTAATTGGCAAGTTGTACACACACACAAACACAGAGAGAGAGAGAGAGAGAGAGAGAGAGAGAGAGAGAGAGAGAGAGAGGGGGGGGGGGGGATAGGGAGGGAGGAAAGAGAGGGGAGAGAGAGAGAGAGAATAATTATAAAAGAAGAGATGTAAATTCAAGAGGGGTAGTACTGGAATATGAAGAGGATGATGAGCAAATGAGGCAAGTATATTATATTCTTGCATGAAATTCTCAATTTTTAAAAATTGAATCAGGGTCCCAGAAGAATAATTCTGACTCCAAGATTCCCATTCACACGAACTTGCTTCCCAGAGCACCTGATGTCAGAGGAAGTCGATTTTCTCCCGGGGCTCTTGCAGGGCCCTTCTCCTTCCCTCCCCTAATAGACTCTGCTCCTGTCTGGAAGCTTCTCCCTCACCCAGACTTTGTCTTGACCTTTCTCTCGTCCAGGAATCTGGAATCCAGACCCTCCAGGAGGACCCCTTTCTTGCTGGCTTGTTTCCGTCTGGGCAGTGCCCAGGCTGTGCCTTCACACTGGCCAAGCATGTGGCAGTGGCCAGCTAACTCCACCTCTCTTGCTCTTCGCTTTTTTTTTTACAATAGGACCAAGGATTTATTATTCCACAAATAAACTGAAACATTTGATACACTCTAAAGGGGGGGATGGGCAGGGACAAAGCCAGAATACAGCCGTGGCTATTACTTACAGCAGTTTCTTTCTACACCGCTAGTTCATCAGAGACACCAGAAACTAGACATGGCATCCTGTGCATTAACCAAATGCTAAAGCACCAACACACTGTTGTTGAGAACTTTGTTTTGATTCAATTCCAGCCACTGAAACCAGCATACAAGTTATTGCTCAGATAAGTAATCCTAGCCTACCAGAAAGGAAAAGACGTAGAGAAAGAAAAGAATAAAGACACCCGAAAGTGAAAAACTTAAAATTCCCCGATGTCGTAAGAGAGTAAGGAGAACAGTTCGGGTTGAGGGTTACTGGAATTCTGGTGCCCCTGCCGGTACATCCCAGGCAGAAGGACATGTTAATGCTGTACTTGGAAGGTACAAACTCCAACACCTTCGAAATCAGCAACCCCTGCAAAAACAGTCTGCAGTTCAAACTTTGACAACCACAAACAGCTCTTCAGAAAAAAAGCACAAAAAGTATCTTTTTTTTTTTTTCTTCGAGACAGGATTTCTCAGTAGCTTTTTGCTTCCTGTCCTGGAACTAGCTCTTGTAGACCAGGCTGGCCTCGAACTCAGAGATCCGCCTGCCTCGGCCACCCAAGAGCTGTGATTAAAGGCGAGCGCCACCACCGCCCGGCTCAAAGATTTTTTTAGTTGTTTTTTTTTTTTTTTTTCAAAGAGTTCTTGAAAAATGATCCCGCAAGGAATAGAAATGGCACCGTGTACAGGCTGGCTTGACCCCAGTCCTGTAGCTTTGCTAAGATTGAGGAAATCCTCTTTGTTGGAGTCCTGAATTACATGAAGTGTGTTTTGTTTTTACCTTCGGCTTTGTGTCCTTTGCCTCTCCGGCTCACACAGATGTAGTCTTCCTACTTGGCCATCTCTGGAGAGGAGCCAACACGGACCTGATGACCCCTCTCTGCTTTTCAAGATCCCAATTCCCTCCTTCTTGGGCATCCTGCAGCACTGGGGTCACTACAACCCCTGCCCTCCCTGGCTTTGAGGAAGGTAAAGTAGCTTGCTTCTGGTTGCCATGATTGTCCTTGGATTCGTGTTTTAAACGTTCTCCGGATACAGAGAAGGGGGTTTGAACCAAGGGAACATGGCGGGCCGCGTGGAGCAGAAGTAAATACAGGGCAAAGAAGCTTCAATCCTTCTTCGCCGTCTCTGTGGAGAGACACTGCCCACTGTGAAGTTGAGGGAACGGGTTTGCACAAGGCAGAACCGCTTTCCCCTTCAACCCAAGGCTCCCTGGGCAGGCCTCAAGCCCTGCCTCCCGAAAGGGCCTGTGGGAAGCCATACGGCTTGTGCAGAAAAAAGAAAGAGGGAGAGAAGAAACTTCTGTCTTAGAAGAGAAAAATGACACTGGGAATGTTGGATTGGCTCTCTGCGGGGACGCTGCCGGCTGTTGCTGCGCAGTAGAGATGCCAAACAGGGCCTTGACCCACCCTGTCAGCAGCAGCACTCTGGTCACCACAGATGGGCCAATCCAGCCTGTGCCTCCCGGGAATCCTTGTTTGTTTGTATTCCGTGCGAAGAGACTGGCTCATATCCAGGAGAGCCTCTCAGCGAAGCGGCGCCCCTTTAAAGCAGCTTCATACTGATCCTAAGTGCGGCATGCCTGGAATAGTTGAACCAAGACGTTCTTTCTCCTCTCCTGTAGGTCCTCGCTAACACCCAACAGGTACGATCCTGCCCGTGGGGTCCAAGCCAAGTTAAAGCCCGAACCTGTGGGCGGCGGTTCCGCGTGTCGCCGCGCGGTGGCAGAAGCAGCACAGCGACGCAAGGCAGAAAATGAGCCGCGATTCGCTGACCCGGGAGCTGGTGTGCAAAGGGTCGCCGGAAGGAGGACTGGCAGTTGTGTTCCGGGAGAGAGGAGAGTGATGGTAGCTTGTTTCGGCGATGGGTTTTGTTTTTCCTTTCTTTTGCCAACGCTGGTACCGGAAGGATTCTTCTGCCAACACCATGCAACAGGCGGTGTCGTTGGATCCAAGAGTTCTGTTACCATTGCATGCGAGGCTTAGTTGCCCAGGGAAGCTACATTCTGAAACGTGGCATCATAACCTCCTATCCACTTTCTCCCACGTTCTACAAAGCATTCGTCCCAGCTAACTCCTCTCCAAAGTCCAGTTCTGGCCCCCAAGCCCAGATTCTTTGTGGGTGTGGGTTGTGTGTCCTAGCTGTCATCGTCATTTCCTGCCCATGGGGCACAGCCCCTACTCCAGCCATGCACAGCTCTTCCCTACCTGCACCTAGATGTAGGGTGCATTTTCTAGCCAGCCGGTTCCCTTTGACTTCCTCTCCATTCTATCTTCTGAAGGTCCCCATGTCCAGTCCCAGGATTTAACTTGCTGAACTCTTCCCCTGTGTTTGGAATCAGAATCATAATGTACAGCCTGGTCCTGATGCCCGATGGTATCCTACGTGATTTATTCTGTCTCGGACATCTTGTTTATTAGATGGGCACATCGTGGTCCCACAGCTAAAGAAGAGGTGAGTGGACAGGACCTTAGCTCTCCATCTCCGGGTAACTAGCACACTTGCGTTTGCCCTCAAGGAGGGTGGCTTTGTCATCATGTTCCTCTGTGACCAGTTGTGTCTAAGACTTCATTTCCTAATCCCTGTTCTCGACAAGTGAATCTATATTCCCTGACACACACCTCTCTTGTCTCTCTGTTGCTCTCTTCTCTCACTCATTTTAAAGATGTGTGTGTGTGTGTGTGTGTGTGTGTGTGTGTGTGTGCGTGCGTGCAGGCACCATATGTCTGAGAGCCCCTGAAAGCCAGAAGAGGGCATGATATCCCCTGGAGCTGGAATTACAATTGGTTGTGGACTGCCCAGTGTAGGTTCTGGGAATCAAACGAAGGTCCTGTGGAAGAGACAGCAAGTGTTCTTAGCTGAGTCATCCCTTTAGCCCCCTTCATTCATCTTCAGAATGTTGTTAATAAAATGCGACTTTTGTGAAATTAAAGTTTAGATACAAAATGTGTAATGCATCCATCCCGTTTGCAGCCGAGCTCATAAAGGAGGTGGTGTCTATTCCCCTTTTCCCTGCATTGCCTGTTACCAGGAACTCACAATTACTCATTCTGTAAACGGAAATAGATGCAGCCAAACTCCAGTGTGAGGTTACTAAGTAAACAGGACAATTCAAAACCATGTGGCTGAGAATGTTAAATACACAGGGAACCGAAGGATTAAAAGTTACTAAGAAACATTAAAGAGACTTCTTTGACAATACCCCAATAGAGGCAAGTTCCATGGCCCTGGCCCTAGCATATTCCTGTCCCCTCGGGGCCAGATGGAAGAATCCAAGGATCCAAGGAACTTTCTCTAGTTTTCAGAGAATGGGGGACCTCATTCTCTTTCCGTGTGCCCCTGCGGCTGGTTTCAGTCTGTATGCTAATAATGACAGTGTCTTTCTCTGCAGGCTGTGCTTGGACAGGCTCTTGCCAAAGCCTCGTTTGCATGATTCATTCCCACACCCTGGGCTTAGACTTGATAATATCTACACCTAGCCAAGACTTTCCCCAGCAATTGTAGCAGGAGAGCTAAAAAAGAAGCTGTTTCTTCAGATAATTCTGATGGTGAGCTGGGGTAGTAGAGGCCACCATTTCTCCAGCCAGGATGAACCTGTCTGAAATGAAGGGCTGAGAGATGGAGTTTGGACCAGGTTTTGATGGGGAAAAATAGCATGTCAAGAAGAGCACTAACGGATCACAATCAAGTTTAATTGTGGTTTTGAAGCCATCTCAAACATCTGCATCCTAAAGGAGCCATGTGCCATGCTTCTGTGAGAATATTCCACCCGGCACACAACTCATCTCGTTAGCCTTTACGATCTCCAGTGGAGCTAAAAGCGCCAATCAGAGAGAACCTGTTATTTGGAGGAAGCTATGACAAACACCCAGTACCTTGCTTAGATTTTTGCCACTGCGTTTTCAAATATCAGTGTGTGCCCCGCTATGGTAAATTGGCTCAGAAAGTTCAGTTCGCTTGCTCAGGGTTATAGAGCAAGTTCACAATAACAGTCGTTAACAGCCAAGCGCTTGCATGCTGTGGGATCTGAGACTCAGGCTCTGCATGGATCATTCATCTTGTCCTCACAACAAGCCGACAGCGAGAGTTCATTTATCATCTGAACACATCCCTGTCTGTCTCCTGCAGAGCCCAGGAACTGAACTGGAGCCACCTACGGAGTTTGACCTGGACTCAGTTCTTTCTGAAGGCTGCGCTCTTTTGACTCCATCTTTCCTGCGTAGCCTTCAACTTCACTGCACATTTTCCATGACTGCCAACTTTAGAAACGGCCATCACGCACTCGGTAGCTTTTGTCCACTTCTGTATCTCATGCTCCACGTGAGAGTTGTTAGGAGTTTACAGATAGGCAAACGATGTTGGGGGGAGGAGGGGCAAACTTTGCCGCCTCCCTTTTATGTCTGAGAATCTGGAAGCCGGAGACCCACAATGAACAGCGTCTCAGAAGGAAAGACAGCGTGTTCACACACACATAGGAGCACTCAAGAATGAGGCCCTCGTTGTTTAACCAGAAGTAAAGGCTAACGTGCTAACAAAAGGGCTAAAGGCAAAAACTGGGTAAATGGGAATTGAATGATGTTTGCTAGCATTTTTCTCTCAGTGTCCCAAAGTCAGAGATCAGTTTCTTCCCTGACTCAAGAATTCTCACACGGTGTGGGAGGAAGGCTGAAGCCCCTGACTCTCCTTTAGACAGAGACTTTCGAATGAGACTATGTGTTACTATTGCCGGCATACACCATTGGTTTTGTTTGGTTGGTTTTGGTTTTGGTCCCTTTGAAAGACTTCTACTTTTCCTACATTTCAAGCTCTTCAAGACACTTCAGACAAGAGTCTGGGCTGAGTGCTGTAGAGAGAAGGAACAAAGTAGAGCCTGAGAGATAAGAGGTCTGTACCGGAAAGAAGAGCACAGATGAGAGAGAAAAGGGAAACCAGAGATGAGGACCGGAGCACAGCGGTCTCTGAGTGCGGAGGACAGCCAGCGGAGAGGTCTCGCTGGGCTGAATGGGCTTCTAAATAATGAAGCAATGTCCCTAGACAGATGGAACAGTTTGGTTGATTCCCAGTTTTCCCTTTTAAAGTCTCACTTTAACTTTGGGAAATTTAATACAATTCTGGAAGCGTATATACTGTTAGCATTTTGCCTGTATGCATGTGACCTAGAGAAGATTGTACATCTTTTTTTTTTTTTTTTTTTTTTTTTTTTTTTTTTTTTTTTTTTTTTTTTTTTTTTTTTTTTTGGTTTTTTGAGACAGGGTTTCTCTGTAGCTTTGGAGCCTGTCCTGGAACTAGCTCTTGTAGACCAGGCTGGCCTCGAACTCCCAGAGATCCACCCGCCTCTGCCTCCCGAGTGCTGGGATTAAAGGCGTGAGCCACCACCGCCTGGCTAATTGTACATCTCTTATTGGGCAATGTTTCCTGTGTTGTTGAACCTGTATAATTATGTTTTAACACTTCTGTCTCATTAGAATTTTAAGGTTTTTAGTGGTTCTTTCAGAAATGCTAAAATTAGCCTGAAATCAATATTTTAATAAAGCTTGATTTGGGGAAAAGCAGGTGTCAATATATCTATATACAAAATTCATGCAACATATTTGTGTTGTATAACAGCAAAATGTCAGAAATACCTCAAGGTTTGCATTATGACTACATAGTATCACAGGTCACCATAAAACAATACGTCGTTATCTCTTTAAGCAAAGTGACAAAAATATTTTAAAAATAATTTTAGGAGGTAACATGGTTATAAAAATTTAGAAACTGTCTTATAAAATGAGGTAACTCAGTCCTCTTGGGCACCAACTAAGTCTGTGTGACAAGGAATTATTATAAAAAATAAAATCAGTGTTTGTGGTGGTGAGACAAACATATGGACACCCAGAAAAATGTAATCTTGTGGTCTGAGGTCTTTGATGGAGAAGCAGAGCATCCCAGAAGCTCAGAGTGTTTATTACATAGAGTTGAGCAGGGAGGAGGAGCTATTGAAATATACATGAGCAAGGCCGTACTAGTAGTAGTAGTAGTAGTAGTAGTAGTAGTACATACAGGTAAACAAGGAGGCAGGGTTAGTAAACACAGCTGAATAAGTATTAGCTAATCTCAGAAGGAGTAAGCTACAGGAGAGCATGCTTCAGACCATAAAAACTCCAGGAGAAGATGCTAAGGTGGACATTTTCTGTATGTACCGTGAACATTTGCATTCAGCCAGAGGAAGGCTTTGCCATATCTCTGGGTCTCACCTGGGAAAGGCTTAGCCAGTTTCTCATGGTCTGAGGCGTTGTGGTCCTTGACATGGTTGTGACAATGCCAACAACATACATCCACTTAGGACTTCACTCTCTCCCTACATCTGTCCATTTTCTTGAAAATCATAGAATTTATTCTTTTTATAGTTTATTAAAATTCGACTGCATATATTTTAAAATCAGTCCGTCTCTTGGTGAATGTCTGGACTGATGCCGAATATTGGCTATTTTATAAATAGTTCTGTAATAGATGGAGAATGTGAGCATGTGAGGTGTGCTAACTTAGAGTCCTTTGTTAATACCTAAGAGCTGCCTACATTTTCATTGATCTTTGTGATTTCTTTTTCTTATAATTCATTTCAGTCATTAGTGACCTTAACTTGCATAGAAGGTTGGACATGAGCAGCTGTGTTGTGACATTTTGTTAGATACCAGCACTCTATAGAGGACAACATAGTTTATAATCCTTCTGTGTCACAATGTCTATGTATTTCTTTATAATTTTTAATATAGCTAGAAAACCCTATAACTGAACCCAAATATTTTTAGTCTCCCTGTAAAAGGAAAAAGTAAAAAAAAAATGTAACTTTAGATTTATGTCTATAATAAATATTTTAACAGTTCCTTATCTGGAAATGATCTAAATTATTTACTAAATATCTACTAGTTGGCATAAGTTTAAGATTGGAAGTCATAAATATATTATGAGAATTATTTTGAGCACACAAATTATGAAATGGTGATTATTTAAAAGTCCATTAATATAAACTTAATTCATACTTTAACTACTACACTTAGGCTATTCATGAAAATCCAATTAGATATTAAAAACACAACTTGCATCATCTTAAGTTTGTGCCTGCTGTTTTCATAACACATAACACATGCATCTGAGGAAATCTGCACAGCCCTGAAGAACCCAACACGCTATTTTGGGGGGAATGAGGAAGTCCTTGAGCCTTTTGTTGAGTTTTGAATCCCTGATTAAGGGGAATCCACCACTGCTGATATAATACGACAATCAAACCAAATTAATAAATCCAGGTTTAATCTAAGCAAAGCACTCCTGGGTGGCCCCAGGGAAGTCAAGAGAACCACAAGGAGAACCCACAAGGTGAGGACTTTTAATGCCCAGTGGGGTGGGCTGACAATGGCAGGCTTTTTCAGGAGTGGAGTCTGGGCTGAGGCAACTCCAGGGATAGGGCCTGGTGCTTGGTACCCTAAGGTGGGACCTGAGCTGGATTCCAAATATCTTTGGGATAGGAAAATAGCTGAATGCTGTAAGCAGAGTGATGTGGACATCCAGTAGGGGCTTACAAAAAAGTAAGGCTGAGACCTATGAGGAGAGTAACAGCCCAGCTTGAGAGGTGGCAGAGGGGGAAAGCACTGGCAACTGGGTGTGAGACTATGGCACTATTTTGGTGACCTCTGCTCTTTTCCTAAGAATTTGCCTGAGCCTAAATTGAGAAGGGATGGATTAATTTAGTTGTGGGAGGAGATCAAAACAGCCTAATCACAACCGCTCTGTTGTGTGGTTATTAGCGATCACTTTTATGAATGTCTACAATGCAAAAGAGGAAGTGGGGCTAAAGGAAATAGAAAACAGAAAACATACAGCTTGGAGAGAAAAAGAGAACCAGGAAATGTGATGTTGGAGCTCAGGCTGACAGCTAGTAGGAGATCCAGGTGAGGCCTGATCTGCACTGGAATAAAGGGAGGGGTGCCATTAGGACAAGACCCCACCCAGCTAACCTTTCATCCTGTGAAAAGGCCTAATGAATTTTCTTCTCCTAAAAAAAGAACCAAAACTGCAACAAAAGTGACCTAAGGGGGCAAGGTTTCACCCACACTTGGGAGAGTCATCCTTGTAGAGTCAGGAAGGGTACTAGAGTGAAGGAATTGTAGAATATTCCACCTTGGCTATGGAGAACCATTGAGGTCAAGTGATCTGTGGCAGGACGGTCCTTGTCTGAAAGCCCTGTGAGAGACAGCAGAAATCTGGGAGCATGATTGTGTTGGCAACCTCAAGATGTTCATGGTGTTGATGCCATGGGAGATACACCAAGAAGAGAGGCACGTAGGAAGACAGCTGGCTCAAGAGAGAGATGCTGGTTTTATGTTACAAACAGCAAAGCAGGAAGGGCAGACGTGGAACTGCAGGATTTGGAGTTTGTCCTGCTGGGTTTGGGACTCACTTTTATCCAGTATTGCCTTACTGTGCCCTGATTTCTCCCTTTTGGAATGGTAATGTATATTCTGTGCCTTTGTCTGTGGGAAGCGTTATGATTTATGGCAGGGGTGACCCTGGCAAGTTTCATGGCAGGTGTGAGGCTGCTGGAGGTGGGGGACAGACAGTTATGCCATGCAGGGAGAGCTTGGGTGTGGAGAGTTATTTACTGGGTATTAGGAGGGTGTAAGGGCAGGGGGGTTATGGAGAGGAGAGAGAAAGAGAAGAGGAGGGCAGAAGGGGGGGGGGGTAAAAGGAAGGTGGTAGGAGGAGGCAGAGGATGCCTCTTCAGAAGAATGGACAGAGAGGGAGAGAAAGGAAGAGAAGAGGCTCCAGATCAGCTTGTGATTGGGAGTAGGGGGAACTTGTCTCTTAAAGAGACAGGGTACCAGGTGATAGGGCAGGCCAGCAAAATCATAATTACAACAGGAAGCATGTGATTTGCATTTTGAATTTACAGAGGGACACAATTTAGAGATTTCCGTGAGGTCCAGAAGAAACTTTGGACTTTTAAATAATGGTGAGACTGAAAGACTTGGGAACTTGAGGAGTATGACTGAATGCATTTTGCAGTTTGTTGTATATTTTACTCTTTCAGGAGGCCTGCTAGCTAGCTCCCAAAAAAATCACACACAGAGGCTTATTTTTAATTACGAATGCCCTGTCTTAGCTTGGCTAAGTTTTTTGCCAGCTTTTCTTAAATTATCCTGACTACCGTTTGCCTCTGGCATTTTTCTTTTTCTTACTTTTGCATATCTTCCTTTCACTCTTATTCTGGTTGGGTGGCTGAGGGGCTGGGTGGCTGGCCCCTGATGTCCTCCTCTCCTTGTTCTATGTGCTCCTTCTTTTCCTCATTCCTCCTTCAGTTTAGACTCTCTGCCTGCCAGCCTTGCCTATCCTCGCTCCTGTCTTGCTATTGGCCAATCAGCTCTTTATTAAACCATCAGGTGTTTTACACAGGCAAAGAATCACAGCTTCACAGAGTTAAACAAATGCAGCATTAAAAAAAGCAACACACCTTTACATCATTAAACAAATGTTCCATAGTATAAACAAAAGTAACATACCTTAAAGTAATATTCTTCAACATCAGTATGATACAGTAATATAACTATGGAGGCCAGGGAGTGGAATGTGATGCCCCCAATAAGTCTCAGGCATTTGAGTACTTGCTACCCAGTTGGTAGAATGGTTTGGGAAGGAGTATGAGGTGTTGACTTGTTGGAGGAGGTGTATCATCAGAGGCAGGCTTTGAGGTCACAGTGTTTTCTCTGCTTCCTATCTGGGGATTGGGATGGGAATTTTTAGCTGCTTTAGCACCATCTCTGCCTGACTGCTGCCATGCTTCCCAGCCACATGGTGATGGACTCTAATCCCTCTGGAACTTTAGGCCCCAAACAAACCATTCTTCCTGTAAGTTACCTTGGCTGTTATGTTTTATCATACCAAGAGAAAATTAACTTACACTTCTGTCTTAGTCCTAAATCACTCATTAAGAGAGGAATAATGAAAAACTCACTAATTAATGTAAAAGTTGGTCCTTGTGTTTATACTGCTCTATAATTTGATATGAAGTTTGCACTGCCAGTAGATAAATTGAGGTTACCTGCTCAGTATAAATGCCAGCTTAAACTTACCTTCTTTTCTGCTTTTCCCTTTTACAGACTAAAGATATTTGGGCGTCTCAATAGAACAGCATCTGTGGATGATGTTCCTAATGAACAATGTTTGTTTTCCCATGAGAACTTCTCCTCTCGCCCTTTCTCTCCATGTGAGTTGGTTCCTGTCTTAGTCAGGGTTACTATTGCCGTGATGAAACACCATGACCAACGCGCAACTTGGGGTGGGGGGGTGGTTTATTTGGCTTGTACTCCCACACCATTGCTCAGCTTGAAGAAAGTCAGGACAGAATTTCAAACAGGACAGGAATCTGTAGGCAGGAACTGATGCAAAGGCTATAGAGAGGTGCTGCTTACGGGCTGATTCCTCATGACTTTCTCAGCTTATTTTCTTATAGAATCTAATGTACCTACAAATATTCTCCATTCCACTGGTCCCCCAGATCAGTTTCTCTCCACCCACCAGGTCCCACTCAATATTTCTTGCAGCCACTTATGAAATAACCATTCTGAGGCCTAATAATAATTACATACTCTTTGGCCTATTAGCTCAGGCTTCTTGTTAACTAGCTCTTACATCTTAAATTCACCCATTTCTATTATTTTATATATTACCACAAGGCTCATGATTTGTTACTTGTTTCTTAGACAGCTACATAGCATCTCCCTGTCCGTGCCTTCTTTCCTCCTCTATCTCTGCTTGGATTTCCTGCCTTACTATATTCTGCTTTGCCATAGGCCAAAGCAGCTTCTTTATTAACCAATGGTAATAAAACATATTCACAGCATAGAGGGGGGAATCCCACATAAACCTAGGACCACCAACCCAGAGATGACCTCACCCACAATAGGCTGTGCCTTCCCTCATCAATCACTGAGAAAATATTCTACAGGTTTGCTTACAGCATGATCTTATAAAAACATTTTCTTAGTTGAGGTTTCCCCCTTTCAGATGCCTCTAGTTTGTATCAAGTTGATATAAAACTAGCCAAAACTGTCCCTATATATTCATATAGAAATATTTATGTAATTGCTTATTTCTTTCTAAGCTTATGAAAATAGAATTCCTTAACAAATTTTATTAGCTAATTTGGAGCACCACCCAAAAGCAGGACAATATTGCAGGCCCATAAATTATATTGTTATAAACATATAGATAGACAGATACAATTGAATTGTTTTCATCCTAAAATTTGAGCCCCAAATCCCACATTAAGAGAAGAATGCAGAACTCCCATTACCACAGTAGTTGTAAAAGACCCCTGGAGTGGGGATACTCTCACTCAAGTCTCGGGATAATCGATTCCCCAGGAAGTCACAAGAGACCGTCCTTGCTGCAATCACATGAGGTTTATTGACAGGACAGGAACCAGTGCGCTGGGGCCGAAATTCATTTCCCATGCAGGGGTACAGAGTTCAACGCCGAGTAGCTGGGATAGGGGGTATTTAGGGGAAGAAACCACAACCCAAAGGGGGTAGGGAGGGAGTCATTGGAAAATTCCAAAAATACCAGTAATCATTGGAAAATTCCAAAAATACCACTGATAATCGCAAGGTAACTCCCCATTTCTCAAGATTATAATCTAACTTTATCATCAGCTAGTTCCTCCAAGAGAGTCACTGAACCAGCTAACCTAGATTTTTGGTTCTTCTCTCCCTGCTAGATATTTGGCTTATTTTTTCTGCTAGATTTTTGGCTCTGTTCTTTCTGCTAGAGGGGTCTGGATTTATCTGGGTCTTTCAGTTGGTCCTGACTTTGCATCACTTTATAATTTTATATAAATTTTCATCCCAGTAGACGGGATAAATTGAGGTTACCTGCCAAATATGAGTATTAAAACTTTCCACCAACGTCTGTATTTTTTCTCTGCCTTGGCATATACTTTTATTAGAGATCTGAATGGAGGTTTGGAAGAGAGACTCAGGATGCATCAGATAGCTCCTTGGATAGTCTCTAGGCATGTATGACTCCTCAGTCTCTCTATTTGGAATCAAATTATCCTTTCAAGACCCACATACTTGCTTTTAGGGTCTCAAGAGCTATGAAGGGGAAAGGGTGGACTCTTAGCTTCACACTGACCCTATGGAACTGGAGACTGGAATGGGAGGGGAAAGGTCTTAGAAAAACTCTCTGGGAGAGTTAACTGAATAAAGAAGCCATTGAAATTCCAAATTACCCTTAATTCAGCCATGTCAACAAAAATAAAATAGATGATGACTTCAGAGTGTAGACCATCAGTGAGATTTGAGGAAGTAGGGTTCCTGTTGAAGTTTGCAAGAGGGTAATAGGACCAAATAGGGAGATCTGAGAGACCTTGAAACAAAACATTGATAATTAAAGCATGGGCAGAGGAAAAAAGTCTCTAAACCGTTTCCCTTGTGCACATCCTACTTGTTGCATGGACAAGCATTTTTGTAACTACTATCTTGCATCCTTGCCAAAAGTCTGGAGCCCCAGGATATAAACCTGGCATTCAGCTACTGGTGGTACTGATAGTGTAAAAATGTCAGCCCACATCAGGGCTTTATCAGAAACTTGGGATCTCAGAGCTTCAGGCACATCTTGATCCAGGACCTGTTTGTTTTCAAGAAGAAATTCCCATTTGTAGAATGAAGACTGACCTTACTCTTGGCTATTGGGAGAGAGGTTCTACCTCTGCCTCCAACTGTCCCAGTAGCAGGACTACTTTACTATTAAAAGATCATAGAGTCACATGTGAGTTCATATCAGTGATATGATCCACAGTGGCCATGTAGATAGCATCACAGTAGGGCTTGGCTACCAGAAGACCACATATGTGCTTGGGAGGTTAAAACATTGAGCTGGCTTTATTTCTACAGAAAAGCCAGAACTAGGAATTTCATTAGATCACGTGGCCAGTGATTTAATCAGTTATATGTAAATAATAATAAAACCCCACTAAACATCTGCAAAACAAAACTAAGTGAAGCCCTCTAGTTGGTGGACACAGTGATGTGCCCACAAGGAGACATACTCTACAAGGAGAGGACTTTTTCCAACCTTGGCCTACATGTCACTTCAGGCTGTCACTTAGTAGTCTTCGAAATGAAATTTGACACAAGGATGGTGCTGCTCTAAGTTCTGTGAATAAATCTAGAAAACAGTTAACTCTACAAGATCATCAAAACTCCTGAATTTGCAGCTTTGGGGAAATGTCAATGAACCAGGGACACCCTAAACTTGTGGCTTCCGTCTGAACTTTAGGCAGCCTTTGGATAACTGAGTTCTTAATTTGTGGGGTCCCCACTCATGCTGTTTTCCAGGTGGTTAGTATCAGAAGTGAACTGCAGAACATCAGTGGGGTTGACACCATAGCAACCCCTTTCTTTATATGTTTTGCATTCTTTCTTCAGAGAAAACCCCTGTGACTGAATGAAGCTAGGATTTTAGTGCATGCGGTTGGCAAGGCTCCATTAGAGTCAGCTTGTTTTTGAAAACTTAGCTTTGGCTGAGTGTTATATCTACTTTGATTTAGAACAGCCTCAGAATGCGTTTCAAACTATTTGGAGTCATCACCATGCTGGAAGCTTTTGGATGCTTTGGTGGAATTGTGCAAAGAGATATTAAATGATTCAAAACTTTACAGCAATTGAAGAAAGCCTGGCTCAAGTCAACTGAAAGTGAAGACTGTTACTTAAACTTCTGTATTGTAGACCAATGTGGTACTTATTCTTCATCCTATGCTTTGAGGATACATTGTAGAGGGTGTTTTTTTTTTTTATTGAACCCTCAGATGAGGCAAAGGCAGGTGAAAAAGATCTTAGCTGTTTCCTCAATTCAAGGAGCACCATTGATCTAAGCTTGAAGACAAGGTAGTGTGGACAGGGCCTTTGATTTTAGTATAAACATCAGGGGAAAGTTTATCATAATGTTCCATAATTTCAGTTTTGGAAGGACTTGGGTCAAATGGAAAGTGTCAGGGGAGCTGAGTTCATGGATACCACAATCTCTTAAGACTAAAGTGAGTAAGAATAGCTAAGCATGGATCTGTAGCATCACTCCTAGAGACCCCAAAGAATCTAGGTACAGTAGAAAAAAAATCTCTCATTCAGAATATAGACTGTCTCAGAGCTGTGGCATACATATTCTTTTTCTTGTCTCCCATTTGCTACTTACTAAAAAAAAAAATTACTGCTGAACAATGTAGCCAAGTATAATTTGGGTAAATATTTGTGATCATAAGAAACATCTTTAAATGAAGACACAAATACTTCTTGCCTTAACTCACCACCGAGGACCCCAGTCACAGACTTATCTTGGTCATAAGCAGCTCAGGGCTTTTTTTTTTTCTCTTCTCCCCAGATCCCTGGCTAATCTCCAGCTCCAAGCATCAGCCAGTGAGGAAGAGAAGGGAGGTAGCTGGCTGCTTGTTTCCAGCTAACAGCAATGGAATTCCTTGGCCTGGACATAACAGTAATTCCCTGCCAGCTGGCTGTGTACCCTTCCTCTGGGAACTCAGTGAATCACACCTCCACAGTGCATTTGGCTCCTACAAGCCCGGGAGGGTTGGAGCCTTGCGTCTGCCAACAGCGAGGAGCTGAGGCCCAGTTTCTGAGCCTGGATCATGTCGGGCCCCTGGAATTTCTTTTTTTTTTTTAATATAATTTTTTATTGAAAAAAAAAAAAGATTTCCGCCTCCTCCCCGCCTCCCCTTTCCCTCCCCCCCTCCCTTTTCCCCCCTCCTCCCTCTCCTCCCCCCCTCCCCCCCCTCCTCTCCCCCTCCCTCTCCAGTCTGAGGGGCAGTCAGGGTTCCCTGCCCTGTGGAAAGTCCAAAGTCCTCCCCGCTCCATCCTGGTCTAGGAAGGTGGACATCCAAACTGGCTAGGCTCCCACAAAGCCAGAACATGAAGTAGGATCAAAACCCAGTGGCATTGTCCTTGGCTTCTCAGCAGCCCTCATTGTCCGCCATATTCAGAGAGTCCGGTTTTATCCCATGCTTTTTCAGTCGCAGTCCAGCTGGCCTTGGTGAGCTCACAATAGATCAGCCCCACTGTCTCCGTGGGTGGGTGCACCCCTCGTGGTCCTGACTTCTTTGCTCATATTTTCCCTCCTTCTGCTCCTCCTTGGGACATTGGGAGCTCAGTCCGGTGCTCCAGTGTGGGTCTCTGTCTCTATCACCATCCATCTCCAGATGAAGGTTCTATGGTGATATGCAAGATATTCATCAGGATGGCTATAGGATAGGGTCATTTCAGGTTCTCTGTCCTCAGCTGCCCCAGGAACTAACTGGGGACATCGCCCTGGGCACCTGGGAGCACCAAATCTCTTGCCAACCCTAAGATGGCTCCCTTAATTAAGGTGTGTGCTTCCCTGCTCCCCTATCCGACCTTCCTTTATCCCAAACATCCCGTTTCCCAAGTTCCCCCCAACCTCCCCTTCTCACTTTTGGTTTCTAGAGATAAATAAAGGTCAGTGAGTCTATAATTTGATCTCCTAAAGAAGCTAAATAAGAAGGTGATCCCAAAGAAAAACATATAGCTATCCTCCTGATTATGGGAAGTAGACAAGATTGCCGGGCAAAAAATGGGATCTTGGGGGAGGGGGGGGGAGGGAGGTAAGGGGAGATGGGGAGAGAAAGAGAAAAGAGAAAAGAAAAGAGAAAAGCCCCTGGAATTTCTGAGTCCAGGAGGTTTCCCAGCTGCAGGGGAAGAGTGCTAATTCAGAAGCAGGGAGCATTCAAGCTGGACCAGGCCGCTCTGCTCCTGGAGAACGTGCTCTCCCTGTCTCTCCTAGAAGCAGAGGGTCTCACAGGTAGGCAAGAAAAGAAAGCAGGGACTCGGCTCCCACCTCTCCTCCTTAATGACCTTAGAAAAGGTCTGTTTTGTAAGCTGGTAGGGCTTAGCAAAACACAAGAGCGGGCTAGAAATATAGCTACATGCTTATGTAGGGCTTTTATTTGAAATGGTTTGGAAACTGAGGACCAAGAGGACCATGACTACTGAGATACACCTTGTATCCCCCTGCAGGGGAAGCACACATTCCGCGACCGGACCTTTTCCAAAAGCAGGAACTCAATCAAGTTTTAGCTGCGTTTAGTTGCGAATCATTCTTTAGCTGGCCCTTGAGAAGGAAGCCCTATAAGCAGTGTGGGAACCATCCTTACCACCCACAAACATCACTTTGGTCCCACTTAAAAAAAAAAAAAAACAGCAGCCAGCCTCATGCCCTAAGCAAGGCGAACAGCTGAGATTGACTCAATGCTGCTCCTTGCATGTATGGTTCACTCACTGGCCAGACCAAATCTCACTTCAGGTACCCATACAGCCTCCTCAAGCAGAAGGAGCAAGGCACAGGTGAGAAGGGTGAGCTGAGCCCCGCAGAGCTGTGGCAGGAGGGGAAGCAGAACCGCCCAAGAGGAAAGCAGCTTTCTTAGAGTATCCCTGCAATGTGGGAGAAGTAACTTACAGGCACCGAATCACGGGATTATGCCCCAAGTTTTTTGCGGACTTAACTAGTTGTCTCCGGCCCTGTTCTTCCCAGTGCTGCCATGCAGGAGGCAGGCTGTATGGTTGTATGCTCTTCGGGCCTGCTGCCCTGCTTGCCTTTACAGGGAAGAACTCAGCTTGAAGGGCACCCCCTTCACTCTGATCCCCATCGGTTCCTCTTTAGCCCCTACCACTGGCCATCTGCCATCATTACCAATGGGATTTTAAACACTTCCCCCAAAGAGATAACAAGAAACAAATCTTGCCTGCCAGACCCACACTGTTTCATGCTGTTTTCTACTGCTTCCAATTCCGTCTTCATTCTCCATTCATTCCAAAGCTCCAGTTCAAGTTCAGTGGCCTTCCAGACACCTTGTGTGCTTTCTGTCCTCACAGGTCTAAGCTGCCTTTGCCACTACTCAACTGCTATCCAGCACATCTCTCAGAGCTGGCCAGAATCCCATAGCCCAGGACCAGTATGCTGTCTTAGGCATGCACATAGGTCTGATACTTTTTCTGCTTGCTTTAACACCAACTTATGCCTTTTGTTTGTTTCTTTTCTAGTGGCTAATTAAGAGTTAAGTCCCTTGCAGCAAGGAGAGGAAGGGAAGAATCAAGGGGAGGAGGAAGTAGAGAAAGAAACAGAAACAAGAATAAGAAAACCCACTCTCTTAGGACACACTCTATACATAGCTGCCAAGTCTGCATTTCTCCACCTTGGACTATGCGGTTATTTTTTATTTTTAGGAGATTTGTGTTTTCCTCTCATGATAATTAGTTTGGTGGTGTTTTCTCTTCACATTGGGAACATGAAGTAATGTCTCAGCCCTGAGCGGCATCTTAGCATCTTATGTGGGATGAAATGTAGCATGCTGTTGGAACAAGTCACAGAATTCATCTTTGAATCATTTGTCATTCGAGTCCCTGCTCTGAATCTCCTTTTCAGCCATTTCTCTAAAAGGAAGAGATTTCTGGCATCGAACCCAGTGTCTTGACCCAAATGCTGTTTCTAACCATATTGACCTCTTCTTTCCCTTTCTCACATCTCTCTTCTCTTCTGCCCAGTCTCTCCACTGTGTGTTGCAACTCTCTTGGGACCAAAGATTACTGGGTTCTGGTGGGGACATGTTGTCTTGTCTGTTAAGGTTGGTTTTTGCATTAGTGTCTAGGCATCTGGAGTGGTGATGATTGAGGTGATTCTAGGTGTTGCTATCTGGTCTTATCTTTATTAGCTGTTCCATTCCATGGATTTTAGGGAAAGTGTGTTGACTGTGGGTTCCCTGAGACAGTGCTTTCTTCAGTGGATGGGTGGCAGAGACACTAGAGGTGGGCTAGGAGATAAGGCGAAGAGGGGCTGTGGGAAAGTGCTAAGGGGATCGTGGCCACACCCAGAGGCAGAGTTCCCAGGGAGTTGGAGGTATGGTGAGAGGAAGGGCTCCTATTAAGCAGGTTGAAGACAAAGAATAATCTGGAGACACAGGCATGAAAGGTCTAGGGGGATGCCAGGTCTGTACTGAGAGTTGTCTCAGTGAATGGATCATGGGAGGAGGGGCATCTATAAGCATTTGTTACAGGGTTGGGGGTGGAAATAGGGATTATAACGGACATCACCCAGTCCCAGCCTAGTTTGATCACTGAAGGTCCCAGGTAAAAAGTGTTCTAGGTATCAGGGGCTGACACAAGGAAATGGGAACAGGCTGAGAGGATCCACAGGAAGGACAAAGGGAACTAGTAACTCAGCTACAACCCTTGGAATCTAAACAGTCACCCGACTGCATGATAGGCTGACTCAACAGTGGCACAAACGTTGTGGGAGCAACCAACCACTTCTGACTGGACGTAAGGCCGGATCTCCAAGGTGGGAGCTATTCCCAACACTGCTAACACAGAACAGACACCTCTTATGCAACCCACCTTCCTCCTTTTCATTAGCAGCGCTTTCCTTTTTATTCTGGCAAGCTGGACGATACACATCTTTTTGAGCTGATAATTCCTATCTGGACAGAGGATAAATTCATGCTTTCTTATTTTTTCCTGAATTTATTAGGACATCTTTTGCGAGAAGTCTAATTGTGAAAGCATCTTTTGGAGCAATGGGATTTTCTTAGGGATCAGGAAGGCATACTGAGATTTCTGTGTGCCTATGCTTTAAGGGGTGCTCTGATCCTATGACTTGGGATACCCAGTCAGCACCCTCAAGTTTTCCAGCAACAATAAATTGGCTGTTGGCTTCCAGGATGTGCTGTAGCACGATTGATTAAGAGACAGATACTGGGGTTCAACCTGAAGGTCAGAAAAGCAAAACAGACAGCCACTGGCTCTTACATCTAACTTAGTCTAAAATCATGATCCTGTCTCTAAGAATCCTCAGAATGAAACTGTGTCTGAGAGCTGTCTCCTGCCATCTTATATTCCTCTTTAAGGCTGGGATTAAAGGTGTGCACCACTACCACCCAGTTTCTATGGCCAATTAGTGTGGCTCCTGGGATTAAAGGTGTGTGTGACCACTGCCTGGTCTAGAAGCCTGACCAGTGGGGCTTTCTTACTTTCAGACCGTCAGGCAAACTTTATGTATTGAAATACAAATGAAGTATCACTCCAGTGTGCTGCTTCTGACAACAGAGAATAGAGATATCTGACGGTAATGTGTAGAGCTATGGATAACTGGCTAAAACAGCAAACAAGACAAATAGTTTTCTTTAACTGAAGCTAGTCATTAAAAGGCACACAAAAGTATGCCTTCAGGGGCTGGAGAGATGGCTCAGTGGTTACCAGCACAGGCGTTTCTTCCAGAGAACTGAGGTTTGATTCTCAACACCTACATGGTGGCTCATGACTGAATGCAACTCAAGTTCCAGGGGATTCGATGCCCTCTTCTGGTCTCTGTGGGTTCCAGACATGCACATGGTGAACATATATGCAGGCAGAACACTCAAACACATAGACTAAAATGGAAATTTAAAAAAAAAAAAGTAAATCTTTATCATGGCAGACTTTTCCAGTTGTGTTAGTCTATCTCTAGGTAAAAGGACAGCATATAAAAGGGAGACAAGTTGTTAGGTGTGAAACCCCATTGTCCTTCCAGAGTTGGACAAAGCAGTGAAAATTAGAAACAAAAGGACCATTAGCATGTTCTGTACAGCCCTGTGTATGTACACATCTCACACTGCCAGTGAACGAGCCAGCATTTTCATCTCCATCTAGTGAGTGAATGCAGTAAATCCAACTTGTGTGATTCCTATTCTTGTCAACCTGACTACATCTGGAATTAACTAAAACCCAAATGACTGGACATGCCTGTGAGGAATTTTTAAGTTAAATTATTTGAAGTGGGAAGACATATTTCTAATCAGGATCTCCCCCCTCCCCCAGATCTTTTGAGGTGGGAATATCCACCTCTAATCTGGACACCTTCTGCTGCAGCCTTTATAAAGGGCATGGAAGAAGGAAGCTGTCTTTCGGGTAGCTCTTGCTCTTGCTAGCAAGTTTATTTCTTCACTGGCATTAGAGCTTACTTCCTTGGGGTTCTGGAGTATACTAACGACCAGCTGAGACATCTAGTCTCATGGACTGAACAACTGCTGGGTTCTTTAGCCTTCTGTGCATAGGAGCCATTGTTGGATTAACTAGCCCACAGCCTGTAAGCCATTCTAATAAAGCACACACACACACACACACACACACACACACACACACACACGTCATACACATTCTACAAGATCTTTTACTCTAGAGAACTCTAATATAATTTGTATGTCTAATATGGATTCAACTATAGGCAGGGAAGTTCTCCAGAGAAAATATTCTTTTTATTCTCATAGGGATTAAAAGGAAGAAAACAAAAAGAATCCAGTAAAGTATTTCAGTACAAAGTTTTTTTATTGACACTGTAAGAAACATTTTTATTTATTTATTTTTATTTTTTTTCTTTGTTACAAAAGGACTAAGTGGTTCTGAAAGCCAAGGCAGAGTTCATGTGTCTGGGCTGCCATTCCCGTGGCCTATGAGCACTGAGCAGCCACAGGCTTTTCCGAGGAAGGCCCAAGGCCATCACATACCAACTCTACACCTATGGTACTTGAATATATTTACATGTGTTGTTCTTTAAAAAGGATTACACATTTTCTTCTTTAAAAATCTAAAAAAAGGTGGAGAAAAGAAACATAGTTTATCTTACACATCTGCAGGATATACAAGGGTAACTTGTCAGAGGAGAACATCCTCCTATCGGCTTCAAACAACACAGGAAATCAGTCACACGACAGTTCAGACCGCTACAATCCTGGGCTCGCTTCTTGGTAACACTGTCTGGACATGCAGCCTTGTAGTGCTGACTGGACGACAACAACTGGTCCTTCTCATTGACAAGAGGAACATAAAATAAGGCACATACATCGTAAGAATCAAAACCCATGGCTCAGGACGAGCCAACATGTGAGAAGCGGGGAAGTGAGTTATTTAATTCTTTAGAAAAAGGCATGAAAAACAAAAACCTTTAACACAGACACTAAACGAGAGTACCATGTATGAGCCTGTACTTTCACTAAAAAGCAAAGAAGACACTAGCATCATCAACATTGTCTCTTCTCCGTGCGACAGCCGAAGAGCGGAAAGAGGTTTCAGACTGTGAGCAGGATTGGGACAGAAAATGCCATGCCTGCAGAGATCTCATGTCCCACAGGATAGTTTGAGTGACCAAATGACCTTTCTTGGACTGGACTATCATGACAGATTATCTTGGGACAGAATACTTTCTACCATCACCACCCCCTATTTTAAACCTGTATCCTTCTGAAATTTTCATATTGAGAAAAGTCTGATAGAGTGGAAACACTGGTTCTACAAATCTAAAGGCAACAGCTTAGAAAATAAGGGTGAAAATGAATAATTAAAGAAAGAAGAAATAAAAGAGGCAGAACCAGAAGGGGAGGTGGCAGTGGTGCTGGTCCTATGCGCTGCCTGTCCCTCTAGGAAGGGCAGTCAATGTGGAAACCAGGACACTTGAGACTTCAAGGTCACTTGCAAGGATTCCGCCTAGGCTCCTCTCGAGGAGGCAAGGGTGTGACAGGAACCAGGCAGGCTCCCTCTCCTTGCTGAGCAAAGAGGAGAATCCCGAGCCTCCTTTTCTGAAAGTAAAAGTAATAAAGGGATTGGGCCAAATTTATCAATAAGGCAAGCCAGGTAAGGCCCAGACCAGAAAGTTCTGACCAGACAGAGAAATTCAGGGACTCCCTTAGTGGTTCTGGGAGGAAAAAGCGACCTGCTAGAGAAACAGAGAGGCCTTCATTTGCACCCCAGAACCCAGACCAGCAGTTCCCTCTGGCCCATGGTCTCCTTTGATTTACAAGAAGTCTCCTGGGAGAGGCCTGCAGATTGTATAGATTGCTCTGCTGGACCTGGGGACATTTAACAGAAAGCAAACTGGTTAGCTTATCACAAAGTCCTCCCTGTTGGAATCTGTGCTCCAGTGAGAAAACAGGCATGGGTAAAATTGGCTGGTGGGAACATTCTTCCTAGTCCCTAACACTTCCTTGGCTTTCATCTTTCTACTCCTAACTTTAATGCAGGATTTAAGAGGAAAGCCACACATCTGTATCAAGAATTACTTGGGGAAAATTCAGTGTTGGGGCTGATGGGCTGACATTTCTTTTGTATGTAGATGATTATCTACATAGTTTTAAAGTAATATGCTGGATAATCCGTGTGCTCTGTGCACACACAGTATGACTTCATGTGTCAGCTGCAAGTGAGGAGTCGCTGCACTGGGTAAATCTTTAAAATCTTCATCCACGCTAAGGAATAATGGAACCACATGACTACTAAATATCATCTTTCATGCTTACAATGCTAAAAATGGTTAAAGCAATTTATTCCCAATGTCAACGGATATGAATTTTTGCCTTTTACAACTAAGTTTTACACATCTTTTAAAATAGGGCACTTAGAATAGACACATTCCCTTGTGATAGTGAAATTAATAAATGGTAATGATACATCCAGTCGTGGGGTGCTTACATACCTACTTAGAGCTACATATAATCAATCTTCAGTTATCTATGATAATGACGACAACGGTGGGACCAATAGTCAATTATAGCAAGCCCACAAAACAGTTCTCAAGCTAACTCTACCCAATTGTTTCAATCTATAATTGGCCTAACTTCTTACAATGAACTAAAAGAGTGGCTGTCTGCACATCCACGCCTGTCCACTCTCTCCCGGCAGTGCTAAATAATGCTGGATATTATAAAGGTCAAGGGGACGCAAAGGAGGCGACTGAGAACTGACCACATAGATGTATGCATGGGATGCACACTTACAGAAGAATTGAACCCTCGAAAATTCTTTGAATGAAATGCAAACTATTTCGTTTGTAAGATCCCCAAAATTTCCATTTTTGTGCAGCTGTTAAAAGGTATGCCCTGAATTGAATCAAGGTGGGGAACACATAAAAACCTGCTATTCGTACTAACTATAGAGCACCCACAATCTTCAAACCCACCATTCAATTCTTGTATTCAGTGTGGGAGCTAAACACACACATACACTCACGTGTGCGTGCACACGCATGAACACACGAACACACACACACACACACACACACACACACACACAAAGCAAGCCACTGAGTATTGTAAAGGAAAACTTGAAAAGAGTGAACCTGCAACCCCTTGGTCACAGGCACATCGCTTCTAGTTCCTGGGGTAGCAGAGAAGCAGGCCAGATCTTTGAATTTGATGACTTCTCTTCTAGAAGAACATGCACATCACACATTTACATGGGTTCATTTGAAAGAGGGCAGGCTTACAGGTTTAAAAAAAAGAGAGAGGGTGATTTGAATGTCACAATACTGACTCAAAACTGAAATGGAAGACAGTTTCTCCCCTAGAATACCTTAGGGTTTTTTTCAGAGTCCTTTTCCATAAAAGGAATATACTTGAGACACATCCCAGTCAGGTGAGATGAGATTGCTAAAATACAAATAGAACTTAGAAAAAAAAAAGGTCCAAACAGAGTCAATGAAGTCGTTCAAGTTCTACTGTTTTACCTCTGCTTGCGGTCCTCCTTGCCTACTGCATAACTGCAAGGAACTTGCTTTCTTCTGCTAGGGAGGTCAGCAAAGAACTCATATCCCCGATAGCCATGTTGGTGGTACCCATGGACAGGGACGGGAATGGGAGGGATGCCCGTGGTGTGGTGAGACGGGAGGAGCTGTGGGAAAGGTTCTGAATGATACTTGGGCTCAAGGCCCCTGACATTAGGCTGGTATGGTCCCCATCGTCTATGATGGCATCAAAATCGATCTGCACACCTTCTAGGTCATGACTGTCAAAGCTGTCAACTGTGCTTGTCACTTGGTTAGCACCTGGGGAAAGTAACTCTGAGTTTTCAGTGCCAGTCCCCTGGAGCAGGCAGTTGGCATCTGAAAGGGAGAAGGAAGCAGCTTTCCGGTCTTGCTGACTGAAGCCCACGGTTTGGTCATAGAACTGACCAGAGTAATTCTGCACATTCGAGCAGAGCTGCTGGGCTTGCCCTTGTGCCTCCATCTTGATGCTGCTCACCCTGCTCGTCTGGCTCACATCGCTGAGCTGTCCTTGTTGCAGGGTGAGGCTGCCCCTCGGCATTGCCTGGCGCCTGCTGCCCCCATAGCTGGCACAGGGCTGGTAGCCCCTGACCACTGCCATGCTCGATGGCTGGTTGCTGTTGTCCTGAGTCCCTGGCAGGCAGCTCTCTGTCCCTTGGTAGATGTTGATATGTGAGGTAGGAGCGACCTGCCCTAGGATCTGCTGGCCAGGGCGGCTGGTCCCCTGGTGTTGCATGCTGCCGCTGAGTAGCTGGTGGGCCATGTATCCCGGTCCCATCTGATCTTGGGTTTGTATGCCATTCACTGTGTTGCCAGCTAATTCATTTGGTGCTGCGGACAGACCAAAATCTAGCAGACCCCCGTTCTCTTGCAAGGCGTTGCCTTTCAGCTTGGACCCTTGGATCCCTGCACCGCAGGCACCGTCTAGTGCACTAGAAGCCAGCGGCTGTCTGCTGAGCTGGCTCCCATACTGCTGGGTCTTATAGGGCTGTTCGTGGAAAGCATTTCCATTGGTGCCAGGTCCATCTCCGCCGTGGATCACAAAGTGCTCTGGGCCATTGTAGGTACTGTCGTTCTCCCCGAGGGTCTGATATCCCCCGGCTGGGCCAGTCCCAGCCTTCCATGGATTCTGCGGGTGGACCACCATATTGTTGTATAACCCGAAGGCTCGAGCCTGCTGTACGGTAGGACGCTGACCACACTTCAGCTTAGAGGACGACAGGTCGGAACTTCCAGAACTGACCTCATTCCACTGGATGGGCAAATCGGTTTTGCTGCCCTCAGAGCAGGGCTGCTCCAGAGCTGAGTACTGCTGGCCAACATGGCTGTCTGGCAGCCCTGGTAGGTCCAAGTCCTCTGGCCCATGGGCTACTTTGCTATCTTCAGAGATGGCACTCTGTAACTGTTGCCCATACCCTGTTTGGTTCTGGGAATTTAAATACTGTACCACGTCATCTGGCAGGAAATCTTCATCATTCAAGTTGGCATCAGCATCCATGGTCAGGGCCTCCAAGGCAACATTCTCTGTGATACTGGGAGGACAAGGAGATGCTTGGAAGTACCGGGGCTGCTGGCTGCTCTCTGGCCGGGTATAATTTTGCAGCACTAAGCCACGCTTTTCCACCGAAGGAGGCAAACTTGGAGGATTGAAGCTGTTGAGGCTGCTGAAGCGTTGAACCCTGGGAAGTGACATGTTCTCGGAGACTGTCCTGACAGGGTCGCTGGCTCTCCTTACACTGTTTGCTAGCGCATCGTGAGGCAGCAGGTGACGCCGGCTGTATGCGTGGCCCCCTCCATCACTGCACCTCCGAGGAGGATGGACTGGAGGCAGGGTCACCCCTGAGTCCCTGCCTTCCCCAAGCAAGGCCATCCTGGTCTTCAGGCTCAGCCTTTCCATGTGGGGCAGGGGTGTAGGTGGTGGACCGCCAGTGGCAGCAGCGTATTTGGCCTTGAGGCGGTACTGCTGCACAGGCGTGAGGCTGAGCAGACTGGGCAGTCCATCACCCTGGCTGGCCTCGCTGGACCTCCGTGAGGCATCTGTGGAGATAGGGTCGTAAGAGTCAGCCACACTCACGTTCTGGGGTCGTCCTTCAGCCTGTGATGCCTCACTGGACCTGCGGCTGGAAAAGCAGGGGGAGATGCCCGAGGATCTGCGGCTGCTCAGGTAGGCAGAGCTGATGGTGCTGGTGTTGCTGTCTCTCCTGTTGAGTGTGTTCAGCACCGTGAAGTCTACACCAGACAGGTCACTTCTGCTCGGGAGAAGGGTCCCAGGCCCACCCGAACTATAGTTGTTATTGGACTGTGTGCCTGGAAGGAGGTAAAGAGGGAAGAGAGGAAAAGAGACGTAAAGTTAAGAATGTCTTAAATCAGCTGCGACATTTCCCCCAAGCATTCGACTAGCTTGTATTTCCTTGAAATGGGCAAACAGATAAAAGTCTCTTGGTTTTATGTTTTGGAAACTGAGTTGGGCACTAACCACAAATGCACCTATTGCTGAGTTTTTTTTTTCTTGTCCCGCTGGAATTTGGACAGTTACAATTTCTCCATCAAAATCTGAGTCTAGCGGGGTGGTGGAGGTGCACACCTTTAATCCCACCACTCGGGAGGCAGAGGTAGGCTGGTCTACAAAGCAAGTTACAGGGCAGGATCTATGTGAGTTCGAGGCCAGCCTGGTCTACAGAGCAAGTTCCAGGGCAGGCTCCAAAGCCACACAGAGAAACCCTGTCTTGAAAAACAAAACAAAACCAAAACCAAAAACAACAACAACAACAACCCCCCCCAAAACAAACAAACAAAAAACCCCAAAATCCTTTACATTTTTAATTCCAGTATTATTCTGTTATTATTTCCAAAATATGAACCATCCAGCAAAGCAATGTAAATGGTTCAACATTAACACAGATAGGATCTAGCGTAAGTTTAGGATCTGTGAAGAAAGTAACACATATAAAACTAAGGGCTCCAGGTCCTCTTGGCATGTGCTGGCCACACATAAAGGAAAAGAACCATGTCATGCGGACAGACATGTGGTTTAAGGTGGAACTTACCATTTCCTATAAGAGGAGACACCGCAGGGGCTTTGGAAGGTAGAATAGGGTTCAGTCTTGGAAACATTCCATTCACTTGTTTTAGCCTTTCAAGTTTGATGTGCTCCATCCATTTGGTCCCTGCCGGGTTTCTCCTGGCTTGCAAAGCAAGGGCTGTGGTTGCCGTGGAAATGGTCGAGTCCATGATTGGGGTTTCATCAATGGCACTGAGGTCGGCTACACTACCTCCATCCGTCAGAGGAAGCTCGAGCCCACTGTTGGAATAGTTGCTGATGGGGGACTGTTGGCTGCTGCATGAAGACTGACCACCAGGGCTTGGCTGAGATGTCTATGGGGTCAAGGAAAAAGGAACAATGTGATATCAGGAAGCGTAGAGGAAAGGAAGCCAAAATGACAGCTCATGCAAGTCAAGACCTCCATGTTATCAGTGGGTTAAATGAGAAGAAAAAAAACGATGTGCTGGTGGATGAAGTAGCCTTTGGGCCAAGATGATAATGGCCCACCAGGCTGATGCACAAGGGAGGTGATGGACGGTAGAAGATGCTAGATGTGATGTGATCATGGTTATCAGTCATGGGATCCTGTTCCAAATGTCAACTGTGCAGACATATTTCCTCATTTTCAACTCTATCTCCGGGACAGTATTTTTGGGCAGATTTCATCACCACTCCCCACAGCAGTTTCTTTACGTAGATAATGGAATCAATTATTAAAGGCTGTTACTGGAAATTAATGTAAATCTCAGAGAGCACCTAAGCATAAAGACCTGATAAAGTTAAAGGTGAGGTCAGAGGCTTTAGTATTTATTGTTTCAACGGGGCTTCATCACACATACAGGGGATGCTCCATAGGGCACATTATCTCCTTTCCAACAAGGGTCCCTCTAGGCTCTACAGAGTGGGTTTTCAAATTATTCTATCTTTTCCTCCCTGCCATATTCTCCTGATATTAT
The DNA here is from genome assembly GCF_014885135.2 of Alexandromys fortis. NCBI lineage: Eukaryota > Metazoa > Chordata > Mammalia > Rodentia > Cricetidae > Alexandromys > Alexandromys fortis. The sequence goes on from NW_026067924.1 coordinate 21,940,132, forward strand.
AGACCTTCGGGCAGGACTCGGGTCAAGACAGCTGTAGTAGGTAAATCGTCAATCACTGTGCTTCTGTCATACTCAGAAGGGAAGAAAGGCTGCAATGGACAGTGGTCCTGCGTTTATATGGTGATTTTTACTGATTCCTCTATTAGTGTATTCTCCAAATCTTAACCGAGTGGACAATGAAAGGAAATTATGTAACTATTCGAAATTTAATGTGACTGACTAGTCTCATACAAAGAAAGTCCATGCCAGGGCTTCCGGGATAGCAGGTGAAAAGCCTGAGCATCTCAGGGTCTGGGAAGCACCATGAGAATAGAGCTATAGCACACAGGATAGTTGGTACACTGTACAGCCATCTATGTAAGGCTGCGTCACATCTTTGTGAGAACAAGAAAAGTAATGTTCAGAGAAGTTCAGTGGCCAGTGAAAAATCACAAAGTTTAGACTCCCCAAAATGGCTCATCTGTGCTCCTGTAGTACCCTCTAAGGGTTCCGATAAAATCTGGAGCCACTAACAGCAAGTCAAAGACTCACTCAGGTATTCTCAGGTGCGTTGTACAATGCTGTGAAGAAGGTAATCATTCAGGTAACTCTCTCTCTCTCTCTCTCTGGGGATCCCTTTAGCTTTATTTATTGCTTTCACAGCATATAAATCTGAGCAAATACATACTTTCTTAGCAACGCCACATGATACAGTAACTTCACCCTGGGCAACCAAGTAGAGCTATCACAAGTATGTAAATTTTTGCCTCAGAAAAGTCTTGAGGCACCAACTCTTCTTATGGTTCTGAGAATTTTTACAGCTTTGGGTAACTTATTCTTTGATAGTACAGACAGAGTATATAAGTACATGGGTCTGTGGATAGGAGTATGCTCACACACTTCCAGAGAGCATGTAAAAGGCCAGGGCACTACTTATATGCACTCTGACAACTGAATGGAGGTGAAGTTGCTAACAAATTTATCTAAGTCTTCTTCAAATTAAACAGTATAAGTCTGGTCCCACACTTGAATTTATGCGATTCAGGACAGCAATTAAGCAGACTTTGGGAACAACTGCTTAGTTGGCCCAGTGTGATTTATTATGAAAAATAATAAATAATAGGAAAAAGTAACAATGAGTTTCATCATCTGACTTCCCATTTTCACATGCTATGTTCAAAGGCAAAGAGCTGAGTAATGTTCACTAAAGATATCACAAAGCCGTAAGAACAAAAGAAAAATGAAATGGGAAGAAAACTTGCATGTTAAAATGAAAACAAAACAAAACAAAAAAGAATAGAGAAGCCAAAATTCCCTCACCTTATTACCCACTGTCCTTAGGAAGTGAGAACAAGACATTTGGGAGCAATAGACAGAAGAGGTGTTGCATTAATAAGAAAAAAGAAGAAAGAATTTAATTTATAGCATGATAACCAAATTAAAGACATGTTTCAAAAGAAATAATATTAGAAATGTAACATAATGTCCATTAATAAATGTCTACGAAGGCACCCTGGTATTTTTAAATGTGTGTATACACACACAGCATCTATCATGGTTTACCTTGAGGAACTTCAATTTTGTCACCTATAAATATGCGGTGCACTCTTTATCTCTTTGAGTATGAGTCTTATAATTTGTTTATAAATGTTCACATGTCAAGTCATTTTGAGATAAACTGCTATAAATAATTACTTAGCAGTGGGAGGTATTGTGGTTTGGGGTGACATAGAAACCATCTCCACTCTTACCAACCTGCACTGCAAGGCCTAATACTAGAGCCATTGACACTGTCACCTGTTGTGAGGAGGGGCAGCTCAGACCCAAAATAACCACACAGAAACTGTATTATTTAAAACATTGTTTGGTCCATTAGCTCTAGCTTCTTATTGGCCAATATTTATATCTTAATTTAACCCATTTTTAGTAATCTGTGTATTGCCATGTGGCTATGGCTTACCGGGTTAAAGTTCCCAGCCTCTGCCTCAGGCAGGGCTACATAGCTTCTCCCTAACTCCTCCTTCTTTCTTCAAGCATTCAGTTTAGTCTCCCCCCCCCACCTCTATTCCCTGCACAGTTTCTTTATTAGCCAATGGTATTCACAGCATACAGAAGGGAATCCCACATGAGTCACCCACTAATCTTGCCTTTGGCCTCGTAACCCTTTGCTCTGGCAAGTTCCACAACTGGCACCTCTCCTCTCCCTCCCATTTCCAGGAGCCACTTTGTTCCCCCTGGTCTGAGCACTGAACTCTGTCCTCATGGCCTCTGCCCTCAAAGCCCATTGGCAATTCCCCTTCTCTAGAAGGTTTTTATGTGTCTATGCCCCATCATCTGAATTGCACTTGTCTTCCAATCTGTGTATTCCACTGAACTGTAAGCAAGCCCCCAAAGAACATGTCCTTCAGCTTATTCACTCTGGGGTCACTAGGGCAAGGAAGACAGAAAACGTATTTGTAGAAAGGCTTATTAAGGGATGATTTTCTATAGAGTGGCCACTTGGAGGAGACTGCCAGCCATGTCTGTCTGCCACAAGTGGGACAGCACCAGAGGAGTTTTGAAAGTCAGGTAGGAATCTTAGAAACTCCTTCTGAGCAAAGTTATTGTCTAAGCAGATTAGCTTCAAGAGAGCAATCTCAATCACTGGGCTCCTGACCCTCAAATCACAGGGGCCAGATACAATAAAGAGGGCCTGTGTTGTCCCCCTGACACGCTCAGTTGGATTTTTCTCAATGAGCGATCAGCTCTGGGAGAACAGGAAAGTGAATGACATACCATGGGCTTCTCGGCCTTGACCGTCTTCACCTGGAGGCATTCTTCCCGCTTTGAGGTAGTGTTGCTCAACTCCTTCTGCTCACCAAAGGCTCCCTGAGTCGGCCGGCCGGGGGACCGGGACTGTGAGTGGCTGCCAGAATCTCTCGGCGGTGGAGGCCGAGGGTGCATGTCTCCACGTTGCTTCTTGGTGACATGAGCCTCGGGACCATGTACAGTCTTCACATGTTTCCGGAGAGAGCTGGGGTCTGTGTAACGCTTGGTGCAGCCGGGGATTTTGCATACATAGGGTTTCTATCAAATGCCACAAAAAAATGGAATTGTCGACGGATGGTTTATAAAAGTGATTATGACTTAGTAGTTGTTCATTACCATTCTACTTCTTTCAAAACCACTTCTAGAGCATTCAGACACCTTTCAGGTCTAACGACTTAGAAAGGCTATTTGGACGGTGCTCGGTGTCCATAGAATCTAACTTAATAGGGCATTCTTTCAGGGAGCCACGAAAGCGGTAAAAGTGTATAAATTGCCTTTACATTGTTGGAAGCATTTATGCTCAGGGAGGAAGTATCACGGCTCTCCATCTATTGATGAGGATAATGGCAGGAGGCTTACAAGAAGATGGTATCAGGACAATTTTATACATCTTGCAGGAGACAAGTTTGTGTGAAGAATTTTATTTTTATCTTATCTTGGTTCTGAGATCTAATAATTTTTTTTGCTTGGCAAATGTACTATTTGTACACAGGCATTATAATAATAAGAAAGAAAATCAAATGCCCAGAGCTGTTCTCATGTTGTTTCACTAAAATGTGCTCCTATGGGTAGCATCACAACTCTTTGGTGTTCACAGCTGAAAATGCCCAGAATTTTAGAATCTGGTCTCTAAAGATGCAGCCTCATTATAGACCATTCGCACACCCTTTCCACACATTTCTCGGGGCTGGGGAACGGTTTACAGAAAACCAGGACTTCCAGTCTGCTCTTCTGACTTTCCACATCTGCACGTGATGTAACTATTTCATGTTAGTCGGTGATCATGCCTCCTGACATAGTTACAAACACGGGATGTTTATAACCAGATATTCATATAGACCACAGAACTCTTCCTTTGTTCTGTACCAATGCCAGACTTCCAAAGTGATACAATTATGGGTCGTTGCTATGACTAAAGTTAGCCCTGCCTGCCCACGGGCTCTATGTACACGAACTCAACCGGTTTCAGACGGAACGCTAAAGTCACACCCGTAGTGTGAAAATCTTACTCTTGTAACGCTCACGAACAGATACTTTTGTTCCTGTTGCTACTCCCTAAACAACAGAGCAACTATTTATGCAGCATTTACGCCGTATTGGGCATTTAGAAGTAATCTAAAATGAGAGCTTATTTATGAATATTGCAGCATTTTAGTGAAGCGGCCTGTACATTGTCTGATTCGGATGTGTGTAGGGGTCCTGGGCATGGTCTCGTGCTGAATGCCATGAAGGCCCTATATACCTCCCTCTCTGTGTACCAGAAGGGAAGCTAGTATATAAGAAATCATCATAAAAGCATGATTAAAATAATGTATCTCTAATCTTGGCTAAAGACCCTGTCTTGTAGAATGCATGTCTAAAAAATGCCTTTTTCCACTAAAAGCCCAAGGCCAGACTGAGTGCTGAGATTCTGTAATGTAGAGAAGTGAAGATTTCGAACATTATCCTGAGAGACTTCACCTGCGAATGTAAGATTCAGTTGGGCATAACTGATTCCATTAACTATAAATTATGTCTACTCAGGGGCTGTGTGATTTGCCGCATATACATGATGAAACGAAAGTACAGGATTCCATGCATTAGGGCCAGAAGAATGGCTCTGACAGTCAGTGCCATTACCTTTAGGTGTTTGTACATCAACCCTGTGCTTGCTCAGGGCACCGATGGGACAGGCTGTTCCATCAGCAGAGTGCATGAGGCCGGTATGTGGGCACGGGGAGAGAGGCACATGGAGGGGGCACAGGAGATACTGGAAGAGCAGCTCTTCCTAGACACACATGCATGTGAATATCAAGACTAGCCTGGAAATGAGGACAGGCTGATGTGCAATGGTCACAGAGAAGTTCGTCAGAACGAGCATTTTCAAGAGCAATGACGCCCATCAGCACACCTGTAACCATGTACCCCTGCATATGAACATGACATTAGTTATCTACGGAAATCAACAAGAACACGGATTCCGGAAGTTTATGCTTTAAAATAAAATACATAAACACAACGGTGTAGTCGAACCTTGAAATTAGGTGACAGCAATGAAATGCAATGACGGCCATGACAAATGCCAGACTCGCTGAGCGGTCTGCTTTTCATGTCCTGGGTTTTTAACTTCGGACGTGATTGTTACCATTTTGTCTTGCACACTCAGGTACCATTGGAGAGGTGTCAGTGCATTTTCTCCTGACTACAGAATTTATTTACTTACTTACTTATTTATTTATTTTAATAAAAAGACAAGTTCTTCTTTACATTAGCCGTGAATTCATGAGTCTCCTGCCTTAGCCTACCAGGTGCTGCGATTATAGGGCTGAGCCACTTCTCAGCTAGATTTTCTCACCAAACATCAAATGAGTCCTACTATATGCAAGATTCCCTGTACACAAAGATATGTAACCTTGATAAATACAATAATCTCTCATGTAATGTTTTATATGCTATATACAGAATCTTCTTTCTTGACAGGAAAAAAAATCACACCATGCGATTATTAAATATAAAGTGTTGATTATTAAGTATAAAGTGTTGATACCTAAAGATGCAATGAAGACTCCTCTTTTGGTTGAGATGATGAGGGGTCAGTTGTTAAAACCTGGGCTTAACTCCCAGCTCATGGGTACATAAGGTGCTTGTAACTGTGCATGACCCAAAGTAAACAGCTGCTCAATGGAGCCGTCATTATGAGGAAGCACTTTAGTTAGGTCTTGAAAATGGAGAGTTAAAATTTTGTTGAATAAAAACAGGGACAAGGAGATGCCAAAATGAAGGGTCGCTAGCAAAGGTTCTGCTCAGGAGAGGTCAGACTTGAGCATGGACATATAAACGTAGTTTCAGGAAGAATGTAAGTCACATGACCTGAATGGGGAGTCCTTCCAGAGGTCACTGCTACATAGCCCCTGAAGACGCAAGGACAAAGTCATGGACAGAGATGTGTTGTAATAACTCTCATGTGTGGGAATCACTCCCTGGGTCTACTCTGTTGAATTCCTTGCTATACCCAGCATGGCAAAAGTGCTCGATACATAACTCGCTATCAATCTATGCTCACCAAAAAGATAAAGGCACAAGTAAGAGAATAAGTCAATGCAAGTGAGTATCGGGACTTGTTTAGGATGGGCGACTGCAAGAGCCTGGGTTTCCAGCTCAAGTCTAACCCTGCAGATGTGAAACTGCCCCGTACTCATACGCAAAGCCAAATCCGGAACCATTTTTTTATTTTAAACATTTATCAGTAATCTGGGGCTAATTACCTAAAAATAATAGCATTACAACATAAACCAGCTACTACGATGAGGCTTCGCTCCCTGTGTCTTAAATACCTGCCTTACGTATCAGCTGGGCCACTAAGACTATCTTCCAAAAGCCTCTGGAATCTAGAATGAAATCTAAAGTCTATACACTTGATTTATGCTGTTTGCTCCCCGGAAATAAGTTTAGAACAATGCGCGTGACGATACCTCTGTCTCCAAGACAGAGTGTGAGCTTTCAGCAGTGAGCTCTCACCTGCCCGTGGGATGCCTCTGAGTCTCTTTAGTCAGAGCCCAACTTTGTATGGATTTGGGCATCCAAGGCCGAGCAGGCAGGCTGATGTACAAGTTAAATGCTACTACTGTCTGGCCAGTAGGTGGCAGTTCCAAGCAACAGGAGACTAAGTTCCCCAAGGGTTTTTATAAAATTTCCTCTTCATCTGTGTCACTCTCCACACAGGGTCCATGCCTGAGGCCCCAAACGTTCACTTGCAGGGTCAGAGCCCACTCATAGTGAGAACAGCCCGGAGAGAATAAAACAGTGCACACCTCCTTTACCATGGGGATTCCACAAGAAGGCTCATTGTTTCTGCCTGGAGCCCTGGAGCCTTGGAGGAGGCTTACCTCATTGGAATGCGTTCTGTTTTGGTGCTTGGCCCGATCTGAAGCATTGGAGAAAGCCTTGTTGCAGCCCTCGTGCTCACAGACGTATGGCTTCTCTCCAGTGTGGGATCTCAAGTGCGTTTTCAGGTTTTCTAGTCTCGAGTAGGCTTTTGTGCAACCTTCAAACTGAGGACAACAGGTAAATCTGGACCACTCTACACAATAGCAGCTGCAGCTAGTGCTTAACCCCCTCTCCAAGTGGATAAAAACTTGACCTTTCAAGGGTCAGCAGCTTTTCAAAACCGTGGAACAAAAACTCCACTAAACTCTGCATTTATTGGGATTCAGATGTGGCTTGGGGCCTTGAAGACAAAGCATTGTCAGTGCCTGTAAAACTCCTGAAGGCTTTTTTTTTTCCTTTCCTATTTTTTTTTAATAGACAGCTCAATGTGGACAATGAATTTCATTATCTGTTCATTGATCTCCTCCAATTCCCACTGATTTCAGATTCAGCACAAAGTTCATTAATATGGCTTTGTGTCTATACAAAGCCATGGAATTTGATCATGTTTGTAAAGGGCCTTTAAGATGTAAAGTACCAGGGCTGTGCAGTACTCAGAGCACCTCCTGAGAGAAAGTGCGGCCCACTCCAGAGGCTTACACTCTATTCCTGAGACTGAGCAAAGAGGGAGAATTCAGAGCCAAGGGCAGCTGGATATGCCTTACCCGAAGGCTTGGGATGAGAAGCGGCTTGAGTTTTCTCAAATTTCAGAATATATACATCCACATTTTGAGACACCACAGAGACAGACGATGCGCTCATTTATGTTTTATATATACACCATATGCACACAGACTAATAATAATGCGGTACAATAGTTTCAGTGCACCTGTGTGGTGACTGCAAGTGGCTGAACATGTTATAAGTGGGGCCTTTTACTTGGAACATTATGTTAGCATCCAGACCTTATAAGTAGGACTGAAGTGTTCTCCCATGAGCTACATCCCAAACCTAATATCTTGAGCTTTGTTTTTGATAAAGAATGCTCAACTTAGAGCCGGGCGGTGGTGGCGCACGCCTTTAATCCCAGCACTTGGGAGGCAGAGGCAGGCGGATCTCTGTGAGTTCGAGACCAGCCTGGTCTACAAGAGCTAGTTCCAGGACAGGCTCCAAAACCACAGAGAAACCCTGTCTCGAAAAACCAAAAAAAAAAAAAAAAAAAAAAAAAAAAGAATGCTCAACTTAGGGCCTGTAAGACGGGTCAAAGTGCATGCTGTGCACACCTGACTACATGAGTTTGATACCCGAAGCCCACATAAGAGTGCAAGGAGAGAATTAGCTCCACTACATACACAGACAATGAATTAAACTGAAAAACACATCAATGTTGTGCTTTGTCCTGTAGTGTGCTGAACTGGGAGGGGGGATAAGGCAGACACAGAAGCCATGAGCACAAGGAGCCAGCCACCTTATGCCCGCTTGCCACTATGCAGAGATGTCCTGTCTAAAGCTCAACTTCGGGACACTTGACCTAGACAGTGCACCATGTTTCTCCTTACTACCGCCCAAACTACCCTTGCAGGACCTGGGGTTATCAGCCTGCAGAACCCGAGGATACTACAGAAGACCTGCAGAGGGAAGGGTCACACTCGCCTGTGTGAGGGGACACTGAGGATGCCCAAGCGTGTACTCACTGTGCACTTGTGAGGCTTCTCGCCCGTATGTCTTCTCATGTGCACAACCAACATGTACTGGGCTTTGAAGGGTTTCTGCTCTCTTGAACAATCAAGCCAACGACACACAAACTCCTTCTTTTCGCCATGAATGTGGTCATTGTTGATATGCTGAGGTTGAGGAAAAGAGAAAGAAAATCAGAACATATTAGTCAATTCTCAACGCAACAAAAGAAAGTGAGAAAGTGTTCAACTTTTGAGCCTCGAAGTCACATGAACAGCTTCACGACATCACAATTTAAAAAACATCGAGTACACATATTTTTAAGATAGACTTGCTGATGCTAACGGTGAAGCCAGTTTGGGCGACACTACTGTAGGCTTGGCATCCAGAAAAATTACTTGATACTGAAATCTGTAGAGCACAGGTTTAAGCCTGAGTTGCACAGTATGTGTGTAAGACAGGGTGAGCCGCTCTGTGCCCTCTGTTCTCCACTGGTCCTCCGCACAGGAGTGTGGCTGTTCTCTCACTCATGTGCATGTATGTGTAAGGACCAGGAACACATATGCACCGGGATTCCATAAAAAGGCCTAAGAAAAAAGAGCATTGGATGAGACCGGGGACAGTCTCTTCCTGAATAATAAGCACAGAGAACCAGGCGCTAGGGAAGATAATCTGTGACAGTTGCCCGATGACTTGTCGTTTCTCAGCCATTTTTTCCGTCCACCTGTAGAATTATATTGATAGGGTAAGTTTTCCTCAGATTATTGTGTCCATGGCTGTTTCCTTTGCTCATATGTGGGTGCCTGGTATCTGAAGATCAGAGAGAAAATCAGGTCTGTTGTGGTGGCTGAGAACCAAAGAATTCGGGTCCTCTGTAAGAACCACAATGCTAGTGGTTCCCTTCCTAATGCTCTAACCCTTTAATATAGTTCCTTTTGTGGTGAACCCCAATCAAGGCTTTAGGGCCAGCTCTAATCTACATCTTTAGAAGGATATGTAGCCAGGTAGTGGCAATGCACACCTTTAATCCCAGCACTTTGGGAAGCAGAGGCGGGTGGATCTCCTCTGCGAGTTCAAGGCCAGCCTGGTCTACAAAGCAAGTTCTAGGATAGCCAGGACTGTTACACAGAGAAACCCTGTCTCAAAAAAAAAAAAAAAAAAAAGTAAATAATAGAAGGACATCTGAAGTGCCTTCTGACAGGGGACATGAAAACCTACAACAATATCTGCTGAGGTGTAAGGGAGCTCTCAGATACAACCACACTGGACTTATCTGAAGTGCCAGTGGCACATGCTGGCAATGGCAGGACTTGGGAGCCTGAGCGGGAACACTGCCAATTGAAAACTAGACTAGATCACACAGTGAGACCTTTTCAACACCAAAATCAATTAAGTCGTTCTTTAGTAGGTTTAGTACACGACTCAAACGTCCAGTTCTAGACTATCAGAGAGATTTTTATCCTGTTTTATTCTCTGGCCAAGCTATGTTGTATTTGCCTCATTTTAAGGCTACCAAGTACACATTTTCAAATAAACAGATATGCATCTTTTGGAATTCATCTAGTAATTACAGTTCTCATGAGTTCTGTTTGGAGTGGAGACACAACATTTGATATGTGCCTCTGACTGCTCCAGCTTGGAGACCTAATGGTAATTTTCTGCCACCAGAATGGGGCCTTTTTGATTATTCTTCTAGGTGGCTGATTGCCTGAGGATAAAAAATTTGCATGGAAAAAATAGTTTTCTGTGTTGTTTCTAGAAGTTAGAGCTGGATAAAGGCAGGGAAGTCACTGCCTTCCTTTCCTTGAGCAGGGGTTGGAATGCCTGACGAACTGCCAACCCTGAGCAGCACGGGACAGTCCACACGGAGATGCTCTTGTCATGTGGGACAGTGTGCAGAAGACCAGCGTGACAGCGGAACCGTTTTCCTGCTGGACTTCCTGCCATCAACCAGCTGTCCTAGGGAGCGGTATCCTAGACATTACAGCTGTGCACGTAACCCACGAAGATGTGCATCCTGCAAGGGACAGTCGAGTCAATCACACTGCCGAGGACCATCCCAGGGTGTGGCCCAAAGGACTTCTGAAATAGAGTCTTTCCGAGAGAAAGATAGACTAGCGCATAGGACTGCAGCATGAAATCGCTATTGTTTCGGTTTCCTCCAGTTACTGGAAATTAACAAATTGACTCTTGTCATAAGATTCAGGGAAAGAAGGTGGGGGGCATGGGAGGAAGCAAAGCACTGGAGGGAGGCAGATGAAATACGGAGAGAGGAAAAGGGAAGGTTGTCACTGGAGCAGGTTCTAAGTTTCATATACTCATCCACGGACTGTGTCCTGGTGCTTGGCATTATACAGTGTTTGTTGAGTTTGTTGATCTATGCATAAAGGAAACAGGACGAGCAAAAGGCGCTGCCCTGAACACTTGTTTATCTTCCTGCAACTCGGCTTCACCTGGTATTTGATGCATAATATTTTGTTACAATTACTCTTAAGAATTAAAAAAAGATCTTAAAGACACCCAGGCATGGTCCACTCTTTCCCGGGGGGGGGGGGGGAAGCCAAGGGATACAGAGATGGCAATGACTTTGCCCTCGCATGTCTTCAGGGTGGTGTGCAGTAAGCCTTCTGCAGCAGGCCCAGAGATGGGGACGGAGGCAGACATAATTCCCGCCCTAAGGAAATTACAGTCTCCTGGAGGAAAACAGGTAATAACTTAAATTACTGTATAATTACAGCTGTGATAAGCATTATGAAGGGAAAGAATGGGTTTCATAAAACACATAACGGGTCCGAGATCAGGGCGCCACATCAGGGATCAGGGGTCAGTTCGAATGAAACAGCATTGAAAACAGAACCTGAAGGCTGATGGAAGCCCCTCTAGTGTGCAGGTCAGGCTGAGCGTGGAGACAGGGGGAAGACTACGGCAGACAAACGACACAGAAGCGCTCACTGCAGGTTAGATCTTGATGTCTTTGAGGATGGGGGTGACGTCCACCGACAGGCAGCCCTGGCAGGTTCCAGGCACTGCTGCTGCTTGGCACGGTGAGAAGGTACAAGCTTCCCGTGGGTTACTGGGGACACTGCTGAGATGGTCAGGCATGGTCTAGCTGGCCAGGGCTCACAAAAATAAATAAATAAAAAGCAACAGGCTTTTTCAAGTCTCCACCAAGGTTGCGGGGCTGCACACAAACAACACAGGCCTTGCATGCCTACCCCCATAGAGGATAAAATAACTGGAACCACTCAAGGAGCTACCTGAGCAGCGGCGGGGGTGCCAAGAGTGGGTGAAGGATAATGAATGCTCACCTTCCTCTGTCCTGCTGACCCATCAGAGCAGATGTCCATGAGCCGTCTCCTGAGGCAACCTGGGACCTAGCACTTTTGTATGACGTGAAAGAGCCAGGAAAACAGCCGTCTAGCTCCCCACAGACACTCCCTGCAGGTGACGGGGAGAGGGTGGCTCTGGAACGGGTCTAAGCTGGACACGCTAGGTACTGAAAGTGGCCAGGAAGTTAAGAACTGTATACAATAGCAGGGAGAGCTTTGTCTCTGAGCAGGGAGACCCAGCAGCAAGCAAAGGAGTACAGTTGTAGGGAACGGCAACTATGTGCTTGCTTAGTCGGAGGGGCATGCCCAACTGAGCATGCTGTCATTTCTATATGGGAGGGGCAAGGACGATTTGTGCTGGCTAATTAAAACTCCAAATTCCGCAAGACTAGCTTCTTGGGATTGTCTCCTTACCCCCAGTCTCAATATGTTTTATAATATTTCTGAAACTGTTCTTAAATTCAAACTTAATAGATTACACTTTGTGTGTGTGTGTGTGTATAAAGAAATTCCAATCGTCTATGAGGAAAGTGAACAGACTCTTCTCAGAAGGTGTAGTCAGTTACCATAAAGAAAGATTTTCAAATGTGTTTAACACTTTGGAGGTTTTAAAGATCTAGGAATTAATTATTAATTAAAATTCTAAGGAATCATAACAAACCCCATGTGGTTATAAGGTTTAAATGGTTACTTTCCTTTGAGAGTACCTGGTCTCTGTTGCTGTCAGTCACATGAGCACTCAGATGGACAGAAAGACACTGGTGGCCTCAGTAGCACACCGTGTGCCTTGGGCAGATCATTTGCCAATTCTGGCCTTAATGACCTCATCTGTAAAAATGTGGTGACAAATTTACATATATAAGGGGCTAGCAGGCTTTTCCTGTATAAAGCCAGGCAGAAATACCAAGCTCTGTGCTAACAGTACCTCTGTCACCAGGTACAGACTCAGCGAGGACGTGAGCTGTTTACTTACAAATGTCAGAAATTCGCAGAGGTCAAAAATATTTCTTAACGTTTTCTTTTTAGCTGTTTAAAGCCATCGAAATGAGCCTAGCTGATATGCTCAGCTCAAGGGCCACACACACACACACACACACACAGCAAACCAGGCAGTGGTCTAGATCTGATCCCTAAACCCGTCATTTGCTCGCCCCCAAATGAGATGATTTTTGAAGGCTTCCTTCTTATAATAATATTTGACAGTTTATTTCTCAAACATGAAAAAGCATAAGCAGAAAGAGGTAGGTTTTCAAGCTAAAGAAAAGAATCAAGAAAGGAATAAAAACCGGGTTGCTAGTGAAAAAGAAAAAGAAAAAAAGAAAGTGTTCACGAAAGAGAGGGGGTTCAGCCACAAACACTTCAGTAGATGCATCGTTTTCCTGGGTCTGGGTCAAAAGTGCACTCATCTCTCTCTCTAAAAACCCCAGGTCACGGAGAGTAACACACGACGAATAGACAATTGACAGTGAGCAGGCAGACTGATGCCCTGGGACGCTGGCCTGACACTCAATGGCCGTGAGTTTATTTGTGGTTTCGCTGAAAACGTGACTTCCTAACAGTGACAATGTTAATCAAATATATAAATAATTTAATTGAAGGGAAAATAATGCATGATTAGATTCTAAACTAATCCAACACTACGACATGCAATTTGCCAGAGGCCCAAGGACCAGAAAGAGATAGATGGTCTAAATTACAAGGCTGTGTATGGGAACCACTCTAAATGTCCCCTGTCTGAATAAACAGAGGACACGGGCAGCAGCACACTCCCAACAAAAGCCAAGTCCAATGACGGGACTTCCAGTTGGAACCACACCTGGCCGAGGCTGTGGTAGTTGATGAAATTAACATAACCTGCATAGTGACCAAACTAAGAGTCAGTATTTACCAACTGTGATCATGCCTTTAAGCAGAATTGAGGCAAGGCCATCTTCCCCACTCTGGCCTGCGATAGCCTAGAGAAAGGCAGAACTCAACAGCTCGCTTGCCGACGGGAGAAGTGGAAGGCAGCTCTTTACTTCAAGGGATTCTCTTTGGGAAGCTCTGCCCCACTTGTCAACCAAGGAGACTTGGAGAGGGGCAGAAGAGAGACCTGAAGGGAGAGGGGAAGAGGAAGCTTTTCTTCTCCTTAGCAGCAGCAGAATGGAAGCCCACAATGGGCTTCACTGAGCTAATCAGGGTCCTTTCTTCCTGCTTCATTATGTGCGTGAGTTCCGAGCAGGCCATTTTTCCTAACCTCCAGCTGAAACACACTTGTGGCCCAGCCACTCTGGGTGCTCGCACAGCCTTGCATAAAGCTGCTATTCAATCAGTTCACGAAACTTGGAGGTGCGTTCTGCTTTTGTTCTGCCTCCCTCTCTCTTGGCCAGATTCAATTTCCACTTGGTAAGCACGGCTCCCCAGATAAGTAGGTTCCGTTCTTAGTAACTCCCTGAGAGGGGAGGCTACTGCGCTCTTCAGAGCCGAGCAGAATGTTCACTCATCCCACCTACTGCCTAGGGTGACTCACTGATCAGGAGGCAAACACTGGCTGCCTCCCAAGTCTGTTTTCTCTAGCCGGCAGGATCCAGACAGTGAGGAGCGAATTCCTCCCGCCGATGCCCTGAAACAATCCCTGCTAAGCACACCCAGAAGCAGCAACAGCGAGACGGGCAAACCTCGAGCCCTGAAAACAACAGCCAGCATCCTTCTGTCTTTGGCACTTACCTACTACTGTGCTGGTTTTCCCATCACTACCTGTTTCCCAAACAACACAGATTCCACGGAGCTAAAAGGCCCTCACGCGTGTGTCGTCAGGACTTCCACAGTACCAGGTATATATGAAAGCATACAATACGGTCCTTCTGCACAAGTGCATGTGATTCTGTTTCCCCCACACACATAGACTGATGGACGTGATAGACACAGTAGCGGTCCATGAATACATACTAAAGAAAGTGGAGCAGAGCCATGGGCCTGAAGTTCTCAGGCTCCACAGTCTCTTGCTGTGGCTGGAACACGTACTCTCCCTTTTAGTTTTGCCTACTGTCAATGCTCTGGCCACACATTTTGTATCTAGACCCACCAACATGCCGTTCAGATGCCACGATCACATTTTATATGGAACCCATGGCAGCTGTCCTGCCTCAGCCTCCGGCGAGCAGGTGTGAGTCATCCATCATACTTTGCCCCACGACTCTATTTTCAAAGGAAGGAGTAAGACAGAAACATCTACAACAGAATGCCAAACTGGGACTATCTGATGCCTCCTGACTCTTCCCGTGCCCAGACGAGTTCATAAATGGGGCTGTTGGGAAGAGACGCTAGTGTGACGCCTCGGGTTTGGTGAAGAACTGTGCCCGGGGGGATGAGGATAGGAGGGATGTTCTATCTGGCGTAAGGTGAGGCATAAAGAATTAAACGATCTTAAGAAAAAAAATCAATCTCAATTTGTTTCCTGGGTTTATACGTCTATTATCTCTTGGTTTAGGTTCCCAGAGATATCTGTGGAAAGGAGGGAAAGGAGAAAGTGATTTAGACTTCATTAAAATTTAATTCACAGTAAAACCAGTATGGGAGAGAGATAGAAATGATCTACCTAAAAGAAAAGCAAATTCCCTGAGAATTCCTCCCACTTTACACCTGAGCTCAGCTGACATCTTCTCGCGAGCATTACTTGATAAGCAGTATTTCTGAAAAGTTCTATGACTGTCATGGCTTGGATTATGTTAGGGACACATTGTGATTGGATTCCTTAAAGCATTAAGAAGCAGAAATAGAAAAATGGTGCAAATCACAAACTATCAGGGCCGAAATAGGCCGTATATATCAATATGCACTTTAATTTTAGATAAACAAAATAATTTAAATTGTTTTGGTGGCACCTGTCAATCTTTCTAACAGATTACCTGAGAAGCCACAGCAGCCTGCTGTGGGAGGGGTCTTCTCCAAAGACTTCCCAGAACGACTGCTACAGTTCTAGCTGGCTAATAAAAATTCTGACTCACCCGTAGCTGTTTGACACACTACAAAACCAATCAGGAAAACATCAAGAAGTTAAAAACAGCACTTAAAAAAAATTTTTTAAAGAAATTTCCAATTTCTGATCTGTGAACGTTAAGTATTAGGTGAGACCAAGAGATCTGTGCTTACTGGTTAGAAATGAACGAATGAGTCCCCACTGGCAGATGTCTAGCACAATTATGCAAGATAATCATTTCTTTTATGGGTTAATGAAGGCAAAGTTATTTAACATGGTGAGCATCATCTATGAATGAGGGGCTCTGCGTTAAGAATGGAAATGAATGGGATTAAAAGACAAATCCTACCTCACTCCCTACAAATCAAGACAGAGGAGAGCTGGATACACATTCCATGGAAGCAAGAACCCATGATCATTCACTGGTGTAGGAGTTCTTTCCGTTTGTGTGTTGCATTCATTGGACAATGGATAAAGAAACTGCCTTGGCCTTTTGATAGGGCAGAACTTAGGTAGGTGCAGAAGACAGAACTGAACGCTGGGAAGAAGGACAGAGAGAGCCGCCGTGCATCTCCCGCCTGAGACGGACGCTAGTTAGAATCTTGCCAATAAGCCATAGTCACGTGGCAATACACAGATTAATATAAATGGATTAAATTAAGATGTAAGAATTAGCCAATAAGAAGTTAGAGATCACGGGCCAGGCGGTGTTTAAATGAATACAATTTCTGTGTGATTATTTTGGGTGTAAGATAGCCGAGGGCTGGGATGAAAAGCAGCCCGCTCCTCCTGTTACAATTCACAGGTAGAATCTAAGTGGACAAGGAAGAGTAAGGTTCTGGGGCCAGCATTATGGCACAGATGCACGCTGGAGACACGTTGAGTGAAAGAAGCCACGGAGCAAAGCACAAACAATTCAAGGTAAACCCGTCACCACCAGGCTAAGTAGATCTATGCGGAATGAAAGCAGGTGGCTACCTGTGGGTGGGATCCACGCAGAAAACAGAGAATGGTTACTGAGAGCTATGGTCGTGATAAAATGGATTCAACAGACAAAATTGCTGTATGTTTTAAATGGGTGAATTACACGGTGTATTTATTACATCTCAGTAAAGATATCATCCACTTACAAAGGAAAAAAAATCACAAAAATCTACTCTGTGACGGAATCTGAGGAGGATGTGAGGAAACAGGAAAAGCAACAACAGAAAGAGTAGGTGGTATGCGACTTCCCTAGGGCTTCTCTTCTGTAGAGACCAGGGGCTGACAAGCGGCTTTCCACACAAGCTCAAGGCTCCATGATGCCGCTGACCTAGCTCTGCTCTCCCATAGGAAGAGCTGAAGAAAAACATTTTGAAGACAGTATTTCCTGCTGGATTCCATAAGGGACTCAGAGAGAGAGAGAGAGAGAGAGAGAGAGAGAGCAACCTAGAAACTGCATGGGAATCACATCATGCTTGTTTTTTTTTTTTTTTTATTTCCCTTCCACATCATGAGGAAAAATGGAGGGGAAATTTTAAACTTGAGTTACTAACAAAGTCAACCCCAAATTATCACAAACTAACACCCGTTCCCACTGAGAATATGAAATAATTCACAATTAGAAAAAACAGGATCCCTCTACTCCACACTACACCCAAACACGGTGAATGCAGAATCCCGCAGGCCGCTTGCTGTTGCTTCAAATCATGAGATATCCAGGGAGGTATCAACCTGTATAATATATTATAATATAATAATATATTATATATTTATAATTATATAGTTATAAGTTATATAACTATATAATATATAATACAATATGTATATATAATATAATATATAATAAGAGTTTTGTATTTGATCCTCTATCTTCATTCTAAGAATGCCTAGATTCACACAGAGCAATAGTTACTGATGTAAATCTGCTAAGGACCCAGGACTTCCTTCTCTAAAGCTGTGAGTCCTACCTAGTTTACTGAAACATATCCATCACTCTTCCCGCTCACAGCTCAATAAGGAGACTGGTCTACAAGACATTTTCAATTTCCTAGCCAGGCATTGTGCAGAATGCCTATAATTCCAGCTCCTGGAAGGCTGCGGCAGGAGGACTGGAAGTCTGAGGCCACTTTGGGTTACATGGTGAGAATGTATCACAAAACAACAATATAATAACAACAATAACTTTTAAAACATAAAAAACTTTCAGTTTCTGTTCTGGAAGAGCCGATATCCAAATACAATTAAGACGCTATCGAAACATTTGACCTGCTTACTGCAGAGTACTGGGCACATACCTACCCACACCCTATCCTCTTTCTTTGTTATAGGTAGGAAGACAAAAACATAAACTCTTTTAAAGCAAAACTGATCTGGGCTTTGTAGCACGATTAATAAAAACCCAGAGACAGATATTGGGGTTCAATCTGAAGGTCAGAAAAGCCAAACAGACAGCCACTGACTAGCTCTTACCTCTATCTGAGTTTGAAATGGCTATCTTGCCTCCAGGAATCTCAGAATGAGACTGTGCCTGAGAACTGTCTCCTCCCATCTTATATTCCTCTCTAGTGCTGGGATTAAAGGTGAGAACCATTACTGCCCGGTTTCTATGGCAAACTAGTGTGGTTACTGGGATTAAAGGTGTATGTCACCACTGCCTGGTCTGTAAGGCTGACCAGTGACACTGTTGGACTCTCTGATCTTCAGGCAAGTTTTATTTATTAAAATACAAATGAAATATAACTTAACTACCCCCCCAAGGGCCAGCGTAAGCTTGAAAGAGTTGAAGAGTACTCTTGAATACCACAGATTGGATGGAAAAGAATACTCTACCTGCAGGAAGGAGAAAAGTATTAACTGTATCATCATGGAAATGATAAGTAACTTAGAAAATCCATCTTCTGAAAGGATCATCTATTTCATCTCTTTACGGTGAACAAAGTAAGCAGGCACATGGTTTCCGCCCTGAACTACAGCCATAGGAGAGGTGGAAGAAAGGCTCCCTTCTGTTCCCCAGCCGCTTCTCAGTTCAGCTCCAAAAGAGGACAGCAAAACAGCCAAAAAATGCAACCTCTCCCAGGGACTGGAAGAACTCATCATTCACTTGTGTGGATCATGCCCAGAAATGCAGCGTGTCTAGGAAGCATTACCAAACCTGGACACCATGTGTATGCCAAGGTCGAGTTTTCAGAAGCATGACAGTGTCCTGGACTATTAAAATCCTCCTACACTGTGTGGCTTTCTCCACCAACAGGAAGGGTGACTGGAGTTTCTCTATATATGGCTTCCATATATCTACTGAAATAATTCTTATTTTGTTATAAAACTTTGAAAAGTTGGAAAGTCATAAAAGAATTTACAATAGCACTTCTTAGATTTTAAATTTTAAAGTGCTTAATTCTTATTCTCTCTCTCTCTCTCTCTCACAGAGAGAGATTGCTCACATGAACCTCTACAGGGATATGGAAACGAGAGGACAATGATGTTTTCCTCTACTGCTTTGAAAAAGGATCTTTCATAGAATCAGACGCTTTTGTTTGGGTGAGGCCAGCTAATCAGCAAGCTCCTGGTATCTACCTGTCTACGCCGTTCTAGAGTTATAGACACATACAGCCATAACTGGCTTTTCATATGAGTAGTTGTGGGATTCAAACACAGCAAGTACTCATATACACTAAGCTATCTCCGCAGCCCAATAATTTGAAAAGCAAAATTATTTAGAGAGGAGGTTGAAAGAGAGGAGGTTGAAAAGTCATTTTCAAAAGTCATAGACCAAGCACATTCCTGGACAGTATTCTTCCTAAAAGTGGTCTGTCAATCACGCTGCTGAAAGAGTCTCACACGAAAAAGTGTTGGGAAAACATTTAGCAGTTAATAAAAGTGTGTGTGTGTGTGTGTGTGTACACAGGAGGATGGCAGTGACTGATGACAGAAACAGATACATCTTATAAACGACTATTTGGAACCTGCCCACCTCTCCCATTGTGTTGACTCATTCTCTCACTACTAACTCCGTGTTTATTTAGGGTGCATCAGTTATATTCTAAGCACTGAAGAGGCACGATGAAATAAGACATGCCCACTGGATCTCACCAGAGACCAGCTACTGGGATGCAGGAAGGAACGCTGCCTAAAAATTAGCCTTTGCATCAGACACCCATGCTCTGCAAGTAAACAGTAAGACACTTGGGTGAATACACGGTTCCTTTCCCCATGAGAAATGAGCATGCCTACTGAGCAGGGCTACGCAGGCTCATGACATTAAATCAAGGGGTCAGGGAGATCCCGGACACTGTGCCACACACGCTTTTTACCACGTAGGAATCTCAATCTTAGCATTTTCCAGTCATCTTCTTCACCAACCACTCCTCAATGTTTCAGTCTGTTAGTGCTGTTATATCCAAGGAGATTTATAACATTCCTTAAGTAATGTAAGTACCAACTTCATCATTAGACTGTAATTTTCTATACCATCCTAGCAGAAGTCAGAGTTTATAAAAGGAATTCAAGTTTAGCCATCAGTCTGTATGCACTAACTGTGTGTTGTGGACAATAAAAATGAGTACAGCAAAAGCCTGAGATGATACTTGAAGTGAACAAGTAATCCAAGCGGGAAATGTGCAAACAAAAAAGAGTGTGTGTGTGTGTGTATGTGTGTGTGTATGTGTGTGTGTGTGTGAATTCAGAGTAAAAAGAGAAACACATCATAGAAGGGAAAGAGATAGAGGCTCACATCAAAAAGAGCTCAGTATGCCAGGAAGTGATGTCAAGGATAATGTGAAGGAGTGTGAGTGAGGAGTGAATGTGTGTGTGTGTGTGCGCGCGCGCGCGCACGCGCGCGTGTGCAAACACTCCAAATGTAGTATGGGGAAAACACAAGGAGTTATGAGTGCCCTAGGATACTTAGATCTCAGTTAAGCAAGCATTTTAAAAATGATTTTTATTTATGTATATATCTATCCCTCAGTGTGTATGTCATACATGAGCAGATGGCCGTAGAAGCCAGAAGAGGGCATCAGATCCCCTAGACCTAGAATTGCAAGCTGCCCAATGTGTGCCTTGGGAACCCAAACTCAGGTCATTTGCAAGAACAGCATAAACACTCTTAACTGCTGAGCCACCTTTCCAGCCATAGCAACCAAGATTTCAATTAAGGTTGTTATGAGATATGGTTTTTAAAAGTCTAGCTCTGGCAGCGTCACTGGGGCACTTAGTAATGCCAGGGCATTATACTCACTTGGGGAGCTGCTCTGTTACCCAAGAGATCCGTGGCCTTGGAGATGGAGAGTCAGCATTAGATTTGAGAGAACCTTTGGAATAACTTGTGAATGTTGACTTAAAGGTACTGTAATTCCTAGTTTTGAAGTTTCCAAGACAATATCAGCGTTGGAAATTCAGCAGATCTGGAGCATAAGACACAGTGGAGGGGCCTTTAGAACATGTCAGTAGAGAAGACAACCGTGGACCCAAGGTTTTATAAATCTGTTTTAGGAAAATAGCTTGTCTAGTGAGAATAAGGTCCTGATTTGATCCCCCAACCCCATGTTCTAAAAGACTAGCTGCAGAGTGCAATCTGCTTCCCTTCCCTTTGTTATTTTTATTTATTTATTTATTTATTTATTTATTTATTTATTAAAGATTTCTGTCTCTTCCCCACCGTCACCTCCCCTTTCCCTCCCCCTCCCCCAATCAAGTCTCCCTCCCTTGTCAGCCACAAGAGCAATCAGGGTTCCCTGCCCTGTGGGAAGTCCAAGGACCACCCACCTCCATCCAGGTCTAGTAAGGTGAGCATTCAAACTGCCTAGGCTCCCAAAAAGCCAGTACGTGCAGTAGGATCAAAGATCCCATTGCCATTGTTCTTGAGTTCTCAGCAGTCCTCATTGTCAGCTATGTTCAGCGAGTCCGGTTTTATCCCAGGAATATACCCAAGAGAGGCCTTATCATGCAACAAAAGTATATGCTCTACTATGTTCATAGCAGCATTGTTTGTAATAGTCAGAACCTGGAAACAACCTAGATGCCCTTCAATTGAAGAATGGATGAAGAAAGTATGGAATATATACATATTAGAGTACTACTCAGCAGTAAAAAACAAGGACTTCTTGAAGTTTGCAGGCAAATGGATGGAAATAGAAAACACTATCCTGAGTGAGGTAAGCCAGACTCAAAAAGAGGAACATGGGATGAACTCACGCATAATTGGTTTCTAGCCCTTTGTTATTTTGATCCTATTAAGACACTTATAGAGAATTTTAAATATTTTATACAACTGAATTCAAAATTCCATAATCTATGCCTACTGTGCCTATGGGTTAAAGGGTCAGCAATTAGAAATCACGTGCCATCAGATCCAAAACAGCAAAGCAGAAAGGAGATGAGGGTGAGGCTATGAGCCCGGGTGCAAGCCTGGGAGGCCCACACACAGGAAGCTAAGGCTGCACGTCCCAGGTCTACACAAACTCCAATCCAACCAGGGGTCCAGAGCGAGACACTCAGGTGGCTGCCTGGTCCTAGTAGGTCTGCAGAAATCACAGAAGCGAAGAGGAAATGTGCAGCGTTTAGCGTTAACGGCTTTAGGGAAGGGCAGCGGCTACTCTGAGATTCCCTGTTCTGGGAGGCACTAAGGAACCGCGCACGGATATCCTTGGCACTCTATTTCTAAGACATTCATTTTAGGTTTCTCTGTTTCTCCCAGGCTGCCTGTGGAATTCAGTCCATCGTTACATCCTGGAGTGGTAGCTGTCTACAGAGCTGGGAGGGCAGGCTGGGTGTGAAAGAGTGGACCACACAGAGCAGATGCTGCCCTTGATTCCCACAGAGCACAGCCAGGGGCAGAGCCAGCGTGGCTAAGGATGCCGCTCCACAGGCTGGAGAGACAAGAGTATTTGACCTCCACCGTGGGCTTCTTTAAACTTTCCATTATACTCTTACCAAGACTTTTCCTCGTTGGTCCTGGTTCTGATCATTCCACTGCTCTCCCTTCACCCACGGCATCCATAACTCCCAACACATTGCAGCTTAATGTACTCACTGAGCTTATTACTTATTTCCGCTTCTGCGGATCCTGAGATTTTAGCTGATTTGTTAAAGTGATGTATTCTAACTGTTACTAGAGTTAGGGCCACAACTTGTGGACCTACAAGTCAGGTTCAGTAACCTGTTCTCAGCAAGCCAATTACAAGAGCCAAATTATAAGTAGTGAAGGGCAGAAAAAAGAATCATTTCATGTGGTCACATTGGGAAGAGGCGGGAAAAGACCCGGTGACCCCTGAGTCCATCTTCAGATCCTGATCTGAGGTGTGGTTTAGGGAGACGGCCAGAGTCATCATATCTAAGAAGTCTCTAGTGAAGGCCAGAGTCATCATATCTAAGAAGTCTCTAGTGAAGGATCCGTCTACCACCGACCCATCGCTGTTTCAGTTCTGCCCTCCAGCAAGGTGGCCTAACAACTGCAGATCTCTTTCTGGGAAAAAAAGGTACACTTCTGGTTGCCCCAGACTTTAGGCTTCCTCTTCTCCTAGTGGGAGAACCCAGGAGATATTCTAGTTTATTGGAGTACAGTGTTTCTGTGATCTGATAACTAAAATAAAGGAAACATCTCCAGCACATAATAAAAGCTCAATAAGAATATGTGCTGAGACATGTGCTATTGGATTTATGTGGTCTCAGCTTTAATACTACAAATCTGCGCTGCCATAGAGTTGTGCATGGAGAGCCAGAAGCCACAGGAAGAAAAACAATGCCCCATGACTGTCCCGCTCCTCACTATCTGAAAAAGCTTCTATCAGCGACACAGTAAAAGCGTCCTTTAATATTACAAGTGTAGAATGAAATTTGGGGTCCAGAAAGACACAATTCCGCTACCGTACTTAGCTCCCATTTGTTACCAATGAAAAGAACGCTAAGATCTATTTGTGCCCACGATGGTAATATTAACACGGTCTGAAGCTAAGGGCCTGGGCAATGAAGTGCGAGTCTGTACCGTCGGAATTATGCTCAGCTGGCGGCAGAGAGCAAATTATCTGATGCTTTATAGTAACTTTGTCATGGCATAATTTAAAAGATTTAGATGGAGGAGAGAGAGCAAAAAAAAAAAAAATAAAAAAAAAAAGAGCCAGTTACTTGCATGAAGCTACCCTGGCATTGTCCCCTGGCTATTGCTCCTGACCACGCTTTACTCCAAGAATTCTTCTCCACGCAGTGCCGTCAAATACAAAGGACCAAAGGGCATATTTTCTCTTTAATTTGCTTGTGGAAATCTCATTAATGTCATGGAAATTTTGCTTCACCATGACTAAAGTGTTTGAAGAAGGAGAAATCAGGAAGTAAGGTTGGTCGCATAAATTTCCACTGGAGAAACAAAGGAGGAAAGTGCTTTACATAGAAATGCTACAGTTGAAGATGGCCAAGGCTGAGAGTTGGCAGCTGGGAAAGAACAGCAGTGAAGGCTGTGTGCCATGCAGCTCGCCCGAGAGAACTGACGGAGCAGCCCGCCTGAGCTGGGCATCAGCAGCCTGCAAGTGGCAACATCATTCCTGGGGTTGGGTCACTTCTTAGCTTTTAGCCATTTCTGACTTTTTGCTTTGTTTTATTCTGCCATTGCCTCCTCAACAATGTAAGAATATCCCCATTTATTCCTAAAAACATGTTTTTAATTTGGAGAATGGTTCCATCAAACTAACTTTTACAAGCCCGTTTTCACAGGGATATTTGCCTAGTAAAGCGTTCAACTTTCCCAAGCTTTCACTGGAGCCTTTTTTTTGACCCTTCAAGCACACTCACTCAAAATATAGAACGCTTTCATAATGGTCTCCACATTGCATACAAAGAGAAAAATTTATACAGCATGGCTATATAGTGGTGGATTATAATATTCTCCAGGGTAGAGAACAGTGAATGCATTTACAAGATAAACCAGACACAAGCCAACCAAACGTTGCTGCTTGAATACTTACAGGATATTTATTTTTACCCTTCTTTAAATCTAAATTAGGTATAAAATGGCATCCGACTTATTTCATGCGCCGTGCTGCACAAACACAGTACAGATATGCAGACAACATTCTGTTAGGGAAAGGTGGTGACCTGGTTGTGACCCCCGTACCTAGGTCCTTCCTCCCCACAATGGATTGATGTCCATCCGTAACACAGCGCCAAGAGAATATGGCAGCCAGATCAGTCATTCTTAGCATTGTTTTTTGTCTCAGTTTCCAGGGACCTGGTCTGCAGGTGACACACACGGTGCCTCTGATCTCACCAAGTCTGCTGTCTCACCTGGTTCTCTAATGCCTTTCTCTGGCTAGTTTTCCTATATTTCTTATCTCCCATAGGAAGGAATTTCAGAACGCTATTTGGCAGTGTATGTGATGAACTCCTGGCATAGAACCCAGACCGCAACTCTCCACCTAAAGAGAATGAGGGAAAAGAGGGTAGACTCAGTCTGCTCATTTGAGCCAAGGAGTTCACCAGAAGAGGAAACTGCCTTGAGTTTCATTTAGTGACATATTATAAAAAAATGTATAGACAAAAGAGGGTGACACGTGCCTATAAGGAGACAAGGCAGACGAAAAGGAGTGACAGAAAGGGAAAGGTATTTGCTACGGTTTCATTATTTTACAGTAACAACGAAGGCCCATTAAGAGGAAGCCATTCATTGGCTCCAAACTAAAAGAATAGACTCTACCTCTGAGGAGACATGCCAGTTCCTCTTCCCTAAGAGCTAGTGCAGGCTTACTGGCTCAGACCCTCTTCCTGCTGCTGCCCATCTGGATAGAGAACTGTTAGCTATCTCTCCAGCACCAAGTCTGCCTGCATGCCACCATGCTTCCTGCCATGACAATTAATGGACCAAACCCCTGAACTGTAAGCCAGCCCCAATTAAGTGTTTTCCTTTATGAATTGCTGAGGTCATGGTGTTTTGTCACAGCAATAAAACCCTAATTAAGACAAACAGCAACAATTAAAAACACCCTCCATAACAATTATAACATCCAGACAGACAGACACCCCGCCACCCACACCCACACCCACAGTATACTGATTATGTATTGAAGACAGGCCAATCACCTTGACTCCGGACTTATATTCAAAACCAATAATCAACACTATAATGGTTAAATAAAGGATTCTTCATTAACAGTGGCTTTGAGCTTTGGTAACTGATAGTCTATAAGGAGACATCAAACTTTAGGAAAATTCTCCTCTCGCTCAAATAATAAATTCCTCTTTATTTTGTTCCTAAAACATCACTGTTAAAAAAAGAGCTCCGTAACTTCTCTGAATTTTTCCTTTCTTTAAAGTTGTTGGTTATTTGTTTTCTCTTCCAGACTACAGACAGAAAAGGCCTCCACTCCCAGGGCCAGAGCCAATCCTGGTCCCCAGGGAGTTCTCTGAGCACTAGCATCCCCACCCAGCACAAACTATATCTTTAAAATGCTCAACAGAGAATCCCCCATGGGTTATTCAACTGCTGGCTCCTATACAAAGAAAATACTGTCATTTGCTCCAAAGAGCTTTGTGTATCAATTTAAACACAGCAAGACAGACACAATACCCCGGAGAGGAAAGCCTACCTTATTACATTCCTGACCCAAGAGAAAGGATTTGCCTGTAGGACATAAAAGGAACCGGCAGAAGAGCAGAAGACAGTTTCGTAATTCTAAACATAAAAACACATTATAATGCAGCATGACAATGCTTTAATCGCTGGCATAATTGTAAGATGTATATATAATACGATACAAGAAAGGTAAGGCAGCTTGCTTTGGGGCCTTAGAGATTCTCCCTCGTCGTCTACTGTAGGTCTTCTGGATTTGAAGCACGCTCGGGGGAATATCGAGAGCGAGGTAACGTGATAGCGGAAGGCTTGTTTCTCAGTAAAATCGCATCTTGTTCTGATTTGATTCATCTGAATATGGCAAGTATGGTAAGGGAACGGAGCGCTCTGAAGACAGTGTTTCATGGCTCTTCGCTGACGTCTGGTGCAAGTCCATGCGGCCATGCAGTCAGTGGACAACAGAGCCGTGATCTTTATTTCTGTGAATGAGAAAGCTGCCGGGAGAGACACTGCCATGTTCTCAGCTGTGCACAGGGTGGATGCACCAACTTCCTTTTATGTCTATGCAAAAATACTTTCTATACAGATTTCCCCACATGACCTTAATTCTCTCTCTCTGTCTCTCTCTGGCAAGCATCCATGGCTGAAGGGCTAGAAAGTGATAAAGAAACTTGACATCTGGGTAGTTCAGCTGTATTTTCCTTCTTTAATATTAGATATGGAAGAAAATTTACAGCATTCTTAAAAGTGGGAGTTTTTCCAACTTCACAACTTTACACTTGGTTTGCCCGTGACATGGGACTTTTCAACGTTTACTTTTATGAAAGTGAATTCCATTTGGCAGTGTTGAAAGAGGCCAAGGATCATTCTAGAACACAGGGAATCAAGCCACCACTCTTCTTCTTTCATATGAGTAGCAAAGGTGAGAAACACACACAGTGAAACAGAAATTCAGAAAGACTAATCACGGACATTCTAGTGGGGCATCATGTCCTTTCTTTGAGCATAAAAATTCCCCCAGCAATGCCATCAGCTCCATATCCTGCTTGGGTTTTGCATGTGCGTAGCTTTGGCCTTTTTTACAGGGCTTCCCGATCATAGCGACAACATCTCTCTACTCTGGTACCTTCACGGCGTTTACTACTAGCAGGTGCTCATGGAGCTGTGTTCCCTGTAACAACACAGATGGAGAATGTGTCCTGGAAACATGCTGTGTGTGCTCTGCTAGGGCAAGGCTGTCTGAGCCAGAACTCCAGTCTCCTCCACCGACTCAAACACTGGCTTTATTCCTGTGCTTCATTCAGATTATGACCTCTAGGCAGACAACACTTCCCACAGGCCTGCCTGCTGAGCACATGGATTTTTTTTCTTTAATTTAAAGATCATTTAGTTGTTTTATGAGAAACGGGGTTAGGAGTGCTTTACGGTCATGTGCAGTCACTAAGCTGACTCACTCACACCACTCTAGACCAAGGCTTGGGAAGCAGGTGACAGACGGAAAGTGTTATCTAGCACGTGGAACTGTGGAGTGCTGGCTACACGTAGACAGCTGAGGCCATCCCACTCCGCATAGCTCTCTGAGGTGTTCCCAGCATAGGGGTTAATCCCTCGAGCGTGTCTTAAAGGTATGGTTGTGAAAAATAGCTCTTATGTTTGCTATCTAGAAAGGTTTGTAGAACCCGTTCAAAAGATGCCCAAGGTATGCTGTAAACAGCTGTTTCTCAGTGTGGCAGGATATGAATTTTGTAAAAAAAAATAAATTAATGAAACATTAATGGGCACTATTCCACAGCCATGGGTTAAATGGTCTCCCCTTCTTTAGTGACTGAAAATTAAATTTCATTTTAACTCCAACGCCTCTCATTGGACCATAAAGTAAAAACTGTTACTTTTCAGAAGGAAGTAAAATAATGAATCATGGCATTTCAAAGAATGACTGAGCTTTATTGGCAGGGACTTTGGATGGCGTTAACATAATATTGGTGTAGACGAGATTAAACTCACATAGCTGACGTAATGTTTCAGCGATGGATATTTTTGCTTCTACATTACTCAACGTGGGTCTTGGACATCAACAGCAAAAGCACTTCTCTGTTACACAGAAGTAGTAAGCAATATGAACCAGAGCCCTTCATTATTTGGTTTCTCTTTGCTTACTTTTCTATGCCAACCTCCTTCATATTCCTATTTAGATACATTTTCTTACAGTTTTTTAGTCTGTATGGAGTAGGATAAACAGGTGTATTTTAAGAAGCTACCTACAACACTCCTCCATTGCTGGTGGGAGTGCAAACTGGCACAGCTATTTTTGATATCACTATGATGATTTCTCAGACAATTAGGAAGCAACCTTCCTCAATACCACTTTTGGATATATACCCAAAATATGCTCATTCGTACCACAAGGACATGTGCTCAACTATGTTCATAGCAGCATTGTTTGTCATAAGCAGAACCTGGAAACAACCTAAATGTTCCTCAACCAAAGATGGATAAGGAAAATGTGATACATTTACACAACGGAGTACTACACAACAGAAAAAAAATAATGGCACCTTGAAATGTGTGGACAAATGGATGAATCTAGAAAACATTATATTGAGTGAGGTAACCCAGACCCAGAAAGACAAATGCCATATGTATTCCCTCAAAAGTGGCTTTTAGACATAAAGCAATGAAAAGCCAGCCTACGAACCACAATCCCAGAGAATCTAGACAACAATGAGGACCATAAGAAAGACATACATGGATCTATTCTACATAGGAAGTAGAAAAAGACAAGATCTCCTGAGCAAATTGGGAGCATGGCGGTCTTGGGAAGGGTAGAAGGGCAGGGAAGAGGAAGGGAGGGGAGTGAAGAAAAATATATAGCTCAATGAAAACAATACTTTTTTTTAAAAAAAAAAAGCACATACACACAAAAGAAGCATCCCACAATTATATTTAGATAACCATGAAAGATAGTATTTATGTAGGTGGCATATTTTGCTAAAAAGAGGGTAGACAAGCACATTATTTACTTTGGATTAGGTGTGACTCCATGAGAGGACATTATTATCAATATATGTGCAAAAAGACAGCAGAGCTATAAAGAAAAAAGGACTGGCATTCAAGCGAGGCTGCAGGTAATCTGGGGAAAGCCGAAAGGCAGCAACAGAATGGTAACAGATACTAACCAGCTGGGGGAAAGGCCACAACCAGGGCACCATAGCACCGGCAAGCAAGGCTGGCTAAAGGCCTCTCCACAGCACTGGCAATCCAGAGGGCAGAATTAAGTCTCCACTGCAAAGAGTTCCCTGCTTCCTCTGGTCAACAGTCCCAGACCTGTGATGCATACTCTCAGCAAACTGGGAGCAACTGCCTGAGAACTATGAAGAAACCAGGCCCACAGAATACTGTTCCAATAAGGAATGGAATTTTGAAACAGAGCTATTCAGGATTCAGCAAATTGAAAACCCAACTTTTATGCAGATTTAAAGTGGCACCTGGGATACTGGGAAGAGCTGTAAAGGGTGGGACCAACATTCACAATTAGAACCATAAAGGAACAGAGAAATGTCCGAAGTATCTGAGATGCTGTATGCGGGGACCCACCCTCAAACTGGACCAGAAACTGTCATCCGGTCATAAAAAAGAAGGGCCGGAGGGAAGGATTGCTTATTGCAGAACTGCCAGGAGTTCAACAGGCTTCTAGAAATTGGGAATATACTCCAGAGATCCTTGAGGTGGATCCAGCAGTCAGGCCAGTATCCAGCCACTGTATTCTTTCCCTCTATATCCATTCATCCCGTGTTTAATAACCAGAATCTCTGTGGCTCACCCCTGCAGATGGGCCTGTCCTATGTTATCTACAGCATATTGTTCTAGCTTTGTCACTGTTGCTATGACAAAATACTTGGCACAAAGCAGCTGTAAGGGAGAGAGAGTTTCTTCGGCTCGGAAACTTGAAAGAGCTGATTCCATTGCATCCGTGCCAGGAATAGAGAGGAATGAATGCATGCATGCACGTGCACTGCTCAGCTCACCGTTGGACAATTCATATCCAAACCCGGGGAAGGGTGTAGCTAGCTTTCTGGCTGGGTCTTCACACATCCATTAACAATGAAGACAACCTCCTGGACACACCCATAGCTGAACCTGAGCTAGACACCCTGCACTGACTCTTCCCAGGTGACCCTAGGCTGTGTCACATCGACAGAACTAATCATCACACACATCTCTGCTTTCTTCTGCCCCTTCCTTCACCAGTCTTACTCTGCTTCCTGTCCTCCTTCCCTTGTCACTCACACCCACAGTAGCTAATATATCAGTACCTACAGTACAATCAATGTCTCTTCACTCTCTAAAATGACTGGTGTTTACAGTATTTTGAGTGGTCAGGGGAACGATCTACAACAGCCAGGCTTTTCATTCTGAATGAGTGAGTTTACTAAGTACACAGCAAGCAGAAGTAAAAGAACAAGCAGAGCAGCAGCAGACAGATAACAAAGCATCATCAAATTAGAGGTTTACAAAGCATCCAGCGGAAACTGATGAGTCATGCTGGCGTTCCTGACTGGAAGTCCTGGGCAGAACAGAGCAGTTGTACCAGGGAGCCATGGATGATCTCTCAGCTTCTTGTTCTCATCGCACACATTTCTATACCACGAGAGAAACCATAGCAACCTCTGCTGGCAATGATTTGCTTCCTAGTTCTTCTCAGACATTATGTTTTTCACTGTTGAGCTGTTTTGTGTTTTTCCTTCTTCTGTTACACATTGAGGAGGCCAGCCTGACTCAAGACATGGGTTTGTGAGCCCTTGACATAAACGTGCTTGAGTATGAAATAAGGGAGGGCCTTGAGCTCTTGAGTCTGCTGTCCAAAAAACTCCAAAGCACGTGGCAATTCACCAACATAATGCATATCATAGGTGTGATTTTTTTTAGTTGATTATTAGTTTGTTTGTAATGAACCAAACACTACATAGTAACTGTTGTAGAATGCCCTAGTCTCAGGGGAGTGTCAGAAATGGAGTAAATTAACACCTCAACTGACTATCCAGCCTAGCTCCTCCAAAGCATTGCAACTTTTTCACTAAAAGAGGAAAGGTCACTTAGAAAAATAAAGTCAATCAACAATCTAATGCCAGGCATGCGAATTCTGATGCGGAAACACAAGTACCATGAACAACCAAAGCAACACCAATCCCACAGTAACGGCTCCCAGGGAGATTGACTTAGACTAAACTCTTGACAAAGAATTACTAATACGTCCAAAGAGACTACAGAGGACACAAACAATTCTGGATTGGCTCCCAAGTAAAAACAAATGGCTGAATGACATAAGGAAGTGAAAAGAAGTATGGAAATGCATTTCAATAGAGGTAAAAATACTGAAGAAAACCACACTGATACTGAAATGAAAGATTCAAAAGGCCAGTGTAACAGCTCAGTAAGAAGCCTCACCAACAGAATGGGTCATGAGAAAGCACTTCAGGAGACAGGAATAGGAGATAGGAATGTTCATGTGCAAATAAAGCTCGTAAGATTTCAACATCATGAAAAAGGTCAAATTTACAAATTATGGGAACACAAGGAGGATGATTTTATGCCAAAAGTATAGAAGAAATTTTCAAAAAAAGAGGAAAAAAACCTCTCATATGTGAATGGTGAAGCATGACCACCAATGTACACTAAATATACGGGATTAGGAAAGAAACTCTCCACATACTGCAGCTCAAAACACTAACTACACGACACAAAGGAAGTGCACTGAAAGCTGCAGCAAAAGAGAAACATCAGTAAGTCACACATAAAAGCAGGAGCCTCAGAAAAACATAATATCTCAAGAGAAAAATTAAAACTGAGGACTCAGAAACATGTATTTCAAGCCTGAAAGATCGGAGCTGCAGACCCAGACTATTATACCCAGCAAAAATATCCATCACAGTTGAAGGAGAAAGGAAAACTTTCCATGATAAAAGATGGCTAAAGAAATTCATTACTACTAAGGCAGCTCTACAGGATACTGAATGGAAGACTTTTGACAATAAAAATAAATGCATTTAATGGGCTGCAGAAGAATAAAATACTAGAATAGTAAGTAGTAAACAAAACATGAAATCACCAAACACACACACACTGATTAAAAATTAATATTAATTAATTGCCAAATATAAAGACAGACTGGACTGGTAAGGTGGCTCAGTAGGTCATTTCATCTTGCATGTGTATTCAGGCACTTAGATGTGGAGGCACACACACACACAAAGAAATAAAATAAAAAATTTGAAGACAGACTAGCAAATGGGATTACAAAGTATGATTCATGTATTTGTTACCTTCAAGCAAGATACCTCATCATCAAAGATGGATACTACCTTAGGGTAAAATATGGAAAACTATTCCCAGCTAATCAAGCTACAAAACAAGCAAGTGTCATGCATGGTTCTAATATCTGACAAAATAGACTTCAAATCAAAACTAGTCAAAGACACATGGTCAGTTCAATGAGCAGTCCTTCAAGAGGACATTACAGTTCTAAACATATATGCATGCATCAAACATGGGTGTACTTAGTTTCATAAAATAAATATTAATAGATATAAGGTAAGATAAGATAATAATACTGGGTGACTACAACACCCCACCACTCTCAACAATAAACAGGTCACCTTGACCATAATATATCACAGATCAAATAGACCTAACAGACAGCTACAGTATACTCATTCCAAAATGATAGAATATGTTCTTCTCAGACTCTCAGGAGACTGTCTCTGAAGCAAATTACATATCTGGAGTCAAAGCAAGTATCAACAAACACTGGAAAATTGAAATTTGATTTTTAATATTCTATTTGACCATAATAGAGTCAACAGCAAGAGAAACTACAGAAAATACACAAATTCATGGAGATTAAATAACATACTACTGAATGAAGGAGTCAGTGTTAAAGTTAAAGGGAAATAAAACTATTCTGAAAATAATCGAATGAATGACAATGAAAACCATATACCACAACAAATCGGATACCAAGGTCATTGAAAAGATCATCACTAAGAATGGTAAATACTTAAAAAAGCTTACCAAAATTTAAAAAAAAACCCAAATTAATAAAATCAGGGATGAAAAGGGACCACAACAACAGATACAACACAAATTCAGAAAATCATGAAGGTAGTCCTTAACTAACATTTCATTACACTAAAAAGTCTAAAAGAAACAGATCAAATTTCAGACATATATGATCTATCAAAGTTAAACCAAGATGAGATAAACAGTTTAAACAGATCTACAACAAGCAGAAGGATTGAAGTAATAAATAATGATGTTTTTCCATGTTAAAAAACAAAGCTCCAAAAGGATTAATTGCAGAGCTGTACCTGGTCTTTAAAGAAGAAGCTTCTCCTTTTCTGAAGTAACCAGTATGTTGATACCAAAGGGAAAAAAGAAAACTACAGATCAATTTCCCTGCTGAATATAGATGTAAAATTTCTCATAAAACACTTGCAAACTAAATTAAAGAACACATCAAAGAGATCATTTATCACAATCAACTTGGCTTCATTGTAGCGACATGGGGACAGTTCAACAAATGCAAATCAATAAATGTAAACGTCATATAAATAGACTCGGACAGTGATGGCGGCGGCATGCACAAATCTGTGAAAAATCCAGCCGGACAAAATGCCAGCATAGGTGGGTGAGAGGGGGAAAATAAAATCCCATCACTGCAGAAGAGCTACTGGCACTTCAAATCTATTAGAAGAGGGAGAGCCAGTTTTCTTTCACGGTAAGACCCTTGGTAAAGCTACCACATGCAAGAGAAGACGCAATCCCAAGACTAGTCGGGCAACATACACTTGACATGATGGGAAAAGAAAGGAAAAAAAAAGAGACCTTAATGTTGGGTGGGAAAGAATGGGAGGGCGGTTACAACAGGTCAGGGCTAGTATGACCTAAAGCACAGTTATTCCATCCCCCCACACTGGGAAATAGTGTTCCTCCAAGGTGATGTTTCAGCCTTGACTTAGGCCCACAGCCACACAGTCAGCTAACGCTGCTGCAGTGAAACTGTAAACAAGGAGCCAAAAGAAATCTTTCTTCCTCTGGTAATCTAAGACATTTTGTCAAAGTGACAGATGACTGGCACCGAATCCTGAGAGAAGAAACACAACACAAGGAAACAAACTAGAACCCTAATAAAAAAAAAGTTTCCTTTCAAAGAGGAAAAGCACAAGTTCAGATGATTTTTTCCACACACTAATAAAACAACCGGATTCTGTGGCTGAGGTAGGAGGCAGAGCTCACCACACCCACCTGGAGGAGCCACAGGGCATGGAAAAAGCTGGATAAAATCCTGCAGCAAGTGCCTGCCTGTACCTATCTCAATTTCCTCCCCACCTGGCCTCCAGCAACCGCTCTGCAAAACTGTGCAGTACAGGAAACATTTCGGAAAATATGCACTTCATAAAGAAATACAATTTCTTGACTCAGGTTGCTCTTAATGCAGCTTTTCCTGTTGCATTTCCATGAGAGAAGTAAGTATTGAATAGACAGAACTCCTGCAAAAAAGCCCAGGAGACTTTTATAAAACAAATACACAAAAAAGAAAGCAAATAAATTTTACGGTAAACCAACAGCTGTGTGATAACTGACTGTTTAGGAGCAATACAATTTCATAGGAATAAAAGAACTATTTCTCTGTCCCCCCGGACAGGGTTTCCCTGTAGTTTTTAGAGCCTGTCCTGGAACTAGCTCTGTAGACCAGGCTGGCCTCGAACTCACAGAGATCCGCCTGCCTCTGCCTCTCGAGTGCTGGGATTAAAGGCGTGTACCACCGCCGCCTGGCTATTTCTCTGTTTTTGCACTTCATTTTCCTCCCCCTCCAAGACAGGGTTTCCTGCGTAACAGTCCTAGCTGTCCTGGAATTCACTTTATAGGCCAATCTAGACTTAAAGTCACAGAGACCCATCGGCCTGCCTCTGCCTCCCAAGTGCTGGAATTAAAGGTGTTCACCACCACTGCCCAGCCAGCATTTCATTTTTTATTAACCAACACATACAAGAAAAACTGAGGCCACATACATACAAATTCATTCATAACAAAATGACCCAAATCTGGTACTGACTGGACAGCCCTTCTGATGGTAATAACTACAACTCTAAACCTTGTGGATCAGTTCTCAGTGGAAAACAACATGATAGAAACTGTTAAGGCAACGGATTAGCACATCAGTGAGAATGAAGGAGGTGCCAAGCATTTCAGTTTAGAGTGAAAGGACTCCAATGGAGGAACAAGGATTGTGCGAGTTTTCTCTTGATAGAAATAGGATTGTGTGAACAATGTAAATTTTAACAAGGCAAAGAAAACCCAAATACATCAAAAGCCACGAAAATGTGGACGATCACAGTAAGTGCAAACACATGAGAGTCACCATAATGAACCAAATTATGAAAGAATGAGCAATTAAAGGGGTAAACACAGACAAGAAGAACATGAACAGCAAGTTCTATGTGGATAGATACACACAGATCCTTCATGTCTGATATTCTACTTAGACTTTTTCATAGACGATTTAAGAAATAAAAAAAAAATCATACATCACACACACACACACCTCGATAAAATATTTAAACCTCGATAGACAAGATGAAGCTTTAAAAGAAAGACACAAACTTTAAAACTTTAAGCATTAAATTCCTGCATCTAGGGCTATAATAGAGGAAGTGTACTTGTTGACATAGTTATTCAGAAGCCATTTGGCTCTGTCATTTACTGGCAATGCGACGTGGATCAAGGTACTTAACACCCTTGGTGAGAGCTACTGAGTAGACTAGCTGAATGGATCCAAGCCCGCAGGCCAGAGGCTGGCATGTAGTTTATGGCAACAAATCCAGTATTTTCTGGATGCTCTCAGCAGAAGGCTGCACCTGCACTAAAGAGTGAGCTCTAGGAGGACATGGCTCTTGGCTGCTTTGCAGTGACATACCTCCAGAGCCGGGAACAGGCCTGTGTGAGAGCAAAGATTCAAACAGCATTTGCTTGTTAAAAATTAAAAAGAAGTGAACTACCTACTAAATGAGCCAATAAGGATCACAATCTTCAACTGTAGGGTATCTTGAAATACCAACAAAATGCTTCTAAGAGTCCAAAGTGAAGTGAATTAAGTTGTATATGAACATCTTTAATTGCACTTACTTAAAAATAAACTGATAACAGACTTGGGCTAAATCCTTTGTGTCAGCCAAGCCCATGGTATCTACCTGCACTTTTCATGTTTTGCCTAGTCTGGAGAGCCCTCATACACAACTCCCAAACTCCAGGTATGGTCCTGGACAAAGGCATCTGTAACAGACTAGCCAGCTGGGTACACTGGGATACTCCTTTTCCCATCTGCATATATCCCATCTCCAGGCCTAGCCTGGGCTCTGGGCCATATCCTTGGCCTAATGAACTAAAAGAGAGGACCCAAATTAACTGGATCAGAAGCCAACCGGGGAAAACTACAACAGTTATCAAAGAAATACAGAATAGTATAAAGGAATACTTTAAAAACCTATACTCCATCCAGTTAGAAAATCTAAAGGAAATGGATGGTTCTAGAAGCATGCCAACCCCTGAAGTCAAACAAAAAGAGATCAACAACCTAAACAGACCTGTAACAAGAACTGAAACACTGATTAAAGAGCCTTCTAAAACAAAACAAGCAAAAAAAAAAAGCACCAGATATATTCACAGCAAAATCCTACCGCTCTCACAGAAGACCTACAATCAATACTTCTTAAATTAGTTTATTTTTAGTTTTATTTTTTAGAGAATGAAAGAGAAGTATTTCCAAATTCCAAAGTCAAGTAGAGACCCTACAATGTGGCATAGTGGCACATACTTTTAAAGCTAGCACTGGTGGGGGGTGGGGAGAGAAAGATCGCTGGATCTCTGTGAGTTCTAGGACAGCCAGGACTATTTAGAGACATTTGATCAACCTCAACAACTACTGCTACAGACCATATCATTGATGTATAGAGATGCAAACATCAATAAACTCGCAGGCAGAATACATTCAATGGTCAAGTTCGCTTTGTCTAGTAGATACAAAGATGGTACAACACATAGAAACTCTCATCACACATAAATAATATATGCATATTTATATTAGAAAATCTAAGGTAAGAAAATACAGAATGCTCACTGCACACACTCCTATCTCCACACAAAATAAGCAAAATACCAGTTATAGAAAACATATAAAAAAAAAAAAAACAAAAAAAACCTTAACGCCTGGGAAGTGGCAAAGAAAATAAAGTACTCTCAAGGAAAGGCAGGAGCCAGGCATGATGGCTCTCTCATGATTCCAGCACTTGATGAGAGACCGAGGTACAAGGTCCTCGACTGCTTGCTGAGCTTGAGGTCAGCCTGGGTTACCTGAGACTCTTTAAAAAAAAAAAAAAAAAAAAAAAAAAAAAAGATAAGAAAGAAAAAAAAAAGCAGAAATGTAATACACTTGAAATCAATCAAATCCTACCATATTTGATCATCTCACACAGTGTCCACATGCTGCAAGCTTACCATAGCCAAGGACTTCCTCACCAGCCTTCAGGAAATACCATCACTACCCCTTTCCAACTTAAACCATTTTTTTTCACATTTTGTTTTTATTGTACTCATCAATGTATGCCACATTGTAGTGTCTTTACCTGACTTTGGAATTTGGAAGCACTTCTTCTATTTCTTTCTCTAAAAATTAAAACTAAAAATAAACTAATTTAAGAAGTATTGATTGTAGGTCTTCTGTGAGAGTGGTAGGATTTTGCTGTGAATATATCTGGTGCTTTTTGTTTGTTTTGTTTTGGAAGGCTCTTTAATCAGAGCTACACTTGAAAGTTCAATACCTGAAACTACCCCAATAGTACATGGAAAACTCAATTTGTGTTTTCCTTCATTTATCTACTTTTATCTTTGTGGATGCATGTTCTGCTTGAATGTACGTCTGTGCACCATGTGAATATCGGTCCCTGCTGAGAAGAGGGCGTCAGAGCCCCTGGGACTGGAATTATAGACTGTTGTGAGCTACCACATGGCTGCTGGAAATCAAACCCAGGTCCTCTGGAAAAACAGCCAGTGCTCTTAGTCACTGAGCCATCTCTCCAGCTCTAAAAAAAAAAAAAAAAAAAAATCTATTTTTCAGAGATTCTTTTCTTTTTCGGTTTAAGACTGGAATCAAACTCCAGGCAAAATCCCAGTGGTATATTCATTTAATCTTAGTTAACACTATCACTAATTAAGTTATTGTGCCTTATAGACTATAGTAGAGGAGAACAATAAACATTAGGAACAAACATTTAGACAAGGATATTTATTACTTTTAATAGTGAAAAATGTTGGGGAATTCTTTTTTCTAAATGACAAGGATTAAGTGATTATAGCCAGGGGCTGGGGATTTAGCGCAGTTGGTAGAACGCGTAACGAAACGTTGGCTTCCATAAACTAGGCATGCATGTGGTGGTGCACACCTGTAATCCCAGCACTCTAGGAGATGGAGGCAAAAATGAAGAGAAGTTTAAGGCTATCCTTGGCTACACAGCAAATTAAGTTAGCCTGGGACATGAGATCCAGTCTAAAAACAGGGGATTATAGCTGAAAGCAGTATAATAAATATATAAACAACCCAGGACGGCCTCAATTTTCAAAAACAGATCAAGAAAGCAGACATTCACATAAATATCAAACTTTATTTTCCACATCTGAAAACATCTTATGGCTCATAGGTACCATTCGGTTGTTCAAACATAGCGTGAGGACACCGTCGGTCCCCACTGAAGACAAGAAGAAAGATCTCAGATGCTGCTGAGTGTTTGAGGTTCACAGATCAATGAAGCATTAGCGTTAACCCACGTCTCCACTCTCCCCCCCCCCCCGCTCTTTCCACATCAGCACATTCTGCACAATCATGGTTCTGACACAGCGGCAGCTGGTTCACTCATGATGAGGAATACTTCAACTGATGGGAAATGGTCACCTCCTGCTTCCAGGGCCATGCAGCCCGAAAGCAATGATGTGAAATTGAACTGTCATAGGCTTGCTCTGGGTTCTTGAGCCTCCTTCCCTACATGCACGTGGTAACAATTAATGAACACAGAGGCTGTGGTTTGACAGAGAGCAAGGAGAGGTGTGAGGAAGCTTTGGTGGGAAGAAAGGGAGAAATGTATAATTATATTATGATCTCAAAAAATTTAAAAAGTAAGAACCAAATTGACATTGTCTAGGCTGGTCTTGATATACTTCCCTAGGTCTCCCAGAGGTCGAAAGAGGATGTTAGATTCCTTAGAACTGGAGTTATAAAACAATGCAAAACCCCCTCCCCAAGTTTAATGTTTCTTGGTTGCTATGGTTATATTCTCCTTCCTTTCCCTGTATTTAATGCACTAGTGAGTGTGGTCTCTTTAAGGGCTCTAATCTGCATGTCAGCATCATCCTCACTGTGTGGAGCTTTAAAGTCCATCTTAACAATGGACAGATGAAGTAATAGATGACCAAATGCTCTACGGGGGGGGGGGGGGGGGGGGGAACCTCTTCGTTCTGAATTCAAACATGAGTACGCTTGCCTAACCAATACACCGAGAAAACTCAGTATTCACTTTGTGCTGGATAGTTTAATGTCAACTTGACACAAGACAAAGTCATCTTGAGAGGTGGAAACCTCAACTGAGAAAATACCTCCATAAAACTGGGCTGTAGGCAAGCCAGTAAGGTGTTTTCTTTATTAGGGATTGATGGGGGAGGGTGTTATCCCTGGGCTGATGGTTCTGAATTCTATATAAAGCAGGCTAAGCAAGCCAGTAAGCAGCACCCCTCCACAGCCTCTGCATCAGCTCCTTCCTCCAGGTTCCTGCCTTATGTGCATTCCTGCCCTGACCTCCTTTAGTGATGGACGGTTGCCTCGAAGTTTAAGTGAAATAAACCCTTCCCTCCCCAATTTGCTTTTGGTCATGGTGTGTCATTCTAGCACTGAGAACCCTAACTAAGACACACTTACTCATTTAACGGCATGTACAGAATACCCTCTGTATACCAGGCCACTCCCAGCCCTAGAAATATACCAAAGTCAAGGTTTCAATTTCATAGTGCTTATGGCCTTGCAGAAAAATAAAGATGAGTACAATAAAAACACAATGTGAAAAAAAATGGTTTAAGTTGGAAAGGGGTAGTGATGGTATTTCCTGAAGGCTGGTGAGGAAGCCCTCGGCTATGGTAAGCTTGCAGCATGTGGACACTGTGTGAGATGATCAAATACGGCGGGAAGGGCAAGTGCCAAGGTCCCACAAAGGGCATGGCCTTGATGTCTTAGTTAACAGTGGAGAGAACCACGGCTTGAGAGTATATGCAAGAAAAAAAATATTTGGGTTGTGAAAATTAATAGGAAAAGCCGCCATACAGTTCATTAATTGCATATGTTTAATTACTCCCCCTAAATCCTCTTAAACTTCACACTGCAGTGCAATTAAACATTTTGAAAAGTTTCCAGCATGTTGAAGCCAACTGACCGAGTTTAAACACATCCATGGAGGTCAGTGGCTTTAAAGCACTTTAAAGTCCAAACAAAGCACTTGATCTCAACAGCCAAATCCCAGGTCTGAGAAAGTCCTGACTGTGATGGAATGGCACCCCGAGGAAGCAAGAGCTCTGACCCCAAATCAAATCCTGGACACCGAGGCTCTCGTCATTGCTCTAATTATTCGCTGTATTAACAGGCCCTTCGTCAGGAAACAGCACGGATAACTCGTGAATAGCCACTACATTGCTCATTTCTGGGACACGCAGGCAGATGGTGCCAGAAAGCTAAGAAGTCACCGACAGGAGAAGCACTTCACGCTGACATCACAGCACTAAACTGTGCCCTACGGGCGATTTCCCGTGTTCTTTAGAGTGGAGGCTCCATCAGAGCCTTTGGACTGGCCTCCCCTCAGTCTTGGAGGCTGCAAGACTGAGGAGAGCTACTCTTTGGCAGGCATCAGGAAGCAGCCAACCTCTGACTGCTAGAGAAAGGCCCAGTGTCTAGTCAGCACAGGCCTCCTTCTGTCCATTTACTACTGTCCAGTGGCCTTCCAAAAGTCACTTCCTAGGGCAGGAAGGGATAAAGACAAATAAGAATATTTACTTTCTAAGGTTCCGGATTCCTTTGAAAATAATCTCTTCTAATCATCTCCAGCTTCAAGGTCAAAAAACAGGATCAGGTAGAGGGGCCCATTTTGTAATATAAATTGAAGAAGGAAAGTGGAGGATTAGGGAGTGTCTGGAGAGGGAGGAAGAACACCTTAAGTCACTCCCAAACTACAGTCCCAAGTGCAGTATGAAATCACACTAACAAAATGGTGACATCTCTTAGAACCAAATTCTGTTTATTTGTTGTTGTTGTTTTGTTTTTGCCATAAATAACTTATTGTCTCATCCTTTACTCATAGATTCTATGAGACTGTAGTTAAGTGCTGTGCATTTGTCTGTCACGTGAGAGGTCCTGAGTTCAAGTCCTACAACATGAGCACACACACACACCCACACACACACACATGCAGACACGTGGCGTGTGAGCCTGGGACTCTGCAAATTATATAACAGATTTGCTAGGATATCATTGCTATCACAGCTCAAAGCACAAGCTTGCTAAGAACAATCTCTCACTTTTGCAAGCCTTGAGGTCTGACTGCATGTGTTCTTGATGCTTTCCTGAGTTTAGAAACCCAGCAAGGGCAGGGGTTCTCAGATTCATAGGCCCAGGGATAACCCAGAGTCCCAAGTCTCCCTAACTTATCTAGGATGGGACTCAGAAACAAGCAGGATCTGAGGAAATCTAACCACCAATGAGCTAGTGATCATCATTTGTGAGCAGGACCACCAGGGAGAACAGATCACCAGAGAGGATAGTTCCATGGAGGTGCAAACTATCAGACAGGACCCGAGGAACAGGGGAACCAGAACCTACCGAGCATTTCTACCATAGCCTCAGTCAAGAAAGGGCTCTGTCCAGACTTGAGCTTTCAGTAGCACGACTCCAAGTCTCCTGCTGGGGAGCGGTGTGTTGGACAGAAAATAATCTAGCATCTGAGGCAGACCAGCTGACAGTGCCTTCGAGCAAAGCTGCCTTGAAAGAGCCAGTCCTAACTACCTGGGACATCCTCACTACAGCCGAGTATGGGGGTCAGCTGCGGTGAGACTGCACCTATTCCAGCCATGTACCTCACCCCCGCATAAACAAACGAGCCAGACAGGAAGAGAAGGAGAACACTCAGATATAGGAGGCTGGGAGTTCCTTGTCAAACAGAACTGAAAGCCAGCTGGCATGGTCTGTGCTAGGTGTGCAAGACCAAGGACTAGTGATTGAAGGACAAGGAAGGGAGCAATGTGGGAAGTCCTTCTGGATATGTATTGCTTCTATTGGTTAATGAATAAATCTGTCCTCATATAGGTGGAGCTGTCTTTGAAATTTCCTACTTCATAAAAAAGTCTGCCAGGTATTATGGACCTGTAGACTAAAGATGGGTGCCCCAACGTTACAGAAGAACTTTGAGTGACTATCCAGGCAGCTATATGTCTCTGTCAATTCTAGAGTTTTGGAAGTTGCTTACAATGTACTTCCTGTTTATTTAGGTAACATTGCTCCCTTCCCTAGTATTCAAAAGGCAAAGGCCGGTAGAGATCTGAGTTTGGGTCCAGCCTGGACGACACGGTGAGACCCTTATCTCTACCTCAAAGAGAAACATCCAAACACTCAATCTCATCCCACGATCCAGAAAAGAAAGAAGGGAAATGAAGGACATTTAGCCATAGAAGTATACTAAGAGGACCTGAGATAGTGTAGCTCTGTCCTGAAAGCAGGAAATGGACAGAAATTATTTATTAAAAAAATGATAGGAAGAAACTTAGAAAGAAAGGGGGGACAGAGAGGGAGGAGGGAGGGATATAAAGAGAAAGGGAGAAAGGGTTTCGAGTGGTTGTTATATCCTGCAAATGTGAGGACTTGAGGGGTTCAGCCTTCAGAACCCCCATAAAGAAACCAGGTGCAGTGCTGCCTGTCTGCAATCTCAACACTGGGGAAGAGATGGGTGGATCGGTAGGCCAACCAGCCTAGCTTAGCTGATGGAAAACACCCACCTATACATGCACACACATAGAGGAAAAGAAAGAAAGACAAAGGACAGAGAGGGAAGCAAAAAAACTTCATGTTGCTTGTTGGATAGCTATGTCCTCAGAATGTAAACATTCTTCCTTTGAAGAGGAAGGAGCATGAAGACTAGAGAACTAAATGAAGCCTACAAGGTTCAGGAAGCCAGCGAAAGCTATGGGATTGACAGGGCCACTCCCCAACTGATAAAGCTTTAGGCAGCTGCTGGGAAGAGACTGGCTGGCTGAAGGCATGAGGAGAACAGGGATGCAGTTTGAGCTGTCACCCAAGTTGGGGTAGGTTTCTGGCGGTGCAGCTCCCTTCAGTCACCCATGCTCCCATAATCCACTTTCCACATGTCAGCAGCGCCAATAAACTCACGGGGTCGCTAGCCAGACTTGGTGAGTCGTTTTGTTTGGTCTGCTGTCAGTACTATCTGGGGCTAATTCTGGTTTATCCATGTCTCTTGAGGGAAACTCAAAAACGCTTAACATAAAAGAGAGGAGAACAAGTTCAGCAGAGTTAAAGCTGTAACTCTGAGTGTGTTTGAATAAATATGAAAGCAAGACCGAAGCACACGCTGATAAGGATTGCAATCTGAAAAGGAAACAGGAGTTGTATTAGACTGAGTATGTCCTGGAAGTCCCATAACTTTAGACTTTTATCCACACTGCAAACTCAATAAAGAACTGAAATAAGAGGGTAAAAAGCCCCCTTTTCAGTATTCTAAATGCATTATGAATTCATGGGCTTAATAAGGTAGCTATTTTTTTTTTGAAAGGCTCGTAGAACATACTGTTTAGGTTATAAAAAAAATCCTTAGTATATAAGATTGATTTCTAAAATCATTTCAAAGAGAAGTTCCTAAATGTAATGGCTGGAGTAGGACAAATCCCATCAAAATAAAACAAGAAAAGTGGAGGCCCCAGGGGCAGCAGAGACCTCAGAGTGCCCAGGTTCTTCCCAAGACACCTAAGGTCTTCCCTGTAAAAAGCACGCTTCGTCTGTTCAGCTAATCAGCAGTGTATTCACAACGAAACAGACTTGAATAGGAATGGGTGGTCAAACCCATGGAGAGAAGGAGTCACTGGGGTGTTATAAGACAGGACAAATGCCACCCTGTCCCTCCTGGAACGCAGGCAGGTAAATGTGCTTCCAAGGAACTTCTTCAGGATAAAAGAACTTCATCCCTGTTTGGGAGTTCACGGAGTTCAGCAGCCCTCTGTGCCCAGCATTACTTGAAAGTATCCCACACCCGTGGGTGGCCAACTTACACATCTCAGATTCCAGTACATGAATATTGCCCAGCCCCAAGGAGAGCTTTGTTAACAGCACTCAGTGATTAATTCCGCCCCCCAATGGAACAAAAATTGTCTCCTTAACGATCCTATATAATGGGCCTATGTTCCACATGCTGCAGGCCATGCAGATCAACTTCATGTAGACCAGTCTGGCTCAAACACAGCGAGAATTAGCATGCTCACTATGAACCCCCTCACAAATT
Source organism: Alexandromys fortis (assembly GCF_014885135.2). Classification (NCBI taxonomy): domain Eukaryota; kingdom Metazoa; phylum Chordata; class Mammalia; order Rodentia; family Cricetidae; genus Alexandromys; species Alexandromys fortis. The sequence continues at coordinate 21,985,126 of NW_026067924.1, forward strand.
TCTTGCCTGTTTTCAGTCAATCCACCTACCAGGCATTATTTGGCCTTCTTGAACCCACCCAATAACCGTAAGTCAGTATCCCTTCAGAATGTGAGCTGCTAGACTCTAGAAACTGCCTGCGAGTGACTGGTGGCACACTTCTAGGTTTGTAACTGAGACTCACACTAGGTAGCTGAGGTGCATGCAATACTTCATTGCCTAGGAATACTGAATGCAGAGTTCATTCAAGGTCCTTTCCTGCAATATTAACTTTTAACCGCAGAGCTACTTCAGTGTTTTGATATTCCAAGCCCTTTAAGGACCCCAATTCACTTCTTAACTGGATAGGAAGATTTCTTACAAATAACGATAATTATATTCACGACTTCAACCTGGAAAGAAACACACCAAACTGCCCAGCGAAATCAGGCTGAGGGTCAAAACAGTCTTCTAAAAAAATCAGCCTTCTCAGCTAAAGCTAAGGCCGAACCTTACCATCCGATCGACAACCCATCTCCTCACTCACTGCCTTTTACACCGCCATCTTCCTGTTTGGGCCACAGCGGCTGATCTAGCCTCTCTGCTATTCACCATATATACTAAGTTTTCCTGACCTACCAGTTTCATGATGTCAGCAAAGAAAACATGAACCAGGTCTAGTGTCGATTTTTCTTGGAAAACTCGGGAAAGGACCCCCTCGTTGCTATTTTATCTTATAGCAGGATATCAAATTCCTCCTGGAGACTACCTTAACGCCTCTTCTCTTGTAGCACTGTGCCGATTGTTAATGCCTTCTTAGAATCTTCCGACACTGGTTCATGGCTCCTTTGGTAAGGAATCTCAATCTGGGATTACAGAAGATTCCTGTTTAGGAGATGTGCCACTCAAATGCCTCTGATGCCCTTTGCCAGTCCATGACCTCATTCCTATCTCAGCAGGATAGGCATTCTGCCTCCTTTCACCACTATTCCCTGGAAGCAGGAAGAGCCCCAAGAGGACAGCCTGTACCCTGTTCTTGTTCTGAGTGAACCAAGTCCACACAGACGAACGCCAAAGACGAAAGTGGGGCAGGAAGTAGCTGCTTTGCTTTCACAGAAGTCCGTAGGTTCCCAAGGATCCGGCTCCCTTCTGGAATCCGACAGCAGCACTTCTGGTAGTGCAGCTGGCCTGGCTGAACAAGTCTCTGCCACTTTCTTGTTTGAATGTACGCACTTTTCCATCCCATGTATGTATGCTTTATACCCCTTCATCACAACAGAGGCACTGGGGCCTAATGTCTTCCTACTTTGTCCTTCCTGACACCCTTCGACTCCATTGCAGTGCATTCCTTCAGGTTTCTTGATAGCCAGGCAGCCCACCAGGAAGCTTGTACTTAGACTCTTAGCTGAAGTGCTGTGGTATATGCCACATAATGCTCTGTGGTCAGGATGGGCTAGGAGAACCCTCCCCTTAGCTTCTCTCCAAGTGATGCGCTTAAAGCGCACCTAGCAAGTAACAGCAGAGAGAGGGAGTGGAGTTTGAGACCGTGAGCAGGGCTTCAAGTTCCAAAAGTTCTGCCCTCCCGACATGTCACTTCAGACTGAAATTTGATGTGCTCAGTAGTACACATCCTCATAAAAGGCAAGGACAAGCAATATGCTTTCTAGCCCATGACCTAGCCAGAGTTAGCACGTACTGTCCTATACAAGGTAGCCATCGGTTACCTGTATTTTGCTAAAAGGCTCTTGTGTATGTGAGGAAAGGTCCTATTTGTTTTCAATGGGATGCAATTTGTAATAAATGTGCAGAGAAAATAGCAAACTGAGGCAGCCTGAAGAGAAATGGGGAGCCAGAGAACGCACACATTTGGTAGCAAAGGGCAAATCTTTACAACTGTACTGAGCAGCCACTGGAGACAATACAAGGAAGGCAGTCTGGATTCGGGATCAAATCCAGTACTGTCTGCAGATGGTCTCACAAGAGTTATGACTAAAATTTCTACCTCCGTTTTCTCACTCAGAACCATTGGAATCTCAGTTCTGAGAAGATTAGAATTGTCCTGGAAAAATAGTGTGTGTGTGCATGATGTGGGATTTCCCTCTGTATAATGTGAATACCACTGGTTAATAAAGAAACTGTCTTAGGCCTGCATAGGGCAGAATAGAGGTAGGCAGGGAAAACTAAACTGAATGCTGGCAGAAAGAAGGCGGAGTCAGGGAGAAGTCATGTAGCCCCGCCAAAGACAGATGCCAAACCTTGCAGATAAGCCACAGTCATGTGGCAATGCACAGATTAATAAAAGTGGGTTAAATTAAGATGTAAGAATTAGCCAATAAGAAGCTAGAGCTAATGGGCCAAGCAGTGATTAATTAATACAGTTTCTGTGCGGTTATTTTGGGGCTGAGCAACAGGGAACAAACGAGCAGCCTTTCCTACAACATGTGCCCTCTAGTCACCAACAGATGGGCTTAGGGCTCTAGCATACAATCTTTCACTAATGAGAGCATCCTGGGACCCAACTACCTTCTCCCCACACTCAAATCTGACTAGCGCTGGCCTGCAAGGTCTCCCAGAGAGGACTAGCTCCACAATGGAAGACTGAGAGAGATGGCATGCCCTCATCCCTAACAGGAAACACACAGACACAGGTGGGTGAGCTACTGGACTTTTTATCATAAAACAGCGATAATTCAAGAAGTTATAACCCCAATGTAAGTGAAGAACCTTGACTGCTCTCCTCTTACTTAGTTCTCAGGCTACATCTGATGTCATTTTGTTTGTCTTTTTTTCTGAGCTAGGCAGCAGACTACCATTTTGTTGGTTTGTTTTCTGTGATGTTCCATACTAGACTGTCCATATTGGTAACTTAATAAATAAATAGTACATTAAAATAAATATTGCTGAGAAATGGTGGTGCATGCCTTTAATCTCACCACCTAGAAGGCAGAGGCAGGTGGATCTCTGTAAGTTCGAGGACAGCCTGGTTTACAGAGCCAGTTTCAGGTTCCAAAGCTACACTCAGAAACCCTGTCTTGAAAAAAACCAAAATAAACCAATAACTAAATAGTAATAAAACATGATTTGTTTATGAATGAAGATTTAACATTAAATCACTCACTATCTAGTTAGGGGACTTTCTAGACTTCACTACTCTTGTGAGAAGGGTCCAAAAATTAGGGTTCATTGAGGGACATATACAAACTAGTTTCTGCAAGTTATGGTCACTTCCAATGACTAGAGCATGAACTCTTCCACCTCCAAGGCCTCAACCAAATCACAACTTAGAAACAAAATTCTTCCACTAAGCTGGTCTAGTTCATTTGTCTCTGTCCACTATGTCCAATAATTTGAATGCTTTCTCTGCATTTTCTCTGTGCAGCTTATCCCTGTTTTAAGAAAAGCGGCCGCGGTGGACGTGTTGAGATTTATGCTGAATGATGCCTAGAACTTCACAGATTGCATCAATAAAGTTCAATACAACTTACCTGGCCCACTGCCCAGGAAGTGTGTGGTCCCAGGGAGGCAGGCTTGAGAATACATCTAAGAGGCTAATGACCTTGGAAATGACACCACCCGAGAAGGCAGAGTCAATGCAGGGTGTTTAGAAACTGCCATTGATTTGGCAGTTCTTTGAGGTAACTCCCACTATGAAGGCTATTGCCAAAAAAAAACTGAAAACAGACATGTAAGCAAATACTTGCTCCAAAATATCAGTAACAACACAATAGTCAAAAAATGAAAACAACACTAATGTCCATCTCAAGAAAATGCATCAAAACAACATGTTTAGAGCCAAATGAAGGAATATTCTTTGGTCATGTGGAAGAATAAAGCGGTGATGCGCGCCATGGCATGAATAAACCTCGGAAACTTTATTCTATGTAAAAACCAAAACACAACATACCAGACACAGCTCATGTGTTACATGAATCCATTTAAATGAAATATTCAGAATAAATATCCACTTAAATATAGTTTTCAGGAGCTGGGAAGAACGGACTAAGAGGTGTCTGATAGATATGCACACCCTTGCGGTGTGGCAAGAATGTTCTGGAAGTAAACAGTAGTAATGGGTGCACAACACTTGAATGTAAGGAATGCCACTGGATTGACAAGGCGAAGGGCTCTATGGTCTGTTTTCACTCCAGCAGGCACCCTCCTAACTGAACTCTGTAATCGAATGTGAGGGTCACAAAAATATTGGCAACAGCAAAAAGTTTTATAATATGAAATCACCGAACATTAATTAAAACTAAGACACATGGTGTGTTTCCGGCTATGGTCACCCATGTCCCATAATGCAACTTCACTGCAGCCTTGGCTCTGAACAGACAACACTCAACTGGCACAGCACAAGGCCACACCATACCACACAATGAGCGCACTGCCCGGCGCCCCTGCAATGAGCACACTGCCTGGTGCACCTCCAATGAACGCACTGCCCGGCACCCCTCCAATGAGCGCACTGCCAGGTGCCCCTCCAATGAACACACTGCCTGGCACCTCTCCAATGAGCGCACTGCCCGGAGCCCCTCAGCTCAGATGTAAGAGTACAGCATTTTATGAACTAGTGTTTTTATGGCACACACAAAACTTTCTTACAGAAATAAAATGGTTTATTTATAAAAGCTAAAAACTTTTGAAACATTTTCCTACTAACTTTTTTTTTAGCAAATTGTATCTTTGTAATATTGTATTAGAATGTTTGAATAAAAATAATTCCTGTTGAATTTCATAAAAATATTATTAAACAGATTTAGTTCGGGATTAGGACAGAATTTCCAACAATGTCTGAGTTGGCCCTGAACAAAACTCTGCCTTTCTGTAGTATATGGTAATGCAAAGTGGATTCTCAGGGGTTGATTATTACAAATTCAAAGTATCAAACGTTAAAGACGCTCTATATCCTGCAAGTTTCAAATATTCAGCCAAGATGAATTTATCACGGAAAAAATAAATATTTCATCAGTATGCAAATTTACTTTTTTCTTTAATAAATGGTAAAATTATATGTGTATTAAGGGATTGTTTTAATATAAATTTCTTTATGATTTATTGTCAGTAAATATTGATTTGTATACTTATTTCACATACCTGTATATCTGAGGGTCATAAAAAAATTCTTGACAAAAAGGGGTTGAGAGTGAAGTTTAAGCAGCCCCACGCTAGCACAGAGAACACAGAAGCCAGGTCTCTGCTAAGGCTGGTCCTCCTCTGCCTCCTCCTCCCCCTCTTCCAGCAGTCACACTGCTTGTGCCTCAAGCAGAAAGGATAAACCTAATGAGCCCAAATGTCAGCACAATATAAATTACGGCAAGGGGGAAAAAGCAACAACTTGATGCATGGCTGAGGATCTGAAAGAGGAATGTCCACCATTGTTTGTGATTATGGATCACATCACAATCTAATAGCAATTTTTATTTAATCAATAATTTCCATGCTGGACAGACAGCCCTGTTACAGAGAATCGACAAACAGGTACTGATAGCGACAAGCCTCGTTATTAATCTTTCCTCTGCTGGCTTATCAGCCAAACTACTATAAAAGGCACCACCAAGATGGATATTAGAAACCACCTTTTTCCTACCCCCACCTCCATTTTTTTCTTCCTCTCTTAGGCTATTTCGTGTAACGTGGACTCCACATTTATTTGCGTAACCTGGGGCTTGAGTGGCATAAAAAGGCAGTTCACATAAGCAATTTCACAATCTGTAGGACCTAGACCATTGCTTAGGGTTAGCCATTATAGGCTAATAAATCATACTTTCTCTTTGAGTTGTCAATCGCCAACAAAACCTTTGTACAAGCACCGGCATCTGTAATTCCGTAAAGGCTTTTCATCTTGAAATAAGATGCTCTGCGCTGATAACATGAGTAATCCCCTCCTGATCAAGAAAAATAAAATCAAATCTGCATTTTACCAATTAAAGCCGCTGCCAGAAACCAAATGGCTCAGCACCGAGACTCCACTGAAGTTTATCTCTGCTAAACACAAGGAGGGGAACCATCAGGCTGCGTTTCCTTTGCGGCCTGACCGCTTTATCTTGCGGTGGAAGCTGCGCTAAGCAAGGTGTGAGAACACGCAACACCTCGAGGAAAAGCCACCAGGAAGACCTGTTTCTCACGAGCCAAGAACACTTCCCTGGCTGCTATGTAGGGCTCTCCAGAAAATAGGCACATCACACTGTGACAAACAAAACCCAGCGTGGGGTAGCAGAGACGGTCAGAGTCCTTAAGACACATCAACAGTATCCTGCGCAGTACCGTAAGACAGTCTCAGAACTCAAAGTTACAAGCTCACACTGGGAAACAGTGCACCCAAGAAGAGAAGCAATGGAAAATGTAACGTATCAGAAACCCCGGAACCCCCCACTGGCACTAAAAATGTAACTGACTATCACTAGAGTAGGCAGCTGCTAAAAGTCTTGTCAACAATCACTTGTTCTTACAATCTCCAATAAACCAACTTAAAAAAAAATCCCAGAATCTTGAGTCCTAAGCATGAGTTTAAGAGAAGGACTCAAGTTTATCTGCACAGCTAAGCTCAACTGAAGACTTCCTGAAGGTCTCTGAGATGAAAGCAACTCCCCTCATTACTCCACCAGGAACAGAAACCAAGACCTCTAGCCCTGCAATCTCTTCCCCTTGTTCCTCAGTTTCCTCTCCTGCCACCCTTCTACTCTTCATGAAGATTGGTGCTTGCCACTCTGTCCAAAAAGCATAAGCTAAACCACTTTGCGATTTTATTTCAAAGCCAAGGAAATGTTAAAGAGCCCAGCCTATTAGTGCATTAGGTATTCCTATGGATAAAATTATATTAACACTGTTAATTCCCTCCTGCTCTCTTAACAGAGAGTACTAAACACCTTACTGCATATCCATCAATCTTTCCCTGTTTGAGTCTACTTGTTTGTTGAAGACAATGCTTACCCCGAGCCCCCGTACACCTTCCATTTCCTCCTCGGCACCTTCACTTTGCTTTCCATTCATCCTAATTATACACCAATAATACTTCAAAACAACTTGCTCCGAGGCTTCTTGCTCAGAAATATAAACACAAAGATGACTGTTTCAGGCCTGGCTCTCCAGCGTGTCCTCAGTCCCAGCACTCCAGGTCTGATGATACTCAGGAAGCTTTTTCTTCCAGAGACTGTGCCTACAATGTGCACAGTGATCACCAGGTGGTGGATCGGTGGCCTACACAGGAAGCATGCGCTACCCAATGAATGAACTTCTTACTATTTCTGTTTAATGAAACGAAAGTCAAAGGTTTCCTTGGCCTAACCATTTACTTTACTTCAGTTTATTAACTCTGTTCCCAACAGATTCAGTTTTTCTTGTCTAAATAAAACCTACTACCCATGGTACTTGAATTGTCTTATTTTGTTTTAATCCCCCCCCAAACAAAATCAAACTTGAGAAGAAATCGACTAGGTTGAATGCCACCCCGCTTTACAGAAATGAGAACTGAAGCTGCAGGCAATGGGACGAATATGTCTGGGAGAGCTTTAGGAACAACATCTCCACCACACTATCTGGAGCTCTTAGAACTTATCTGAGGTGACTGGGCAAGGCAGGGTGGAGTAGCCTGGCTTATATTTTAAGGCCTTGGCCCATATAGAGAGTTTTGAGGATAAGGCTCTTATACATTTTCTTGCTGACATTAATTGTTGTAGAAAAAATAATTCATCCATGGAAGCATTTGGCTAACCTCAGAAAAACATAAATGTCCCTGAATCTTCAAAGTCTTTACATTAGAAATGGCTTCCTGCTCCTGGGGCTGGTTTTTGTCAAAGCAGGCACGCGATGTCCAACCCCACTTACCGTGACTTCAGAGGCTGGAGTCTGAGCCACTTTCTTGGGTCTGCAGAAATAATGCTAGCATATTTTTTTTTCCCACAGAGAAGAGAGGCTTGGCTGGCAGTAGGTCTTATTGATAACTACTGAGCGACCAACCTCAGCAAGTGTCATTTCCAGGATGCTCCGCCCATGGGTAAATAGGAACCTTTGCCTTGCTCCCCACTTGCCCAAACATACATTTGATTTTTTGTTTTGATGGTCTCAGATTTTTCAAAACAGGTTAGCCCACCCTTACTTTTTAAACAGAACATTACAAAGTAGGGGAGATTTTTCTTTAATTGCTGCAAGTTTTGGAGGACAAATAGAGGCGGTTCTGCCTTCCAGGGTACAGCCGATAATATGTGTAGTGTACACAATTTTGGTTAGCCCCGTGAGGGATGAGGTGTTATAGGCACTCAATGGGAAGAATGCTTTTCAGCATCTCCTAGCATGAAAAATAGTGTCTACAACAGCGAGTGATCTACTCCAGAGCTGAGGACGAGGCACTCTGGTTTAGTGGTACCCTAAGGAGAGCCTTCAAAAGCATTCCAGGACACCGAACATACAAAGAGCCCCTAAAGGTCAGCAGTACACAAGCAAGGGGAGGGGCCCAGTGCCCTCTCAGGTTCTCTGAGGAGGCTTTGTGAATGGGGGTTCTGGTCACCAAGTTTTAGATATTGATTTCACGCTGATATCCCTACGTGGACACCACCTAAAAGCAATTTAAAGCTAACAGGTATAACGACCTCTAAAGAGCCTTCTATTTTTCTCTTTTATAAGGAGGATCACTAACTGATGTGGGAGTGATTTCTTATTAATAAAGAAACTGCCTAGGCCCCTTGATAAGGCCCACCCTTAGATGGGTGGAGAAAACAGAGGAGAATTCTGGGAGAAGGAGGCTTAGTTGAGAGAGTCGCCATGATGCTCCCGCTCCAGACAGACGCAGGTTAAGATCCTCCCTGGTAAGCCAGCTCATGGGCTACACAGAATATTAGAAATGGGTTAGAACAATATGTAAGAGCTAGCCAATAAGAAACTGGACCTAGCCGGGCCAGGCAGTGTTTGAAAGAATACAGTTTCCGTGTAATTATTTCTGGG
>NW_026067924.1:21996532-22224597 GCF_014885135.2 Alexandromys fortis
CAATATGTAAGAGCTAGCCAATAAGAAACTGGACCTAGCCGGGCCAGGCAGTGTTTGAAAGAATACAGTTTCCGTGTAATTATTTCTGGGCATAAGCTAGCCATGCGGGCGGCCGGGTGCCGGGGACGCAGCCCTGACGCTCCAATTTCAACAACTAACATTATATTGAGGATGATTTTTATGATAAGGAAGGTAAAAGTTCTATATTTTCTTATCTACTTGTTCCATTCCTTAAGAGTTTAAGTGTTATTTTTATTTTTATTTTATTTTATTTTTTTTTAATGTGGCTAAGCCAGTGTTGGGACTGAGTAGTAAGAATATGGCACTCTCTGTGGCCCATACAGCATTTGACTGGCTCCAGTCATATGTATTTCCCAGTCCAGCAACAACAAGCAGAAAATAATAAGTCTTGGAACTGACACCGAAGCCCCAAAGGCCAACAGAATCATCGCATCATCCTCCCCAAGCCAATCTTCAAAAACCAAATGCAAGCTGGGATTGCCTCGTTTGGCCTGATGTCTGTTTCTCACTCGGCCCCCTGTATGTGATCTCTGCCTGGCCTTGGATATCGGGGACAGTATTTATTTTCATGAGTGTTTCACAGTCTGATAAGTGAGAAAATAATGTCTGGAAGGGTCAAATGGTGTCTAGAAGGGCATCCCGAGAGTCAGGGCAGGGATGAGGCCGCCACTCAGAATCTAGCTGGGCCCAAGGGGTGCTTTAGCAGTGGGTCAGAAAGCCCTTGTTTCTTGACCTTTCAGACCAATCTCTTGGATATATTTTTATGGAAATGCTTTCTGCAGGTGAAATTCAGTCAGGAACTTCACAAAGAATATAACCCTTAAGGCAAAATCATGGCAAAGTGACTTTGAAGTCTGTAGTTTTTAAGTCTGTATTTTACATGCCGTGTTTCAAGCAAGAAAACGAACTAGCAACTCCATGTAGAAGGAAACTAGATCAAAATCTTTACTTGTGCATTTTAGATTTGTGTGTGTGTGTGTGTGTGTGTGTGTGCACATGGAACAAATCTCTGACTCATGTCTGAGAACATTCTCACATCTTAAACCTAATTTTCTCTTAGGTAAGGATGTACAATGCAGCTCTAGTACAGCGATAAAAATTAAACAGAAAGCATAAAATGCAAATTTAGGACTAGGCTGTGTTTTTACAGATACGATTCTCCCCAAGATCCATAATCTTTCTCTACATTCAAACCTCTGATACTGAAGTGGAAGCCTTGATTTTTATGCTGCCAATGTATAGGATGTTGCCAACTGGCAGCAAAAGTGATTAGAGGGGAACTTCAGCATGCTCTGGAAGATCAAAACTTGCCACCCATGAAAGCATTTATAGACCAGGTAGATGGTTAACCACTCTACAAAAAGGTGGGAAAAAAGCCTGACATCATGTTTAAAAGATCCAAACGGAGGATTGCATTTACTTAATTGCCACCCAGTTGAAGCTGGATATTATCATAAATATATCTCATGGTCTCTGATGTGCAGTCTTAAGGTGTCATCCTCATTCGTAGTTGCTAAGGAACCTTTGTCATGTTGTTTGGGATGACATTAAAGAACAAACTACTAAGAAACACTTTGACTCGCTGTAGACTGTTGGGAACGATCTTTTTAGTATCGATTACTAAACAAGACTAGAGAGCTGAGCTGTTCAAACTGAGGGCATTCAAATTGAGGGCAATGAGTGGCAGTTGTCATAACAGGTGGACGAGGTGATTACACCGTTTTTCTTCATTCAGATGTCAACAAGGATGCTTTCAAGCATGGGTGAAAAATGTACTATTTTGGCATTTATTCCTTTTCTTCCTCTTTATTAAAAAAAAACTTGCAATGCATTGGTGGAGACTGTTACATGCCACTGAAATTCGCAGGTTTCAGAGAACATGCGATGACCTTGAACTTCATGCTATGAGAATTCCAAATGTTTCTACCACTGAAGTAAAACACAACTTACTTCTAGAAGAAAATTCATTGAAAGAAGCAGAGGTCAGCAAAATCTGGAAGCCAGGCTGGGTCTCTTCTCACAACACAAGCTATGTCAAGTAAGTAAGAAACAGCAAAAGAAGAGCAAAGACCAAGAGCTGACACTGCCCAACTTCAGAAAGACATTTACATTTAAAATGTGGGTCCTTTGTAATATAATGCACGCTAGCCGAGAATCTGGCTAATTCAAGACGAAAGAGAGATGTGGACTTTCAGCTTACCCTGAACCAGTAGACTATGTTCAGAGGTCAGGCTTGGATCTTGACAAGTCAACAAGAAATGCAATCAGTCACAAGCACTAGTAATTAACTTTTCATCACATATTCTGCTTGTGGCTTTGTTGCTTTCTATTTTAACTGATACCAAGAAAGGGACAAAGTATAACAAAAACCCGATGAACAAAAATACAAGCCTGTTTTCCTAGCTTCTGGTAATAAAAGTAAATTTATCACAAATTTAATACCAGCTGGAAAGCAACGAGGCCCGGCTATAATTATTTTTCTGAGAAATGAAATTAATTACACATCGCTGTGATAACAGATCCCACAGCAGCACACCTAGAATAGCATCCATTTGGGAAAGGCAAGGGGCTTGAAATAAAAAGGCAATATTCTGTCTGTCTGTTCAGACAGTAACAGACGAGGTCATCTGTTCCCTGGAACACGGAGTGCACCGCACTGGAAGGGAGACTACCGGCTGGCAAAGTCAGCCAGTTCCTAATTCTCTTCTTCAACTTTGCGATTTTGCTAATGTGAAACACATGTCTCTCTTCTGCACCAAGTTCAAATAGCTCTGGAATTCCAACTTTGCAGCTCAGCGACTGAAGCAGAACAAGGGGAGAACTTGTCAGGATTTAAGGGCTTTCAGCAAAGCCCTTCAATTGCAGCCAGCACCCTATTCCACGGCAGGATATCAATTATAGATAGTGACTTGCTTTAGCAGGCAGTCGGGACTGTCAGACACTAGATAGACAACCATGAAGAATCATGAATCTTTCTATTAACTGTAAGAGGGGGGGAAAGAATGGGTCACGGCTATAAATAAGGCAGAGCAACAGAATGGTTTAACACCTTGCCGCTTGGTTGTATGTGGCACGAAAATCCAACTAATCAGAAAATGTCTGCGCTCCAAGGAAAGTGGCAACAACCAAAATGGTTAATGCCTCCCTAAAAATGAGCTTTGCAACCGGTATATATTCCATCTGTCACCAAAGTAATTAGGTGAATGCCAAGTACCTGTTACTTTAATCAACAAAATAGAAAGCACCTATTCTGCATGGGCCACCACTAATGCTTGCAGTAGCACCCAGAGCAGGAACGCAGACTTGTGGAAAGGCAACGGACAGGCAACCGAAATGCGCACATGTGGAATTCCTGCGCTGTGGAAGGCATGTAAGTGAGAGGAACGGGAGGTTTCATGTTGTAAGAAGCAACTCTAAATTTATCGACTCAGTTTGTTTACTCTTGTCATTTAGTTTAGAATAAAATTATCATCATGAAGGTAACACAGTGGACTTTGACTAAATCCCGATGCCAATCTATCTCGTATGATTTATGATTTTAAAGTTCCATTCTCTCTCTGTGTGTGCAGTCATAACACATAAAAACAGGTTCTATGTAACCATAAATACTATGTCCATTCAAGCTTCAACTTCAGTAGCCTTCTCTTAAAACTATTCTGACCTATAAGGACATTAGGGGAATCTTGGAATCAAGATTATACACAATAACTACAATAATCACTGCCTTTACAACATAAAAAGGGAAAAACCCAAACCCAAACCAGCCTTACAGGCCTTAGGCAGTGGGAAGGTTAAGGTGCTGCCATACCTTCATCCTCCCTGGGAGTGCTCCTGGCACATGCTAGCTACTCTTTGATAATAATTCGTAATAAAAAAAAATCCTAACTTCTCCCCTCTTATGATTACAAGACCTTTGTGCTTTCCATGAAAGGAGTCAGCACAAATACAGAGTCATTAAGACAGACGTAGTTTACTTTTCGGCTATACTTTTACAAACACAATGTGATGTATATAATTTAAAAAGAAAAGGGGAAAGGAGGTCCTGAGGATGAGATGTGAGAGCTAACATTCTGTACATCAGATTTCTCAAAACCTGTTCTGCAGAACTTGATGCTACTAGGGAACTGTGCAGGATACATAACACAGAACAATCAAAGCTCAGAAAACAACCATTGAGAAGCTCACACAACATATAAAGCACAGAGATTTTATAACTTTAGTGTTTAGTCAAAATAGATGTAGGTGCCAATAAGCACAGGCCATATAGGAGGCAAAGATACTGTAAGATAACAGATGAGAACGAGTGTCTCTCGTGCATGCGTTCAAGAGGAAGAAGCAACCACTACAGGAACGCCCAGTCAGACCACAGAAGAATCAGAGGAGAAGCACAAGAAACTCCCATTTGGTAAAACCATCCTTAGTGCCTTAACGAGATCCCGTATTTCTATAGAAACCCTCTGAATCCATGTCTTCATATTCTAGACACTCTAAGTGCAGTTCCATATCAGTTGTTCTTGGTCCCATTCAACAAGAAGACTCTACTCGGCTTTAAGACTGCCAAGCACGATGAAGCCTTGGCAAAGGAGCTGTAGGTATATGTGTTTGTGAGACAACACCAGAAAGTGAAGGAAAGATACCTGGCCTTGCTTTGGCACGGGAAGGAAAAGGTGCCCCAGTGTGACTACTGCGGGGTTTTCATCATTAAACACAATTCTTTCCCATGCAAGTTTTAACCTACAATGTTGCCTTTGGGTCCAAACTAAAGCACCAATTGCGACATACAATAATAGGAGGCTCTTTAAACTCTGAAGTCTGCAAGAAGAGAAAAGGAACCATCTGTTCCTGTAATTTTTTACATTGTTACTGGGTCTTAGAAGGGGAATCAAACTTATTTAAAAGGTTAATAATAATTCATGTCCAGCTTACTATTACTCAATAACCATCAAAGCCTCTGACTGAAAATAGTGTTTTCTGGCTTACAGGATCAGAGTCATTACACTCCCTATTGAAGACTTTATTGAATTTTACACTAAGCTTTAGCTGACTGCACAGGTCAAGCACTGTGGCTCGGAGTTTTCTTTATTCTCAGAAAATCATAAAGCCCTCTCCAGTTCTCGGTGCTGCCAGCTAAGAAACTTGACTCCGTGCAGGGTCAGAGCAGCTGACCTCACGCAAAGGTCGCCGAGTTGGGAAGCCACGTCCCTGAACACCAGTCACTTACATGCACAAGCTGATCCTGGGTGTCGAACTCTCTCGTACAGCCTTCCCAATGGCAGTTTGTCTCGTAGATGACTTCAGGCTCCTGCTTGCTTTCATCTTTGTCCCCTTCCTCCTTGACTAGGGTTGTTCCTTCAGGCTGTTCCTGTTGGGGTCGGGGAGGCAAGAAGCAGAGAGGGGAAATCAGGCACTGCGGCAAGGAAGACAGGAGAAAGTAGATCCTGTCTTTAGATTTGTTTTCCTCTGAAGTCGACATTTCAGGAAAATAAAAGAAAGCCAGGACTACCAGCTGGGGTTTGTGAAATGAAGAAGTCCAGCATTTGTATGTATTTTTGCTTCGGATATTCTGAATATACCTTCTGAGATTATTTTAAATTGTGATGTAAGACAGTAGCCCAATTATAACAAAGGAAAAAAAAAACCCTGAATACCAGGCCCTGCTGTTCCTGGGATACAAACCAAACTGACATCTTTAAAAAACAAAAACAAATAAAAAGCAACGATAAAAAAAACAAACCCTAAGCAAAAAATCAGCACAACAAAACCCATAAAAGTAGCAAGTGTTTGCCTTCCCTCTAACTGGCCCTACTTTGTTTGCTTGTTTTGATTCCCTTCGATTATGTTCGTTTATTGATATATCTTATAATGCGGGCAGATGGTTCTCAAATACTCTTAGTTCTTTTCCATAATGTGAGGGGCACTTTGGGGACTTTTCTTTCAGGATCATGCCTTCCTGGTTTAGCCTCTGGTCTTCAGGGAGATGCTGGTCTGCCGCATGGTAGAGGCCAGGGAAAGAGCACCTGGTGCTATCCTCTACAATAGCTTCACAGTGAATGCAATTCAAAGAATCTCCAGGCTTCTAGGCAATATCTAGACGTGTAGATCTGAGTCTTGATCTAGGGCTATACGAAAAACTGTTTATGTACACACTATGGTATAAACAGCAAGGCTGTTTGTTGTCTAGTCAACTGTAAGAAGGATGGTTTCAGAAACGCCCTATCACAACCATATCCCCCCCTCTAAGTTCTCACTGAGGAAGACGGGGCCACACATTGGTAAGGTGTGGGTTGAACCATACTGATGAAAGCAAGGTTCAGATCCTGTGAACCTCTGGACTCTCATTCAGCTCTGATTTGAGGGAAAATAGTACTGATGAAACTCCTCACGTCTGGCTCAAGAGCATCTGAAATCTGGATACACATTCTTCAGGGGAACCGGACCTAAGTGATCAGCAAGACAGTCCATAATCTATCTGGCTGCACTTCAGTCTCTCTTGGTTCTCTGAGCCCTCCTGTGAGAAGCAGCAAAATCAGAAACGTGGAGAGAATTTCACAAACTCTGTGTCAGCTTAGGCATGGGGTCAGAAACTCAGTAATTGTAGCTCAAGGTCAGGGATGAGAAGCCTAGTCACACCTGTAGTCGGTAACAGATGAAGTCTGACCAACGAATTATGGACTGTGATGACTTAAAACGTCTAAGCCATCTCACTTGTCAAGAACACGCACCCCACATAGCCTCCAACCTTGCTGGTGCTTATTTTTTGAACTAGAGAAATGAATCCCATCAATCCCTAACTAGCTCATTATCAAACACACGACCAACATCAAGCATACAGTGGGTAAGAAAATGTTGTGTGTAAATCTGGAGGAGAGGGACCTGACCCAACATCTCCATGAGAGTAGTCAAAGCTGGATTGTAAAACCGGAGTGTCTTACCTGCTGTCCCCGTGACCCTGGGCTGGGGAGGTCTTCATCGGGTTTGATCTTAGACCGTTTATTATGCATAGGATCTCCGGTGCTGCTCACTGCAGACTCACTCGTGGGCTTGTTCTGCTGGCCATATTTGCAGGGGTGAAGGAAAATTAGGTTTGATTAATAACCAGAGCAAAGTGAAAATGCTAGCAACAACAAACAAGCTTATTTGATAACAGGGCAACAATTCTGACAATGCCAGTCACCCATAGGAGAGTCCAGCTGATGAGACCAAAGCCTGATAATGCCGTCATGCGGCACTATTCACTTCCAACACCCGAGTATCCACGGCTGGTGACTTTAAAAGCTTGAAGAATAGTGCGAGCGTCCTAGACATTAACGAGCTATAGCTATTTCCAAAAAAGTTGAGTTTGGGTGGAAGATCAATACAAACTATTAGTGAAGTTCTTCAATTACAGCTTCTAGATCCTTCTTTAAATCACACCAGGCTGGCAAAAGAGTAGAGACTGGAGGCCTATGTTTATTCAAGAGTAGCATACAGTGCTCAGAGTAGCCTGGTTGTAGCAGAGGGATTGGACAGTGGCTGAGACTCCACACACATCGACTATCAACAGATGTCGTTTACATACGGTCATATCAGGCAGTCTACTTTTAAATCACAAGCGAACGGCTTTGATATAAGATGGCCTAGTTCACACTCATCAAAACTGAATAGACCTTCTGAGAGAGACAACCAGATGCCCACGCAAAGCCTCGACAACGATGAAGCCCATGGCACTAAGAGCCAGTGTGATAGCAAGGCCTCTGTTGACCAAGATGAAACAAAGCGGCGTTCGTCTCTCACCTGTGAGGACTCAGACGGGCCAGAGCTGACCTGGACAGGGTTCAGAACCGTCGGGATCCCAGGGATAGGCCTCTGTGTCGGAAATGTTGGAGCAGGGTGGATGAGTGGAGGGCTGTGCCCAAAGGCTGAGCCTAAGCTTTGCTGTCGGCTTAGGATCTGCTGATGCATGTGGAGGGACACAGGGGCAGAGGGGTAGGTGAAGCTCAAGGCAGGGCTGAGGAGAAAGACAAGAAGAAAGACTGTCACTCACACGGACGTCAGAAACTATCACAAACCAAGGACGTTGACGACTACAGCCACCCAATCACACCAGGTCTATCTGCTGCGGTGAGAAGTGAGCACGCCTTTAATCCCAGAGGCAGGCAGAGGAGACACAGTCACTGTCAAATGTCTCGAACACTTCCCAGAAAAACCAGAACACGAAGGGCAGACACGTGTGCACAGCTTCCCCACATCACAGCCCTGATGTCAGATGCTAGAAAGAGGAAATAAGGGGCATCGGCTCAATAATAACTATTTATTGCAATAACAAACTTTTAATAAAAGAGAGAATGGGTGACTACGTGCTTTATAGTACTTTTATGTGCCCTGGGTTCCGCTTGTTCCTGTGCATGGAGCAATTCCTTTAATCTTAGCTCACACCGATCGCTTTCATATGTCTCCAGATCTTATTACAAGAGGAAAGAAAATCAATTGGTTAAATGTGTTTTGAACACCATGCTTGTCATATCACTCATTTGTTTGTAAAGATGGAAAGCTTGGTTCATCCAGAATGCCACCTAAAGAATTTCCATCAGTGCCGTCTGGTTACAGGAGCTGATGGATTAACCTCTCCCCACTGAAATCAGTGATCAATGGGCTTCGATGGCTGCATATTCCAATGGGAGAGCCCAGCTCCCTCCTCCAGCAAAATGGCACTAAGTGTCTATTACACCCCATTGTGCATGTTAATGCCTGTCACCACTTCATGTCGCCACCTATATCCCAGGCCACAGTCGGTTCCCAGGAAGTGCTACTTTTACTGCAGGACACTCCAGCCAATGGCCAGTGGCCAGAGGCTTCTTTGTGTGAGCAGAGTTGAGGAATCAAATCCTCTAAAAGCAACAGCGGACTCTGGAGGACTTTTCCGGCGGCTTAAAAATGCATAGAGAACTAAAAGCTGCCTACACGGAAAACTCTCTTCTATTAAAAAAAAATCTGATAATAAATTTACATGCAGGCACACATGCACGAGAGAGCACACACCCGCACAATTGTAATGGTAGCCAGAAAGAGCTAGGGTTTCTCATATTATTAGAGCTAGAACTCATGCAAATTTCCAATCTGGTGGGTTAATTACTATTGCTGCTAAACACATTAACTGAGAATAAAATAATTACAATCACCAAATCCAAACCATTTCGACGGCTTTAAGTAATAATCAGAGATATACTCCCTTCATTAACGTGACTTTACATTTTTGTCTATTTGACTATAACCCATAAAAGGGCGGCTTCAATGGGAATTCATTACCACTGTTCCTACACAGAGGTTTTCCTTTACAATAGCTTGCCCATGTAAGACTGAATACTATTTAAGAATACCCTTGGAGAAACCCAGCGGGCTTTGAGGGGCTCTCCTTTCATTTTACATTGTGTTTCCTTAATAAAGGGAAGCAGAAACGTGGTAAAAACAGTGATTGCTCACAGTAAGTTAGAAGAATCAGTGGTAATATTCTGTTTCTGCGGTGCTATAGTTCCTGCCTGTATTTCTGTAAGCAACCATGAATGATTACAGCAAGACTCACCTAAGGTAGCTGTGTGGATGATTGATAGGGCATTAATCAAAAGATGCATATCTACCTCAGAATTTGTTCACAAGCTTTCTTCTAATAGCTGATTTCATGTTCACTGAGCTCTGTGCCAGTTTGTCCAATTTATTTTTCGCTGTACAAGCCATTCATCAAAAACCACAATGATTTAACACCTTCCCCTCCTTTGGGTGAATGGGTATTACTAAGTGTAACTACCTTACTCTACTCATTAAAGGAACAAAACTCGAAGACCCCACTTCAGGTATAATTAGAACGTCAACAGCCCCGGCATTATCCTTTAGACACATTTTTAGTTTCTCGGGGTCTGAACTATCCAGCAGGCTAAGGAAGAAAACCCAGGAAGAGGCCACTGACACTTCAAACTGTGCATGACATCAGATTCTCAGCTTAAGAATGGAGTACCCGATAAGGAGACAAGGCTACGAAAGAATATAATTTTCACAAAGCAGAAAATGACCTTACTTTTTACATACGTGCAGCACAAGAAAATTCCATGTATGCGGAACACCGAACAAGAGAGGTAAATATTTAAAAAGTATCAGAACAGATTTATCAAGGCTCGGCATCCCTATAGACATTCCTTAGCACACAGTTCTTCTTGCCTATGGGTACCTAAGAGTTTGAGATTTCCAGCACACTTTTGTAGCTCTCACTGGGGCTTACTTTTCTTTAGTGAAACCAGTTAGCTGAAATAAATACACTCTAAAATTTACTTGAACTACTAGGCAGCGGGGCTGACAGACCAACGACTTCCCAGCCTTTGTAGTTTATTATAAGCCAGGAACATATGACCTCTTCTCTGTGTGCCAAGACCTAGATACTGAAAACTTTCAAGATGCCTTTGATGAACACAGAATGTTTGGCCCTACCTGCTGCCACTAACACATCTCCTAGGACAGGCTGCAGTAGAGGGTTGTTGCTCACCGAATATACTACCTGGTAAATGATGCCTCCATGTGTCCTCTCATGGTGGAAGTGTAGAGACCTTCTGAGTTCTTGAAGGGGAGCCAGGGAGCCCAAGCCTATGTGACCAAGTCTACATGCACAGGGCCATGGAAGGGGAAGTGCTGATCTATGAAGTTCTGGCTTCTCGGTACAGAGGTGGCCACTCTCGAAGTTGGACTTGCTGTGTCTTCTGCCCAGATCCCTCTACCTCGAGAGCTAAGCATGAAGCTCTGGGCTCCTGCCTTGTCCACTGCTTTTAGAGGCTGCTCACATTCCCTGCTCCATCTGGCTCTCTCTTCTGACTGACTCTAGCTCTTCTCTCACGGGACCTGGGTCATTAATTTAATGACACAGGTAATTCAAAATAAAATCAAGACCTGCAGCTTAACCAAGATCTGCAGCTAAACCACATCTACAGATAAGGTAATTTGTTCACAAGTTCCAGGGAGTTAGGATATGAGTTTCCTTGGAGCCATTATTTTGCCTAGTATCCTCAGACTACTGCCACTTCAAAAAGAAACAAACAAACAACAAAGCCATATTTAAAAAAAAATCTTCCTCTGGAAATTCCAATTAGACATCATATGCACCAAATCACATTAAGGCATCAAAACTAACATTTAACTTTACTTTCCCCACTATGGGTAACACAACAGCATTTTCGTTGATTACAAAAGACAAAATTGAAGGAAAAGGTCAATTGTCCTTAAAGAGTCCCCCTCAAAGGCCCTTGAAAAATAGTGCATGTATTCATTTGACATTTTCTACAAATACAATGTATCAATAGTATTAAAATTTCTTATATAACCCAGAGCCACCAGCTCAGGGCTGTCACCATCCAGAGTGGGCTGGGCCCTCCCAGATTATCACTAATCAAGAAATGTACAGAAAATTATTTAAGAAAGGAGGGAGGGGGGGGGGGGGGGAGGGAGGGAGAGGAGGGAGAGGGAGAGAGAGAGAGAGAGAGAGAGAGAGAGAGAGAGAGAGAGAGAGAGAGAATATGAATATGGTGCACAGACTTGCCTACAGTTGATGTAACGGGGGTGATTTCTAAACTGCGATTCCCTCTCCCCATAGATGTCTAGGTTGTGTCAAACTGACAAAGATGGACCAGCACAGACACTTAGAGAAGCTAGAGACTGGTATTCCTTGTCATACACATTTACTGGCTACATCACCCGAATAACTAATGTAAGTACTAATTGGTCTTCACTTATTAGAAGAGTAAAAAAAAAAAAGGCAGAAAAATGTGGATTTTAGACAGTTGACTGATCAGCGCCAGTTTATAGTTACTGGAGTATTTGTTTAACAGGGCCCTGGGTGGCGTGACTTATGAGCAGAATCCTGGGCAAAGCTGAGTCAGAGCTGCTCTGTCAGGTTCATCTCTCACAGCACTGAGCTGAAACTCAGTGTGAGCAACAACCCTCTATTTGAAAAGCAGTTCATTTTCCCCAATGACTTAAAAAAAAAAAAAAAGACCTTCGAGCCAGAAATACAACTCAGTAGCTAAGAGCACTTCCTGCTATTACAGAGGACTAGGGTGCAGTGTCTAACACTCACAACAAAATTTCAGTTCCAAGATATCCGATGTCCTCTTTTGGCCTCAATGGACACCAAGCACATATTTGGTATACATACATGCATGCAAGAAAAAAAAAACACTCGCATACATATTTTTTATCTAAAATAAAAAATTTAAATAAGATTTTCAAAATCTGAGCCTGAAAGTTCTGATTTATATGTATACTTTATCAAAAATCAGAAGCATAAGATTTTTCTGCTGAGATTTATTTCCAGTGTTCAGGTAAGCGATACAGCATGTGCTTATAACATGCTGTGAGGCCTTGGGTTCAACTCTCAGCTCCTGTTACCTCCCCCAAAGTGTAAATTTTACTATTTCTCATATTTAATATAACAGCTTCCAATACAGATATCTGCTATTGGAATCCAACCAACTATCCTCCCGGCTGGGTAATACTGGGGATGGTAGCAGAAAGAAGATATATAAAATAACAGTTAAATCTCATTAGTTATAACATCTCATTCATTAATTCCAGAAATCTGAACTGAGTACTTTTTATATGTCTTACTATTTCTAGTCAGAAAACTATATGTTAATCATCAATACGGAAAGCTTTAAAACGTCTAATCTTGTTGGAGACATAACTCTGCCCCACCATAAGTTATATGAATGCTCTCTCTCCTATGGCCAGTCAGTAAGTCACATTTTCATTTAATTGTTAGAGCAACAGACTAATACATGAGACACTAAAGGTTATAACTGTACAAATAAGTCATTAAACATTTACTCAGCCCTACTATAAACAATCATTTCAAAGACACTGTATTCAAGTCACATGGAAAACCCCATTAACAGAGCTTACAAGAAGACCCTATAATGTGTTTTTTAATTTCTCAGTGGGAGGTAAGAAGAGTGATGCTAGATTTCTTAAATAATTGTGCCATCAATAAAGCAACATGGTTTGGACTGATGCAATCCTTTGTACTGGAAGAGCTGATCCTTTTTACATTAAGATGAAAACAAGGAGTCTACCCTAGCCAGACAAGCAAAGGGGAGAAAGCAGTACTATATCATAGTCACACCATGGATCATACTGAAACTTCTTATTTGTGTGGTAACTTTTAAAAAGCAGCATTTTCTCCGAAGATAACTGTTTTTTCTTATAGTTCCCATAGAATTTCCCATTCCTACATGATGGGAGCGGAGGTATTAGTTTTTTCTCTTTTGTGTGTCAAAGCACAACAAACCTGGGGTTTATGAGTAGCTAGGCAGTTAAGTACTCCCCACCTTTGATCTACACTGATGGAACAGAAAGCCTTCTCAGCTTCTGAGTTCATCTCTGTAATCTCTCGGTGATCTGGACTGGGTTATACGGAGCTGGCCAGGAAAGTGGCTAAGTTACACAGAAGCCCCGCAGCGGATGGTAAAAGATAGAGCGAGTCAAATAGGCACAGCTAATTCCAGTGCCTTGTGTGAGCAAGGCGTGACGCCTCTGGATTAGAAGGAAATGTCTTGCTTTAAAAGCAAGCTGTACTCTCCTCAGTGGCTACCAACAGACCTATATTTTCTAACTTCCAGATTTGAAGTGCATTTGTTTATTTTGAGACAGGGTCTCACTATGTCAGCCCTGGCTGGACTGAAGGTCTTTATGTAGACCAGATAGTACTTGATCTGACAGAGGTCCATCTCAGACTGCTAGGATTAAAGATATCGCCACTACACTGGGCCCAGGCTAAAGCGTTCCAAAAAGAAACTCATTTGATCACACTTCAGAGTGCTCCTATAAATCAGGATGGAGGGTAAGCCCAGTTCCCTAAAGGTAGAAGAATCTAAGGGCTGCTGTGCTTGCTTTCTTGCTTCTGCCTCTCCTAAATCTTTTGCTGATGAACTTGGATATCAAACGAGGCAGCACCGAGCTAACCCTAGGCAAAACTGTAATCTAATCACACCCAACTTTGAGTCATGTTGTAGGTTCTGTGCTAACAAAATCATTCACTTCTTGTTGCATCCCTGGAATTTACCATACAACGGCTGCTATTCAAAGAATAACTCTTTCCAGTTTTGCAGAGAATGGCCTCACAGCTTCCATTAATTATACATGTATAGATATAGGTATACATATGCACCCATGTGCTTATATACTTGAGAGCAAACAAAGTAAAAAACTTCTACTTCCATCCATAAAAATTCCTAAGGCACATTTATTGGAAAACCCAGCTAGGCCTCAGCAGCAAGGAACAGGGAGGTACAGACCCACACACTCATATGAAAGCGTCCTAACATTTATGTTCTGGTAGGCACAACCTGAGTAGCCTTGAAGAATGTGTGTTGGGCTTCCTATTGCGAAGGTACTGTAGAAAATTAAGAAGCAAATTGTCACCAACCAAACAGTTATGAACAGGAATAGCGGCGCACACTCTGGTTTGGGAGGTGCTAACAACCTTCGAAGCAGTACACGGGCTGAGCAAGTCCACATGGTTAGAAAAATCATGTTCATATGAGCAACACAGCTAGTCTTACTTCTCCCATGTGAGTGGTGTTTCCCAGTCTTGTTCGAGCTATGCTTCAGCCACTCGAGGATTTCTAGAGGAAACACAACCTGGTGGACAGGAGAAGATGAGAGGACCTACCAGTCTGAGGCAGTGGTGGCTACACTCTTTGGCAGCCCACCAGCCCCTCTGAGCATGTCTCCGCAGTCGGAGAGTCAAACAGCCTTTTAGAGTGTCCCAAGTCTTCCACTGCTCTTATGCCACTGGGCATGGACACTGTATAATTTAGTTTTGTTGTCTATGTCCCCAAACTTGAGCCCTTGCTGCCCTTATCTGACAGTCTTCTAGCCCTCTGGATCAGCGCCAGTTCTTCAGATGCCCAGCTCCTCCTATTGCGGGCTCTAAATGTTCAACACTGTTCTTAGACAGTCACTGAAAGCTCCTCCTGTGGGGATTCCCATTATCTTACAGGTCTTTGCTTCTTAACACCCGGGTCACGTTCTCTACAGTAACGACCAGCCTTCAAGCAAGCTCGGCCAACCATCTGCTCATTTATTCATCTCTGCTTGGGGGCTTTTCTTCTGGAAAGTTCCACGAAGGTGAGGATTTCACTTACTCATTCTTCAGCCTCCGCACCTAGCCTGTCGTTAACCTCGTTCAAGTGTTTAGGGAATGAATAATTCAAAAGAAAATGATCTTTTAAAAAAGATGCTATTAACAACTTTATTAATAATATTAAGGAGGAAGAAAAGAACACCTCGAAAATTTTAGAGGACGGGATCAGAGATTTTTAAATATACCGCTAATATGGCATTGTAGGCATCTATTTCCAGTATGTTTAATGTGTGTGTGTGTGTGTGTGTCTGTGTGTGTGTGTGTGTGTGTTGATTCGCCAGTATAAGCAACATATTTGCTCTCATGAGCAGTAGAGAGTCAGAGAGCTGTGGAACTGCACAGGTTCCTACCTCCCATCAGGCAGCATCCTTGGACCTAGCCAATGCATCCTCATTGCACAGGGCTCTGAACCAGGGAAGGATGACGGTGTACAGAGAGGACAGAGTCACTACAGTCCCCAGGCTAGGCTTGTCTGTGCAGACAACAGAAAAACCTGCAATAACTGTGAAACTGGAGACCTTGAAACTCAAGTGGGTGATCTGTAAAGCTGAACAAGAAATAACATTTTCATTGAGATGATTTTCCTAACTCTGCCAGATCTTAAACCACTACTCAGATTTTACCACTACATTGTACCCGGTGCACTGGGAATGCGTTCACTAATCATGCCTCCATTCCATTTACACTTGGCGAGAGAAGGATTATTGGAAATGTCTTCTCTTCCTATGATGGCTTAATGTCTGGGGGCAGAGGTATTAGTAGAACAAACTTTTAAATGTAATATAAATAATGAGCTGTTTGTAATGTTAGGTTTAACCGTGAACTGAGGACCACAGACTGCTTGATGCTGTGGTCTTCAGTAAAAACCTTCAAGTGATAGAGAACTTACAACTTATTTAAATGAAATACTTTATAGTATGTGTGAAGATTTCTGAGTTATAGCACCTGTGAGAATAAAAAAAAAAAGTTAAGATAACACACCTAACCTGACATATCCAAGCACTATAGTTAATATGGCAACAGGCTCTTGAGTGCATCTGTCTTATATGATGGTTAAAGGAGCCTAAATTATTAAGTAAATATTTTAAGAAGTCAAAAATAATACACTAACAAGACAGATATTTACTGTTTTAACCCTTTCATTTTTGCATTATTTTCTTTGTCTCTGATACATATATAATAATCAATCTGAGGGGATGTAGAATAACATTTAAATAGATCTTAACTTTTGGAAAACCATAATAAAAAAGGGTGAAGGGTATTCTTATTGCTCACTAGGGGTTGGAAACCTCCGTAATTTATTCATTCAATAATTATTTGTTGCACCCATGTTAATGGGAGGGGGCAAAGATAATGCAGAGATATGAGAGCAGAGGTCTGGTACTCTTTCTACTCCAGGAATATGGACCCCAACAACTGCTTTATTATGTAACCGCAGCCTTACATACCTAAATGGCGTAATTACTCTTTGTACTGCCAATATTAATAGTGAAGTAGGCCACAGAAAATCGCAAATGTGAAAGTCAGGTGCGTCTGGGGGTAAAGGATTAAGTAGGAGCCTGGAACACTTGTGGTAGTAACCAAGCACAGTAAATTGGTCAGCTTCCTCCTTCCACGTACCTATCTGCATATCTAGCTCAAGGCGGACATCAAATGTACTTCGTGCTCAGTTTCTTTTGCTCTGTTCACTCTTAAGAACAGCACCTGCTCTCAGGGTGTTCACACGCCTCTTGCCTGGTGAGTACTGCTGAGTTGGTTTATCTGGGTCTAGGGAAAACAATGCACTGAAGTTTCTGTGGCAAGTGGAGATGATACTGTCCATTAGGATAGTTTCTGCAGTCTAACAGTACATGGCAGCTCATCCCACACTGGATTACATCCTTCTATGGAAAAGAAGGGGCATGTTATCTTAACATACCATGAATCTATATCAAAGACTGAGATACCCTACTGAAAGGCAAGAAAGAATATGAGCATGTGATGGTTCTGGGTCACCTGACTTTCACAGGAGCTTTTGAGACCTCAACTGGTCTTTAAAGTGAATCTCTTCTTCCACTTCTAATGAAATGATTAAGCTGGGGTACCACCAGGCTCTGAAGTGAGGCACCTGCTTCTCTGAGAAACTCTAAGATGTCACAAGGATGCTTGGTAAGTATAAATGACATTACTGTGGACATCTAAGACACTGCAAAGAGTAAAGCAAGCAAGTGGGGATAATTGAGAGAAGAAAGAATTGTTCACAAAGTAATTCTGGGGCTAGCGGTGTAGTTCCATGGTAGAGCACCTCCTTAGTATACTCAAGGTCCTGAGTTCAATGTCCAGCACCACCATCTCCCCACAAAAGCTACAAAGTGATCTGTGTGCATAGCATTTGTACAAATATCACAGTATTCTAAATTTCTATGTGGATGCTTTAGTCAAGTCACACAACTACAATGTATCAGCTAATTAACATATAATTTATGGTAGCAGATGACCAAAGAACACAAGCTAGGAGAACAGGAACAACCTGCCTTGGGTTGGAGAGCAACAGGCTGAAATATCACTGATGGTGTTATCCTAAGTACCATTCAGAATTATTTCTATTTAATTTCATCCAATGGGGAAGAACTTTTGTTCCACTGTGGATCCATATCATCTTTAATAAAATATAACCCTTTCCAACACACTGGATGTCTTATCTGCAGCTGTTAAATATGCAGATTAGTGGTAAAGCTGAGATCAGACTACAGACAAATGCTCAAAGCCTACACTAGTGACTACACTGGCTGACCCTGAGACACTGTAGACCCCAGTCTATCCACTGACTACAATGGCTGACCCTGAGACACCGTAGACCCCAGTCTATCTACTGACTACAATGGCTGACCCTGAGAAACCGTAGACCCCAGTCTATCCACTGATTACATTGGCTGACCCTGAGACACCCCAAATCCCAGTCTATTCACTGACTACACTGGCTGACCCTGAGACACTGTAGACCCCAGTCTATCGACTGATTACATTGGCTGACCCTGAGACACCCCAGATCCCAGTACACTATGTACTGACTATAGTCACAAAAGCAGGTGTTTTCTTCATCCCATGTTTCCACTTTTCATAGGCCATATGAAAAGAAGAGCAAAAAATGAGAATCATGATTTATAATAATGCTAACTTATCTGCCAATGAGAACCGCTGATAATTGAACTAGAAAATAATTAAAACTTCACTGGAACATGTTCTATGGAACAATAGTATTAGTTATTCTTAATACATATGGAGGACATACTATCGCTTATATATATATTTTTCTGAAGTGCTGAAGTTTCCCAAACATGTAAAGTTACCATGAAAAACATAATTAATAACTAGAGCTCTTGTCCAGTCGTAAAAAATAAATAAAATACATTCTTACTTATTTAAAGCAACTTGTAAAAATAGTCTTTTTACTGTGTTTCTTGGGGTTTTTGTTTGTTTGTGTTTTTGACAGAACTTCAAGTAGCCCCAAATGGTCAAATGGACATGCAGCAAAAGCTGGCCTCGAATTTCTGACGCTTGTCTGCACTTCCCAAGCGCCTTGCCTTCACCCCAGCTTCACTAGTGTGTGCTCTCAAAGCAAGGGACCGCCCACAGTCGGCAAACCTATATGTGACTATAAAGATCCGTGGTATGTGAACACTTAACCCATGGTGAAACTTGTAGGGGAAAAGAGAGCTAAAGGTTAGAGCCAGGACAATTTAATTAACTATTAGAATACTATTGAATTCTGTCTCTTTTAGTTATAACTGGCACAGTTCAAATCATGTGACTAGTTGACAAAAGTGAGCTTCGCACAGTTTCTTAGCATGGCTTCTTTGAGGGTCTTTTATATTCAGCGATAACAGTCCAAAACTGATCATTAGCAATAGGAAGCATCTTTATAAAAATCATTTTTATATTCCTTATATTCATGTAGGGGCATGTTAAAATTACTTCCTTGTACAGAAAAGCTAACCAAAGTCTTTATCTTTAAAAGTAAGCTGGAAGGGGCCTGGAGGGATGGCTCAGAGATTCAGAGCACTGGCTGCTCTTCCAGAGATCCTGAGTTCAATTCCCAGCAACCACATGGTGGTTCACAACCATCTGTAATAAGATCTGGTGCCCTCTTCTGGCCTGCACATAGAACACTGTATATGTAATAAATAAATCTTTAAAAAATAAAAGTAAGCTGAAAATGTGTAATTAATTCTATTTAGCCTACCAGTGACTGGCCCAGTAGGTGCCTCCAAATCATCTGCATTTGTTTTCTGTTGAATTAAAAGCACTGCTTAAACTCTTTCATTCTCACTATACCCCTTTCTGTTGAGAGTTCTAAGGTCAATTTTGCTTTTGTTCCTCTTTTGTACATAGGCTGGATAAGCAGGCAGAGTCGGTTTTTATTTCATAGGAATAGTTCCAAGAGAAGACCTGGATAAAAAGAGCTGAAATTCTCCATCTCTTTGAAGTAGATTGCATCATAACTGAGTAATTGCCATATAAGAACTAATGCATACATACAAATTAATTTTGGCCCACTGTTGTGTTATGGGTGCAGCAGCCTGGTGGCTCCTTCCTCTCAGACCACTGGCACAAATGGTTGACTGCTTCACCTCGAACACTGACATTTTATTATAAAGACACATAATAGATTCAGGAAAATACGTACCTGATTGCACTTGCCGATAAGTGTCCGTAGGAACCACTTGCTGAAGAGCTGCTACGGGAATTATTGAGAATTGTGACCAAGGAGTTAGGAGATGTTCTTATCATGGTCTGAAGGTCAAAGCTATGATCTGACAATGGCGAGATGGACAGTGTGCGTTTTCGGCTGGGTCTAGCTGACAGCCTGGGGCTAGGAAATCTGGTGCCTGTTACAAAAATAAAACAGAACTTGATTACCTACAGCCAGAATCTATACGTTATTGACTACCACTTCTCAGAGCAAAAGGAGAGAGACAAGAGCTGGCGACTTGTGACAAACATCTCTCCTCCCCTTTGTGATCTACTGATTACAATTGAAGAAATTAGGGCAAAATATTTATGTTCCAGGGGTTTACCTCAGAGGAGAGCTGTTTATTAATGCGCAGGCAAAATGATAAATTGCTCAACAAAAGGGAGAGACTTTTATGTGTTATCCTTCTCATTTCTAATGATTTATGAATCTGACAGCTGCTCAGATATTCCCATCATTAATTCAACACAAGCGACAAAGACAGAGGTTCCCACAGTCGCAACACAATGCCCTCTCCACTCTAACACACACCATTTTAAGGCAATGAGTTGAATGACAAAAACTGAATTAAAGCATGCTAAAATAAAGAATCTGGTGTAGTTATGCCTGCCTCTCTCTGTGACTCCAGCAGCCAAATGCTCCCCAGTAAACCGACAGCATCACTAAAACAATGTACAAAGCATTGCCCTGGCCAGTGCAATCCAATTCAGGGTGATTTTGTACCCCATGAGATATCTGACAACATCTGGTGGCCACAGTTCAGGGCATACTATGGTCATCTAGAAGGAAGAGGCCAGAGTACTGTCAAACCCCTCGAGTACACAGAGCAGTCCCATCACATAGAGCCATGGACTCAGTTGTGTCAAAATGAGGGTTCCTATCCTAAAAGCCTTCCCATCTAAGCAGAGATGGTCCATGAGGTCGATGATGGTGCTTCATCACTTTTCCAAGGTGGGAGGCATAAACTGCGCACGCATGTCAGCGAGGCTTGATATCCCTAAGGATACTGATTCAGACCTTTTTTTCTCCCTTGAAGAACTAAGAGTTTTATACTTCAAGAAAAGTCCTCTGATGGCCTCTTCATCTGAAGGTTAGCAATCCAATTTAAACCCATGCCCACTTAACATAGTGGCTTTTAACTGAGGGGTTACAATTAAGTATGATTTGCCCTCAAATTTGTTAGGTGTCAAAATCTGAATCTTAGGGTATAGTAGAGAATGCTGCCCATTGGTCCATTCTTGCTTTTGGAAGATCAATTTACAAGTCAGAGTCATAAAACCAGACTTAATGAGAGGGCGAGAAGTAATCCTGCAAGATAGGAAGCACATCAATTTAAATAATTTTAAATACAAAAATAAAATTTTATGTTTCACAGCATGGGTATGACTCCTTACAGGACCATGGCAATTTGGCCTTGTTCAGAAAATTAAAGCAGTAGACAAATCTTTAGAGAAAAAAAACAACAAGCCAACTGATCTCCAGAAAATTCAATGGGAATATTTTCTTCAACAGACATGGAATAATCTGTCTCTCCCTGCCCTCCACACACAATGTGCGTGTATGTGTGTATGTGTTTATGTGTGCGTGCATGTGCATATGTGTGAGTTGAGGGGGTTCCCACCAGCCTTGTACTGACAATCCCCCTATCTAATCCTGCCTCCCAAGTACTAGAATTAATAGTTTGCATCACCACAACAGACCTCAGAGATGGACCACATACAAGATAATAATCCACTATGCTCTGAGATAATTTAATAAAACCGAATAGATGACTTTGAAGGTTTTATACAGTTAATCTCAAAGCCAGACACAAGACGGTAGGAACATCCATATGTAACGTTGTTCCTCTGCTCCGACTGACAAGCATGGGGCTGTCTCAATTGTTTCTTTCAGTCACATTTAAAATGGGTTTGGTCACTTAGAACAGCTTAGGGCATGTAAGTGCAGAACAGTAACCACAGCTCTGTGTACGCATCTAGCAGCTAAGTAGCACCTTTAATCATGCCCTCTGCCTTGAGTAGAACTATCTGATTTTTACTCACTACAATATGTGAATTTCATCCTATAAGCATTTAATGGAGAAATAGCTGTCATTTCCAGACAACTTGAATGACAGACCAAATTCACTGTCAGTTTTCACATAACCCTTAACAAAACTATTTTGCTGGACTTGGAGTTAGAGGAAACAAGATAAGACAGACATTCTTCATCCTTGCCACAATCTCTAATTTTGTAGGGATGCTCGGGATTGACCCCAGCCTTCTAAACGGAGCCTCTCTAACTAGCAGTGATGCAGGAGATAGATAATGTGATCTGATACTATGAAACATAAGCCTTATATCCACCATACATCCTGGCAAAACCTTTCCACCAAACTCCCAGGTCACAAAAGGTCTGGCTGGAAAATGTTCTTACTGCCTCTCTCTCTCAGAATGTCACTGGTTTAAGTCGCTTACTGCTCACATGTATAGAATAGACTTGAGTGGCTCTTGCCCTCCCTTCTTCCCTAGGATGCTCCTTACAGGAAGTACAGGCTCAAGGTTCCTCGACCTCTGGAACTATCAGAGCTACGGATATACCTGCTTAGACTAATGTGTTACACTAAATACTCTAGCTTCTTCCAAGTCAAAAAGTCACCCCTCACAAGTCACAGCATGTACTTTTGCCATTGAAACCAGGGTCCTGTTTGTATTGTGCAGAGGTAGGAACTGAACCCAAAGCCTTGTATTTGCCAGGCAAACGCTCCATCACTGAGCTGTAAGCCCAGGCAGTCTTCGCACCACCCCAGCACAGGGAGTTCCAACCTCGTTTCTGTTAATTGTTTTGTTTCTCCATTCTAATAAAAATTTCTGACAAAGAAAGAGGAGCTTTCTTTTCATGTGATGAATGATAGGACATCTAAATTCCTACTTAATGACAGTCAATTTACCATATACTCTGGCAAATTAAAATTCCTTTAATTAGTTTTTACAAAGTAAAAGGGTAGCTTCATTCTTTATTTGAATAAAAAAAAAAACCCCGCCACTGCCTGACTAAACATATTCTTATCAAATAGGGAAAGTAACACAGGCTGACCTTCCAAGGAGTCTCTCTTATTTTAATTCTTTATTTGCAAATTTTCAAATAACTAATTTGCATAATAACGGTGAACTGTTTCCCCCTCAACAATTGCTAATTGAAATGTGGTTATGATGAATTTGAAACTTAAGCTCTTTATGCTACTGAGCCTAACAACAAAAACCCAGAGAGTGCAACTCAGTTCTTTTACTTTGTGTGTGGTAACAAGCTGTGCAATAAAGGCCAGGACCAGGCCACACTCCTTTGGGGTACACCAATGTGGTCCTGGGTGATTAGAGGATTCAGACTGTCAATTTTTATTTCCGTGTGGACCAATCATCCTCTTTCTTTCCAAAATCTGGGGCTTAGAGGCCCAAAGCACACCTGTCACCAGGGTGACTCCCGATAGAGTCTAGCTGGAAACACAAGGGTTAAGCATCACTGCTAGAAAAAACATACTTCCCTGCAGCTGGGTTTTAGCCTCACTCTTTCAGACCCTGCAAAAGGATATTCGCTGAACATGTCCTCGTCAGAGATGAGAGCTCTGAGGCATCTAAAAGGCCATTATAGGCCCATTGTGACCCAAAGGAATCCTAATGTGCCTCTGGGCATCCCTCAAGTGACGTGCGCATCACGTGATCTTTGTTTCCTTCATTGCCAGATACTAGAATTTGGAAATGTTTCTGGATTTTTTTCTCCCCTCTTTGTGTAACTATTATGATCTTTTTAGCAGCTGCAAAGGGTCTTCATGAAACACCGTTTTAAAATATAAGGATATGTGAATGGAAATAAATCATGTCTTACAGGTTTTTTTTTTTTTTTTTTTTGGTTCTTTTCTTAATGCTCAATTTCTAAAGAAAAAAAAAACCACAATACCATAGGGTGGCCATGCAAGCTCCATCCAGGGAGCAAATCTGCTCCTTTATTTTCATATCACGGGAAACTGAGCGGCATAATTTGCTGATCAGTTACATTTCTAGTATAGCTACCAAACTATAATTTTATGCATCTCTTAGTTCACCAAGAGGCAACAGGTCATCTCAGGCTGGCTCCATCTGTGGAACTGAAAACGTAACCCATCAACGAACCTTTGCAGCCTTCTCTCCATGGCCTAGCTAACATCTGTTACCCTTCCAGGACCCCATCACCCAGCATCCTCACTTACTATCCATGGCATGAAGGTACTCCATGTGGATGGCCCCTGCACTGGCGGTGGCAGCCGAGGGAAGGATGTCCGCATAGGGGCTGCGCTGGCCTGTCAGCAGGGCCATCTGGTGATAGTATTCCGCAGGGCTGACTCCAGCATGGGGGGCTACAAGATGAAACAGTATGGCGATGGTTACAAGAAGGAAAAGTGGCCGGTTTCTCTTTTGGAGCATCCCCAAGTCCACTTGCCATTTATCCTTCAAACACAACTCTTTTACGGCTCTGTGCAATAAGGCTCTTCTAAAGGCTGCATTCACTGGTATATGTTTTTATTTGAAAGTAAAAACAGTAATAAAAAAAGTAAAATACATTAGAAAAGTTTTGTTCTTTGTTTAAAGAAATTCACATGAATTCAAAATGATTAAAATTTAAAATATATATGTAGTCATGTATCTTTCAAGACGGGACATGTCTGAGAAATATGTCATCCATGCAATTTTGTCATTTGGGGATCACAGAGCAGACACAGATATACTAAGAAAGCAATGATGTTAACTAGACAAAGTAATGTATGGAGAGTCCAAAATACACAACCTTGTACCAGGGCTGGTACCAGAATGATGGCTGTCTGCAGATGGTCATGACTGACTCCTCCTCCTGCAGAGAAATGAGCTGCCTATAGACAATTACTGTATGTTCATACTTCTTACAACAGTAGACAACTCAGACAACTGTGATCTCTTTCCAGACATACTCAAAATACTTCCCTAGGCTCCTGACAGGAGTGTCTGAGTTAACACTCACTAACATGAGAAGTCAGGGTTTACCAGAAAGAAAAGAGGGCAGCAGAGCATTAATGACACACAACTGAATGATAGGCTGCAATTTCAGGTTCCAGAATTTAAAAGATCCCCTTTTCCTTTTTTTCCCCACTACAAAATCAAAAGGAAAATGTACCTATCAATCTGGAACAATTTACCGGCGAGAGGCAGCCTTACATGAGTAGGATAATAATTGGTTTCCAACTGCCAATTTACGTGCAAAAGCAGCAAGATAGCAGTTCTGAGGGTGGCCTCTAGATTTTCAGAAACCTGGATGCACAGAGACTCCATGAGGAATCTAGGAGCCAAAGTAAAGTAATGTCTGTAAAGTGCCTAGGACATAGCATTTGAGCAGTGGGGTTTACAATGACTAGTCATAGACAGAGAAATCCTGGTAATCAGTACTTTGAATTTGTATCCAGAGACAATACATTTTTTATGCATAATACATAGCCAAAAAAATGGATATCTTTAAAGTACCAGACTACAAAAGGAAAACACCAGTGAAATTATTTGGTTGGGTATTGTGGCGGTTTGAGTGCAAATGACCTCCCCATAGCATGCATGTTTGAATGCTTGGTCACCAGTTAGTGGAAATGTTTGGGAAGGATTAGGAGGTGTGTCCTTACTGGAGGAGGTGTGTCATTGGGGGTGGGAGTTAGGGTTTCAAAGTTCACACTATTGCTAACTGATTCTTTCTGTGCCTCCTACTTGCAGATAAAAAAGCCCTCAGCTATTGTTCCATTATCATGCCTGCCTGCTTGCTTCCATGATGATCATAGACTCTATCCCTATGGAACTGCAAGCCCCAATGAATTCTTCTGTAAGTTACCTTGGTCATTGTGCCTCTTCATACCAACAGAAAAGTAACTAAGACAGTTATTAACAGAGTACTGAGAGGCAGGAATGGGAAGGTAGACCCACCAATCAGTCAATGGGTATTTTATTCACACTCATTAAATGCAGACAATAAGCATGATTTCCAAAAAGTAACAATACCATGTCCTCAGTCAATCAAATTTCTACAAACCACCTGCACCCTGAGCTTCTTCCCCACTCTCTTCATCTGTTCTCCTACGGTTATTTCTACCACCTTCTGTCCTTTCATTACAAAATCAAATTCCAAGAAAAGTCATTAACCATGTTTCACTTTTTGCTGGTTTTTAAAATATGAATATTGCTCAGAAGAGAAAATATATCCCTTGGGTACCTTAAAAATATTCACTACACTGAATTCTTACAAAGAAGACATATGGGGTGCTGTTTCTAGAAAGCAGATATTCCTAGAAATACACGAGAAGGGATGATTCCTCAGACACTTCGTATACATTGCCACTGGGCACAAACAGCCTCATCATATGGTTCCAGTGTTAGAATTAGAGGCAAGGAAGCCACAGCAAACAGTTTAGTGAAATTAATCGCATGTCACCAGCAGTGACATATAATATGCGGTGAAACATGCATAGCCCCCATTAGCAATTACTAAGGCTTATACAATTCTGTGTCTTACGGCAGAGCTGAGCAGTTGGAGGCAAAGGTTCATATACACATGGGAGATAAAATGAATATTTCCCCCAAGTCTTAAGGTATAGGTTATAATTTGACAGGAAGGTATGAATAATCAACTCTAATTTTACAAAACTTTGTGAAAAGTTATCACCAAAAAAAAAAAAAAAATGAAGCCTACACTTTAAGCCTAAAATGAGCATCGGGAATAAAGTCTAACTCTTTCTCTTTGCCTGTTGTTTAGTTTTACTTGACAAGCTCAAGGACTGAAGGCACACATAATATTGCCCTCTACCCCGCAGCTCTTGCTACTTACAATGTGGCCCACCATGAACCAAGAACACTAACATCACTTGGACGCAGGTCTCCCACGCCACACTGTCCCTGCCCTATGATCTATCAGTTTTATCAGGATCCCCAGATGGTGAATGCACAGTAGAGTTTGTCAAGCTCTTTCTCAGAGACAAGTCTATATCAACGTGTCTTTCCAACATACAGAACACAAGAGCATTCATTAGAAGGTGGGCAAAGCACCCAGAGAATTCATACAAGCATGGGCTACCTGAGGGGCTTGTCTCAGCATGTGGAGTGCAGGAGGGGAGCGTGTAACAGCAAGGAGGGGAGGCAGTAAGACCTTACTTTCAGTCCCAAGTTACCTAATTCCTCTGTAAACTGCTATCCTTACATGAAAATATAAACACTGCCACCCACAGAAGCAGCGCTGCGTGCACGAGGTAAACTTGAATTTTGTCCCACTGCCTGTCATGTGGAAAACCTTACCATATATTGGATCTGCTTGCTCTACACAGTGCCACAGGGCGCATGCGAGGATGTCGGGGGAATCGATGGAAGAATTGTCTGAGACTTACCATCTGTAGGGCTCAGCCCTCGGGCAGCGGAGATCATGGAGAGGGACGGGCTGCTGTGCAAGGAGCGGATGTAGTCCATATACGGGTTGATGTAGGGGTGTGGCGGGCTGAAGGGGGACTCTGAAGCTGCAGTGGGGTTACGGTGTGGGGAGATCCTAATGAAGGGCAGGTCTGGATACGTCGGGCTACTAGATAAGGCAGAAGGCCTGGAAACGGAGAAGAGATATGCACATGAGATAAGCATCCTCATATATAAAGGAACACACATGTGTTCTGCACACTCTGGGGAAACCTGACGGGTATAAACCGATTTTTAGCATTCTTACCTTTATATTAGGACGGTGTAATCCAGGTAAAAGAATACTAGGAAATTAGCTGAGAAAGAAAAATGATTTCTGAGCCATTTTACAGTACTCTGAAGATATGTTTTAAAGAAAAAAGGCAGAGAAAGAAAGAAATATAGAAAAACAACCATAGCCAGCTGAGTTAGTAGGCAACTGTAATACCAGAACGCATGAGACCAAGGCAGTAGGATCCTAAATTCAAGATCTATAGTACAGTTAGTAGCTCAAGGCCAGCCTAAGAGACTGTTTCAAAAAAATGGATAAGATTTGACCTCAGTGATAGAACACCTGTTCACCATGTACAGGGCCCTGGGTTTGATGCTTAGTGCAACACACACAAACACACACACACACACACACACACACACAGAGAGAGAGAGAGAGAGAGAGAGAGAGAGAGAGAGAGAGAGAGTCAGCCATTAGCCTCTCTCATGACGAAAATCCTTTTAACAGCCCCTGGACTATGACTCCATTTTCTAATTGACCCAAATATTCATGGCACCATATAAAACTTATTTCTCTTTATAATGTTTTCTTATTAAACACAACAGAATTGATCTGGTTCGAGCCTCTAGATGGCAAAGCTGCCCCTAAGAGGGGAGACGCAAGGCAAGCTGAAGGTGACGCCAAGCCAGTCTACACTGTACAATGCCCCCAGAGCTTGTTGCTAATGAAAACCGAGCCCTACTATATAAAGGCAACTTCTCTACTCCACGAGGCAGTCAGTACTCAGGATTCTGCTGCTGCTCATTTTCATGTGGATCCTCACTAATAACGTTTAACAAGGAATCCACTGAGTGTCTCTGGGCTTAGAAACCTAGGAAAATCAGGGTCTCATCAAGCTCAGGCCCTGGTAAGCAAGGGGCTAACAGAAAACGTTTGGGTCTTTGAAGTGCAAAGTCTACAATGCTCTCTATGTACCTGATCTCAGAGAGTCCCTGTCTGTAACTTCATCCTTAGCACACACAGACATTCAGCCACGCCTGGCAACCCCAGGGACAGCCATGTCTAGAATGTTAAGTCTGGAGAGCCCTGTGCCCCTGTGCTCCTTCCCGAATAGACTGTTCCTCCTGTGGATGATTCAGGGAACTGGGTAAGACGGGTTAAACTCGTGTATTCCCTGCTTCCCCGTCTGCACAGGCCATAATCAGAACAACAGGCTCTGACAGAGACAGAGCCACTGAGAGCACAGGTTTAGGAGCAGAGAAAAAAGAGGCAAGATGCCATTCCTACCCTCACCCCTGAGAAGCCATTGGGTCCCTGGCCCTGACATCCTATCAGAAAAGGATCGTGATGGAAACAGCTCCAGCAAGTGTGAAGCCTTGGCGTGTGAAGCCAAGATCCAATATTGTCTTCCTGTAAACCAAGGTGAACTACGGTGTTGGGAGTACAGGGAGTCTCTCATTTGTTTGTGTTACTCAAATGCTACTTCTGGTGAAGCCCAATCAGACCCAGTTTCCAACAATTACACACAAAGGGTAAGAAGTCTCTCACAGTTCCTGAGAATGGGACTGTCTTAGCATACAGTAATGTGTAACACTACAGAGATATAACAGCTTGAATATAACATGCATACACGGACAGTCACTGCATGCTATGCAACTTGATTTGTGTGTCAATTTGAAGAATTAAAGGCCTTTATTCCACCCGACAAAAATAAACAAACCGGCAGAAGCTGTCAGTCTCTCCCAGCTCTCTACTACAAGAGGCATTTGATTCATGTCTCTGGAAAGCCAGGCTCTAACAACCATGAGGCCTCTGTCGCTGCTTAAACCAAGCTCCATTCAGACATGCTGCATGTTACACAGGAAGTTCACATTCTACCAAACATGCTATATGCTAGACAGGAAGTTCACACTCATTTCTACCAGAAAGAATGGCAATCCTTCCAATTTGACTCAAAAATAATCCTTATAAAACATAGACCTCTCAGTGGTTGTTTTGCCGAGATGCCAGCAGACACGCAAACAGTCCACTTCACGAAGTCCTTAACTAGACACCTCCTGGAAACACGGTGGTGATCCCTAGCAGACTGAACAATACAAAAGACAAGCTGGTGAAGCATGTCACCCTTCTTGGCGGGCTATTTTGTTCTTATTTTTCTTTGCTTTGAATTTTGACAAAGATTAGAACCTATTCTGTTTCTAATATTCTATCCTCATCAGCCCCAATTCCACTAAGGAGAATCACATCCCACGAAGACAAATACATATTCAGAAATATATGGAAACCATGGAGGGAGGGTTGGAGCGGCCACTCATCCCAGGGGAAGACGAGGATGTGGCATCTCCAAGGTTGCTGTCTTCACAGCATCCTGTGAAGGGGTGACAGGGACTCTTTCTGCGCTTTTGTCACAGGAAGACTGAAGGAACAACTACAGGCAGGAGATTTCGAGGAGGACTCTAGACCTAGCCACCTCATTCCTGGCAAGGGAGCTGGTCTGGAGGCCATTTATATCCTAGTGAGAAGTAACAGCAGAAAGGGTATTACTCCAAGACTCGGAAATAAAGCTAGTAGACTTTAACCAGCTGCCAAGTGGGTCCCTTCCAGACAGATGCATTCGGAGATACGATCACATCACTGTTTACAAACAAGGTGTCTGGGACAGGCTTCAGAGGAGAGTGCAAAATAAGCCGGCTGCTCATTAACTGCCCTCAAAAAACAAGCCATCTGGTAAATCCAAGCTCTCCACTTTGCCTGCATGAATAGGAAAGTGCTTCACAATGGTGACTCAGGGAGCACTCATAAGGAATCCCACAGACAGGCACCAGTCAGTCAGCAGAGGGAAGGCATGGGCAGACAGCTCAGTGGCTGGCAGCTACAAGCTCTATGACCTAGGCAGCTTCCATTCTCACTGTGCTTTGCTGTCTGGGGGTGGGGGATCAATCTCGTGGTCAATGTAAGTACTATGTCTGTGCCTGACATGGGCATCTATATGTCTGACCGTATAAGATCATAACATACAACATATAAATAGGCATACATATTAGGACTGGCGCATACGGAATGCTACATAATTTCAAATCTTGAAATTCTGGGAGTTTTTGTTTTTAAAACCATTCTAGCCAGGTATGGTGGTCTACAACTTTAATCCTTTAATCTCAGCACTCCTGAAGGGAGTGATCTCTGAGTTCGAAGTCAGCCTAGTCAAGCACGGGGTGTGGGGAGACAGGCAGACAGACAGACAGACAGACAGAGACTAAGACTCGTTCTCAGAGCAAATTCACATTCACAGCAAAATCAAACTGCAGTACAGACTTCTGGTATTCCCAAACCACATACTAGTAGGGTCTTGCCATTTTCAATACTCTCTAGAGAACATGGTCTTTCATTTAGTGATAAACAATGGTTCCTCAAATGCCCTTTCATTGATGAAAGCCTTCTTCCCTCCCCACAGTGTGTGTTCACTCTGTGGAGTAATGGATTTCATTATGATGTTTAGAGAGGTATATAAATGAGCTTTGCTATTCATGTGTTATAATCCTCTTTCATCCTACCTCCTCATACCATCACGGATAGTTCAACATTTTTCTTTCTTTCTTTCTTTCTTTCTTTCTTTCTTTCTTTCTTTCTTTCTTTCTTTCTTTTTCTTTCAAATCTAGATTCCACATGACAGAAAATGAATATTTCTTTCTGGGTCTTGCTTGTTTGAACATACTTTTCCATTCCATCCATTTTCTTGGAAGTGTCATAATCCTGTTTGTCTTTAAAACCCCATTCTATTAATAAGATGAACCATAGTTTACTTACCCATAGCACTACTGAAGGGATCATGGACAGTTACAAACTTTGGCAATTACGATTACAGCTGCTATAAGCACCTATTTATAGTCTCCACAGCATCAAATTGAATAAGAGCTCGTTTGTCCTCATCCCTGAAGAACCTCCTTGTATTTCCCAGGATTTCCTTAGTAAAAAGTCAGAGAGTATATGAGGTGGCTAAGATGATGAGCTCACTAATAAAAGGCAGGGTCTTTGATGCAATGACCCGAATGTGGGCTAAAACTCCCTCCTATGCACATCAGCCTCCTGACCCATGGCCCAGGTGGACTGGGACACCAGGAGCTTCCTCCCTGCTGCCGTGAGAGGTAGAAAACACACATGTCAATTCGACACCAATGATTTCTGAAAATGGCTAGCAAAACCTGTTATTCTAAAGCCAATAAACAATGTCCAAATGACAATTTAGCTTCCAAGC
The DNA here is from genome assembly GCF_014885135.2 of Alexandromys fortis. NCBI lineage: Eukaryota > Metazoa > Chordata > Mammalia > Rodentia > Cricetidae > Alexandromys > Alexandromys fortis. The sequence continues at coordinate 22,028,384 of NW_026067924.1, forward strand.
ACTGCAGAGGCTGTAGGTCCACCTTCCATACTACTCTATTTCTTTGTGTATTCTGTCTGGGATGGACTTTCACATCAGACCCTATAGGCTCATATATTTGAATGCTTTGTCATCAGGGATAGGAAGCAGAGCACAAAAACATTAACAGAAAGCATCTAGGATGTACTGATCATGAAGCATGGACCATTAACCAGGATTCAAGACAGACAGGACAGATAGGTAACCACATCAGCTAAGTTTACGTACTGACAATTCTCATAGTAGTCATAATCAATTAAATTTAGAAAAAAAGTACAGATATGTAGTATTTTTTTCCCCTCAAGAAAGGGTTTCTCTGCGTAGCCCTGGCTGTCCTGAAACTTTTTCTGTAGACCAGGCTGGACTTGAACTCACAAATATCAGCCTGCCTCTGCCTCTGGATTAATGGCATGCACCACCACTGCCTAGAAAAAGTTTGAAGATTTTAAAAGTAGAATGAATAATATAATATTTTCTATTATTGAATAAAGGTAGACTCCTTAAGTAAATGGTTTAACTGCCAAGCAGACAACAGAAGACAGCATATATGACTCTGGGAGTGGGGAAACCATTCCTAAGGCAAATGGGAGGCATTTCTTGTGAATGGAGAAACCAGAAACACCACACACACTGACAGACGTCCTTCTATCTACGTACCACATTACAGGACCAGTGTGATAGCATATAGTGAAAATGGACTTTATTCAGACCAGAGATGACTGCTTAGATCAATCTGATAAAAATGTCACTGCAATTATCTCCATTAACAGATTCTAAGATTCAAAAATAAAATTAAAAGTCCACTCAATTTATGATGTCCAGTGCTTTTTTTTTTTTTGAAAAAGGCTTTTAGAGAACACAGTACTGGTTCAATTAAGTCCCTGGGAGATAATGGAGATCTCATAGGTCTTCGTGCCTAGTTAACTATTTAAGAAAAATAACAACAAATTGAATAAATCTAATCCTTTATACTTAATTATATACTCTATTATTCTGTGTGTGTACACACATGTACATGTAAATATACACTACGGTGCACATTTGGAGGTCAGAGGAGAACCTGGAGGAGTTGGTTCTCTCCTCCCACTACACAGGTTCTGGGAATGCAAATTGAACTTTTGGGTGGCATGCACCTTTACTAGCTTTGCCATCTTGCCTGCCCCCTAACACTTTAGAAACAAGGGCAGGAAAGGAAAAGCTGGGGACGGCCAGAAGACATCATTTAGATGACAGGTAACAAAATGATCTCTAAATAACAAGTTTTAAATATTACCATAGATGTACATTACATTCAAAATTATAATGTTATGAAGTCTGTCAAACAAAGTATCAATACCCTATAAAAAAGTTCCCATTTTTGCAATATGTAGTAAACTAGAACTTTTCTCTCTTAAAAAAAGTGTTGTGTTACCAGCAATATAGCTAATGTACTAGCTAGTGTTAATTGTCAACTAGACCGACAGAATATAGAACCACCCAGGGCAGGACTCTGAGCATGCCTACAGGGAATTGTCTTAATTGTGCTGATTGAGGAGGAAGACCCATCCACGGTGAATGACACCATTTATCCTCTCACCTCCAAATGTACACCAGGACATATGCTTGCATTTACATGTGTACACACAAAAAGTAATAAAGTAATAAAAAATGTAAAGAAAAAGCATCTAAAGCGTTAGAAACATAAACCTGGCCCCCCTTCCTGGATGCTAAATAGACAGCTGCTTCATTCACTGGTTTATCCTGCCATGATGGGCTATACTATACTCTGGAACTGTGAGCCAGGGTATTTCATCAGAGCAACAAAAAAAGACACTAAGACAATCTATTAAAAATAGTGAGTCCAGGACAGCCAGGGCTATGAAGAGAGACTCCGCCTTGACGCAAACAAACAAAATGTATTTTAATACATTATGCACTTTATATTGCATAAATGTACACAAGCATATAAGAAGTACGATAACCGATTATTGTGTTCCAGATACGTGACAAAGTCCGCAGGGACATACTTCAGTTACACACAGTGGCCTCCGAGTAGGTGATCAACATCAAGTAAGCCGTTAACTGTAAAGTCAGCCCCGGAGCTGTGAGAGGAAGAATCTGGGGCAACTCAGCCCTCTCCGAGGAGCCTCCCCAGCAGTCTGTGTCAACAGTGTACAGACACTGCCCTTTTCTTTCCTCCTTTCCAAAATTAACAGGTTGAATAGCCATTCCTCGCCTATGGATTTTTCTTCCTCTATAGGGTTATCTAAGTCCCAATGCGGAGGCCAATCTAGACAAGGTCAGAGTGGCCTCTCTCCCTCTGGCTCGATTCCCTACTGCCCTTGGGCTGTGCATTTCCAGGTATCTTTAGACCCAAGGGAAAGTCTTGTTGGGCTCAAGACTTTCTCCTGAATGAAGGAGGTTTTCAAACTTTGCTTTACTCTACTACTACTTGGCCTCAATGGATAAGGCAGGCAATACTTTTATTTTTTACGAAGAAATAAACCACAGGCTTTCCTTCTTACTTGCAGGGGATGCATTCCAAGACCCCCAGTGGAAGCCTGCAACCAAGCGGGTGTGGTAGAGTAAGAGATTACAAGCAACAATAAGATGGGACAAGTTGAAGGACATACTTCAGTAGAAGTTACTTAAAACATATGGTCGATTTATATCTGAAAGGATCTACCTTATGGCTTTGAATCTCAGAAACAGAAGGCACCCGAGAAGGAGAGAGCTAGTGAAAACAGATAGCAATTAGCCTGGGACTTGTCACATGGTAAGTGTTTAGTAAATATTGGTCCCTGCAACTCCGCATCTGTGGCTGTTATTGCTATTGAGGGTAGCCTGGGGAAGAATGGTCACTTCACTGCCACAGCCTGTTTGTAATGATTTCCTCTTGGCTCCTGCAGGGCCTGAGCTGCTCTGAAGCCAGTAAACCCAGTTACTGAGCCCCCAGTTGCTGAACCCCCTTGGCATTCTCTAGAAGCACCCACATCTAACCTCTTTCTGAGTGCTTTGTTCTAACCTTAGAAAAACTTAATGTGTGTTTCCTGAAGGAGGCACAGTTATCTTCTAATTTTAGTTCAATAACTTTCTTTTCATTTTTAAAAGACAGTACTTTTTAAATAAACATTTCACTTTATTTTATGTGTATGGGCGTTTTGCTAGCATGCGCGTCTGTTCATCAAGAATGTGCCAGTGCTTCCAGAAGCCTGAGTCAGACCTCCTGGGTCTGATGTTGTTGTGAGGTACCAGGTGGGTGCTGGGATTTGAGCTAGAAGAGCAGCCAGTGCTCCAAACACTGAATCATCTCTCCAGTCCTAGAACTGTTTTTCTTCCAAAGTAAGCAAGAATTTTAAATAATTTTCCTCCCAACTGTCCCCTCATTCTACAGACACTATTTTCTGAAATTTGATATATTTCCAAATCCACATCAAAAATAATATTCAAATGGACCGAACAGGAGAGGAAGATGGCCAACAACCCACAGTTCTAGTTTTCCAGAATTTACAGGAATAACGTGAACACGGTAATAAGAAAATATCAATCACATATGAATGTATCTATCTTTGATAGGAATAAAAACCAGAACTTTTGTAGAAGGAGAGAAAATCCAGAGTCTAGCATCCAGAGGACTAGAAAAAGAGCTCAGCCAGCCAACTAAGAGACACAACTCATGACCGACAGCTTAAAGAAATCCATATCGTAGCCCTAGTCATGGATATCATAAAGAGTAGAGATAAAGGAAAATCCAGCAAGGGGTGGATATGCTGTGCTTTCATGAATGAAACAGCTTTGGGACCATTTCAAAAAAGACCCCTGGTGAGTTGGTAACACAGTCACCTGGCCCCAGTGGCATGGAACAGAGTAGATCCCTGGGTTCTGGAGTAAAGAAGTATAGCAAGCATGGTAGACTGCATGGCTTGGAACAGGGGTGAACTCAGCTTGGAACAACTGAAGGACATCATCTCAAAAAGACCCCATCTCAGACGCTGGTCACACCACGGGTCTCCAGCTGATAGTGCTGACCTTGTGGTTATGTGACTTCTGCTACACTATGAGCTGCTTAGAATCTTGGATATCCCCAGATGTCCCAAAGGGAGGTCCAGATACCAGAGCAGAACTACTGAGGAGGGGGAGTCATGCAACACACAGGAAGTCGGCCTCCTATAGTCCAAACACCCACCCATGCTCTTTTCTATTCCATCTTCCTCCCCTGAAAAACACAGGTCACTTAGTGAGGTGTGCCTTGCCTCTGTGGCTACTCCTCCTCAGGAACCAGGAATGGCATTCTTCATTTAATCCTCGTTCTTTTCTCCTCTCTTTTCAGTCAACCTCTGATGAAGGCTGCCTCACCTACCTCTTCTTTCCTCAAACTGTTTCTTCTTCCATGTATTTTTCTCCTCTACTTTTTTCTTTAAAACCAGCACCATTAGTCTAGCCCTAAGTTTCTTTGTTGGTGCTGTTGGCCCCGCCTTCCCACTTTCATTTCCACACATAATATCCATGATAAATAATATTAGTGCAGCTGCTACTTTAGTTCTCCTTTGCCCCCTAAAATTATTGGTGCCAATAAGATGGCTAACTTTTTGACTCTTACTTATTACCAGCTTGCCTTTGATAGTGACTATCTTTGCAGACAACGGCTTAATCGCAGCAACACAGGGGGCGGAATGTTGAGTTCCAACTACCACTGATGTAAAGCAAAATACATCAACTCTGCAGCAACTGATCCCTACTGAACAAAGCCAGCATCACTTCTGAAGCCTTCTGGGTGATTAAAATAAATAAACAAATGAATAAACTTTTAAAGAATAAATATACCCAATTAGTCATCTAACTCTTGATGTCCAACTTTCCACAAGCGAATGAGAAGCTGAGTAGAACAGCTCTGCAGAACTACTAATCCTGAGGCAATGGCCTCCAGTGAACTACACTCAAGCCTGAAGTGCTCAAAGGCTAAGCAGGTGTGTCCTAAGAAATCAAAAAATAAAATGAAATTTCTAAATGAATTCCAGCAGACCACAAACAGCTGAGAAAGTAAGGAAGATAGCATAATATATGAAAGATGAACTCTAGAGAGGCATAAATACTGAGAAAAAACACCAAGTTTTAAAAATATAAACAAAACACATTAAGTAAAATAAAAGGCACTGTGGAATGCCTCAACCCTGAAACAGACCAAAGACAGGACAGAATATTGGAGACTGAAGACAAGTTGGAGGAGCTGCAACATTCAAACATAGAAAAGATAAACTAATAATGAAATATGAATACTAACTTCAAGATAGACAGAACACTGTGAAAATACAAAATCTAAGAATCAGAAGCATAAAAAAAGAGGAATTTCATTCTAAAGTCTTAATACATTTACAAAAATAATAGAATAATAGATATGCACAAGCTGAAACCAGACAGAATCCCAGCATAAAAGAAGGGAAGTTGGCTCCAGGTCCACCCCCAAACAAAAAAAAACTATTAATGCCCAGCTTCTGGAATGGGGGAAGTAGGTTTTCTCCAGTGGAGTGACACTGGGCATATCAACCGCACTCCAGGGCACTATGTTCCATGCGTAGGAGCAGTTGGCCAACAGAAAGTTGAACTCTGCGCTTTTCCATGGTTTATCTCTTTTTTGTTTTAAGAGAGAGAACAAAGTTAGGTGGGCAGGGAGGAGGGAAGCTCAGGGAGGAAATGCAGGATGGGAAAGAATATGCTGAAAAATATATTGTATGAAATTTTTAAAGAATTTTTAAAAAGCATTAAAAAGATAATGTACAACGGTTGTACATTTACCTAGATGGTTAGCCAGTTCCAGACAAGTAGATATTTTAAAAATCTCAAAAGCAATAATCTTGGATTTATTTTGCTTAAAAGTCAGTACTAGGTATGAACCAATGATGAAAACCACAATGGTAGAGTCTAAGAAATTAATCCTGACTTCACGGTGAGCACGCTTTTAGACACAGAGAGAAGATGTTTACAGCAAAGACAGGTGTATGTAGAATTCCGAGCCAGGAAAGTGAGGCTCCATCATCGCTCATCAGAAAACGAGTCTGTTTCCTTTCTTCATTCCTGCGACAGTACTGCATCGTCACAGCTACTGGTGTCCTCTCTGGGGCACTCTCCTCCTCTGCTTTGATGCTATTTCCAGGAGAAATGAGAAGCCCAGGCTTATGCTGATGAGGCTTGATAGTGATTGATGAGAAGGGTGGGCCATACATCCAAACAAAGCTCCTGCGCTAAGGCCAGAAGCTCACACGGTGGAGAAGCTTCACCAGTGAGTTTCCAGCCACTGCATATTCTTATAGTAACAGGGTTGTTTTTTTTTTCTGTCCAGGTTTGTACATTTTATCTTTATTCTTCCAAACCCTCAAACTGCTTGGATAGGAGAGAGGTGTTTATAACACACATACACACACACACACACACGCACACACACACACACACACACACACACACGCACACTTCTAAGCCTGAACTTTTAGAGGAAATTGAAGAGGCTTTGTGTCAAGTACGACTAAATCCAGCCTTTCCATATCAAACCTCTGCTAGAAAATTACTGTGCAGATGATAAGGCAGAAAGATATAATAAAAAGTGACTCTACTCAATTTACACTGCAATATTGGTATGACTGAATATTTTTCATTCAGGTGCCTGATAAAATCACTAAACTGTATTGCAGATAAATAAAGGAGGCTTCTGTCAAGAATAAACACCATTAATCATGAGGCCTTACCCTCTCAGAGCGCGTGCTATGCATCTTCACAAATACACGGCTCAGCCAGCGCGCGCACACACACGCTTTCCTCTTTATCCCCTGCCAGGCTGAGGAGCCCCTCGTTTTTCATTTTCTACGATGTAGGCAGCAGAAGCATTCTGAAAACATTCTCTCTACATTTTAACTTTGCAGTTTTCAAAGTAAGCTCACTATTGTGAAATTTAGGAAACGGTAGCTGAGATCTGAGCAGGAAAATAGGTGACCAAGAAGCTTTTCTTTTTTTTTCTTTTGCTAAAGAAAAACAAGTACACATTTTCAACTCTAAAGTGACATGACTTTAAAGATGCAGGATTCTGAGAAAGAAATATTTTCATCTCACTTTCAGATTTTGCTTTAGTTATCAAAAGAACTCTGAAAGACTTACCCACATACGGTTTTTACTTTAAAAGCTTTTATCACTATAGTCCATGCATGAAGAAGGGAAATGAAAACAAAATAATTTTGCTAAGAGAGACCTGAAGCTGCCTCATGGGGGCCACTTCACCCATAAAGACAAAACACACTGCAGGCCATAAAATACACCTAATTTCAGAGGTGTTCAAGGGTGGGGTTAGCCATGGATAGAGCAAACTGCCATTTGAGAAATCTCTATGCTGTGTGTGACACTGTGCGAGGGGCCTTCATTGATTCCTGGAGAGAGAATGGGATGGGTGGTGAGCAGAGTTGGAGAGATGGAGAGATTAAGTAATCTGACAGACACCTATGGCTCTTGGGATAGAATAAAAGGACCTGCGAGTGTACACAGGGTAGAGCCATGTTTTCAGATCCCTTTCAGCGATTCTGCACAATAGGAAAAAAATAATGAACCAACATAGACATTCCCCTAACAGTCCATTCTCCAGGGCTTTTGCAACTGAACACCAAGGTCAGGAAAAAGCTCAAAGACTCACTTAACTGGTAGCAGAGCTGAGAATGAAACCTGGCCCAGGCCCAGTTACCAGGAGAACAGAAGGAGATAATCAGGCCTGGCATGACAGCACACACCTTTAACCCCAGCACTCAGAAGACAGAGACAGGTGGATCTGCCTGGTCTTCAGAGTGAGTTCCAGGTCAGCCCTGGATACCGGGTGATACCCCAACAAAAGAGGATAATCAGAATCCATGGGCTAATGTTTGCATTTTCTGGAATTCTGTGTTGAAAGCCAGGAAAGCAACATCACCACAAACTAATGCAGCAAACACAGTGTCAGGTAGAGAGGGCCTATTCTTGGAGGCAATACATTCTTCAGTGAGGCCCATGGAACATTACCTGGGATACGCAGGAGCTGTTTTAGCTAACGGGGAACCCAACGTCACAGCTCCTGGAAGCAGGAAGTACCTCTGCTGGCTGAAAACAACTGAACAACAGAGCTGCAGTCAGGGTCATTTTTCTCTGTCACCAAAGTCTGTGCCCTGAGAATACTCAGTCATTTAGGGAACTCTTCACGCTCACATACTGAGAGCCTAGTTCAAATCAAGTCTTTAAAATAAATAAATAAATAAATAAAAAAAGCAGCTCCTGGGACACTTTGTAAGCCTCTTCAAGAAAGATCTGACTAGAAATTCATCTGTACTGTTTCCGCAGTCTGTTCAGCCTTTCCTGACGATATCTTTCATCTTGGAAATTCCAGGAAAGAGCGAACTATTTCTAGGTGCCTGGCTGATAGATGCAGGCTCCTGGTTTGATACTAGACACTTCACATGCTTGAATGAAGTCAAGATTCCTGCACACACGCAAGTAACAATAACCCAGCCAACAAAAATCACAGGTTGAAACAAACAAACGAAACCAGCTAAGGCCAATGGGATGATGGCTCAGCTAGTGAAGCTGCCTACCGCCAAGTGTGACACGCCAAGTCTGATTCCCCGAACCTGCATGGTGAAAAGTGAAAGGGGAGTGCCCACTCCAAGTTGTCATGCAACACACACACACACACACGTCTGCACGCATGGACACACATATAGACAGTCAGGCAGACAGATGTATTTTTTAAGCTGAATTGTCTGAAATTTAGCTTTAATCTGCCAATAACAATTTTAATCAAGAGGCCAGGCAGTGGTAGTGCATGCTTTTATTCCCAGTACTCAGGAGGCAGAGACAGGCGGATCTCTGTGAGTTCAAGGCTAGCCTGGTCTACAAGAACTAGTCCCAGGCAATGCCCCAAAGCTACAGAAACGCTGTTTAGAAAAACTAAAATAGAAAAAAGAAAAATATATCAAGAAAAGTATCACATTTCACTACAAAGACCTAGAAACCCTCTTCCACTATGAACATTCACTTACTATCACTCGAAATACTTTTGTTATCATTCCCCGATTACTTTTCTGAAAATTAATTTTTATCCTTTGAAACTTAGATATATATGATTATCTTAATCACTACATCTATAATATGTATTAATGTATATGATGCATCTTTTCTCTCCCAGAAATTTGCTCTTAAGGCAGCTAAATTTTGCAAACTGTATAACCATGTCACTGACATCTGCAGTGAGGTAAAACACACTCAAAAATCAATAATCTTGGCATTTATTAGTGGAAGTTTAAGGGCTTAACTTTGAATTTGGGAGTTATTTTTCTCTGCTTCAGCTGTAAGCTATACTTCAAAAAATTAAAAAAAAAACCATAGAAGCAAAGGAAACAGCTATGGCTGAGACATGGGAATATTGGGGGTTTTTTTGTTGTTGTTATTTCTGCACAGAAGACAATGGACTTCTGTAAAGGATAATGACAGGATTTACAAGTGGAAAAGTCTAAAATTCAGAAATACAAATGATGAGATGGCTTAGATGTGGCTTTCAGTTAAATGGAATGGATAGGACCCCCACCCCCCACAGGACAACTGACACTTCCTAATTGGTCATGAGGGGACCAACCTGCACTGCTTTCAGTTGCCTTCTCCACACTTAAAGGAGAGCAACTGGCTTAGCATTCACTCATTTTAATGACTGCAGAATGGCCAGGTTACAAACCTGAATGGATCTCGACTCTTCTCACTAATGACTTTTAAAAAATGTCTTTAGAGTCATTTAGCAAGTATTCTGCTTTGGCAAAGACCTCGGGCAGATGGAAGCTATAGACTGAACACACAAGCCAGAATCAAATGGACTGGAAGAACTAGGAGACTTGTGGCTCTGAGGAATGTCATTCATGCAGAAAAGCCTTGTCAGAGCAGGGCCAGGGAACCTCGTGGGAAGAAAGCAGAATAAACAGTTCAACAGAGAAAACAAAGACTGGCCAATGGCCTTTTCTAAAGCTTGAGTACACTGAGACTTCAGTGGGTGCCCACGAAAAGACTGCATCAAAGAAGACCCTTGCAAAGCAAATAGACCTAGGAAGAAGGCTTCCCTCCCTCTACACATGGGGGAGGGGCTGCACTCTGCATTTTCTTCCCATTCAACCTCTTCTTTCGAGGCAAATCTCTTCCCCACAAACAGAAGCAGCAAACAGTGACCCACACAACCCAAGTCTCTACTTAGGCTGAAGGGTGGAAAGGTGGAGAACTCAGCCTGAGTTCATTATGATGCAATGGACATTTGCTTCGGATCACAGAATGAAACCGCAAAAGCGAGCACGTGACAAGGCAGCCAGGTCAGATCCCTACCGCCTGCTGGCTACCTTTCAAGAATGAGGAGTCACTCCCGAGATGTTCAAGGACTGGCAGAGAGCATACGAAGTCCACAACTGTGTCCTTTCTGCAGTGGCAAGTGGCATGCACTAAGGCACATAGCAGGTTCCTGAAGCAGGTCTTCCCTGCTTTTTGTCCCACAGTCCTTCTACTTCCAGAGAATCTTGAGATGGGAGAACATTCCTTCTATGCAATGACTGCATGTACTACTGATGTGGGATTTTTCTCTGTATGCTGTGATTACCATTGGTTAATAAAGCAACTGCTTTGGGCCTATAGCAGAGCTATAGGGGAGCAGAGATAGGCGGGGAAAACTAAACTGAATGCTGGGAAAAAAGAAGGGCAGAGTCAGAGAGAAGCCTTGGAGCCAGCTGCCAGAGAGAGCTGCTGGGAACTTTACCCAGTAAGCCATTGCCACATGGTGATACACAGATTAGTGGAAATGGGTAAAATTAAGATGTAAGAGTTAGCCATTAAGAAGTTAGAACTAATGGGCAGAGCAGTGACTTAATTAATACAGTTTCTGTGTGATTATTTCGGGACTGGGCAGCTGGAAATCAACAAACGGCCTCCTAGTACATACTACAACAGACATAAAAACTCAAATCTGTGGAGCCCAGAGTTTGGTCATTTAAATAAGATTTAAAAACTTCAAGCTGACCTCTTTACTTTTCCTGACTACTTCCAGCAAAATGGAAGACCATGCAGGCTTTGAGTGGGTATACTGTGTGTGCGTGTATGTGTGTGCATGTATATAGTAATAGAATGTGTGTGTCTGTGTGTATGCATGTATATAATAATATAATGAAGACTTATAAGAGAGCAACCTAACATACTATTTGTCTGTGTGTATATGTTTGTAGTAATATAATAAAGGCCTGTAAGATAGCAACCTAACATGGAAGGTCACATAACACTAATATGATCTACATAATTTTAAATTGATTGTTGTAGCCCCAGCAGGTAGGATGTGATCAACCGGAGTACTCGTGAGGAGTCAGATTGCCTGTTAGGGCTTAGGTTTATAAACTGGAAATTCCCCCAGATGTTTGCAGTGCATTCTGAAAATAGTTCACACTAGAAATGTGGGGAAATTGTTCTTTGGGAGAGCTAGAGTTTGGTTTTTCAGTAAAAAGCAGTTTATAGTAAGCGAGCAGAGCTTTCCTCACATGCAACATAAATCATAGTAACATGTTTCAGTGATTTCTACTGTCAATGGGGGAAATAATTTCCGTGGCTCCTTCCTCCCAGCTCCACGATAGGACATAATGTTTGCTCCCTTATGCACATGGCTGTTTTAGATATTATCTGCACGCATTTCAATGAGACTATGACTCTCCTCCCAGGAAGTAAAAGGTGCATGTATCCATGTGACATAACCTCTGTAAGCTAAGCCCTTGCAACCTGGAGTGACCCAAACCAGGCCACCAGACACCTAAGAAACAATTTACCTGGAAGTGAAGGACCGTCTACAGATGAACCTTCTAAAACATCTTTAGAAATTAATGGGGCCACACCTTCTACGGGTTTACATGTGTATCAGTCCTAGAAAACACCATTTTTTTTTTGGTAATCATCACCAGCTCTGGCTCTAATTATCCTCTCCTCTTCCACACAGATCCCTGAGCCTTGTGGGAAGGGCTGTGATAAAGACAACCCATTTAGGACTCAGTGCTCCAAAGTCTCTTCACTCTCCATGCATTGTGCAGTTGAGGGTCTCTGTGTTAATTCCCATCAATAATAAGAAGCTTAGCCAGACAATACCCCAGCAGGGAGAAGTGGGCACAAAGTCCTACCCCTAACCGAGAAGCCATTTGCAATTGAGACCTGCTGGGAGAGGGAACATCAGTTTTCTCCAGTGGAGTGATGCTGACTATAATATACTCCAGAGCGAGCCTCATGCTTAGGAGTAGTTGACAACACAAAGCAGTCATCAGCTTCTTTTTGTTGGGTTTTGTTTTGTCTGTTTGTTTAGTGTGCCTTTTTGTTTGTTTTGTTTTGGCTTGGTGGCTTTTTTTTCCCCCTTTCCTTTTTCCTATTTTTTTGGAGAGATAGAATATGAAGTTGTTGGTAGGATATCTGGGAAAATAAGAGGGAGAGGAAAGATATGAACAAAATATATTATATGATTTTCTTTACAAATAAAGATGACTCTTCTTACTGCAGAGGGCGTGTGATTCACTCTAGCTTGTAGCTTTGGGTCACAAACATTCATGTTTTGCTTTCCTGGAATGCACCTTCATGCTCTATGGCAGCTCCTGCCCTGAAATCTTTTCTTTTCTCCTGCTAATGTAGACAAAAGGGACAGAGGACTCAGGCTACAGAGATGGCTTGATGCAGGTTCCCTTTCAGAATGCTGAAGGCAAAGCAAGGTACATCACCTACACCTCCAGGAATCTACAATAATGACTGCCCTGGCAAGACCTGCCCACTGGTGCAACAAAGGCACAAACATCACAGGAGCTTCTGATTAGATTTAAGTCCCATTCCACAAGATGAAACCCATACAGGCACATTATCAGGGTAATAATCTATGGCCAAACAAGTCATGGACCCTAGGGGAGTACCTAACCACTATTTATATGACCAAACAGACATAGTATTAAACTGATTCCTAAAGACTTATCATTATACCCATAGATCAATGAATCTCTCAGGTTGCTTCATCTGAGAAACTTGCATTTGCAGTAAGTGGTATTTTAACCTAGAGACCCACAACTGGCCATCTAGTAGAGAACAAGAGATGTCAGAATGCTCAGCACCCCAGAGAACATACATTTCACCCTCCCCCTGCCTTCCTCTGCCCATCCGGGATCAAAGATCACTGTAGAAACTGGGGTAGAAAGAGTGAAAGCAGAGCCAATGGACGACTACAAGGTAAGCTCGTCTTCTGGACAAAGCAGGGCAGCTGTGCATATGAGCTCACAGCACTCGCGAGAGCATGCCAAGACCTGTGCATACCCAAGCTAACTAAACGCCAGCATAGAGAGCAGAGCTGTGCACACAATCCCAGCTCCTGCTGTGGAGCTACCAGAATCTGTTAGATGCTGCAAGACACAGACACCGTTTTCCTTAAGAGGGTGGTTCCTGGTGAATCACCCACATATTCTGGTCTTGGGGAGGAGGGGAAATCAAGTTGAATGGGGGTGAATCTAGGAAGTTAGGCAAAAGGAGTGAATTATAATCCAAACATGCTGTAGACTCAAAGAATACATTTTTTTTAAAGATAAAAACAAAGTTCTTTTAAATAAGTACAGAGGGGTGAGGGATCACTAGATCAAGCTTTGTACTTGGTGTTTTCGGCTTGAGAGTGTGCTGTTGTTTTGTCTGCTTTCGCCTTGAGTTTTAAAGCTTGGTGCACCTTCACGATTCCATCCAGCGAGGGCAAAACCAAATTGCAATGTAAGCATGCCCATACCTGCTCTGCTAGGAAAAACAAAATTATGTATTAAAAAGATTATGTATCCAAATGTTTCACCACCGCTCCCTGGCACATGCTGTGTAAAAACAGGCTACCTCACGGCACATTCTCGGCTGCTCATTCCTTTTAGTACGCCTGGATCATCCAAGAGGCGATACTCTAGCTAATTTGGCATTTAGTATTCAAAGAGTTCACAAGTCATTACTAGAAACATATCTGCTAACATTTTATTTTCCTGGTGACTGAATTTCCCTGGGGGCAGGTACGGGGATACAACAGTAACAAGAATGAATGACAGGCAGCCCTGTGTTCTGGGCCCTTGGTTCCCCAGGGAAAGGACTTAAATGAACTTGCTGGGCAGCTAGAGGAAACGGCCTGTCTTTGGTTAGTGCAAAGTGCGCTCTTATGGCTAAGAGAAGTATGGACCCATAGAAGCCCTGTCCTCAGCTCCAGTCAGGGCAGCATTTGCGTTGTGAAACTCACTTCTAAGTGTCTTCCTCTGGAGATAAATTTTGTTAAAGTTCAATTTTATAGAACTCAAATTTTGAAAACTAAATAAAAGGAATGCAGTCAATTTCTGTTTTCTTTGAAGGCAGGCTTAACATGAGTGGAAGCATTGTACTCAAAGAAAAAAGTCGGTTACAGTCCAGTACCTCCCAGGCCCCCACAACAGGTTTGACAGCAGCCTCTATAGAGTCGGCAGCTTCCGGTTCAGTGACCGTGAATGCCTCAGTCAATATCTGCTCCGGACCGTGTTGCTGAGCGCAGCACAAAGAACACAGGAATTTTTTTTCCAAGAAGCAGCCGCTCGGGCTCCGTGAATGTATGCTGTAATTAGGGCCTGCTTTCTCTGCAACTGAGGAGGAGATTCAATATTTCAGTCATTAGAAACACTGCAAAGCAGAAGTATTACACCTTTTGAATACAATCTGTTTCGTGTTCGACTCTTAATGTCAAGTAAAACGTGTATTGGCTGATCAGAATTTATGATGCCTACCTATCAAAATTTTGAAAAGTTTAGCAGGTGCCAGTCCCATATTCAAGCCAACAATGGGGGCTGTCTGTGAAGGTCAGAGAGAAACGGATCCTGAAGGTTCTAAGACTGTTGTGCTTGCTTTGAAAAACCACAATCAACCATTTCACTTATATTTTGAACTGAGACGAAGTACAGTTAAAACTCTCAGGCACAGAGCAGAAGCGGCTGAAAGTTCATGAGAACTACAATGCACAGCCCTAGACGCAGCAGCGAACAGTGAGCCTGGAGGGGGCGCTGTTTTAGAACGGGGCTAGCAACACTAGCATCCAGGTTTTTCAGATCCCACTTTCTCGGCTGCAGTTACTCGCCTATGCCCTTACTGTTAGAAGTCGCTGGAGAAACAGTACACAGTGAATGTCACGGTGTTCCAATGGAACTGGACTGAGAAACACAGATGGTGGGCCAGCCTTGGACTAGGGGCCCCACGCTAATTCAGGTGGCTGCTCCCAGTAGAACTTGGTAACAAGACATCCAGACAGGAAGATAAAAGTGAGGAAGCAAGCTGAGTATCTGAACGAAAGACGTTCCAGGCAAATAAACACTGAGGCCTGAATTCTATTGGATGTACCTAAATAAGTGTTGGTTACTAATGCGTGTTTTAACGCCGACTTGTCAAAAGTCATTAGATGTACCACACCTGTGGCTGGATACGTAAACTGTCCTGTCAGCCTCACATTCTGTAGCAGTGTGTACCGATGTCTAAGTTTCTTAGCAACAGAGCAACTTTTAAATCAAAAGCCTGAACATGTATGAAGCTTTTACAGTACTCCTCCGGACTGTCATGTGTTCATCTTAGCATGCATGTTGCAGAAGCCAGTATCAGGTGCCCACACATCCCACAGGCAATTGATAGAATTAGTTAAGTAAAACCCGGGCTTGCAAAGTGCATGGTGTTCATTTTTACGAGCAGAGCAAGGAATGTGTAGTCTATTCCCTAAACTAAATAAAATATAGGCTTGGCCCACTAGAAAGCTGTCTGTGTTACGTTTGGATGCCCATAAGCTTAAAATGGGGCTAATTATAAAACCTCCATCATAGGACTGTTTTAAATACAACACCAGATAATTACGGAAAGCCTTTAAAACTGTAAGTCATCACCATTGGCTGTGGTCATTATTATGTATTTTTTTCTCATGCAAACTCTGCTTCTTTTGTGCTTTATCCATGGAATTCTGATACTTGTAATATAACTAGTGACCCAATTGCAAGGAGACAGCAGATCTCTGCAGCAGTAGCTGACTGTGGAGGGATCAGCTTGGCCGTGGGAAGCCTTTACCAATGCAAGAGAAACTTTTAACAGAATCTCAGCAATCAAGCATTTTGAATTTGCGCTCCTGAGTGTGCTAACTTTGCCAGCATGAGGAAACATACTGTAACAAAATGAAACAAATGAAAATAAAGAGAAAAAATGGCAGCAGCCCAACAAACAACAGTGCATTGTCAGCATTAGAAACAATTACTTGGGAGCTACAGTGCGTAGGGCACGGGCTCAGTCATGCATGTGCACGGAAATAAGAGTCGTTGCCTTGAGAGATGCAATCACGACCTAGTTTTTCACCTTTTCTACGTGGGAAGGTGGGGTACTTCTGTTGCTACAGTGCTCAGTGTAATCTGATGCTATTACACGTTACCAGTCTCAGAGTCATCTATGGCAGATCCAAACACTGGATGGTATATAAAAAATACTTTTCTTTCTTCATTTTTAAATTATACTATTAAAATATTCCTAACCAGCTTGCCCCAAATACAAGATTTTTTCTAATTTGCCATTATCTTAGGGAAGTAGTCCCTCAGAATGGAGCGAAACCACTGTTTTGCATATGTACCCATGATGAAGATTTAAGTAAGCGGCCAGGCTGAAAGCTTCTTTTAAAGAAATATATTGTGCACGCCCAATAAACATATTTAGCACTAAGGAGATGCTGAGTTCAGTGATGCAGGAGACTAGCAGGCAGAGGAGTAGCCCTGGTCATCTACTTAACGGTTTCTTTCTCTAGGTATTTACCATAATGGTCTATCTTCTCTTGCACTCTTTCCCTCCGGGAAGTAATGAATGCAATCATTCTCCAAACTTGATGCTCACCTTCTGCTCTCAAGCTAAAAGGCTGTCTAATCATGGGGGGAGGGGGACCCTCCTGTCCCAGTGTACTCTATTTCAAAGCTAATATGAATGCTCTTCCCTGTGCTTCCTCTCCAGGCAGCAGGAGGTGGGCCACTTCTTGTGAAAAGAAGAGCTCTTCTCAGAGTGATTGCAAGGAGCTGGGTAGCCTCCATGTAAGCCACCTTGACTCAAGGAAAGGCACCAGTAGAGTGCTGGCTTCTCACAGGACAGAAAAGAGAAAGCAGCTTCTCTAAAGGCATCAGTAGAGTGGAAGGTGACACACACCACTGTCCTGTGCTGGCTGGAGATGAAGCCTAGTGAGGTGCTATTCTCACCCACAGCACGAGGCAAGCAGAGCGCTCAGTTCCACTGGCAAGAAGAACAGATCAGTGGGGCTTGAATTATTGCAGTGGATTAGTAACTAAGGACTCAGCTTTGAAAAATGAATTGCGGGTCTCAGTATAAAGTAAAGGAGAGTCCAACACCTAATTCATACTGGTTCATGAATGAGAAAAACTTAGATCAAAAGAGTTTTACATACAGAACAGACCCCAAAACATCCTGGGAGCCCTAATTGGATGTGAATGAAATCATACTGGAATTCAAAACACTTTATAATTTAGGTTGCTAAAAATACATCATGTCTAGTTTTAAAAAGAAGCGTGATCAAGTAAGTTCCAACGCTTAAAACGCACACACGCTTTACACAAAATGCAAGAGCACACATTCTTCACTGCTGGAGAAAACAGTCACTTGAAAATGCGAGTGTATTCCCGAGGAGCAAGACATAATCAACCAACTGTCTACATTTTCAAAGAAGCTTTTAAGACTGGTAGTAAGCTGGAGGCTAGGGAGCTTCAAGGCCCACAGAATCCAGTGTGCGATCGCAGGCTTTGCTCTGATACAGGGCCATGTAAACAACTGAAGCCAGGAAAGAGAGAGAAGACTGAACAGAATCCCACATGCGCTGCTGCACCGTGAGTCTGGCTCAGGTTTACCATTGAGGAACCAAACCAGTTCAGTAATAGGCTATGCAGACTTTGGTGTTTCCCCTAAAACACTGTGTTTCCTTCTACATAAACTCTGTGCTCAAAACAATCAGAGAAAGAAAGAGACATTCTATTGTCAGTTGGGCACACAGCCTGGTGAATTTACTCAGAACACCTCAGAAGATGAGGAAAGAGTTCTCATAGTCAGTGCTTAGGAACCTATTTGAATGTCATAAACATGATGCAGCAACTGTCCGTTTCATAAAACAATTTATTGTGACAACCTATAGACAGAGATGATATCTATGCCATGACTCACCTACTTACTATACCTTTTAATTTAAATTTATGATTTTTGAGCTAAAAGAAATACCAATATATCTTATATTATTTCCAGCACTGTATTTCAGTCCATTTAAGTTTCTATACTTGAGCTACCCTGCTCATCCATAACGTGCAGATAACCATACAGAAGCAAGGAGGTGAGCTAAAGGCATTTCAGATCACCAGCTCGGCTTTTAAACATAAGCTGACATATCTCCGTACATATTTATAAGGCTCCTTGGTTATTATTAGGCTGTAATTGCAGTTGTTCTAACACCTAATAAGCCATGGTTGGAAAAACAAAAGCAGGTTAATTTGTGATTTCCTCTACTCATTCAGAGGCAAATTAAGTGTCAAACAGCTAATACAGAACATATTTCATTTTATGAGATTTTAATTTAATTCTGCACCATATCATTGATGCCTTAATATAGGGTGGTTTATCTAAAAAGAGGGGCAATTTATAAATCTTTTCAATAGAATCTTTAATGATGGAATATGATAACATAATTACCGCAGTGCCTGACGTCCTGCGGAACCCTGGTCTGTCAGCATTTCCATCAACACGGGCCCTTGTTTTTCAGAGACTTATAATTTAGTTTCTCAAGTTGGCACCAGAAGAACAATTGTGTTTACAAAATAATGAGAATATCTCCAAGTTTTATCTTCCTGTAATTAAAAATGTTCGCTCTAAAAGCTCACTTGATTTCATTTTCTAGAAGCCAATTAAAGGCAAGCATTTTGGCATTTCAAATTCTGGAAAACAGACCTTTTTATTTTACAGTTACTACTTTAAAGATTTGGGTATATAGGCCACATTTGCTGTCGACACTCTCAGCTTTAACAGTCGCAGGTGTGCCCTTACCACCTGTCATGACTACAGGCTGCTGGGGTCATCATGGAGACAGACCAGAAGAAACCTGGTGCCTGGGTTCACTAACCTTAAGCACGCATTCAGAGAGCCAACCTTTGCAAAATATATACATGATTGTTCTTTTATTGAGTGAGCCCTTCCTGCAATGCAGATAGCTTCATTTCAGTATGTGAAAGGACCACACCATGGTGAATTTTGCTAGAGTGTACGGCACAAGTGACTGGCAAAACCAAAACTCAGCCACCATCGCAAAGCCTGGAGCGGCCTGCCTGGCTGTTCAATGAACCCCATTTCCATGTCTTTCTGCCCATATGCTGAGACCTTTCCACAAACTAGCAAAGAGGAGTGACAATTCCTAAGCAAGCAAAAAGAAAACCACAACAATATTTGGGTACACACGGGATGCTATAGACACAGCCTCCTGGATAATATGAACGTGAGCCACAGCTCACATTGTTGACGACAATGCCAAGAATGTTATGCTACAAAGGCATAGAGATGTGACTTGCTCTAACTCCTGGAGCCCACGTTTTCAGCTCATTATCTACCCAGGGATTGGCTAAGACAAGCAGAAGTGGAACAGTCCCAAAGAACTACAGACATGAGGTCCCTGTTCCACACCCACAGCCACAGCATTCTATCGGAACCCTCAGAACTGTCAACCAGCCTTACAGCACAACTCCTTGATAATCATACATACAGGCTGCTGCTCAAGAACAATTTAGTCAATTACTGCGTAAGTATCCTAAAACTTGGCTGACGAAGTAGAAAGTACGAGGAATCTAGAAAGCCCAGCCCAGAGTCATAGCTGAAGAAAAAGCCCAAGGTCAACTCACAGCTCCTCCAGACATGGCTTAACCTTATCTGTGCCATTGCCTTTGTTAAGAACCCAAGCACGGCCTAGAATACGTAACAGGGGCTATAGGAAGCTTTGTTGTTACTATAACTCTGTCAGAGAACCAATAGGTGGACTTGTAATTGATAACCTATTTGAATTTACTTCTAGGATGAACTACAAAAAACCCAGAGGAAAGAGTTCGGTATATTATTTGAGGTTAGTTAAAAATATTTCTGTAGAACATGGTTTTTGAATGAGTGAAGAAATCCCAGATTCCATAGGAAATCTGATTACATTACTACATCAGAAAGACTCAGATGTGGGCGAAACTAGGCATCTTTGTCTCTAACGTATTATGTGATCTAGACACAAAGACTGAACCCCTTCTGAGATCCATGTGGCCCCATCCACAGCATAGAGGTTCTGTAAGACCAGGAGAGCTACGTGTCACCTTGAAAACTCACAATTACAAATCCACTTCCCTTTGTGTAGGAGGAAACTGGTCCTTTGGTTTTATGTGAGTGTATTTTTAGCAGGCTTCAGAACCCTGTAAATACTTGCTAGCATTCCAGTAAAAGTCACAAGAAGAATAAGTCACAAGTTCCTGCCTTCTCCCTCTGTAAATACCCACTTCTGCAATACTCACATAAGTCTCCATGCAGATTTATTACTCACCTCCAGGCAAATCCGAACTGAAATTACAATTCAGTAATGGGAGATGGATCCAAAAAATGGTTGGTAAAATATTATATGTGTACTTGGGCATGCAGTTAGGACTGTTAATATCAATTAATTCTGTTCACAGAGGAGGACTTGTTTTAAAACAACTTCATTTTTCTTCTGTATACCATATAATTACACAGCTGTAACTAATAGTCAGAGAGGGGCAATCTAGCATCTATATAACCAGTGTTATCCTTCAAAGTATTATTCGTGCTTTTCTAACTCCACTATCTCAGAACAGAAGGTGATTATTACATATGACTACATGTGTACCAAGGCCATTAGCGGGGAAGAGCCCCTCCCGGAGAGTGTGTCCAATCATTACAGTATATGACAGTTTTCTGGATGGTACTACAGAACAATGGCATGTTAGTTTGTAAATCCACGAGCCTTTTTCTTTCCCCTCAAAACCAAGTGAGACAATATTTCCATCAGATTTTCTTTTTCCTTTTATTATCACTGCATTCTTTTCTTTTATCTTACGTGAACCATGTGTTCAATCACATTTGCCATTTTGTTTGGGTGACATTCTCATCAATCACGTGACTGTTTAGCATTATGGGCCATGGGGACTCTGAAAATCCTCCAAAAAAGTTTTGTTTTGATTCACTGTAATCCTTTGGTCAGAACCTTCACGTAACAAAAATTTTAGCATGTAGAATTTCAAACCTAAATCACAACCAAACATATTGTAAGTGGTAAACTTCCACTTTTGTAAGGTTTAACTTTAACCCTTTAACTTTAAGTTTATAACTCACATTATATGAGAGAGCCGTCTGTCTCTCATCATTGAAATATTCAGAAAACAGTGGCCAGCTAAAGCATCTGACAGGCATCCTCAGAAAGCTCAAGGTCTGATTCAGTGAGTCTAGCAACAGGCAGAGCTTTAAGAGTAACATCTTACACTGCCATTGCACCTTCAAAGCCCAGAAGACATGCATTAAGAGTCCCGAAGCCATAAAAGCCAGTATTTAGATCCATTTTATTAATGGGTAACGTTTTAATACTTACACATGTAATGGAGGAATAGGAGATGGATCATAATGGTAACGGCCCTCATGATGTCTGGCATCAATTGGTACAGGAGGATGGAAGGCAGGGAAAAGATGAGGAGGGTCTGAAAAGGAAAGAAAGCACACCTTACATAAAACGATTACTTTGAGATATCATTTCAACTCAGGACAACGTCACTGCATGGAATGTCTTTTAAAAATTTCAGGAGTTGAGACCAAAGACATGACTCCAATGATCAGGAGGACTTGCTGCTCTTGCAGAGACACCCGAGTTTGATTCCAAGCACCCAGGTCCAGTGGCTGAAAAGCACTTGTAACTCCATTTCCAAGGGATCGAACACCTGTGTGTGGCTTCCATGGGCTCCTACAGTCATGTATACATAGCCCCATAAAGACATAAACATACACATAATAAAAAATATAATTTTAACAGTGAATTTCTCTGATAATTATTGGAAGCTAATGAAGAGGTTCAGTGATATACTGTAGAAATATGACCAGGCAAATAATAAATGCCTGCTCTGGAGAAAGTAGAGCCTATGAATGTATCTAATACCTTACCAGAAAAGCAAGAACGGGGAGAATAGCATGGCTTCCTACCCTGGAAGGAAGGCTGCCCAGAGGGAAGGCAAGCGGGAGACATAAAACCAGGAAGAAAACTATACAGTCAAGTGAAATTTTAAATGAACGCATTGCAACATATTGATGCATTAGTGTTGTGCCCTTGGTGTTTTTAAAGGTGTCTTTCCCATGGATTCTGCTGGTATCTATGTACATACAGTCACATATATTTACATGGTTCTAAAAAAAATTAAATGCGTGTTTCCCTTTCTTTGTTCCAACACCAGGGTAGTCAAAGTTCATCTTTTCCAAAAGAGGCCCATGGACCTGACTGGGGGTGATGATCAGATCCACCCTGCTTCATCACAGAAGGAGATGGAAGGTGGGATTCCTTCTCACATCTTATCCATCAGCTGCTAGGTCCTGTATATGTGTTCTACGTTTACATAATCTCCTTACCCAAATTTACTTGTACCCGTTGTCTCTGCAAGTCTGAAAATAAAGTTTTATGTAAAATATAGTGATCCGCTATGCAAATTGAAGAGAACTTAAATGGGTTGTATAACTAGAAGTATGACTGATAGTTTGCACTAATGTTTTATCCAAGTTCCAAGGAATAAAACAAAAGAGACTAAAACCTGTCCCTTTAGCACTAGTGCTAAGTGACATTACAGCAAATATGCCAGAACGTGATCCCTGAATGTGGCCCTTGAGCACCGACAGTCACCCACCACAGCAGAAGCACACACAGCTGAACACTCCCGCGAACTGACATGCACAGCAAACACATCTTAGAACGGTACCCAGCTTCTTCATGGGTTCTGAAGATTCTAATTAGCAAGCTTAAAGGCAAGTCAAACATGGTCAGTCAGCAGGTTTGGGGCATCCAGACCAGTCACTGGAAGGTACAGAACCAAGCAACAAGGGCTGGGAAACTGCACCAAGCACAGTAGACACGTGTGTGAACTGCACAGTCAGCAATGATGTATCCTGACTAAGAACGCCAAGTCGTAAAAGTTAAGTGGACATGGTGACTATTACACTGTTGCTGGATCCAGCTGAATCTCATTTCATTCCCTCCAGATCCACCCAGTTCCCATTTTATCCTCAATATATCTTTTAGAATTAAGCTGTGCTCCTTTTTTGTGTGTGAGGGGGGTCCCCTTGCAGCCTTCCTTTAAAGACATAAGAGGGAAAAACTGTGAGTATGCACTGACTCAATACACGTGGCCCACCAAGGAGGGGCCCCATCTTCACTAGTATCCCGCAGTGTTCAAAAACCTAGGAAAGAGCACAAGAGGTCTACGAAACAGCAATGTCGCTTATTCCATGAATATTTGCTATACTAGTAAGCAAGGAGGGAATGAGCAGCACAGAAGCAGAGAAGGAATGAATTTGGAAGTATCAAGTCCGTGTCACTGTGGCATCATGAAGTTCATCAGGTGGGGTTATGTGATCACTTGCCATGCCTCACACAACACATAAGTACATATGACAAACACTGACTGTGTTTTAACAGTTATCAATGGATGTAAGCCAGTTCTCCCGTAACACAAGCATCATTCAGCTTGCTTAGTTTGAGTGTAAGGTAGAAGCTTATTCAGTCAAGTGGCGAATTCGCTGTTACTCTTAACTCAGCAATCCTGAGATGAAAAGCCACCACACGGAAAAACCAAAACGTCTGCATTTATCTAACAAGTTTTGGTGGAAGTTATCGTATGCATTCTCCTTAAGACAACATGGAACTAAATGGAACAGTCTTTGAGACGAGTTGGGAAGCCTGCCAGGTTCTCACTAAGTGTGCCTGAAACTTTGATTTTTGAAAGAAACCCACACACTAATCACAATCAAATCTAGGATAAAGACAGGTGATCATCAAAAATGGGCAGTCTCCCGTTTCTTTCCGCACCAAAACAGGCTTGGCTCTGCAGCACCCCATCCCACCCCACCCCATGTGTGCCACCATTCTCAGAAATGAAAGAAACACATTTACTAGAACTGTGCGGGAATTGTGCAATCATAAAGTATGGCTCACTTCTGAAGGCCTTCTCACACACGCCTGTCTCGGGTGGTACTGTGACAACTGTCAGACTTGGAATGTAAGAGTTTCAGTCCCTTATGTGCTGGTTCATGACTATACTGTTAACACTAATCCACCAGATAAGGCGATGGTAAGTGCCTTTTGTTCTTTCCCTGTGGGTGCAACTACAAATTATGACTAAATTCAATACGATGTTTTAGGCATGAAGTGTATAAATGTACCCATATTTAATGACTACCTCCCATATCCAAGAAATAAGTCATTACCTTTTATATGCGTCTGTCTATTGAAGTTGCAGAAACTATGTTCATAGGAAAGGAACCAAACCGTGAATCCAATAACATCAGGAGTGCCTACTGAGTGTCACAGTCTCTTTCCTGTGACAACGTACAACATGACTGTTGGCCTTGAAGGCATTTTCCCATCTTGTCATTTTCAAGAAGAGTTTCATTGCAGTTTTAGTCATGGGAAGAAAATATCAGATACAAGTACTGTGGCGTTTAGTGAAGTCCGCACCCACTAAGCCTACAGTTTTCTCATTTTGAAAGTTAATTCCAAGTGCATCTTGTAGATGTTTACAAAAAGTGTTATGCTCAAGGAAACTGAAGTATGAATTCCAGAAATGGGTCGAAATAAAGGACAGAAAATTAACAGATGTGGTGTTGTGTAGCCAAAAGACAACCAGCTGTAGTTTAATGGCTTGCAATTCATGTGCTTCCCTATTGATTAAGTTTAAACAGGATTTTCTCGGTCATTGAGGACCATGTGAACAATAGTAGCTGTTATTGGTTATTCATGGGAATCATTCCTCTTAAGCCACTTTTTGGGGACTGGTAAAGACAACCCCTCTTTTGAGTCAAAGCAAGCTTGACATAGTCTGCAATGATAAGGAACAGATCACAGAAGAGGCACTCCTCTAGCATGGGGAAGTGACCGAGGTGAGCCCAGCATCCCTCAAAAGACATCCCTGAGTCCACAAATGCCGGCCTCACCTTGCATCTCCGTTTGTTGTTTCTATGCAACAGCGGCACACTCCATCACAGACCCAAAACACTGTCCAAGACAACCCCCAAGACAAGAAAAGGTCCCTGTTGCCAGCAGTCATCCCGAAATCAACCACCTTGAGGTTTATTTTTTACACATGAGCAGCGCAGCTGGGGTGCATCATAACTCAATGTGTGCAATATGTTACAGCGCCGTGGCCATCTTTTGCCCTAGGATGTGACAAAACACTCCGTGATGACTTCTCCAAAGTCAGGCGAAAACTGCTGAAGCAGAAGGAAGTGCCACTAAACCTGGCTACCTCCTATTTATCATACAATTTCCTGACTGATGGGTCCACAAACCAGCTGCTAAGTGCTGTGTACTCTACTGTCAGCAAACTAACGCGCTAAATGGAAGACAGGGAGAATAATGTGCAGAACTGGGAGAATCAATTTTACTGGGAGAATTAAAATTCCAGCAGGTAGGGGTGGGTCTGCAGAGCCCTAGGAAGCAGTGGACTATAAAGAAGCACGGCTGCAAAAATGATTCATTACCGATCCGCACAAGGTTTGACTGTGGTACCAGAGGTCTCTGATATAAAACAGAGATTTGAAAGGTGTGTCCTACCAGGGCCCTCAGTGCAATGGATAAATAATTGGCTTATATGCCTTTAAATAGACGCGTGTAGTAAAAGTACTGAGCTGGGAAGAGTTGTCAACATTCAGTTTCACACTGCCTGTCATCATGCAAAGTATTAGGGGGTTCATTCGAAACCAGAGGCATTGAGTTTGAAGTCTCTTCACAAGAGCATGGGTTGATCATAAAACCTATGACCAGGGAATAACCAAAGGTATGTGGAGACTGATTTTCAGTTGCAGGCCTCTCCCAAGAAATCATTTTAGTATCCTCAGGCTATCAGATCTCTTGGATGCCATCCCCAGGAACAGTCTTTTAAGGTTCGAAATTTACATACAAAAATTGTAGACTAAAAAAGAGAGCGATCAAAGTCAACCCAGGCAGTGCCCTGAAGGAGTAATTCACCAAAGGATGCCAGTGGCCTGATGGCCCAGGAGGCTGCAGATGAGACATCAGCAGAAGGAATGGGGAGGGGCAGAAGTCCTCCTGGTTGATTTAGATACCAAAGTGGTGTGGCTTGGGACTGTTTCAAGACCAGATCTAGAAACGCTGTACCTGATGTTAGTGGACCCCGTACCTGCTACCTGCTGTCAGTAGAAAGACCATTCAAAGGATGTGTGGGCTTCTGTGCTGAAATCCACTGTGCCAAATTCAGTACAATCCCCACCTCATGTAAAATGAGGTCTCAAGTTGGGGAGGAGGGAAGAAACAGGGAAGGAAAACGAAAGCAAAGGCAAGAAATCCCACCTATGGAATGGTGCCTCAGACCTCACCACAGCCTCTTTAGAACCTGAGGCATTTTCAGTCACCACCTCTTCCAGGGTCCAGTGGCCTGAGGCAGACACTTTTAACAGCTGACTTCAAGATCCAGACTGACTCACTAGCACAGACCCTCTCTACTCCTGCCTTTGGACAGCATGGCACCCAGGAGGAACTCATCTGGCCCCTCAGGAGACATTCCAGATACTTTATCATAAGCTTTAAACCTTAGTAAGAATCTTTGTTTCTCTATGGTCTGCTGAGGGGAATCTAAGTCCTACTGCATATGGGCAGAATAGGCCTGCCGTGTGTCCCTGTAGCATCAACCCACAGAGCACTCCATGGAGCACCATGATCCTGCTCTTCTTAAATGTATGCTGTATAGAGTTTAATGAATATGCATCATGTTTATATGACACAAGGTGATGCGCAAGGACTAATGACCTGCACCCAGCAGCTGTAGATGCAGTGTTATGTGACAATATTATTTATAATCAATTGACACGGTGTCATGTCATGACAATGTTAAGAAATTGTGGCTCCACATACTACATAAGTTGTGTAGATATCCTCAGAGAAACTGTTTGTCACTTCATAGCATGGCAGAAGTCTTGACTTGGAAAGCACATATTGCAGCAAGGATCTGGAACTACCAGACAACTCAACTGCTATAGTAAAGCTTTACTGGAATACTGCCTTGCTTGTTTGTCTACCTGTTACCTGTTAGCCACATACACACAAAAATGGTAGAACCTTCTAGTCTTATGAGATATAACACAAGGTCCACAAGACCCAAATTTAGAGTCAAGATCTGACATACCTGTTAATAGATCATGAGGTAGTTTTCAAAACTTGTTCCCGTTCAGAAAACATGCACAGATGTTTACATACGTATGGAGCATGCTTGACTGCCACTACAACTGCATGGGTGGAACACACACACTAGATGTCAATCTGCATCGTTCAGGAGCATCTGGAGAGTGAAGCTGCTCAGTAAGACACCTCTGGCTTTAGAAAAATATCTATCAGGAGCAAACTAACTCCTAAGATAAATACAAGGACCAGAGCCAACTCTAAATCTGTCAAGCTATAATTCACTCATTTGAAACTTTCAAGTTATAAACTAAGCAGAATATGTACAGGTTCACACTGAAGGCTGACTAACAAAACCAAAACAAACAAAACACCTACTACTCCTAAAACCCAAAACCTTCTCACTTCTAGCAAGTACGTGAAGTTCTGTTTATTCATGCCCAGGGATAGTTCCCATCTGCTCAAATGCCAAGCCTTCACTATTTCTTCTGTGCAAGCACGAAGGCAATTTGAGGTTCATTTAATTGATACTTCAGATCTAACTGCCACCTGCCATGGCATTCCTGTCACCTTCTTTGTAGCACTCCAATTCATGCTATGGCCTTTAACAGACATACATGTAGTTTCTCACACAAAGTGATGAATGATGCTCTCCATGTGAATTAACAAAAAAAAAATCACCAGACTTTATTACCTCAACTGTGTTCTGGGTAGGGAAGAAATGGTTGCTTCTGTTCGTTTCTGGAAACTTCTACCTCCTCTTGTCAGCAGATTTGCAGGCTTCTCATCTCTAGGTCCCATCTACTAGATGCCCAAAGGCATAAAACAAACCACACCTCCCTACAGGCCACTTGGACTCTCTGGAATGTACCTAGTCTATGCTCCCTCATCCAGGTGTAATCTTCATACTTCTGATTTTCAGTCTTCCATGCCAAGACAAAGGAGGAAAAAAAATAACCAGAAAGGCAGCAAAGAGAAGTATGAGAAGGTGCACAGTTACTGTACCTAATCTTCAAACTCACCCAAGGACATAACATAAAAGTATACAAATCTATTACTTTGAAATATGCTAATAATAGGTTTTGATAAATAAGCTTGGAAGCTAAAGGATAAGTTAGTTATTAATGACAAATTCTTTCATCAATACTTTTAGAAAACATTAAAAAGAGCAGTACTTTTTATAGCACAATTCAGATGTCAAACCCATAGGTTCAAAAGCACATGTTTGGATCCTTGGCACTTAAGCAGAGAAAGAAGAGGCTGGGATGTATTCATGACAAGTAGCCAGCAACCTTAGTCCCACATGCAGAGGCCATAGAGTTAATGTGCTCAGAAGACACCTAAGATAGTTAGGAAACCAAAGATAGCAAAGGTTATGTCTAGGAGTTGTGTTCCATCCAAAAGAAGCAAAAAGAAAAGACTTCAACAGCACTTTTTAGCACTGCAAATTTAAAATCTGCACGCATGGATCCTCTTAGCCACCTTGAAAGCAGCATTTCTAAGGCTTTTTTACTGTTCCCATGTCTTATCTGTCTGCAGTTCCCAGTATCAAGGAGAAAGGAAATTCCAACATCTGTTCCTATCCACCCAAAGTCCCATAAATAAGGCCTGGGAAGCAAAGGAGACAGTCTTTCCTTCTGAGTGAGAACGCATGAGACAGGATCACAACTGGTGGACAGAAAGGCAGGCACAGCTACAAGTCTTCAACCTCTCTCTCAGCCCTATCTTTGAAGCATGAACCCCGAGGAGCCATCAGGTAACACACACCCATGTCTTCTTGGAGAGGTCCGGCACAAAGCTCTGAGTCTTGACACTGGCCTCCACAGATCTAGCAAAAAGAATAATGTTTACTAGCCAGAGAGCCATGCATCACTGAAGTCAGTGGAAAACCACCAACATCTTGAGCATGCTGGCTGGCAACCATATTTCTCAGTGGTGGAGAACGTGCTTAGCATGCAGAAATACCTAAATTAGTTCCCAATGCCGGGGGTGGAGAATGAGAGAGAATTAAAAAAAGAAATGAATGACACATGCATTCTTTTTGTTCAGAATTAGACAAGTTTTTAAAGAATGGGTTATTCTCCCCTCTGCTTAATTTCCACCATTATCCCATTTATCATTCCTGTCAACGAAGAGCTAAAGTTCTCCCAATGTTTGCCTCAACAACAACAAACATCAAAATGATAGTGAAAATAAATGGAATGCACGGATATGTTTATGTGTTTGAAGCGCTAAAACCCTTCATATGCTCTGACCCTGAGAAGCAAGTCCTATTCAAAAATATGGAAAAAATCAGTTAAGATATTTGTCAGTGACATATGGGGGGAAAGTAAAAAAATCTGTATTGCTGTGACTTCAAAGCCAATTCTCTTAGACAACTGACTTAACACTGTCAGAGTTTAGGTTTTGTTTTTTTTTTTTTTCCCATCATTTCTTATCTAAACTATACGGGATCCCGTATTAGTCACTGTTTAGCTACATAGAAAACCAGCACATATTTTGACAGAGATTTCATTCACATCACTTTTTAAAGTACAGCACTATGCTTGTTTGATTTTATTATTAGCTATTGCTTATCAACCACCGCACCTAGTTTATGAACTATACCTTGCCACAGCCTTCCATAAGGAGTCATGCAATGTGTCCTCCGTGGATGGGGAGAACTAACGATGCTCCCCAGACTTACCTAAAGCTCAGAGTGGGCCGTGAACCTCCCTTGTCAAATACAGGGTGCATAAAATCGCCTTTCTATCTCAGTTCAGTCTATGCATTGAGCCATTCTAGCCTCGTCAGCTTAGCTGAGCCCAGGATCCCCACCTGGGAGTGGGAGCTCTTCCGGCAGCCATCTGTGTTCACAGTATAGACGCTGTCCCACCAGCTGATAAGGAATCTCTCCTGTTACAGAAATATGAGTATGCAATGCTCCCTACAGTTTCATGTTGTGAACATTCGCTGTGCTATTTGGAGATGTTCTGGAAACTTCTGGAGACAGTGCTCCACTAGAGGAAGGCGGTCACTGAAGGACAGAATTGGAAACATGCTTTCCCTGGAGACTCCCTGTCTTGCTCTCTACTTCCTGACTGGCTATGAAGTGAAGAGCTTCCTTGTGCCACAAGCTCCTAACTGCCACGGTATTCTTCCTATCCAAGTGGGATCAAAGACCATGACCCAAACACTCTAGAACCATAAGCTTCCTCTTTTAAATGGTTTCTGTCAAGTATTTGGTCATAAAGACAAAAGGCTAACACACTGTTCTACTTAGTTTTCGTTGTCAACGTGACACAGCCTAGAGTCACGTGGGAAGAGAACTCAGCTGAAGGATTCTCCACATCAAACTGGTCTCTCAGCACGTCTACAGAGAGCTGCCTTGGTTGTTAATTGATGGAGAAAGAAGGACCACAGAAGCTGCACCTTCCCAGGCAGCTAGCTGGTCCTGAGTTAAATGAGAAGCTGGATTACTTCATAGTTTCTGCTTCATGTTACTGCTTTGAGGTACTATTCCTTCCTCTGTTAATGATAGACTGGAACCTGCAAATTAAACCAAATAAACCCTTTTCTTCCAAAGGTTGCTTCCGGTCATGGCATTTGGTATGGCTATAGAAGACAGGTAGAAGAGAAATTGGTACCGAGACTGGAGTGTTACTGTGACACATCTGACTGACCACGTGGTTTTTTTAATGACTTTATATTATTTTGTTGGAGGACTGTGAAAGATTTTGGAATTTTGGGTTAGAAAAGCCATTGAGAGCTTAAAGCTTAGTACTTTGTAGTTGGGGAAACTTAAAAATTTTGATTGTGGCAACTTGGCTCGTGATGAAAACAAAGTGCCAAGACTTAGGACAGTACCCATTTATATACTATTTTAGAATAAGAATCTGTGTATGCTGATCAGCTGGGGATTAAGAGTCAATTATTAATAACAAGAGATCAGCACCACTGAAATGAAATCTTTTGTGCTTCATCAGGAAAAGAGAGTGCTTATGGAGCTGGAGTTGAAGCCTAAGCTGGGGTTAATAAGTGCCGTTGAGTATAATCTTCTGCGCTTCATCAGGACAATAGGAAAGTCCTTCCTCAGAGTCAGCGCACAGAGCTGGTCCAAGGTGGGCAGACAGCATTTAGAGCATGCAGCAGAACTCAGCAAATGGTATGTCAGAGGCACTGAGGGGGTACTGGTTTTGAAGGTATGAGTGCGTCATGGAGATCCGCAGAGGACTGGCAGAGTATAGAAGGGCCAGAGTCCCCGTTGATAGGGTGTGGGGGAAAACTAGAACAGAAATGAAATGAGACTACACATTCTCACCTGCATCTTAGCAGCTATTTATGAGACAACAAAAATGCCACTGCCTATGTCAACCTACTGGTGGGTCTACGGATTGTGTGCTCCTACCTCCTTCTTTGTAATTCAAGGAAACTGATTCGACTGCTACATTGGACCTCGAATTGGGGCTGTACCATGTCCTTGCTGCTTTCCTGATATAGACCTTTGTGTGCAGAGTGCAGCATTTCCCCCACCATACGGCATGTGCTGGGCCCCTCTATTTCGCCAGGTGTAGTGCTCACAAGTCCTTCTTCCTACCCACGGTACTAGATCAGAACTGCCTGCTTTCCCACCTTGGCCACCTGGGCAACGAGAGCTAAAGGACTCATCCCTAAGTAGCCAGCAGGAACGCGCAGATGTTTATTATCCAACAACTGACAAAGTGAAAAGGAAGACAACAAAGAAAAGAGGTCACACAATGTCAACAGCGGCTTGGGCAGATCTCCCTCCTGGGCACCACAGGAAACATCCATCTACCTAAGAGGCCTCCAGCAATAGGAAAGAAGAAGGAGCCCCCAGGGCCGGCCTTGCCTTCGCTTTAAAACTCTGTGCAGATTTCCAAACTACAGAGAGTCTGAGCATCCCAGGACCAGATGTCCCGCTCACATCTACACATCCTGGTCCAAACCTTAGAACTCTGAAATCCACCTTCTAGCCTGCTGGGTAGAGCATGACTTCATGTGGGCCCTGTAACTCCCAGCCCTACCACATCCGCAGGACAGACTGTGGTGGGCACTCAGTCGTAATCCTGGCACAGTGAGCACTAAAATCTTTGCAGGACTCCTTTGCTGCCAAGAAAATGGCGATGCTCCGGTGCATTCGGGATACTTGATCAGGCTGCTAATCCCCATCTGCAAGGAGCTCTTTGACACAAAAGGTTGGAGGTCGAAAGTTTAAAGGCTCCTGACAGAAATGACAGGGGCCCTTTTGCCCCCACCCTCTTTCTGTCAATAACATCAAAGGTCCTGCAGCCTGCTCCTCATGCTAGCATTGGATGCCTTTGGATTCCACTGGAATTCCAGCATGTTTATTGCATACTGGGAGCATTAAAAGGCCCCACTTTCTTGTCTCTTAAACTCTGAACTCTCATTGTCTAGCAAGAACACACAAAGCTTTTAAGCAATGAGTTTATTTTAAGAGCTTCTCTCACCATGACTGTAAAATAATAAAGCACAGCCAAGGCTGCTCTGCAAGGATGAAGAAGGAAATGAGAGAGAGGAAAGAATCCCCCAGTGCTCAGGGGAAAGGAATCCCTTTCACATGCCTGGCTCACGAGAACGCAAGCAGGAAAACACTTCCTAATTTCCTTTCCCCTGCGATTCTAAAAGCAGCCTCCAGCCACACGTTCTGCAGACATCCTCCAAGATGTTAGCCATGTGAGCTCACAGCAAACGTGATCGTCTAAGGGATTCTAAAACTCTTCCTTACCTAAGAGCAACTTCTCCAGCCCCATATGTCGAGCCAGAAGCTACTCTAAAGTTACCTGAATATACAGGTGCCAAGCCCACAGGGGTTTACATGATGGCTCCAGCTACTCCGAGACCCACTCTCTAAAGTTCCACTCATACCCACCTTGGCCGGTGCTCGTCACTATCTAATGAACATGTGATGATTCTTAGATTCCAGCTTGATTCTTTATTTAATTCCTTCTGGAATGCTGAATAAAGCCCATGTTATTCCCAATCTGCCACCTCTCGGTGCACCAACTCCATGGTAAAGTCTTTATGAGGCACCTTGCCTGGGCTCCCAAACCAGCAGTGTCCATTGAGGACAGCTGGTCTTCATTTTCACTTCCTCTCCCTGCTTCCTAAGCAAGACATGCTGAAATGCTCAGAAGACCCAGGAAGAATGAGAAGGACCATCGTTCTGCTCTTAGGATTGGAGCAGTGAAAGCTGGGGGTACCAACAAACCTTACTATTCAGCTGGGGGCCAACGGGGATACTCCTTCCTCGGGAGCTAGTCACCGCAGTCCTAGACCTACTCTCAGGGAACGGAAGTATTTGGTTATACAGAGTCTGGGCTTTCGAGGCCACAAGATTTCCTGTCAATTCCCTACGCTGACTGACGGGATGGGTAACCTCGATGGGAAGCTCCTCTCAAAGCACGCTAGCAAGACCCAGCATCTACTCACCTCAACTAAACAAGTTCCACAATGTCTCCTGGGTCCTCTAGCTGCATCCTCTCCTCATTCCCCCAAATGACACCTAGTTCCTAGACAAGCCCCATGGACTCGTCTTTATAAATTACCTTATGGTCATCTGAATTCAGTGGCACCCCTTTGTTTCCATGGCTCCTAAGAACTCAATCTTCTTCTGGCGTCTGTATCTGTCTGTTTAGCCTGAATGTACAACCACAGCCTCAACCAGGAATACTCCTCCGAGGTCATGCTGAAGGGGGACATAACCTCACAAAAAGGACCCCTTCCACTTACTTCCTTGGGGAGCTGCCACTTGCCAAAAAGCAGTTGACACACATTTCCCAAGAGTAAGGATGCATCCCACAATTCTTAGTCATCTGTGTTATTAAAGGCTAAAGCTAGGAGAAGCTAAGATCCTTAATTCATTTAAAACAAAGCATAGGCTTCATACTGAGACATCCAGACTCAGTGAATGGTGATGTGTCAGTTTTGTTCAAGACAGGGTCTCACTATATTGCCCCTGGTGGCCTGGAACTCTCTATGTAAAACAGGCTGGCTTCACACAGAGGTCCACCTGCTTCTACCTCCCAGATTCTAGGATTAATGGCATCTACCACCATACAGAGTGACCTTTTAATCATTTTGGCACCAAACTTATCTTTCTTTTTTCAGTATGAGTCCCTAGAGATGTCTATTTTTTTTACTCAGTTTTCCATTCTCCAAAATCTAGCTTTAGCACCCCAAAGACACATGACCCTCAACTAGGGCGCCCTTGCCAGAAGAATCCATCTGTTCTCCATCGCACTCATGGCAGCTGGAAATGTTCTCTGTTTTAAGCCATAGTTCCTAATAAACAAATTACAATAACAACTACAGTCATGAAACATTTATTTCATCTAAAAAGTAAAGCCAAAATGAGCCTTTCCTATTTACTTCCCCATAAGAGTTCAAGGCCAGCCTGGTCTACAAAGCTAGTACCAGGACAGCTAGGGATGTTGCACAGAGAAACTCTGTCTCGAAAAACAAAACAAACAAACAAACAAAAACAAAAAAAAACAAAACAAAAAAGAGAGGTCCTTAGAGACCCTTTCCTTGCTCAGAGGAGCCCAAGCTGTCTCCATCTTGAAATTCCTACTTTCTGAAAGAGGATCTCAGGTTTCCTAAATATCTCTAATTGAACCCTAAATGCTATTATTCTTCTCTTCTCAAACACTCCCAACTCTCCAACTGATCTGCCCCACCACTTGTCTCAAACAAAAGCTGGTTCCACTAGGAAGCTATCATGGAGGTATTCCACTACAGTTCACATAGCTCCCTCACTCAGAGGCCAGACAGGCAGGGGTTGGCGCCCTTACCCCCACAGGGGCTCTACTTTAAACATGCCTTCTCCCGTCCTGTCATGCCAATCCCTCAGACAATTCAACGGGGAACGAACTGTTCTGTAACCCTCAGCTGGGCCAACAGGACACAATCCAGACCCCAGGACAACATTCACCAAGGTAAGCAGGGCCGTGGCCATTGCTGACAATATTGCCCTGCCTGCCATTCACTTGCCATCCTGAGGGCTAGCAGGGGCTTGTTTCAATCAACACTGAATGAAACAGAAGTCCCTCTACACGTAAATAAATCATAATTACTAAGTGCAGGAAGTGAGCCGCTCTCTCCTCCCCTTGTGGCCACTGCAGAGTAATTCCCAGGCCAGGCAGCTGGGCGAGCACAAAAGCCCTAGCACAGGCTGAGGCAATATCTGCTTACCCTGCTCAGTTTATTATTTAAACAGTTCCTTAACGACTCTTCCTGGAGGTGAGGGAGGCCAAACTATTTGCCTTCCCTTCACAAAGCAGATACGCAAGGCTTATTTGAATCTCTCCAAGGTTTACTTTAGTCCCTAGTTAAATACCTTCCGCCAAAGAGTCAAACAAACAGTTCACTTCATTAGAAAAGCAAACAGTTTAGAAGAAAATACCCTCTGCACTTGAGGGGAACCAAGCTGAGAGTGAAACCTCTGCCCGGGAAGCCAGTGCAGAAGCCCTGGCAGCAGAGCCCGCGCAGCGCACTTCAAAAGCCTTTTCACAAATATTTCTTTCACAAATATTTCACACATTCAGAGGTAATTAACAGATAACCCTGAAGAGATTATCTGCCCTAAGGGCCAAGGGCCCTCCAAGGATTATCCACACCACCAGAGAATAGAAGGCGGAGCTCAAGAGTGTGCGCAAGTACACACACACACACACACACACACACACACACACACACACACTTTACTTCTGTTCCTGCAAGTCCAAGTTGATAAAAGTCACCGAGGAACACAGGAAAGTGAGAAGCAGTCCTCGGGCTGCACCCCACTTAAAACAATGAAGCAAAATCTCCTTGGAAATCATGCTGTTTTCTTCCACAGACAAGAGCATGGAGCCTGTCCACTGGACCCAAACAGGATGGGGAAGTCACTGATACGGAGGCACAAAAACCCCCAAGGACAACGGACTGTGAGCAGGGATGGGTCTGCATTTTTTGTTGTTGTTTTTGCAAGAGTCCCTAGAATAGAACAGAGTCAACAGATCACTGAGGCCTGAAGTTGTGCCAGGGAGCAGGCAAGCCCTGCTGAGTCCAGTACGGTGTTCAGTGCCTGGTCTTGGAGGAGGGAGACAGAACCTCAGGCTTGCGAATAACTTCTCCCATCTCTGTGCATCTTGGGAATGCCTGAAGACCCAGCAGGAAAATCTCCTGAACAAGAAATGCCAGATCACACCTAGTGATCTAATGTATTACGAGTTCTAATAGGTCTTAATAACAAAAGCCCAGAGCCAGATATAGGGGAAGATCAGGCAAGATTTATTTGTCAGAGTACAAACAAGGTATCACCACAATCTAAGACTCAGGGAACTGCTCCCAATTTAAAAACCAGACAGGCTACCTTCTATTGCCTACAGAACACAAGCATGAGGCCTTTAATCCCAGAACATGGGAAACTGAAGCAGGCAAAACTCTGAGTTCGAGGCCAGACTGCTATACATCCAAAGAGTGCCAAGCGAGCCAGAGGCACATAGTAAGACCCTGTCTCAAACAAGCAAAAAGCAGAGAAAACTACAAAACCTTGAGCTGGCTCAGGAGGAGAGAATAATTGCCACCAAGCGCAGGACAAACGTTTGAGACCCATTGTGGTGAAAGGGACTCCTACTCCATCAAGTTGCACTCTGACCTCTAGTTAAGAGCCTCCGTGCACGCCTTCCCCCCCCCCCCCCCCCCCCCCCCCCCCCCCCCCCCCCCCCCCCCCCCCCCCCCCAGAAACACACAGACAAAGCAAGAGGAACTCAGCNCCATCAAGTTGCACTCTGACCTCTAGTTAAGAGCATATTTGCGAGGAATCCCTCCCCCCCCCCCCCCCCCCCCCCCCCCCCCCCCCGTTCCCTCTGCCACATCCAGAAACACACAGACAAAGCAAGAGGAACTCAGCAAGGCAATTTCTTTGTGCAAAAATGGTGCTCCAGAACCAAAACAGGGCCGGCGAGCACATGGGACCAAGACAACTTGGGTCTTTAATTCCTCACTCAGACACCATCCACTAATCAGGGCAAAGGGGAAATGCCAAAGTTCAGGGAATACAGGCTCTTGTCTGAACTACCTTTGATGGGAAGAGAGTTTCTCTTGTGACCACAAAAAGAAAGTAGAAAGAAGCAACTTTTTTTTTTGAGAGTGCAAATGTATTTGCTGCCACGGCCACACAAAGCACAGTAGTGGATGGGCATCAAATAAAATAAAACTGGCAGTGCACTGTCCCGTTTATCTGGGGTCTCACCAACGCTGCAGGTTTTCTGGACATAAGTCATTCTAGCGCTCATGGACCTTAGAATTTGGTAAACTTAAATGCCAAGTACAATAAATAATACAAGACTCTATTAAAACTATAAATCACTCACAAAATTTAATACTCTCATGAAGAGTAATTAAACACTAATGTAATAAATCTACAAGAGAAAAAAGATACACAATAGTGGGGAATCTTAGAGACTGATGCTTCTGTGTGGGACCTTGGAGAGAAATCTTCATGCCCCAACAGTGATGTCCTTTTTCCTGTCCAAAGCCTGAGGTAAACATAAATAATGTTATGGTCTTCAAGAAGTTCAGAGTTGAGGGCAAAATATACCAAAAGCTGCTAGGATCCCTGCTTTATCACATTAAGGAAAACAAAGACAGGCCACACGGAAGCAGAGGTGGTAGGTTTCTCTACGGATGTATCTCTAAGGAACAGGTCGGGGAGGACGGACCAGACGCTGCTCAGCTGATAGCAGGCCTTACAGAAACTGAGCTGGGAGGCGCGAGGAGTCTGGAATCTAAGCAACAGCACCATGGACCTTTCACAGAGATTTTGTGGAGGAACCAACCACAGGGACGGTCATCATGTTGGTGACGGGACTGAGCTCACTGAAGCTTGAATTTCTAGTCATGCTGAATCACGTTCTGGCTGCTGCTGTAAAACGCCTGCTTAACACAATGTAAGAAAGGAAGGCTGGGCCTTTTGGGCTCACGGTTTGTGGGTATAGCTCACGGTGCTGTGAACGCAACGCATTGGCAGCAGGGGCGAGGCACCTCCTGCTCGGCCTCTGCAGTCAGGGAGCAGAGAGAAATGAACGCTCCACTTGGTGAGATTTATCCTCTCCATTCCGGAAGCCCAGAAGCCCAGCTCACAGAGCACAGCCACCCACATTTAAGGTGGGAATTCTCTCCCAGTTCAATCAACAAAACCTAGAAACTCCCTCACAGACATGCCTAGAGGCTTTTCCTCTAGGATTGTAGGTCTGTCAAGTTCACAATAAGTATTAAACAATTGTTCATGCCTAATCATGATCTTAAAATTTCTGATAAAGCAATTAGAAACAGAGTTTTTTTTTTTCTAGGCTGCTTCAGTCCGAATACCTCAGAACTCAAGTTGTCAAAAATATATATATAAGTAAAATATAATATCATGAACAGGCTTACCAGAACCCTGGTATCTCAAAAACTGTTGGTTCTTGGGAGGGACACAAAGGGACAGGCATGTTCCCAGGTGCCAAGAGCATGTTGACCCTGAGCCACAAGCCACCAGGAGAGGAACCGCAGTTCGAACTGAGAGGGTCCGACACGGAAAAGAGTGAGGGCAGGCTGCAGGAGAGTCTCCCTACCAAGGATCCAGATGGCACAGGCGACATCACAAAATCCTGCTTCGGTGCTGGATACGGCTAGATCGGCTGCACAGGGATGACATTGGATAGAGAACGGGAGAAGGGAAGGCTGAGAATTCAGGCAGAGGTGGGAACAGCGGTCACTGGGGTGAAAGACATGCCTGGGTGAAGAAATAGACAGAGAACAGGGATGGTAAAGAAACCAAGGCTGTGTGTGGCTCAGGGCAGCATCAGTGCTATGCCTGGAGCCAGGGACAAGAGAGAGAGTGTTCTGTCTGGACTATGTGGGAATTCAGGGGACCTGCCACCCAGACTCCAAGCAAACACCCCAAAGAGACATACCCAGGCTGGGAATTTGACAGCCAAGTCTGTCTTCCCGGTCAAAAGAGAGGATGCACCCTAGGGGCCAAGTTCTAATGATGACAGGAGAGTGAAATCTGTCCACAAGAGTGCACAATAACAAGAGGACATTTGAGAGATGCCCGTGGGCAAAGGATAAGTAGACAGAAACACTGAGGCACCAGAGAAGCAGCGGCGATCAGTTCACCGGGGCACTAAAGAAGGCTGTTCCTCACTGAATTCTTCCGATTTCAAAGGAAGTGTCGTGGGAGGAGGGCAGTAAGGACACTAAAATGCTCCATCACATTTGAGGAATCCTACCGGGAGCAGAGGACTAGAAAAAAGAGATGGAGGTCTGGGGTGTTGTGGTGGGCCTCGCCTGGCATGGCCGTCAGCAGAACTGCACCCGAATTCTGGGAGCAGAGCTGAGAACACCAGCTAGAGTGGTGGCTTGAAGACTTAATGACACGTCTGAGCAGGGCCAGGCACCCTGGGCTCTGGACTCTAGAGAGCATGCAGATTAGCTGGGAAGCATCTCTCCCTCACTCCTCCCCCCCCCCAAAAAAAAAAAAGAAGAGAGAAGAAAAGACAAACAGGGAAGTAAATGACTCTGCAGAGTATGTCAAAGGACTGCTCCAAGTGGCAGCGGGAGAAACAAGCCCAGTGAGGCTCATCACAGGGAGGAGTTAAGAGACTAACTAAATATCACTAACTGCTTAAAATTATCATGAGTGGTGCCTTCCAAGCGTGTGAGCAGAGTCCCTTACCTGAAGTCCTCTCTCCAAATTTAATTGTTTATCAATGTTTCTGTTCTTTTCCTCATCTTATAAATATAATTATTAATAATGAATAAAAGCTTCATCTTGCTCACACTGATGCAGTATTGTCTACATTGTTAAAGCAAAAATAATCATGCTGCTAGAGAGAGACAGAGAGAGAGAATTTCCTAAGGAATTCGGGAACTGGTGCTCTTTAACAAGGGGGAAGAGGGTACGGTATTTCCTCTGCTGGTGGTCTTGGTCTAAGGGAGACATCAGAATGCTCGCACCCTGGCTTCCCAAAACAGGCAGAAGGGATACATATGCCTGCCTTTAGCATTGTGATACTTGCTGGGGGCTGTGAATTTCTTTGCCCAATGAAAAGGAAGAAGGAAGAGGGTCTAAAATTCGGGTGCAAAGGGCTAGAGAAATCCATGACAGGCACCAACCAAAGCAGACTCCTGTCAGGAAGACATCTCAAGACCACAACCTAACTGCTGGATGTATCCCTGGAGTACCTTGGGGACTGCAAGGGTCAGAGACAGCAGGCTGAGTTTACGATGCTACAAAACCTTTGGTTGTTAAAGCTAGCCCAAGGGATGGGGGGGGGCCCTAAAAAAAGCTGTGGTCTATTTCACCCCTTTCCAACTCTAACTTCAGTTTCTTTATTTACACTCCCTGGGTTGAACATGGTGTAAAAATTCCAAGGAGGCGGGAGAGGGAGCAAGAAGGGCAGAGAAAGAAAGAAGGGTTAACAGGCCACCGCTCTGAAGGGGTAAAGTGTGTGGAAGAAACACCGGATTCACTGGCACTCCCGCTGCTTTTATTGCTTTCACTCAACAGCTGGAGAAAATGTTTGATCAAAATATTTGTATTATTGTGTTTAAGTGAAATGACATACGACAGCTCATTATCCCAAACTTGGAATTGCCACAGCATCTGTCACCGCCACCCTACTACAGACAAGTTACTCTCCCCAGAAGACAGAGAGGCTGGGGCAGGAGATGCGTGGCATGGAAGCCAGCAGGCACTGGACCCCAGGCAGGGTGGGCTTACGTAAACAAGAGAGAGCTGGTGGGAGAAGAGTGGGTGCCCCTCAGAGGCCGCCATTGTCCTCTCCTCTGCCAGAGGCTCCGCACCCCATCAGAGCTCTTCATGTTCGGGGCCGTGGCTGTGCTGCGCCTCTGGGACATCGTCTGCCAAGCTTTATTCACTGATCTAAATCTTCATAACAGATCTGAAGAAGAAAGGTTAACCTTTTCAAGATTACCACAGCACTCTCTCCATCCCGACAGGAGCGCCCTATGCCTTCATGGCAACCTTCCAGCAATGCGTCTCCGTGGTACGCCATACCCTCCCTGCCAGGGCTTCTTCAGCAGCAAGGGACAGGTCCAGTCCAGACATGTAAGGAAATGGAAATCATCTACAGAACCCTTCAAATTCCACAACCAATGAAGGAGCCATGTGCTATGACCAGAAGATGTGAATTCAGAGAGGGTGAGCAACAGGCCCAAAGCCTCACAGCTGACCACAGAGCAGGAATGATCTAAACCTGGAACCTCAGGCACC
Organism: Alexandromys fortis; assembly: GCF_014885135.2. Lineage (NCBI taxonomy): Eukaryota > Metazoa > Chordata > Mammalia > Rodentia > Cricetidae > Alexandromys > Alexandromys fortis. Next base: position 22,070,164 of record NW_026067924.1, read on the forward strand.
CAAAGCACCCATATTTTCTACCGTACGGGGGGGGGGGGGCACACAGCCATCAGAAAGGCAGGTAAAGACATGCACACAGAAGTGGGAAAGGAAATTAATTTTAACCATATTCGGCCAATTTCCAAGTCAAACTTTTTAATGCAGACCTGGGGATGGTGCAGAGCCCATGATATTTTTTTTTTTTTGCATGCCATGGGACACATAACAAAGGGGCCTAAGGGAATTAGTCTCCAGAATGGCCTAATAACATGATTCAGTTTTTCTGAACATCAATTTTTTTTTGACATAAAACCTGACATAAACACCCAGGTTATTTCAGAAGTCAAAACCAAACGACACCATGTATATAAATGTGTTCTGTAAGCTGGGAAACAGTGTATCAACTGAACATGGTGTCTGGCCTGTATACAGAGGAGCCACGACGCTCATTCATGATGGTGTGTAGTGGCACCATGGACTGAAACCAGACCCTTGGGCAAACTACATCAGGTCTCTTGCACTGAGCCACACTGCCAGCCCTTCCTTCAATTTTAGTGGTATAGCTGGCTTGATTTCAAAATGCCCCCAATTCCCTAATGAACGGAACTGGTAAGCTATTCCCAGAGAAACTCCGAGCTGACAGTGCTCATACCGTGGTGGCAGCACGGTACACTCTCCTCATCTTGTCTGTGTACAGACAGGACGGATGACAAGGACCAGGAACAATGCACTTCCTAGCCATTCTCTTACCTCCTTCAAGGCTGGACCATAACTGGACATGAAGAAGTAACAAAGCCAAGGAGGGACTCTGGTTTGGAGAAACTGAGGTGTTTGTGAAAAGGCTGACCGCGCATCCTGGACATCCATCCAGGGACACAGCTGTCTCTGGTGGCGCAGCTGTGCACCTCTCTGCCCCCGAATACCAGTGCTGGGGAAAGGGCAGCACTATCAGTCTGCGGGGGATACCAATTAGGTTCAGCTTTCAGGTTCCATGGATGAAGCGCCCATGGAGCAAAAGGCTCCATCTCAGGCTCCTCCCCCTGGGAGTTACCTTGCCCAGGACTCGAGCTCCCAGCTGGCCAAGTGCTGACCCCTTCCCTGAGGAAGGTCAGGACCACTCCCACAGGCTATTTAGGCTTGCCCCAGGAAAAGGAACACGTGGTCTATGGATGGGCGTCCTTGTGGGCTCCTCTCGCTGCCGTGCTGCCCGGGTCCACCCAAGAGTGCAGCATTTATTAAACACGGGCATTTTAATTTGGACTAATCTGGTCTAATTGGAGTTATTTGTGTCAGCAGAGTGGCTTTTCTTAAGATTAAACCAAACACCGTGCACTGTCTGAATGCCTTCCAAAAGTTATACTGGGACTGAGTAGCCAGTGTAATCGTGTTTGCAAGTAGGACTTTTAAGAAGAACTTAAGGTATTCCCTTCATCCAGGTTACCACCATTATCGTCAGAGTGGGTTTGTTCTGAGTTCAACCCTGTCTTGTGTGTTCTCTCTCTCACATCTGCTTGCCACATTTGATGCAGAAGGTGGCCTTGGTATGTTTAGTTCCTCAACCCTAGGCCCCTTGGGTTGCAGACTCATAACCCAAATAAACTTCTCTTGTTTAAAATTTAGCAAGCCTGGGGTTCTTTATAGCAGCAGAAGTTGGACTAAGACAGCCTGTGTTCAAATTATCAACATAGCAATTTCTGCAAATGCCAATTTCGGAGAAACCAGTTGCTCTATAACAGTCCTGACAGGTTTAATTAATTAAAGCTAAACACTGGTGTTAGGAAATGCAAAGATAAGCTGAGACTTCACAATGCCCCATAATGCGAACTGAGTGATTACGTCCTTTGCATTTATTCAACTCCATTTTCTGTGTCAACAATTTCATGACTCAGACTTTACCAGAAGAAGTTGATCTCGACACTGGGCTACACAAGAAAACAGGGAGAGAGCAGAATGAAGCTACCACGAGTCAAGGAACACCTGGAGTTTCTAGAGGCTGGAAGAGACATAAATAAATAAATAAATAAATAAGTAAATAAATAAATAAATAAATAAATATTAAAAAATGAAAAAAAAACTGTCTAGGAGTTTCAGTGGTCAACGGCCAGTATGTAGACCATGGGTTCATGGCTTTTTGTTATCAAATACCTAGTAAGTACATAGTGAAGGCCAATGTGTATTGGAACTAATGGAGAAAAGGTCACATAATCCTCTCCTGTGGCAGAATTCGTAATGAATATTTGCAAGAAAGAACATAAAAATCCTCAGGGAATCTGAGAAAAGTGTGCAGTGAGAGCGCTCTTCTGCTGTTGTTTAGCAGTTTGTGAGGACGGCTGTGCGGCACCGATGCCCTCTTCCCACAGCACCTGCTCCGCGCTCTGCAGAATCACTTCTGTACTACTACACTCAGGGTCTATAAATGACCGGTGGAAATATCATGCCCCTGCCTCGCTCTGCGTAGCAGCCAGAGCACCTAGCCCTAGTAGTCACTGCCTTTACCACAACCTGCACCCTAGGGAAGGAAGCTCACCGCGGAGACGGCTCTACTTTACTTTCAGCCAGACCACCTCTCCTCTCTGGGCTTTTGCAGATAATGACCTCTCTAGAGTCTGAGACAATCCCAAGCCCCTGGGATCATCCCAGCTACTCCTATTGAAGGCGCTGGAGGCAATTTCCTGGTTGGTATTCAAACAGTCTACGGTGATGGAGGAGGAAAGCCAACAACAGCATCTGGGGTCAATCACCCAACCTCTTAGGACCGCATCAGGAAGGGGACATCTAACTTTCTTCCCCTGCCTAGGATTGAGACGTCTGCAATTCTAACAGTCTCTGCCAAAGCAGCTGGTCACCGCAAACATAGAAATGTCAAACCAAATTGAAAATGAATGGCTGATCCAGGAGTTAACCAATGTTTCAGCTTTCAACTCTGAAAACCACCAGGATGTATGTGTGTGCATGGCCCGTATGTGCATGTGCACACATACAGGTACTCAGCAGCACCAGCGCAGAGGCACTAAGTGGGACACAGTACACTATAAATTCCGCAGTTACAAGGCTTTGAACTATATTGCACACAACGGATGCCGCAGTAGTCACAAACCAGCTCACGGGCAGCAGCTTTAGAGAGGAGATGTTTATTATCTCAGTTTCCTGGAAGCAGCTTCACTGGGTAATTCTGGCTCATGGTCTCTCATGAAGCCATAGTCCTCTCAAGGCCTTACTTAGAAAGGTGTATATTCAAGCTTAGATTCCAATTCTCCATAAGCTGTGTTTAGTATACTAGCAATGACGTCACTGTCTGTCCAGAGACTGAGGGGGGGGGCGGGCAGAAAAGCCACTCAAGACAGTAGTCACAGGCTTTTACTACCTAATTTCAGAAGTGGCAACCCATTGCCTCTGCCATCCTATTTGCTAGAAGTAAGTTATTTTAAGTATGAAGAATTAAGTCCTACCTTTTGAGGCTACAGTATTAAAAATTTGTAGGCATATTCTTAAACCCTCCTGTAATGCCATAAATAACTGAACTTCTTTTCTAATGTCCAATTTATCCAGTGAAATGATTCAAAGATCAAATGTATCCTATTAAGATGGAAGCAGAGCTAGGAGCCAGGAGATGGTGCTTTGATCCAAGTTCTGATAGTGGCTCAATATGGTAACTGGGGAACCAAGATAATTGGTTCTGCAAGATAATTGGGGGGCATCTCTGCAAGTCCGTTTTTCAGCAATTACACTCTAGCCAAGCACTGCACTGCACACATGATCTCATAGGGTCCTTTTCACATCTTAATGACACAGACATTTGAGTCTTCATTTCTTAAATTGTGGACTGGGGCACCAAGGGTAAGTAGTTTATCCAAAATCACCCAGGAGCCAGCATGGGTCTCTAGATCTACCTATTATGCTTCAAAGCCAGAAGGGCACATGGAGAGACAGAAGAAATTAAGATTAAAGAACTGCCTTAGCCACATGTAACAGTCTAGGTAGTGTAAAGAGAGAGCCACAACACAGAAGCGCCCCGGTGTGAATATTGTCTAATTCTCACCTCAACGCTAATCAGCATCTTATTGATGTAACAAACACATGAGATAAACTGATTTTCATAAAGAAGTGACTCATCGTGATTCATTTTCGGAAGTTTCAGTCCATTGTTGGTTGGTGCATGGTTGTGGTCTAGTGTTGATGCAGTGCATCATGGGAGAAATCAGCATAGAAAGCTAGTCACCTGATGGCAGCAAGGAAGCAAACAATCAAAAGGAGCCATGACCCCTGTACCTTCTTCTAGTTCAGCTCCCAGTGATCTGACTTCCTATCACTACGCCCCATCTCTTAAAGGTTTCACTATCCCCGTTAGCACCAAAGGATGCTAAGTCTTTGACAATGTGGACTTTGGTGGATAGTTATAGACTATAGCAGAGTTTTTCCTACTGTCCACTATAATATCTTCAGAGTGGTGTGCATTTTTGAGGAGTATAGCATGTATATAAGGTGACTTATGAACTCTGCTTAAAGGTATAAACAACACAAGGTAACATGGTGGCAATCAAAACACAAAGAATGTATCATATCAGAGAAACCTTGAACTTGGCTTCTTCAACAGCTGACATGACATAAAAGACAGATGTAAGAAGAGGTGACATGTAGGACTTACCTGGGCATTCTCACTACCTAACATCCTTCAATACCCACCCCCGGGTTAGGCACAACTTAACAGCTGCCCCCTTGAGCTTTGCTCATACAGTGTTTCTAGCACCTTCCATTTTTATAGCAAACAGAGCAGGGGGAGGGGCTTTCTCTTACTAATCTCTGAATTCTATTAATGCAGAAAGAAATCTAGCTTTTAGCCAGCATTTCCAAACACTTGTTGAATTAATGGACCACTCCTGATGACCATGAGTCAATGGGTGTAAGATTATGAAACTATCTTTAATAAACATATACTTCAAAACAGCAAATTCCATGACTTCCAAGTGTTTAAAAAAATAGATGGATTCATGGAAATACTTAAGCTACAAGACTGGTAGAGACTAAACATTTGTGCCCTCGCTCCATTCCCATGTTGATACCTATGTGGGTTTGAATGCGAATGGCTCCCAGAGGTTCATATATTTGAATACTTGGTCCTCAGCTGGAGGAACAATTTGGGAAGAATTAAGTAAGAATTAAGAGGTGTGGCCTTGCTGGAGAAGGTATGCCACTAAAGGTCAGGCTTCAAGGTTTGAAAAACCCATGCCTTTCCCGGTTAGCTACACCATGCCACGTTCAGTGAGTAAGCTATAAGCAAACTATTGCTCCACAGATATGCCTGCCCACCTGCCTGCTGCCATGCTCCCCACCATGGATCTCTCTAAAACTGTGAGCCTGCAAGAAACTCTTTCCAAGTTTGCATTGGTCATGACATCTCTCCACAACAATAGACGCAATATCTTGTCTCAGTGTGATGGTATTTTGAATGGACTCCACAAGTGACTGAGTAACAAAGGCTGGATTCTCATAAACAGGACTCCTTATAAAAAGAGCTCCCAGAGGTTCTTGGCCCTCACGCTGCTTCAGAACAGAGCAAGGAGTCACCAGTCTTCAAGTTAGTGAGCGAGCGTGAACAGATACCAAATCTGCCTCAAGATCAGTCTTGAAATCCTCAGCCTCTAGAATGGGGAAAACTAAATTTCTACTGTTTATTAGCCAACAAGTCCACGGTACTTCAGTACAGCAACCTAACTAGATATGGCAGACATATTGCCAGAAACTTTAACAAATTTAATTTGATTTTCCAAATGTAATATTATTAAACTCTATCTTTATTTTTATTAGATTTTATTAGAAAGCTGAGGTTTCAATAGAACCAATAACCTGCCTGGACCGGGCCTGGAGCTCTGTTTTATAACACACAATCTGGTATGTGTTTACCAGGTAAGAGCCAGGAGCCATGGCATGGGGCCAGGACTTAGTCATCTTAGTGTGGAATGACACTCACACTCTGAATGTTGCTTTTTTTTTCTGCTTCCCATTCTGCATGTTGTTTTTTAAAAAAAAAAAAAGCCAACAACAAAACTAGTTCGCATTTTTTTTTCCTCAGAATTATTTTTTTCCCAAAAAGAATCATGTTTGTGGAAGGGCACATTTTAATTCATCACTATGAAAAAAAGCACAACTCCACACTAAAAGAAAAGAAAAAAACTGTCACCAAGAACACTGATGGACAAAAGGAGTCGGGAGACAGTGAAAGGTGCAGGCAGACATGAGGACGATGAAGAATGAAGATCAGTGGAACTTTTTAGATTATATGTACCTTAAAAAAACAACAACAAAAATAAAACAATATAGAGATGACAGAAAAGCCTTTCAGGAAATATGTATGTCCAGTGAAAGATAATCACTCGCTGTTTGCTCTCCAGCAGGAAGCAGAACTGGACGGCCTCAAAAGGCCTGAGTCCTTACAGGGCCAGTGTGTCCAGCAACAGTCCTGCGCAGGAGAAACCAGCTCTCGGCAGGCATCTGCTGAATGGAAATGAGTTTTCCTCTAGCAAAGAGGCAGCTCAGCCTCATCATGTCTGGGTACCTCCCATCAGCAGTCACACAGCCTAATTTTAATGAGAGACAGCTATGAGGTCACAGCCAAGTTGTATGAGCTCATGCAAGGAAACCCAGACACACCACCTGGGAAATCAAATTCTCAGGATATACCTCAGTACTGAGCCTTTTCTAAGTCCTAACGTTAGTTTTCAGCCAAGCAAGCTGAACGCTTTAGCAGCTGACTGAGCCTGAGGTGGGAGCTGCCGGGCAGGTGCAGGAAACTGTATTCCTGATGGTCCGGTTGAGCTCTGGGGGAAGCAGGCTCTCCTCTCTACCACATGTCTTACTCATACAGACTGGTCTCCAAAGTTCCAAATTCGCAAGTTTGCTCTCTGCACTGACTTTAAGAAACAGCAGCCAGGTGGTGGTGCACACCTTGGATACCAGCACTTGGGAGGCTGAGGCAGGCAGAGCTCTGAGTTTCAGGCCAGCCTGCCTGGTCTACAGAATAAGCTCCATCCAGGACATCCAAGGTCATCTCAACACCCTGTCGTCCCCGCCACCCCCCACCCAAAAAAAATTCCAAAGGCTGAGTATGCTCACGGGTTCACGGGTTCTCAGCTCTACCAGAGCCCGAGTTCCTCGTTTCCCACCTCAGCAGCTCCAGCAAGGCTCCACCTTGGCTGGTGCTCTTAAACATCCCAGCTTCTCTCAGGCTGTCACCTTTAGAGATCACAACAGCTGCAGCAGCAAAATGTTGCAACCATAGTACAGTTTATGGCCCCTGTGTAGGGAAGGACCCTGGCCAAGACACCTGGTTGAGCCTCCTATGCAGGTAAGCTGGCTTTTCCTTGTGGGTTTTAGACCCACTTTGCTGCTGAAAGTAAAAGTTCCCTCTTTGGGAATCATTTGCAGTAATGACCTCCAAATACTAGTTGGAAACCTATAATTATGTTGACTGAAAAGAGGCCAAATGAAAACCACCGGGACAGAAGTGGTGAGTGCTCCACAGAGCCGAAGGTATTCACTTTAAAAACAAGGGTCTCAAATTGGGCTTGGGAAGGCACACCTGTAAGCCCCCCCCACCCATGTGTTCTGCAAGCAGAGGCAGGAGGGTCAAGAGTTCAAGGCCATGACACTTGAGACCAGCCTGCCCTACCTAAGACTCTACCTCAAAAAGAGCAAAATAAGACATGCAGCTGTATTCAAGCCTGCTCCTCCCTACCTTGCGAGAAAATTGCCTTCTGTTGTGAGATGGTAATCCTAACTGAAGATCTGGGTCACTTCCTGTTTTCCAGCATCCAACCCTACCCCAGCCCCCCCCCACATCCTTATATTCATCTCTTCTGAGGCATACAGTATGTAATTTGATTGTCAAAAATCTAAGAATTACCTGGAATTCCATAATTCAGTAATCAAGAACAATGGTGGGTTATGCAGAGAAATGAAATGTAAAATTGCTAGGCTAGTTAAAAAGAAGCTGTAGCCCTGCGTGTGCCAACTTGAACATAAGAGAAGCAAGAAGTCAAGAGGCTGGAGGGCAGCCTCTCTTGTTCCTGCCTCGGAAATGCCCTGCGGCTGCGAGGCGTGAGGAGCCAGGGGACAGAGCTGCAGCTGGCACAGGCAATACAGGGAAAGTGGTTCTGCTCCAGGGATTTTGTGAATGGGAGGTGAGGAGTCCTTCTTCCACATTCCAAAGGAGGATGAAACCCTGCAACGCCTGAGGGTGGGGAAAAAAAAAGCTTAAGAAACTGTCTCTGGAGACACTTTGCAAACACTTTGTAACCATTGCCTGTCTGTGAGTTCAAAGAGCGGCTGCTCAGAATTAGCAACCTCAAGTGCACCTTGTTTCCATTTTGTATCCTAATGATATTTCTTTTTTCAAAAAATGATGACTCTTGCCCATGGAGCAACAGACTCTTTTGTCCCCTCACAAGTATACGCAGTGTCTGATCAGGATGAGTCTGAGGGCTGACAGAGGTTCCAGTGCTTTGGATTCACAGATCTTACTTCTTTTCCTCCGATTTAAACTAACTCCAAGGGTTGAAAATGAAACAAAAGTCATCAGTATTTCTGGGGTCAGAGGATGCACAGAGGTAACGCCCTCATGATGCAAGCATCTGGGTGATAAATCAAAACTTCAAGTCTTCCAGGGTTTCCAAAGACTTGTATGTCTGGTGAGCCAGTGACAGTGTCTGTTTAATAACATGCTGCAGATTCTGTGGACATAGTTAACTCGCCTTCCTCCATCCTCACTGACCAAGGATGAAATGCCATAAGCAGCAACTTCAGAGCAGGTCAGGAACCGATGCAGTCTAAGAGTCAGGAAACTACCCCTGTCTCTAGGAGACCGGCCTCTGGCATTAGCTTGCAGAAATATCGCGGACTGTGAAGTGACGACATGGGTGCGTCACACTGTGTAACAGACACAAGATTCGATCAGCAGAGCATATGCTTATGTCTAACCCTCTTTAGTAGGGTTGTTTAGAGGCAAAAAAAAAAAAAGAGAGAAAGAAAGAAAGAAAGAAAGAAAGAAAGAAAGAAAGAAAGAAAGTAAGTTATGGGGACATGCCGGAAGTAGAGGGAGGCTCTTACTTTGGAGTCATCCAAAAACCACAGATGCTAGCACAATTAACAGCATTTGCCATCGGCTGCTAACACAGAAATAAATTTGAACCAGCAATAAATCTTGATAAAGTTAAAAACCTACAGGCCTTCGGGCATGGACCAACTCTTCTCCAGGTATTTTGTGGGAAACACAGAAACAAGACTAGCCCTTTATTTAAATTAAAATCATTTTAACTTCCCCTGTAGTCTGAGTGATTTATCAGCTGCAATCTCATCTGATGCACAGGAACCACAGTATGATTAAATTTAGGTTCCTTAGCAACCCTAAAGTTGCACCTTCAAAGGCCACCAACACAGTGTCTGTGACTACTGTAAGGAGGACTTGAGACTTAAGAAGCCACACCCAAATTCTCCACTGTGTCTTGTTCTTCTACCAAGAACTTCTTCTTTCTTCCTAGTAATCTTCCACTAAAATCTGCCCTGAACTTCTTTTCAATAAACTTGCAGCTCTGTTTCATACTGGCTTATCCTGAAATTCTCCCTGAGAAGAGGTCCCTAAAAGACTAAGGGAACACAGCAGGAGTCAAATGACAAAAGTAGAGTACTGTCTCTATCCCTGCTGCAATTCCAAGCTAAATGAAATCACTTTGCTTTAGTGTCCCCACCCCAGCCCAGATGACAAAGTCCTTGCACGAATCTGTACTTCCTAAGTGTAGTTGGAGCAAGTCTGGTGAAGAAGTTCTTGCTTGCACTGAGGGTCAACCCCAGGTTTTGAAAAATAGAATTCCTAGGAGTCTGTCACCTGAAGAAATTTAAGAAACACATAAAAGAGCCAGCAATGGTGGCTCATGCCTTTAATCCCATTACTTAGGAGGCAGAGGCGGGCAGATCTCTTAGTTTGTGGACAGCCTGCCCTACAGAGTGAGTTCCAGAACTACACAGAGAAACCCTGTCTTAAAACAAAACAAAACAAAACAAAAATGCAACCCACAAACAGCACCCCACCCCCAAAGGAAACAGATAAAAATCACAGGCTGTACTAAGATAACGATGAAATCTGAGCTGATAGAGACCAGAGATCCTAGTGGATATGACCCAAACAGTCTCAACAGGCCCTGGAAACTGAGATGTCCAAAGGAAAACAGATGGGCATCTACACTACTAACAGGAATAGCCATGTACAAAGACAGCCAAGTAGAAACGAGGCAAGGGGTGGGGAGGAGCACCTATTGGGGACACAGAGAACAATTCAGAGAACAATCTGTCAGTTTTCTCCTTCTACCAGGCAGGCCCTCGGGTATCGAAACCAGATCATTAGACTTGGCGATAATCATCTTTACCTGTTAAGCCATCTCATCTCACTTAGCCCTATCTGCCTTGGTTTTGTTTGAGACAAGATTGCATAGAGCCCAGGCTGGCCGCTTGCTTCAGTCTCCAGAGTGCTGGGAAACAGGAATATGCCCCCGGGCCTGATTTATATCCCACCAGGTGTCAACCCCAGAGCTCTGTACAAGCTATGCGAATATTTAACCAACTGAGCCACATCCCTATTCTGGAAGTGACCGTTGTCCAGAAAAGCCTGTGTCCTGAAATGGAAGTTAACAGTATCTTAAAACAATGAAGAATCAATGAATAGGATAAAGAAGCACTCCTGGCCAGGTATAAACTCCACACCTAAACTAGAGGGCTGATCGGTGAAAAGACAAAGAGTGCACCCTAACACAGGGGATCGCGGACAGCAGCTGCACTCCACAGCGCCAGCCCTGCCTACCTGGGCTACTTTGTCTTCTGAGAGAAAATTGAGTATCACTTTCCTGGTATATGAAATATGAGGACTATGCAGAGCTGTCTTAGTAAGAACTTGTTTTTGTCTAACAGAAAGAATCAAGTCTGAAGCCCGAAGGTACCCAGGGATTGCTGCACAGAAAAAGAGTGGCTGCCTAGCTTCTGTCTTCCTCTGCCCTCTAAAGGCTTCCAAAGTTCACACTTCCTCCCATGAAGAAACTTCTCAGTTTTATAATATGACTCACTAGAAAAACAAGCTTTTGGCCATGGATTTTCCTGCAAATCCAGCACAGGATGCCTTAGTAAAGACACAGGACTAAGCGTGTAGGACTTGTTCATTTGCTTATTCAGGCGTCTGCAAGCGCTGAACTCCTCCAGTGTGCTAGTCACTGGAGAGTCAACATCAAGAGCACAGAGGTGGGTTCTGCCTTCCAGAAACAGAAACCAAATCACTCCACAAACAATTACCTAACTCGGGCTCCAAGTCCAGGGTCTGAAGAGAGCCAGCATGACCCAGGAAGAGAGAGAGCACAGGGCCAGGGAAGCTTGTCACGCTGCTGCTGCATTCTATACCGTGTTGCTGATACTTGCTTTGAAAATACCCACAGTGCTTCAAATATCACATTTTAAAACCAAGAGCAAAATAAAATTATTTTAAAGGAAAGTGACCCCACTTATACGAACGACAAATGATGGAGAAGACAGAGCTGTCAAATAAATAAATGGATAATCAAATCAATTAAGATTTGTTTCGTTTAATAGGCATGATCCTAAAATGTATGGTCACTGGGACCAGAACGACGACTGGTTCAGCACTCAGCTTCCACATCAGACAAATCACCAGTCCTCAGGAACCTGGTGTCCTCTGGTCTCCACAGGCACCTGCACACACATGACACACATAAATGCACAAAAGCTCTTGTGTATAATAAAAATTAATTTTGAAAAGGTAAGGCCACTTTATTATTCAGAGCACAGTGAACACCCGGTGCAGGCAGAGTAGCAACGGAATCCAGCAAGGCACTGTTCTGGGAATCAGAGACTGGGGTTCCATCTCAACTTTACCAAGAACTCGGAAATGCTGAGAAGCTCTCTGTGCCCTCCAAGCCTGTTTTCCTATGTAACTACTATCACTAGTAGCAGCAGTAGGAAAGAAATCGTTGCAGCGTTAGCAGAGTAAGTACCATCTTACCAACTACCCTCCAAACCAAGCTTTGTGGGAGGGGCTCCTGGGAGGTGTGGCCTGGCAAAGGCCGCACAAGGGCCTTTCTACAGACCTATCGACCTGTTGTGTTAGAATCAGCACATGTTCCAGACGCGGACTGTAGAAGAAACACACCAGACGGGATTAGGGAACCGCAAGGTGAACCTCGCCTTTGAGTAGTTCAGCGAACGGTGGATAACTGACACTACTTATTAGAAACACGTCGACTGAAGGAAGCAAGGCCTGAAGAAAGGAGTGCTCCACCAACCAAGTCAGAATAGCAGGGCAGCTGGACGTCAGACCAAGGGCTGGGAAGACTGTCAGTGAGAACCAGCACCATTACAAAGTGGTCAGAGGTGCTGCAGGAAGGTTAACAAAGTGGCAAATGGAAGGTTAGACTGAACACTGGGAAGAGGAGGCCATTCTGAAGTGTAAACAGAAATAGGAGTCAAGAGCAGAATGGAGAACCCAACCTCAAGGCATCACTTTCTATGAGTACAAGGCAGGTAAGGCAGCAAGCCAAGGAGGGGCCTAACTAAAGTGTTAAGAGAGTACTGTATCGATGAAAGCAAGGAAGATACACCTCCCCATGCAGGACCTGAGTCTTCTCATCTGCATCTCTCCAAGCAGAAGGCCGCATACACCGTTACTGTCTTTCCCCAACAGGCACCTGATGGCTGAGGGTGTGTAAGCTCTGCAGACCTCCCAGCAGCTAGGAGGCGCCCTGAGGCATGAAAACTGTCCCAGTTCCCCAAAGGTGTAAAACTTCATGCTGCCTGAGGAGCCAATCAGGAAAAAAGATTTTTTTTCTCTTTCTGAGTGAAGTCATTTAATGGTGATCACAGGTAGATGCGATCTGAAGTGATTTCTCATCCCACCTCAAAGTGGGAAGGAGCTGGCTCAGAGATTGTATTTTCATAGAACATTATATAATTTTGGGTTGGCGAGAAGTGCTAACAACTGTCATATCTACCCACAGCTACAGTAAAAATAAGACTGAGATGGAAGTTGCTGTGGGCTGTCTTGAGTTTTCTCTAAGACCGGAGGAAGAAACTACTGAAGACTGAACACGGAAGTCAGTCTTCACCTACAAGCAGTCCCAGGAGATGAACCACAGCTAGGTGGGTCAGCAAAATACCCATGAAACATTTAATTCTGCAAAACCTGCCCTGATAGAAACTGCTGGGTCACAAACACTTCATATTTATAATAGCTTCAAATCTGAATATGGAAAAAAGCAATTTTGTATGGCCTGCCCAAGTGCAGGTCTCTTACTGAAATGTTCAGTACGATTGTACGTAAGGGTTCAACCAAAACTTCCAGATTTCACAGGACAAAACACAATCTTATGTGGGTTAATCTGCTGTGGCCCATGTGAACATGGGTTAAAATTCTCCAAGGAAACAGAAGAGAAAAAAAAAAGATAGACAATACTTATGCTCACAAATCCCATGCCTATGAAACTGGGTGATTAAACTGAAAATCTTCATTAATATCCGGACCCGTTAGGTTCAAGTTTCAAATTTACAAAAAGGCTAAATTAAATGGAAGCTGTTTATCCTTTCTAAATTAGAGAATCGTTTTATAATTTGTTCATAAATTTTCTCCACTGGCTTCTGTTACAGGAATGACTTTTAAAGAGCCAGGTAAATGGTAGGGTTTTGTTACCAGACTTGACCAAAGCCATCTCTACACCAAATAAGCTCTTCCATGATTCCAGGAATATTAACACATAAAACACTTCCAGTGCATAAGCACAGAGAGCCGAAATGCCATCACGCTCAACATCCTGTAACAGAAGCTAACTAGGTCTGTGATCTCATAATCCCTGGTGTGTCATTTTGAAGTCCCTTTCATCTTTGCACCACAGAATAATTCTCAGCCGTCAACAAAGCTATGAATGGCCACTTTTACCAGCATTCATGTCCCACAGATACCACGTGTCTCAACTCTTTTTCCTGTGGTTACAAAGGACTCATAGTGTTGGCATACAATTTAAATAAATGGTAGGCAAATGCCCAAATTACCACCGGAGTCCCGGCTCTCTGGGGAGCCCCAGTGCTCTAGCCCAATGCTAATTTTTAATCTTGGCATTCAAATATGACCATGCCAGGGAATATGGCTTGCTGGGATTCCACTCAGTGAACTGGCCAGAGGGAAGAGCGAGAAGAGAAACTCCGTGCTGGGAAAGGAGCAAGGGATGGCAGCAACATGAAGGGCCTCGGATTCTATGGCTGCCTTTTTAAGCAGTGTATCCATCCTACCACCTAGGTGCACCCATATATGGCTGAGGCCTTTATTTATAATTCCATCCGTCTTTGACAGGTAGTCTTATATACTGCAGTACTCAGTTACAAAGCCTTTCAGTAAGTCTGGAGAATAAAAAGTCCCACAGACACTAACTGCCAGTCCTAAGATTTAAGAAAAAATGCCCAGGAGCCGAGGATTTCAAATAAGGAAATTCCCCTCGGTACAACGGCAGTCCTGATGCTGTTACCTGGGAAATCACACGATGGGTGCAGGCGGCAGAGAAAAGTCTAACTTTTGGAAAGATCGGGACCCATGGCTGAGGGTCGTTCTGACTCGCTCTCTGCCTGCTCTCGCTGGCAAGCTGAGCCAACGATGTTTAAAGCTGAAGCTGCCAAGTTACGTTAAAGCTGTTCTGGTAAAGAGTGTGACCTCAACAGCCGTGCATGGTAATTTACAGTACAGTTTAGATTCAAGTGATGGATGTGGAGCTGGTGTACATTTACATGCCATTTTGAAAGAAAACCGGGCTGGGGCTTTCCAGCCTCACATGCCACGGTGAATTCCACAGTCTGGGAGACACAGCCCGGGGCTGTCGGCTGCTGTCTCCACAGTTGGCCAACACCACAATTAATAAAACGTCCCTGCAAATGGTGAAGTTCGTTATCTAACACTGCAAGTGCAAGAATGTATTTGATGATCGTGTTATCAAAAGATCCTATCGAATACAAGGGAAGAAAAAGGAAGACTTTCCCTTTACCTCTAAATCTTTTAAACAAGGAGCTGCTGACACCAACTTGTGAAGATTCCATGCCCTATTAAACTTAAAAATCTTGCTAAGAGATATTCAAGACTTTTCAACATTAAGTGCCTTTTGTGTAAAAAACAAAAAAGTTTTTAGTGCACGTTCGACTTTCAAAAATAAGATAACTTAGGCTTTCTATTTGCTGTGACGAAACACCAAGAACAAAAACAAGTTGGGGAATAAAGGGTTTACCTGGCTTATACTTTCCCATTGTAGTGTATCCCTGAAGGAAGCCAGGGAAGGACCTCAAGCAGGGCTGGAACCTGGAGGCAGGAGCTGATGCAGAGGCCATGGAGGACTACTGCTTACTGGCTTGTTCCCCCTGGCTTGCTCAACCTGCTTGTTATAAAACTCAGAGCCATCAGCCCAGGGACAGTACCACCTACAATGGTCTGCGTCTTCCCCCATCAATCACTAATTAGGAAAATACCTTAGGGCTGGGTCTTATGGAGGCGTTTTCTCAACTAAGGTTCCCTCATCTCAGATAACTCTAGTCTGTTGTCAAGTTGACATAAGAATAGCCAGCACAGTGCCTCTGACTAATCCTAATACTGAGTAGATATCTACCTACAACCTGAACAGTGTTCACACTTCCTATCTCATCTCTTCACAGCAGACCTGAGAAGTCGACACAGTTATGCCCAACTTCCAAGCTACAAACACTAAAAAGAAATAAATGCACCAACTATCTATATCCAGGGGTCCTGGCAACTTTGTGGTTCCCACAGGCTTTTCTTGTTCATTTGACATTGGAAACAAAGAGTGATGTTTGTCACCACTGTGGATGAGTCTCTACAGTTTTAAGATGACGTGGTATTTTGAATGCATAAGCCCAGAAGGAATGGCAGGCAATATTAGGAGGGCATGGCTTCGTTTGAGTAGGTAGGGCTTTGGTGGAGGAAGTACGTCACTGTGGAGGTAGGCTTTGAGGTCTCATATGTACCCAGGCCACACCCAGTGTTTCAGTTCACTTCCTGTTGCCTGTTGATCAAAGCTATAGAATTCTCAGCTCCTTCTCCAGCACAATATCTGCCTGCATGCCACCATGTCCCACCATGGTGATGACTGAATGAACCCCTGAACTGTAAACCACACAATTAAGTGTCTTCCTTTATAAGAGTCGCCTTGATCGTGGTGTCTCTTCACAGCAACAGAAACCCTAATTAAGACAGATGGACATGAACTCAAGTAAGCAAGTACTGTTAAGAAAAGGAAATGTCAAAGTCAGCACTGTGGATGTTACCTGGTGACTCTAAGAGGAATGTCACTTCATAGTCACTCTTGTGGCCCTTCCCATAAGAACGGGAAGGGTTTTTCAATCATTCTCCCATAGACACTGCCTCATAACCTTGAGGCAGCCAGGGTTTATCTGAACTTCCCTTTTGAACATGTGACAAGGATCAGTCAGAGAAGTGGGACAAAGAACCATCAATAAATAAAGATGAGCATCAAGCCTAACCTTTGGTTCATGGCCCTTCCAACGTGAGGGTTGGGACTCAGGGCCCTTGAAAATGATAGGCAAGAGTTCTTCCTCATGGCTGATCACAATCCCATCCCTGATTTGACCTATTTGTCGTTGTTCAAAATATATTTGTAAAGCACAGACACAAAATACAGCAGTAAGTATGGACAATAAAATTAAAACAGACCATTGGAACTTAATCTTTTTTGTTTTAAATTCACACTTTAGAATATATTAAAAAAAAGTGACATGACTCAAAAATATGGGAAAATGCTATAACATGTTTCTGATTCCAAAATCACACCTACAGTATCTAAGAACACTTACAGATGAGTATCACATAAACAAATAACCAATTACCAATTATAAATTGTCAGCTGCCAAATAGATTTTTAAAAAACACCCAATTGTACATCTCTGTCGACCCACGTGTCTCATGTAACTGCACTTCTATTTAAAAAAAAAGAATGAATGAATGAATGAATGAATGAATGAAAAGAAAAAGAAGGAAGGAAGCAATATCCAACTGACAAAGATACCACACTCAATATCTTCTCAAAGGGCTGATTTATTTACCCAAACAATCTCAAAGTGGTGTGCCATCAATGGGGCTGCAGTTTCTTTTCACAAACGCTGAACTTGAAATGCTGAGTTATCCGAAGTCATGCTTCTTGAAATTCTGAATTGTTTCATTACATTTAGGATGTGAGGCTCTCAGTTTCTGACCAAAATGAGATCGCCAGTCTTAAGGCAATGTCAACTTTCTTCTGAACCTTGGCACAGGGGTTGGGATGCTCACTATTGGTGGGAAGATTTAGGGGTACCTATTCACTGTTAAGCTGTGTCTCTTGCCCACAGTAAAATGCAAACGTACTACAACGTGACTTAAATAAATATCCCATATTTCTAACAAGAAATAGTCACTTCATTAAAACATGTCATGGAGGTCATAGTTTGGCAGAGGGTTCTCATAAGCCTCAGAAACCTACTAAGTTCCTCCCCGGGGAGCCCATTTTCCATGTTCTGAAATGACACCAGGGCCTGGCTTTGACATCTGAGCAAACTGAATAGGAGCAAGTGAAGTCACAACAACATTAAGTGCAATAACTTTCAACCCCCTTTCTGGTTCCCAAAATGAAACTTACTAAAATAAAACCCGACAGCCCAAAGCTCCCTGGGATGTGTTCCAGATGAGTTGAGTCATACACCCGCAAGGATGCAAGTCCTCACTCACAGACACTTGTACGCATTCTGAACCCCCATACCGGCAAGGGGAGCTGTTCTCATCTGCATCTGACAACCCATAGCCATGGGTCTCAAAGCCAAGGATTGCTGATGAATGCAACTTTCAATTTAATTTGGGGGGATGCTAATTGTGGAGTGATGGAAAAACGCTGGCGACATTTTGACTTCAGCAGCCCTGCTGCCCTGATTAAAAAAATATCAGCTTTCCATCTGTAAGACATTTCTAAGGTGGACTCCTTACAAATTGTTAAGGTGCAATTTGTGCACAGTTAGTTCTTTGTTTAATCGAGAAATCTGCCCAAACTCTGATTGGACTGATTTCCCTAAGGCCGGCACTGAAGGTTATTTCCTTACGCCTTCTGGGAACACAACCTCCCTAATACATTTCTGAATTATTCCAGACTGAGCTGAGGCTGAACATGAGAACAAAGCCCTGGTTCCACAGCACAACGACTAACTGAAGTCCCAGCTGGGAAGGTTTAGGCAGAGATTTATAAGTACAAACACTGAAGAAATTTGCAAGTAATTGCATGTATTTGCTTTCTATTGTGGGATGTAGTAAAGCAGCATTTATTAAAATGTATCAGGCAGGTACTGTTTATTGCCCTCTCCTTGATGCCTGGTAGAAAGGATAAAGTGCATGGCTCTTTTCATTTCTTTAAATTAAGGGGCCAAAACAGCATTTCAAAGAATAGAAAGAGGGAGCTGAAATTGGACACACTCTCAATGGATGTTTTGCTTCTTAACGTGGAATCACATCACAAACGTGACTCTAGATCATCGCTCTGATTTAATCTTGGAAAACTTAACTTTTTAAAACACTTACAGGTTCCCAGGAATCCATTATGTGGAGATCAACAATGACCAAGTTTTTTTTTTTAATGGCGTGTCTGCTGTTAGTACACTGCAGCCAACAAAGATGGACCAATGACGGGCTCAGAAGGTTACAGATTCATAAGCAAAGGATTTAAATAACAAGAAAGGGAGTTGCTATGTTCGCTGGCTCCCACGTCTGAATCTTTGGGCCACTGTTGTCTTTGGGTCTTAAATTGTCAGTGAGAGAGGGGGAAGGAAGGAAGGAAGGAAGGAAGGAAGGAAGGAAGGAAGGAAGGAAGGAAGGAAGGAAGGAAGGAAGGAAGGAAGGAAGGAAGGAAGGAAGGAAGGAAGGAAGGAAGGAAGGAAGGAAGGAAGGAAGGAAGGAAGGAAGGAAGGAAGGAAGGAAGGAGACAGGTGACATTCACTCCCCTCACGACTCCCGCAGCTCTTGACCCCCTGTAGTATTTTAATGCCAATGACAGATGCAAACAGTGATACAGAAAACTAGCTTAATGGGTCTTTCACTTTATCCTCACCTAAAAACCTTGTCCACACAGGTTTCGAAGCAGCCTGAGCTCCTAAAATGTGCATTTCTAACAAGTTCCCTAGGGATGTGGATGCTGCTAGCCTCAGAAAAATATTTGCTATAGTCAAAATTCAAAGGGAACAAAAACTTATCTTTAAATCACAAATGACAACCTGAGGGCACTCCACACTCTTTCTTCATACACATGGGACACGTTATTCTAGCCAGCAAATCCTAATCAACACCCCTCCCCAGCATGTCGCTGATAGCGCTAATCTCTGTTGAGTTTTCAAGTCTTCCTAGCTCTTCAGCCATGGGCTTGGAACTGGTTTTAATTCTGTTTGGTGTGCCCTCAAGACCTGGAAGAGCGGGACAGGTTGCAGAGTGGGAGCATTCACTTTGTCTGTTTGCTTGCCCAAGACCTGTAGACTTCACATCCCCACTTCCTACTTCTCTATCAACAAGGTCCTCACATCTATGAGATGAAAAGGGCCCAAGCAGTGACATCCAGTGGAAGGTTTCTGAGACTGGCCGTATAGACAGACCTTTCCCCTGGGTTTGGCTCATCCTTTTCCTACATCAGCACCTGTATCTTTAGCATAGAAACTTATCTCCCAATGTTTGTGACATGAAGACAAATGAATTAGTGACCACACCAAAATATTAAAATGAAAAATGCTATTAGATAAAAACAAGTCAGGTAAGAAAATTATATTTTAGTATCCTCTTTTAACTTAAAATTTTTTATGGAAATGATCTTGGTTTCTTTGATTGTTTTATGATTTAAAATTACTACCTTTTGTTTACATAAAGTCAGATTTCTATTTTTATTTTAATAAAGAACCATAAAGACTGTGCACAGAACCAGAGGACAGCCAAAAGTGACACGATCAGGGCAGGAAACTTGATGATACCGAACCTCAACTACCTCCACCTCCAGTGCTTCCACACTGACAACAGTTTTCAGGACCAAGGGACCAGTGTGCTGCCCGGACCTGAGCTACCATCGCAGGCTGAAAAGCACCTGGCGATGGCAGGCCATGGAAACAAGCTGTTGAGTAACTTACATAGATAAGCTAGCCAGTCAGTGCTGACACTAGGTTCTTCCACCAACCCCAAAATCGTACTTGATGCTCTTCACATTACCAGTAATCTACACCCACCTTTTCTATCTTAGAAGAAGCATAAACCAAACGGGTATATTTATAAAATCATCAGCTACTGACAGGGGAAACCCAAGCTTACTAATTCCCAATACACCAAATGATAAATCAGAAAAGACACAATTCATTTAACAATGAAATTTTCTGAGAACCTGCAGAAATATGACTAACGTACAATGCTTTGACTGGGACATAGAGCATCTATTAGATTTTATAAACAAAACGAACAAAGGGATAGATTTAGATGTTAAATACAAGCATGTACAGTTTCAAAGTTTTGATTGTACTTCATAGCCTTACGGTCTCGTTGTGGGCATCACAAGGCTAACAGACTATCAGCAAGCACACTAAGCAGCTGACTCCTGTTATATACATTGAGTATGTATGTCTGAAGTGTGAATAATAGTTTTTAAACTAAGAACCTATTCTTCATTGGGACCATTGGACAGACCAAGGCATCTAAATCTATGATGTCTAATTTTACCATTCTAGAGAGTCAGGCTCAGTTGATATTCCTGTGTGCTGGATGTAACATCATCAAAACCTTCCTTTAAGACACATAAAAGAAATCTTAGCAGAAAATAACTAATTTGGTAGTCATTCCAATAAGTGATGACTTTATTGCACTTAATAAGGTCTGTGGGTTAGCTGTCAGTACATGTCAAAATATGTACATATGTACTTGCCCCCATGCAGAGCTTCACATTCTGATATTTCAATTACATGGTCACTTAATATGCAAAGCATTTAAGTGAAAAGTTCCGGAAATAAGCAACTCATAGATTTCAATTTTTACTAGATTCTAAGCAGTATGATGAAATCCTATAGAGCCCAGGGATATGGGTCGTCCCTTTGTTCGGTATATCCATGCTATATACACTACCCAAACCCTCTAACAGGAGACCTCTCGTTTTACCAGTCAAATCACGAGGACCTTGCCATGCCTGTCTTCAAGCAACTAAGATTTTACTGGATGTGTACCAAAGCAGGAGATGAATGATGCAGGGGATTCAGATGTGCCAGGAGAAGCCATAAAGTACCGCCTTTTGTTAAAGGATGAAAATATAGAAAATAAGTTATCCAAGAGGCAGTAGTTAAGCACACTATTACAACCATTCCACAGCAAAACTTCGTGTTGCTGCTTGCTTGTTGTACCAATTTATACATTAAGCTGTACTACCGACGTGTATGAATAGGAAAAGAAGAGTAATTTTTTTTTTAACTTCGGTACAGTGGCTGCACCTTGATTTACTGCTTTTTCAGCCAGCAATTGCAACTCCACAGTACCAGCCTGCTTCTCTGGCCAGACTGGCGTGGATTCTGTTCCTGCAGGCACTGGCTCTGCCACTGCCACTAAAGGTAGTCTTAACTAAATCTTTATCAGTTCTATTTATGAATAAAAACTCATGATTCAAAAGCTGGGGTGAAAACCTGCTAGTTCAGAGAGGGTGAGTAGCAACTAGTTAACCCTCCCTCCTTGCTGGCATATCCCCAAAAGCCCACCATTCCATTCCCCCAAAACAAACAAACAAAAACCCCGCCACTATAAATCCATCCCTACTTCTGGTGCTTCCCTCTATCTCTCCCAGATGCCCTCTGATGCTCTAGGATTATTATTATTATTATTATTATTTTGGTTTTTCAAGACAGGGTTTCTCTGTGGTTTTGGAGCCTGTCCTGGAACTAGCTCTTGTAGACCAGGCTGGTCTCGAACTCACAGAGATCCGCCTGCCTCTGCCTCCCAAATGCTGGAATTAAAGGCGTGCACCACCACCGCCCGGCCTCTATGATTATTTTATGTCAACCAGTTGCTAATCCAACCTCATGACCCAAGGTTAATTTTATTTAATTTAACGCTAACTCAGGGTTCACAGTGTGATCCCCCAACAGAGTAAGCCAGGCACAAACAGAGAGCACTGAATAATGGAGGCCAGCCTAATGTATACAGAGATGTCAGGAAAGACAGGGTTACCTATAAGACTGTGCCTCAATATAGCAAAAAACAAATTGGGTGTGTGGGGGGTGGGCAGACTGGCACTATCTGTGGCTCAGCCATGCCCTCTTTTCTGAGGGTGCTGTATTGAAGCAGAAGCTTGCTTTCATGACATAATTATACAAATCATCCTACTGCCCATTGGGACTTCAATTTAACTTGAGATATAACGAATACAATTCTTCACAGTATCTAAGGTTTGTTATTAGATCTCTTTATCTAGTAGAGAAGTAAGCACAGTTGACAATAAAGAGTATTTCAAGTCTGCGTGTATGCGCGTAAGCGTGTATGATGTGTGTATGTGAGCGTAGGCTTGCACGTGGAGGGCAAACACAACTTTCTTAAGTCGGTACTCTCCGTACACTTTAACATAGGTTTCGGGGATCAAACGCAGTTCACCAGATCTGTGCAGCTACCGCCTTTACACCTGGAGCCATCCTGGATCCAGTTCCCACAAACTCTGAGGCAGGAGTCCAGAAATGTACACGATTACATAGGGACCCAAGGTTGACTTGGTATCATGAGTGTGTCAACCTCAAAGGAACGCTCTCAAAGCCCACCAAGACACCACTCTGCTATGTGAGACCCCACGCTCTCTGGCTGCCCAGCCTACTATTGTTTTGCCTTCCATCAAACACTGTCATGAAGGAGGGGGGCTGTCATCCTCCCCCAAAAAATCATCAAGGGGGATTTTGTTTTGATTGAGTAATTCTCAGTCAATGCACATGCCACCAAAACATGAGCTCATCTCTAGGCGGCAGGTGAACCACGGGGCAGCATCTTTTCCTTCGCTGGACTGACAGCATGAAGGGAGACTGTCTTTCTCGTCATTCAAAAATTATTTTAAATGAGGAAAGAGTTCTGCTTACATAATTAACATAAGGACAGCACTTAACCTGGACCTTGACGAGCAGTCCCAGTATTCGGTGGTCTAGATCCAATAGTCCCCTAGTGAGTGTTTTAGTCGTTTTTCTGTTGCTGTGATAAAATGCTACAACCAAGGCAACTTATGGGAGAAAAAGTGTTATCAGGGACTTACTATTCCCAAGGGTTCGAGTCCACCATGGTGGAGTGGAAGCCACACTCCATATGCAGCCTGGGGCTGCAGCAGCAGCTCACAGGTCAAAGCACAAGCAGGAGGCAGAATGCACACCAGGAATGGTGTGAGTCTTGAAACCTCTAAGCCCACCCTCAGGGGTATACTTCATCTAGCAAGATCACACCTCCTAATTCTAATCCTCCCCCCAAATTAGGCCAAGTATTCAAATGCCAACCTCCTGGGAAACGTCTCATTCATACCAGAACACTGAGTGAACACAGTCAGATGTCAGTTATTCTTTGGTCACTAATAACAAAAGTCACCCTTATTCACTGACTGAGAGATTAGAATCCTCCAGTCCCACCAGCATTCTCAGAACTATTCCAATCTCCAAAACCAATCTGACACTATGGAACGGACCCACATGCAGAACTCCAGTAATGTACCTTACATGCCTACCTTCAAGAGTCATTTGAAGGCTTTAAATTTGTAAGTGCAATACCTAATTCATCCAAAATTCAAAATGCCAAGATTAAATTGACTTCTGAAATCTGGGAGACAATTTGGTCTTAGTTGTTGCTGATGCTTCCATTGCTGGCCCTGTGTCAAACAAGTCATAAATCAAATCTATAGCTTATTTTCCTAATAGTGTTAAGAACAGCAAGCCTGGGGCTACAAAAGCATGGCTTAATGATCAATTACTTGCCTAGGGTTCAAACCCGAGCACCCTGCCCTGCTTAGCACTCTAGCACTTAAAACAGTATATCATTACATTGGGTGCTCTAGAGAGATGCAACAGAGGCAGACATTGCCATGTACCTAGTAAATCTTTCTGGCAAACAGTATGTCTGGGCTGGCAATGGGCCACAGCGCTCAATGACCCCAAAGTGGGTGGAGTAGATAAGGAACAGAGTGGAAACAAATGTGAGAAATCCTGACAAGGAGAAGCAATGAGACTGACATTTCATGCAGACAGTCACCGGACACAAACAACCCTTGAAAACTCAGCTGAGGCAGGGATCCAGGAGCAGGAGTGCCAGCGGCTCTAGCTCTCCTTCCGAGAGATACTGTGCAATGCTCACAACTTGAAGAGAAGAGAGGAAAAAAAATGGCTTGAGGTGCCTTGTACGGGTGGCACCAAGGTCCCCGGCTGGGTCAATGGACAAAACCATCCCATGTAAACCTTAAAGAGGATTAGTCCTCAAGGAGTTCTGTAATAAGACCTTAAAAGGCTGAACAACAGCAGCCAGCCACGCAGGAAGGCAGCCGCCTGCTTCCCTAAGTCTTGTTCGCAGAGTTACATCAAAGCCATCAGGCACCAGATAGCAGGTTTCTGCCGCAATCCCTTATCTCAGCTCCAGCGGACACCCCGGCGGGGATTGTCTTGAACTGCCACCTGTCCCAGGCATCTTTGAAGGCGAAGCTAAGCCTCTGATGGGTCTGACCTCCTTGAGCTGAGAGCCTTTTATGTCTTTCTTCATTCTCTGCCCTGAGACATTCTTCCCCTGCCATGCACGGGGCATGAAACAAAGGGAGTTCTCACTTCTGACTCACTGTCCCCTGCCATTTGAGAGCAAAGAAAACAACGTTCAGGATTATACGGCGCCCGTAATATGTAGCTGTCCTCCGGAGACAAGCCTCTTATTTTCTCGAGTATAACTCGCTGGCAATCGGCACTTTACAATGGAGTTTGAGGCAACTGGGAGCAGAGATCCAAAAGCTGCATATCTGAGATAACTTGAAAACACAGGGCGAGATCACAGAGAACTCGATTAAGAACCGCGTTTCTTAACAGGAAGAAGACAGATTCTAAACTATTAGGACAGTCTTACAGATTCTCTGCACTTGGGGACCTGGAGGGACGATGGCGACAAGCAAATGGACCTAAACTTGATTTAAGTTAAACACATTTCCTTGGGCGAAGAAATTATTATGAAAACATTGTGGGTGAGAACAATTTAAAATCTGAAATAGTGAACCGGTTCCCTCTGGGGCCTCCCAGGGAGACTGGGGTATCTGGTGCTTCCTACCAAAGCATGCTGGGAGGGCCAACACTGCCTGTGAAACACCAAAAAGACCTGCGAATTAGGGAAGGGGGGGCCACTGAAATCAAACCCATCCACAGACCTGTGCAGTCTCTCAAGTCTGTCTCACACTGCCTCAGTAACACTCCTGTGACTGCTGCTCACACCCGGACCATCTCACCGCTCCTACCCGACTGATAAAAACGCTATGGCTCCGACACTCTACTTCATTTCACCAAAGATGCCAGGATGTAAACGATGCCAGACAAGGAAAACCCTAGTCAGAGAACAATGTGGGCAGCAAAGACCTGGACAAAGGCAAGCAGAAAGTAAAGGGTCTGCAGTCACACCGTAGCAAATTTAGACTTGAGTCTCTTGGGAGCCAAGGGCAAAGGGGAAAATAAAATCACTTACCTCCTATGTCCTGCAGGAACTCATATGAACTACCTTCTCTGTGTCAAGGTCTCATGTTCTCTCTGCACAATGTTTTCTAGAGCTAAGCAAGTGTACACCTTACCTGGACATGAGCCAAGTGGCTTACTACATAAGTAGCCACTATACCCTTCTGGCTTGGGTTCCAGACCCCTCAAGAAGATCAGCGTCAAGGGCTGAGAAGACATGGCCTTCTTAGAACTGGCTGAGGGCTAAGCAGCCCAGAAGGGTAAAGCTTCCACAGGAAATCCCAATGGTGCATACTGTTCCAGAGCCAGACCTGGGACCCCTCACCCCGTGACACCTCACTCCCATTCCCAGCGTAGACTCACCAAATGTGAACACACCCCTGCATCTTTCAGTCTGTATATGCTTCCTTATGTCTGTCTTCCTAGGCTGGGTAAAGATGCTTTCTCTACAGCCCATTATACAGACCCCAGGGATGTGCAGTTTTCAAAAGGCACCCACTGACATGCAGTGACTATGAAGGGGCAGAATGCATTTAAATCTCACAGATCTGTTACCTCCCACTTCTCACTGTGATATAGCTTATAAAAGTGTAGATTGTGGTTCCCTGCCCCGTACACCACAAACATGCATCCACATTTCACTATGCCCGGCAGGGCCGTTTCCACCGTGGAACAGCACCAATTTAAAATCTCTAAACTCTGATAATATTTGAGAAGTTTGAAAACAGTATTTCCAATGGAAAGAATAAGATAAGCTTTATATTTTGTATGGTATTATTGATTTGTAAATGTAGTGCTTGTTAGGAAAAAGAAAAGAAAAAGCAGTGGATTGCACTTAATTCTCTTAAAATATACTCAATATAATAAAACTAAAGAAAAGACACATCAGTAAGAATATACATAGATGTTAGGGAAAAAGAGGTTCTTCAGTAAATGGGTTCTCAATTTCAGCATTTAAAATAATGTAATGATATTGTCATCCTTTTTAATTATATAAGCATGTTAGCCAGAGTTGACACACTTGATTTATATCTCTACTGAACCACTATATAGTTCTTTTTAAAATTTTTATAGCCAGGCAGTGGTGGTGCCTGCCTTTAATCCTAACACTTGGGAGGCAGAGTCAGGCAGATCTCTGTAAGCTTAAGTCCAGCCTGGTCTACAAAGTGACTTTCAGAACAGCCAGAACTGCTATGCATAGAAATCCTGTATTGAAAAAACAAAACCAAAAGCAAACAACCAAAAAGTTTTATTTATTTATTTAGTGTTGTGTGTGTGTGTGTGTGTGTGTGTGTGTGTGTGTGTAAGAAACACAGTGGACACTAATGACGAAAGAGGACCCAGCAGAGGTCGTGGTGTGTCCAGGAACAAACTCATACTATGATAGTCAAGTAGAAGTCAAAAGACAACTTTCAGGACTCAGTTCTCTCCTTTCGCTGTGGGTTCCAGGGATGGAACTCAGGTCATCCATCCATAATCTGGCATGGCAAGTGTTTTACCTTTTAAGCTATCTCGCTGGCCCATGAACCACTATATATTTCTATTGGGTGGCAACAATGTTTCTTTTTCCTTAAATATACCTTGGATCAGAAAATAATCTTGGAGACACTTTTCCAGGAGATGAATGCATCATCATTTGAGGAATATGGAGGAAGATTTTTAAAGTCTTTTTGGCGGGGAACTTGTGTTATTTAATCTTTTTATATTATTCTGCAGACAGAATACAATTACCATGTTGAGTTTTTAATCCAGACTGGGTATTAAAAATTAAATTTCTATTTTCACTCTTTTCAAATTTGTAAATACCAAAAAGAGACTGCAATATGTTTTGTATTTTTCTTGTTTCTATGACAAAATACCCGAGAAACAGCCACTTAAAGGAGAAAGGGCTTACTCTACATACAGTTCAAGGGGATGTTGTCCTTCCTGGTGCAGAAGGCACACCTGCAGAATCGAGAGCACTGGCCACATGGCAGGAAGCAGAGAAAGAGATGAATGTTCATGCTTAGCTCACTTCCTCCTGTATCCAGCCCAGGACCGGAGGAGTGATGCTGTCCACATCGGTACCTCGGGAGTGATGCTGTCCACAGTTAAGAGATCTTCCCACTTCAATTAACTCAGTCTAGATAATGCCTCATGGTCCTGCCCACAGGCGTGTCTCCTAAGTCATTCTAGATTCTATCTGGTTGACAATCAATATTAACCATCACACATTCCAAAAGGTAAAGGCAAGAGAAAATACAAGAAAGGATGCCACAGCACCAAAAGAGAGCATACATGTTTGAAGGGCCTGCCTGGGCTCCCAAGACAGCCCCATCAGGTGTCACTGTCATCCTCCATGGAAGAACAGCAACATGAGAGCCCAGAAGAGGAAGAGTTTATGTGTTCAGTGTTGCCCCACAACCAAAATCCCTGTGCTGGTACTGAGATGAGGAACCATTGAGAGTCTTGTGAAAGTGGCCACAGAGTCACAAACTGCCCCTGGAAGGGTTAATGCTGGAC
Organism: Alexandromys fortis; assembly: GCF_014885135.2. NCBI lineage: Eukaryota > Metazoa > Chordata > Mammalia > Rodentia > Cricetidae > Alexandromys > Alexandromys fortis. Next base: position 22,098,430 of record NW_026067924.1, read on the forward strand.
TCTAGGAATGAATGATGTCTCGCAAGAGCGGATGATCTTGAAATTCATATGGAATCATAAAAGATCATTGACCAGCAATCCTGAACAAAAGGAACAGTAACAGAATCATAGAATCTCATTCCAAATTATACTACAGAACCATGGTAACAAAACCAGCATGGAGCACAGCACTTATACAAAAATGGTGAGCAGCTTGGTGGGACAGAAGATCCAGAGCCCGAAATCAAATGACGCTGCCAAAGCCGCATGGTTTTTGACAAGGTGCCAAAAGATTTGAGAAAGAGAGAAAGTCTCTTTTTAAAGAGTGTGCCGGCCTGGCAGTGGTTACACACACCTTTAATCCCAGCACTTGGGAGCCAGAGACAGGTGGATCTCTGTGAGTTCAAGGCCAGACTAGTCAGTAGTTCCAGGTGAGTTCCAGGGCAGGCTCCAAAGGTACAGAGAAACCCTGTCTCAAAAAACCAACAACTGGATATCTATATATAAAAATCCAAAAGCATTTCTCTCTCTCTCTCTGCCCCTCCCTCTCTCTTTGTGCTCGCGCACGTGCGCGCGCACACTCACACACACAATTAAAAATTAATCAAAAACTTTAATGCAAGGTTTGAAACTACTAAAGGAAAACATCAGGGAAATACTTGGCTGTGCAAGCAGAAGTAAGGGCTTTGTTGAAAGGTGCCACGTCCACAGCAGTGACTGCCGTGTAGTGACAAAATGCCTCTGCGCTGGCTTTTGCCTGCTGAAGGATTGGGGTTAGAGCTTCTTGGAGCGAAGCCCCAGGTGGTCCCCCTGGCAATCAGCAGTCCAGAGAGGACCTGATGCCCTAGGCAAATCTCGTATCTGGAGATGGCCTTGAGAGCGAGCCCTCCTAACACCTTGCCTGATCTTTCTCTGTATTTCTTAATTTTCTTGTTTATAGCTGACCGCTTACTAAGAGATCAAAGTACGTCCTTGGCTTGGCTCCACCGTTCATAAAGCAGTCCTTGAGGAACTGAAGTATGCCCCAAGCCACATGAGCCTGGGAAACTTTATTATTTATGAAACAGAAACGGCTAAAGTTGATATGTTACGAGGGAATTGTCATAGTGAATCAGATTTAGAGAGAAAAGGAGAGTTAGAGAAAATTCCCCTTTATGGAAAGATTAGCTAGATCCCAGAAGCCCTGGTGTCTTTATAGTAAGAAGGAAAGAAAGGAAATTATTGAGCTTTAATATATTGGTATAGGAACTATCATGAGAAAATGAGAAAACTATTAGGGGATATGGAGAAAAGAATAAAAACTATATAGATGGAAAGCTAAACACAGGACCTTGAGAACTAGTCTCCCACAGTAGAAAGTAAATAATGGTGTGAGACAGAGTTCTAAAAGACAAAACAAAAACTAAAAGTCCTTGCCAATATCTTGAGCACGGAAAAAGGAGCACGTAGAAGAAGCTCTATTTTGGTTATGCTTAATCTTGATTTATGTCTGGAACCCTGAGTGGGGTGATGTAATGAACCTGCCAAGTTCTTTGATCTGTTTTGTATAAAAACTGAAGCTTTGCAGAAGTAAAGTTGCAGCAGATTTTCACTACACAGTGTGTCTGTCTGTCATTTCCCTTGCATCGTATCCTGACTATCCTATCCTACACCCTGGTCTCCCGTGGGTGGCGGTCTCCGAGAGGGACGGTCCGCGGCAGAAAGGAGTCCAGCAAAACTGACAGATAGGATTTGCAGGAGACGTTAAGGCTTCAGCGTAGCGGAGGGAACGAGTGAAGAGAGGCGACAGCAGTGGTTCTCAACCTGTGGGTCCTAAGCCTCTTCAGACTGCAATTCATGACAGTAGCAAGGTTATAGCTATGAAGCAGCAGTGAAACAATTTTATGGTTGGGGGTCACCGCAACATGGAGAACTGTATTAAAGGATCACAGAATTAGAAAGGTTGAGAACCGCTGTTTTACAGGATGGTTGGAGAAAATCTCTCAGCTATGATTTGGCAGAGAAAAGATACATAAAAAATTCTACAAACCCCACAAGTTATCTCATCAATAAATGGAGTGATGAAAAGAACAGATAGTTCTCAAAAGATGAAATAGTAATAATGGATAATAAAGATATGAAAAGCTGTTTAATATCCTTGGCCATCTGGAAAATGCAAATCAAAACTACATTGAGAGACTGGAATGGCTCGGTGGTTAAGAACACTTGCAGCTTTTCCACAGTACCAGAGTTCTGTTTACAGCATCCACCTGTAACTCTAACCCCACGAGATCTGACACACGCTCTGGCCTTCATGAGAACCTGCACTCATGCACGCACGCACGTGCACACACACACACACACACACAGGGAGGGGCATAATACACATAATTAAAGATAAAATATACATTTAATAAAAAAGCACACTGGAATTCTAGCTCACCTCAATCAGCATGGATAACACTAAAAAAAAATAAAAAACAAGCAACAACTTCTACTGGCAAACTGTGGGAGGAAAAGGGAATCTTTATAAGTGATAGTGGAATAAAAACAGTTCAGGCACTACTGACCTCAGCATGCAGGTTATGTGAAAAACTGAATGTGTATCTGCTAGCTGAACCCCTCCTGGGGATGCACCCCAAAAAGTCTAAGTCAAACTAGAAGGGAAATAACAGCAAATATGGGCTTACTGTGGAACCACTCACAACAACACAAGATATGGAATCAGCCTAGTTGATTTGCATGAACGGCCAAACAGATAAAGAAAACTCAGATACAAATGGACTTTTATTCAACTATAAGGAACAATGAAATCATTTCACCTGTAAGAAAATAAGATGGAATTGAACACCGAAGTATTAAGTGAAATAAGTCAGACTAGAACAAGTATTACATGTTTTTTTTTCATATGGAGAACATACGTTGTATACAACACAATATATGATATGTATGGATGTGTGTGACATAAAAGTAGTTGGGAGCTATGTGGAAAGAGGAAGGGAAACAGTGAAAAGCAGAGGGAACTGGGAGAGAGTAATGGAGAGGAATATCTTCAAGTACATAATATTCCTGGGCAGAGATGTCATCACACATCACAAAGCCTATCCCTTTATACAATGAATGCATCTTTACAACAAATGGGGGAGGTAACTGTTAAAAAGCAAAGTCACCCCATATGCTGGCTCCTACTCCACGCAGGCAGATCAGCTGCTATCTCTCCAGCACGCTGCAATGCCCAATGCCTGCGAAATAACATCTTGTGCTGAAACCTCCACAACAGCAAACTAAATGAACCTCTTTGGTAAATACCAGGCATCGGCTATTTTATCATAGCGACACAAGCCAGAACCCAAGATCTAAGAGCGTGGCTAAGTCATTCTGCCAGAAGGTAGTCGAGCTGGACTTCGATCCAAAGTTTCTTGACGCTAAACCAGTGGTTCTGAACCTCTGTGGGTCATGACTCCTATGCAGGTCAAACAGGGGTCACATATGCATGCCATATACTTAAATTATGATTCATAATAGTAACCAAACTACAGTTACATAGTAGCAACAAAATAATTTTATGGTCAGGGGTCACCACAACGTGAAGAACTATATGAAAGGGTCACAGCATTAGGAAGGTTGCGCTTCTAAACTTTCACACACAACAGAAGTGCACCATATTTTTCCACCATTCTCTAGCCCAAGGGCCGGTCTAGACAATTCATATCCCTCTGAAAAGTATGCTAGAATACAAGCACAAAGGTGGGAACTATAGTGATGACAAAAATAATAGTGAGGAGTAAGAATTATGAGCACTCACTTTCCAACAGATACTTCCGAGAACCTTCGACTCAACACTCAGCAGCTGTAAGCTGTTTATGTACAGAGGAGTAAACAGAGGCTGGGAATAGCTCATAAATAAAGCGGTCATGACCACACTGTGCTGACAGAATCAGAATTAGAAGCCACGCCTATACTTTTAACACATTCAATGAAATAAAATCAAGATGAGGAACTTAGTCTTATTTCTACAAGATTCAAAGGAGGCAAGGCTAAAATCATAAATGAGAATGCTTGCAGAGAAGCATTTGCATAGAACACTCCTTATGGGGCAAAAGAAGGCAGCAGTGAAAGCAAAAGCCTTGGCAGGGGCGGACTTTCCAGCGGTGTCTGCGTCAGTCATGTGGTCTGTCTCCCTGAACAGCATCGAAGTAGCTGGAACTTTGCTGAATAATACCCACATGTCTCTTCTTTAAACACTGGAAGGGCTCTTCCGAGAAGGCAAAGGTTCTGTGTGGATAACTGAAATGTGCTCACTGCAAGAGCTTTGCTATATCGAACTTCTAGCATCGGTTCCAATGTGTCAGAGGGACCTTCAGTTGGCACCCAAGCCACGTGAGCTCTTACAGGCCTCCAGAGTCAAGTTCCTACCCTGTGATCTTAAAGAAAACCCTGCCAGTGGACCAGGTAGTTAGAAAGCTTGCTCTAGGAAGACAAGCTTCCCTGTTGTCTGAGTAGAAGAGAACAAGGTGACCATTCTCACACATGATTCCTACATAAATGACAGCCAAAACCAAGAGCTAAGTGTACAAACAGAAGGGCATAAGTAACGAACAACCAAAATCATATCTCAAGGAGTCTTTCAGAATTTTGACAAAATACTACATACAAACTTAAAAACCAGGTATTTAGAGAAGAAGCCATGATAAAAGGACTGACTGATCAATGGTCTTTAAAAATAAGACCATGGGCACAAAGATTAAAATGACTTAAAGCTAGAAATATGGCTACAAAAAATTTTAAAATTATTATAAACACTTGATGAAGTCACATAAGTGTCTCACAACACAGAATGAAAAAAGAAACTGAAAAAGAGAATGTGACTGAAGAGACATAAGAGAAGTAATCCAGGCATATCTGCCAGCATTCAAGTGAGCACCCCGAGAAGAAAGAACAGAGAGTACAAAGTGAGAAACATTATTGAGATCCGGGAGGAATGAAACCAAGAGAGAAAAGACTGCACTGTCATCCTGGAATAATCCATCAAGTGACAAGACTAGTGAATGAAGACAAAATAAATTTTAAATTAAATAAAGATAAATCCATTAAATAAATGGGACATGCTTTAAAAAAAAATCACTCTGTAAAGAGAGCCCAGTATTTTCACAGGGACAAAGAAAGATAACTCACAAATAAACAAACAAGGAGAAAGCTTCTGTTTCACCCAACACAGACCTCCTGTTCTGGAAGAGGACCTGGGGGCAAAATCACAGTAAATTCTCCTTACAGCTCCCTAAGTGGATTAGAGGCCACAGCCTCCAAATTTCTTTCTACCCTAAGGACTCCCAGAAAACCAGCTATCATTGCTCTGCTAGCTCCTACATCAGGGCACAGAGACAACCTAGGAGGCTGGGATCCAGAAAACCAGGTCAAGATTGGGAAGAGGTTAGCAACCCTCACACGCCACCCTGATAAGTCTGTGTCACACCACTGTCTCCACTGTTACTAGCACTGATGTACCCTAAGGTGAGATGTCTTTCTGTATATGTGCTGCTTTATTGGTTAATGGTTAAAGCTATTTCAGCCTACGGCAGGGCAGAATAAAGCCAGGCAGAAAATCTGAACAGAGACAGAGAGTAGGTGGAGTTAGGGAGAAGCCATGTAGCTACTGAAGGAGAATGACACCAGAATCTTACCCAGTAGGCCACAGCCTCATGGGCCAAGCAGTGTTGTAATTAACATAGTTTCTGTGTGATTATTTGTGTCTGAGCAGTCTAGAAATGAATGAGTAGTCTCTGCTTACAGTACCCCAGTACAAAAACCTCCCTGGATACTTCAACACACTTAAGGTTTCCTCCAGTATTGAGTCCTAAAAGAAATACTTTTGTGTAAAGGTTTAAATAATCAATTTTTTAAAAAACACAAGCAGTGGGGTTAGCAAAATGGAACAGGAAGAAGAAAGGTTCCCTCAGCCAAATTTAAAGAACTGAGCTCAACCCTAAGGAGGCAACAGTGGAAGAGGACTCCAGCAAGTTGTCCTTTGACACAGAAACAAATAAATGAGTTAAAAATTACTTAAAAACATAAATAGGACACAAAACACACCCCCTCTGTTTCCATGAAAAGAAGAAAAAGGCCTGAATCCTTGGGCTGTTTCTGCCTCCCTGCCTGGCTCTCTGGCAAAGAGGGCTGGCATCCACACAAAGCTAGGAGCTCCGGGATAAGTAAAGATATTCCTTTGGTTCTCAATACAATTAACTCACAAGTGAGGACACGGCGTACCCAGGAGCCAGCCATCACCACCTCTGCTGCCAAGTTCATTAACTTCCTGAATTCAGGGGGACCATGCAAGCACGGTGCTTCTCCATCTGCAATGTGGCCTCATCCACAGCCTTCTAGCCACCTCCACTCTAGTGTCAGGAACAGCAGGGCTGGCTTGGGCTCTGAGGCCACATCTTCACTCCTCAGGGCAACTCCTGAGGACAAGGGCCAGTCATGGCCACTTTATCACCCAGCTCTGTGTGAGGGAGCTTGGACCTGGGTTCTTAACACTGAACACAAACAAAAGAAGGATTTATACCTTAGAGTCGCACACACCTGGTGGCGCATTATGCAATGGCCTCTTGGGAAAACCTGCAGGAAAAACTAGCAAGAGCGTGGCATCAAAAGAGCTAGGCTGCACTGTTACCCGAAGAGAGAGATTAGAAGAAAGACAAAATAGAGCATCCTCCTGGAGGAGAATTCCAAAAGGGAGGTATGAGGTGCGGCCCTAAACTGTCTTCCTCTGGAAAGCAGTCTTAGTGAGGTTACGATTGCTGGAATAAAATGCCATGACCAAAACCAACTTAGGGAGGAAGGAATTTATTTCTTTATCTTAAACTTTCACGTAACTGCCGATCACTGAGGGAAGTCGGGTCAGCAACACAAGGCAGGAACCTAGAGGCAGAAACTGATGCAGAGGCCATGGAGGAATGCTGTTTACAGGCATGCCCCCCCCCCCCCGGGCTTCTCCAGCTCACTTTCTTGAGGCACCCAGGGCCACCAGTCCAGGGTTGGCACAGCCCACAATGAGCTGGACCCGCCCACACTGATCATTAATTAAGAAAATGTCCTACGGGCTTGCCTACAGCTCAGTTTTATGGAGAGATTTTTCTTAGTTGAGGTTCCCTTCTCTCAGATGACGCTAGCTCGGTGGTTCTCAACCTGTGGGTCGTGAACCCCTTTCGGTCCCACATCAGATATGTACAGTACAATTCATAACAGCAGCAACGTTACAGTTATGAAGTAACAATGAAATAACTTTATAGTTGGGGGTCACCATAACATGAGGAACTGTATTAAAGGGTCACAGCATTACAAAGGTTGAAAACCATTGCTCTAGTTGGGTCAGGGTGACGAAAAAAAAAAAAAAAAACTAGCTGGCTAAGAAGAGTAGGCAATGTCAAAGGGGGACCACTTACCTCTACCCTGACTGGGCATCTCTGAAGCCCATCGGTCCAACCACTATGCTTCCAGGCTAAAAGACACACAGCTTCCCACAGGAAATAGCAATCAAGCAGCCAGGCAAACAAGGGAAGTCCTAATTGAGGAACAAACCTGAATAGCCTGTGCCCAACCATCTGTTCTTACTGTGAGCCATGCAAAGGTATAGACAAAAACACAATTCCAACAACTGTGGTGAGAAAACAAAACCAAGAAACGAAATTGCACTCCAGGCAATCGGAAGGCCGGAAGAGAAAAACCCCAGAAAACCAACCATTTCTGTCCTTACTGAACTTTAGGGGCAGGTTCTATGTGCCAACCAGGCACTCAAAGGATGTACAGGTTTGACTGATGAGGTAAGGAGCAGAAAGAATTAGCAGTGATAAAGGTTCATCCCATCATAGAAGGCCTTGAATGGGGTTACTATGGAGCAACAAACCTGCATGCCAAAATACCAGCAAGGATCAAGCTCCTCAAATGTCTAGTATTCAGCGGAACATTTCAGATTGCATTCAGAACTCCTCGTAAATTAATGATAGTCAGACACGAAAGTTAATAACAGCTGGAACAGATCAAGCAGAAAGAGAGCGGGCACTGGCATGTCTGTGACGCGAATTTCTTAGAGTCCATAAATTTGATATTTGGAGGGAAGAAGGGAAATGTTAATTAGGGGAAATTTCATACTGGATTTAATTTTGCCATGGAGCCAAAGCTCTATTGTAAAAACCCCCTTGGAATCAGAAGTCACCCTCCCCAGACCTGGGCCCTGCCTTTCATCTCACCAGCTCAAACTTGTCGATATGTGACTTAATTGTTTTCATGTGTCGTTTCGAACTTTCTCTCCCCCCAAACAGAAAATCAAGGGCTCGGGCCAATACTTTTATTTTACTATGTGTAGAGATCAATTAACGGGGAGAGGGGGCTGAAAGAAAACTAAGCCACCCCTCTGCCTTCTCTAAAAGGCTTGACATCATTTTCCATAATTTTTAGACTTCTCTAGTTAAAGGTTTCTCTGGGGATCGCAGTCACTCTGAAAAGTCTCGACGTTCACTTGCCTTACTTTCCAGACACAGAAGCAGCATTGTTATGACACGTATCTGGATTATATAGATCCAGATCTAGCTCAGGTATGTCTCCTGGAATGCAGCTAGAGACAGGTGGGGACTAAAGCCTTCTGGATGCCTTCAATGCAAACATCAGCCCTAGGTTCCTGGTAAGCACAAGGTTCCAGAGGCTTCTTCGGTAGGCTCCACAGACTTCCCACTCGGTGTCTTGATGTCAGTCTTGTCCCTCCTTAATATCCGTTGCGTCTATGACTGGCTGAGAGTTGCCATGTCTGATTTCAGCCTACGCTAGCTTTGCCATCCATATTGTCTTTTTAGTTTTTTCTCACAAATCGTCCCTCTGGTCCCTCAATCATGCTTAAGAACCTCTCAGTGCATCTGTGATGCCAAAGCCCAGAGACGACAAACCGTCCATCTTAGTGGGACCATTGGACATTGAGGTGGGCCCCACTTTGCACCCCTCCAAAATCTCAAGTACTTAGGCTAACGTTGGTACATGCTCCTGACACCTCCTCCCCTGTGGATATGAGGAGAGGTTGCTGTCCCACGCAAAGCCAAGGAGAAGGGCAGATGGGACATCCCACAATGACCTCTGTGTTCCTGGTGATTCTGGGTAGAGAAAAGGTAGAGGGAGCACCAGATTTTGTATGGTCTGTGAATACAGCCAAGTTCCTAGTGCATAAAGTCACTACTCTGGAGAAACGGGAGTACAAAAAGTAAGTCAGGATTGCTGATCCGCAGAGAGGGCCTATGTCCCAAGTACTACTGTGCCATCAAGAGAACCGGGAGAAGAAGAGAAGCCATGCACCCAGGAGCTCCCTCCCTCCCCACAAACCCCAGGCCTGCAGCTCACGTTCAGATGGGAATAAGATCCAGGTGACCCTCAGTTTCTTCAAGGTAAAATGTGTTTCTATACAAACCAAAAGATATGTGTAGTGAGGCCTTCAGAACAGTGATTCCACACAAAGGCCTCCTTAAATGGGAGTAGACACGACCCGAAAGCCTTCCTATAATTAAGTTATATGTCACTTCACGTTCTTTGAGAAAGTATTAATTACCTAGGAATTTCTCATGATCACCCACATTAGACCCAGCTGAGGACAAAGGTAAAAAATGACGAGAATGGGGATAGAGAGATGGCTCCATTGTAAAGAACTCATACTCTTCCTGAGGAGGACCTGAGTTTAGTGTCCAGTATCACAGCCTGCCACTCCAATTCCAGGGAACCCGATCATCTCCCTGGCTCCCATGGGCACCACATTCGCATGCACGAACTCACAAATAATAACATGAAAACTACACTAAATCTTTGGGTCAGGGTGAGAAGTGACCAGAACTCACCACCTAGGCACTGGAATGGGACTAAGTAACACACAAAGCCACAAGTGGGAATGCCCCCTACTTCCAAACACTTGCTTCCCAAGTCTTACACATAGCATTGCCAGTGCTGGGGCTCAAGACAGCGCTCCCCTGAGACTCCCCTCAGGGGCAGAGCCTGACCCATCAGACCTGGCCCTCTCGTAGGTTTGTGCCATCGTTGGCGATTCTGCCCGTTATGAAGCACGTGCGAAGAACCTCAGGCTGTAAGGAAAACTGTGCTCAAACCTCAGTTTATCCCTTTCTCAGCCTCATAAAAACAGGCCACTTCTTCAGCCCACTTGGGCTTTGATATCCTAATCTATCTAAGGGGAAGTCTTGACAACATCTCATGAAACTGCATGAATTTAGAAGTTCAAGGGCAGAAGCTGTGATATAAAATGTTCCACAGAGAGAGGCCATGTCTGTGGCCTCAGTTCCTAAGCAGGAGGCTTTCTAGGTGGGTGGCTACAGCAGCCTGCTAAGTGTTCTTCTATGGGCTACCTCTCCTGCCAGAGTAACAGTTGTAAAACAAACATCAAGTCACACTGAACCTCCTCTGCCAGTGCCCCCAGACCACCCCACTCCACGGCCAGGACACTTGCCCCTTCGCTCCTCAACTTTGTGGCTTCTGGTTACTGAGCAAGGTGTGTGCCCTCTGACCCGCAGCAGCAACAACAGTAGCAGCAGCTGCTCTCCACAGGCGTAATCCTCGGAACACCATTTGTTATTCCTTCTTGAGGGCTCTGGCTAGGTATTTGGTCTGTGTCTCCTCTCACCAGCTTTGAGAGTAAGGACACGATTTGGCAAACAACAACCATTTGAAACTTTGTCTCAGTCACAGCAGACTCAAAAAAAAAAAAAAGTTTTTGAAATGAGGGAAAATGTCAGGCACTGTATGCTTACATAGGTCCCATCAATATAATGAACTAGATGGTCTGGGTCCTAGAAATGTACCCAGGTTCCTCCAATTGTTCACCGAATATGCCTCTAGCTCATAAGTTTTACAGCAATGTAGTAGATATATAATACAGTCAAAATATCCATAACAAAAGGGGCAATATAAAACTGCACCCTGTGTGTGTGTGTGGGGGGGGGGTGTATTATAAAAGTAAGCTGCATACAGAGTTGAAATGGTCAAGCCAGAGTCCAGAAGGCTCCTGGAGGGATTACAACAACCCTGTGGTAAAGAGCTTAGAAGAGTGGTCTAGGAAGAGATGGGACACTTGCTAATGCCTAGAGACCAAGAGGAGTTCGGATCCACAGGAGGGGCTGGAAGGAAGCCTTTGTGGCCGAAGGGATTTCAGAGGGAGTGGTAGAGCTGGGCGGGATCACAGTCCTTCTGGTAGGGAATAAGACCACAGGAAAACCACCACATTATGCAACTCTCTTCTAGGCCCTGAGAACTGAAGGATGGGGCGGGGGGTGGGGCAGGGGTGGAAGCATTCCTCACAAAGGGGAAAATAGGAACAGGGAGAGGAGCTTTGAGATCCTGCCCAATCTGAGAGCAGGCTTAGCCCAAGAAGGCAAGTCAAAAGAAGAGGGCTGTTTGTTTCTCAGCACCTCTATGTACTCTTCTCTGCTCCTCGTTATATTACCCAGGAAACAGGCTCCTCCTTTGATTCCACGCTCAAGTCAGAGCACAATCAGCATGTAGATTTGGGTCCCCCCAGTGGACAAGGTAAACACCCGCTCCCTAGAGTGGGCTCCCATTGACCAGGACAATGTGTGCTGATTAGGTCCGAGACCCCCACAGGGAGGCCAGTGTCTCCTCCTCCAGGGTTCCAGCATCTCCCTTCAGATTATTTCAGGCCAGGGGGACTGAAGGCTTATTCCACTAATGTGAGTCTTTGTTCTTCTTTTCCCTGACATTTTGGCTACTGGATTGCCCGGCTTCATCTCCCTGTTATTGCCGGCGCCATCTCCAGCTGAACAAAGGTCTTCACACAGTTTTTCTGGCTTGACTGACATGTGGGGATTCAAGAGCTTCCCGGTGAAATGAATTCAATGGTTTGCATTTTCTCATCGGAAAAATGAGATTTTGAAGGTTAAAAAAAAAAAAAGGTCTTCATACAGAATACTTGGTTCTTTAAGGAAACAGCCACGTGATTTTTCACATTTGGGGATTTGTAATTTGGGTTCAAGATACTGTGATTATTAGGGTCACCTAGTACAGGCAAGAGCAACAGCTGGACAACAAGAAAAAAAATGCCATTATATTGTCTTCATATGAAAATAGAAAATGCTGTCCAACCAAAGCAGTGAACAGCCAGCCAGGGAAGTCCGGGAAGGCATGCCTAGGGTGGAGTTGGAGGCAATTCCACAAATGGAGGTAAATTCAAGTCTGAAGCAGAGAACCTCTTCATTTGCAATAGTTACCCAGAGGCTTGTCAATTCTCAAGAGACACGTACCAAGTCTCTGGGCGCATCTTGGATTAGATACAGAACAGACAGATCCTGAGGATACTGACTTGTCAGACAGTTCCTCTGTCTCTCTCACTGTGAACCCAACCTCTGTCCAAAAAGGTTTCTCTACCTCCCCAGGCATCAGGCTTTTTTTGGCCTCTTGGCCAGTGAGAACGACCCTTGACCTAGATTTGTCTTTCTGTCTGTCTTAGCCTTAGAATTTCTTGACTGTTACCTCCTTCAAAAATCTTATGAAGATTGTCTCTTTCATATATTCCTAGAGAACACCACACTGTCTTTCCTCACAATTCCTGTGCAGTGACTCTGTCTACTGGTCTCCATAACCCACAGCTGAGGCTACACAGAGGCAGGGGACTGCTCATTTGGCTCAGTGTTTGGTATCACTTGGGCTATTCCCTAAGTACATGCTCAGTTAACAAATGACTGACAAAATCAAAAGGCTGGGCAGTCGAATCAATCAATAAGATGTTTTTTCCTTTTCTTTGTTCTAAGATGAAGAAATTAATCTGAAATAGAGGCTGGTGGAAAATCTGGGCCCACGAAAGAAGGGACGACTCCAGAAAAGTGAGCACAACTTATTTATTTACTGGAAACCAAGGCAGAGGCCCGAATATAAAAGGTTAAACAACCGAGAACGTAGGATCCTTTTGGAAGAACACTACAACAATTGAGACTGGATCAGAGCACTGGAACTGACCGAATCAGTTACTGTGTGTTAATTCAAACTGTGAAAAGGCACAAAGAGAGGAAATCAAGTCTTTTCATGGAGAAGTGTGAGGACACAGCACAAATTTATAGATGCAAGATCAAGAGAGCTAAAGCAGGATAGGAGACACGGCTTTCAAGAGACATCAAAGGTAACATTCTTTAATTATACAAGAAAAAGGAGGAGGGCCAAGGATAATGTTGCCTCCATTAGAAGAGGGAAGAGGGAGCTGTTAGAAGCTGGCTAGCAAAAGGTAGGAGTCCCTGTTTCCACGCTTCAGTCTAAGACAGAAGAAATCAAAACAGGAGGGCGGGAGGTGGGCATGGAGGGAAAGAACCCCAAGATAGTGCCATTTGGGTGGGGGCCAAATTAAGAAGGGAGTAAAAATCATGTGACATTTTTAGGAAACTTTATCCTTGCTCCTGAGCGGAGCTGTGATGTGAGGTCTCATTAGCATGAGCTTCACACCGGCTGGACAAGGATCACTGGGGACATTATTACCAAAATCGTGAATTACCGAGGTTACTGAAGAAAAGGGCAAGCAAGCACTATGCTTCCCTCAGCTTCAGGAAAAATACCCAGCAGTCCCAGCTAACACGAGTGTCACGTCAACTATGACAGGCAGCTCTACTGTGCTAGTCCCACAGTATTAAAAAAAAGCTTTCATATCCCTGCCGTGACCGATCTGTCAGTTCATTCCAAAGGGCTACAATTCATCTCTCATGTGAAGCCTAGCAACTGTACACCTTTTTTACACAGAGGAGGCTGTGTGGGACATAATGACTAACCCTAAGATGACAACAGAAGCAACTATATCTCTTCCAATTCCAAAAGAGTAACCTCCATTGAACAGGACCAAGGTTGAGCAACCTAATAGCCCCCTAGTTATGGAAGAATGGGGGCCTCCTCACACACCTTTCAGGGAAATCGGGGAAGTGGGGGGCGGGGGACAGAAAAGCCAAGTGCATACATTGAGCTAGTCACACTGTTCCAAAAGAGATCTGGCTATGTTATGGGGCAGTGACAACCAAAGGAAGTAATAATAATGTGTTTAAACATGGAACTTGTGTGTCTCTTCAGTGTCTAGGATGGGAAGGCCATCTTGGAAGGTGGTAAAGGAGTCTGATCTAACTGGCCTAGGAGAAGCAATCACATGAACAGAAGAAGGCAGGAAGCAGGAGAGTGAAGGTCCAAAGGAGGTGATGGAGGGAGATGCGAGTGGACGTACAGGAGGGGTTGGCCATCTTGTCACTGGCTAAATTGTTTTCTCAAGAAACAAGGTCTTCTTCTCTTTCTTTTTTTTTTCCATCTGTGTGGCTGCTAGTAAATGTTTTCAAAGTCCACATATAGAACCAAGTAACTTTTCTCCAAATGGTACAGTACATTTCTCAAGTTACCTGGTTCCTACTTGCACTCACCATATCTCAACCTTCATTACGAAAAGGTCAAACCCAGAATGCTAGCATGATCCCCACTCCTGTAATGCTTTAGTCACCTTGCAAGAAAGCCATGAAATCTGTGGGATGATGCTGTAAAAGTCTACAGCAAGGGTTCACTGTTTGTCCTCTGGGTTGCTGCACGGAAGCACATCCTAACACTGAACTTTTGAGAAAAGACAAGTGTCTTTAGCTCACAAATAAGTGACGCAAGGGTGTAGAGACTTTCTGACAGCCACCCCCTCCCCTCCCCACACCTTGATACTAACAGTTAGGAAGCAAGATAGTCAGCACAGCCCCCAGAGAATGACCCAGCATCGCTCGCGCTGCTTAAATAATCTAACATTCAGAAGGGAAATGAAACCTCCTGATTGATTCATCAGCAGTTCTCCAAGGAGGAAGAGAAGATCTGGATAAAGCTGGAACTGTGTGCTAAGGGAACTGTCATTACCTTTGCAGTTCGGTCAACACCAAACTGTTCATTTGTGCCTTGTGGGCATGTTTGTCTCCACAGTCTCAAGATGACAATTGCAAAGTAGAAGGACTGTGAGCAGGTGCACCTATTAAATATGGAAAATACGCATCCTCTCCCCCCTCCGTCAGAAGATATGTTTCTAAGGCATGTGGAAAGTCAGTTAACACAGAGACAGACAGGTAAGAAAGAATACTTGCTTGTGCCTTTTTTTTTTTTAGCCACAAGCCTACAAGTGGGATCAGCACAATAGCTTTCCACAGAAAATAAATGCAAGCCAATTAAAAATTCCATTTCTTTTCTTTAAGCTAATTCCTCAGGTTTTGCTAATTAGCAACTAATAGTTCTGTCATTTGAGCTGGGGAACAGAAGGGAGAATACCAGTGGTGTGTTTTCAATCAAAGCATTTACATGCAAGAATGCATCATATTTTCCATGAAGAATTACTGCTTGGGAGCAGGGCGGGGAAGAGGGCAGTCAGCGCACAACTATAAAACTATGAAGGAGACTCGAACTTTTAAAGAAAGAAGAAATCTTTCTGCCCCCTTTAACAAAACTGAGACCTTCTGTGACATGCTCAGTGAGTCCAACAAACTTCACACACAGAACCCTACAGGGACAGCTACAAAGCTACATACACTCTTCTCGGTGAGAAGGAAGACAGTGAAACACATGTTTCCTGTAAAAGGGAAAAGAATAAAAGTTAAGTGTCAGTCAGGGTACAGAGCATGCTTGAACTATTATGTCACCTGCCTTCCCAAGTTTATAAAACAATAAATGAAAGCACTGGGTGATGGTGGTTTGAAATATCTGCCTACAGATGGGGCAGGAGGAGAAAAATGTTGCTGATCAATCTTTGGACAAGAGATGGAATCTCTTAGCCTGACTCCAGGATAAGCAGATAGGGTCCCCAAATATACCTCCCCTTGTGGTATCCCAAATTATAACACGTGAGTGATGCTGTGGCCAAGAGGCTGTCAGCACATCATGTGTGAGACACGCAGCTTGCATGCTTTCTTTCTTGCCCTGATATACAGCCCATCCACTGCTACCCTTCATGGGAGAACACCCCACCCCACCCCACTGTGTGGATTTTATTCCAAACACATGTTGAAAACGTTTGAAGTGCCCACTATCCCTTGGCTTTCTTTTTTCTTTCCTTTTCGAGTTTTTAAAATCAAACCCACACAATCTAAAATACTTTGAATTCTGCCAAACTACAATTTGTGAAGATGCATCGCTGCCTACCCAAGTATAATAAAATCTTATGCAATAAAAATTTTACATATGTCCTTCTGAAGGGAAAAAGATGGGTTTTTTTTTTGTTTTTTTCTTCCCTTTTCTGGTCTTACAGGAAACCTACCCACACTTTAGAAATACAAAGTTAGTATATATAGAAGCACAAATTAGGCATTTGAAAAGTCTACATTTTCCAACCATGGATAATTGAAGGAATTACTGAGTGTTCATAGCCAGCCACATTGGACTGGTGGAGTCTTTAGTATGCAGCTGTCTCACAGAGCTGGCAAAGGCAGAAGGGAGGAATGGGCCCTAGAGATGCTTCTGCACAGTGTAGCAAAGGTCTACAAGGAACTTGGCTTTGGAGAGTACTGCAGGAGGGAGACAGGCTTTGCCCACAAGAAACAGAAACGAAATAAAATTTAATGCCCCTTTCAAACACATTTTTTAAATTCTCAGGACATTTATTACCTTTAGCTCACATTAGTCATTGGCTTTGCCTGGGTAATTAAATCCATGACAGGTATGCAGATTTGATCATAAACACCTAAAAAACCACTTGAAATGTAAATAGAAGATTAAATACCCAAACAAGGTTCTAGGAAAGTAAAGTCATATCCTATCTAAAGCAAGCTTAGTTTAGGGTCTTGAATTATTTCATATCAACTAATAATACTGCACCTTTTTTCTATGTTTTTACTCATTATATAAAATATTTTCTGACATAAATTTAAAATTTTAGAACTTCTTAAAGTAAAAAAGCTTCATAATGTCTTTGCTTATGAAACAGACAAAAGCCAAAGCCAACCTGGGGTTCCATGAGAAAGGCAGTCTGAGGAGAAGGCACGGGGCATAGCTCTTGCTACTCTTGTCTTTCTTCCTGGTTACAGCCCACTCATTTTCTAAGCAGTCACAAAAACAAAGCAACAAACAAAATACACTGCAGCCTCACAGAAATGGCATGGTGTGGACAGTGAGCCAACCACATTGTGGTGGTGATGGAGGACGAGAAGAAACAGAGGGGGAAGCAGAAGGAAGAAGCGGAGCGGCATGGCCTCACAATTCTGAGGCACTTAGCATGTGCTGGAGTTTAGGAAAGACTCCATCTTACTGGCACAATTGCAGAAGAACCCCAAGGCACAGCCAGTCATAACATCACACATCTCTGAGAACAAGGAAATCACTCTTGGCAGCCAACACACTGACTCAAGGTCACAGGGCTAATAAGTGAACCACTAGCATCTGAACCCAAATCTGCAGTTTCCAAGACTTCCGGCACATAACTATGTAATGTTCCCAAGTCAGGAAAACCATTGGTGAGGACCTCAGAATTCCTTTGCCATGTGGCTATAGACGGTGGATGTAATCAGAGCCTAGAGCATTGCTTCAACATTCTTTTATGTAAACAGAGCAGGAAATCACAAGAAGAGTCAACTTATAGGTACTATATCCTCAAACTAGCAAAACAATAAATGAATATAAATCCTACTGTGAGCTCTCCAGGCGGTGTTAGCTAATGCTACTTTGGTGAGCCAGGAACTGGGTCACACAGACCACTGAGCCAGTACAGGAGTCCCTGCTGAAAAGAAAGCCAGCCCCTCAAACGATGGGGAGACGACTCAATGGGAAACTGTTAAAACAAAGAACAAGCTGCAAACTGGACAGAAAGTTAACGGTTCCTCTACCATCAACCAACAGAAAGAAGGGTTCATCCGCTGTCTGGACTAATTAAACACCTCACTAATTAGTGGGCATCTGGAAAAAAACAAAACAAAACAAAACATCACTGTGATGGGAAAAGCTTGTGTTCACACAAAAAGACAAAACACTGCGAGGAGCTTGTAGGCGGGTATCAACGCTTGATCTTTAAAAGAATGTACTGCTCACTATGAGGAGCTATAAACACAGGTGGGGAGAATATAGGAATCCCCAGTGGTGTCTGCATGAATAATATTCAAGAGACCACAAATAAAAACACGATGAAAGACACTTTAAAATGTGATCAGAGGGGAAAAAATCCTATCAACATTATTTTTTTTATCTTCATTCCTAAAAGTCAGGGAAAAAACAAAATAAAGTAAGCCCTAAGGGAGGAAGGAAATATAGCTATACAAACACTTCCGTCCTTACTTCTCCATCTACAGACACCTTTCCAGGAATGGGACCAATAAGCTTTTTTTTTTTTTTTTTAAGAGAAAGCACTTAACTTTTTTAAAAGCTAAAGGGGTAGAGGGGGCATAAAAACAACCATTTTTTCACGCTTCTAAAAAAATTTTTTTTAAAAAAACGCCCTTTCCACTTAAAAAGTATTGCTTCCCCCATTTCTTCCAACAATATACTCTGGTGGGGAAAGCGGTTGATGGGACTTAAGGTTGCTGCAAGACCCTTTGATCTGATGAGTGAGCGTTCCCCTTTGCTTCCAGCTAACTAATGAAGGAATGAAATTAGCTTTTATCCTGGGCACTTTCTTGAGCAAAATAACATGCTCTAATCAGCTGTCCTCACTAATCAGTCATCTGGCTAATGACCTTTTGCCTTAAACACTAAAATTTCTGAATGATGTGGGAAAGGGGAAACACAAACCAGTCTCCCTCTCTGGAGCTCAATGGATCATCTGGAATTGGAGCCAGGAAGGTTAAATGGCAACTATATCCTGGCAAGGCGATAAATCTGTAATCAGGAGCTTCCAGCTTTGCCACCTAAACATGACTTTCATTACTCTGGAGCCAAATTATATTCCTAAACCAGAAACAGGCCTGAAGGAAACTCAGCCCGTATGTATTTACCGTACAGTCTGCCTTTGCAAAGAACTAGCCTATACTTATGATCAGAGTCCTGTTCAATTTCTTTGATTCTGTTAGGACTAGAATGGTAACTTCCGGTGTCTCGAGTAGGCTTGTAAAGAGGAATAGGGCTCACTGCAGACTTCCATAGTAACAAATTTAGCACTGAATTGTTAAAATTAGTTTGTTTTAACAAATCATTAAGCATAGGAATAGCAAAAACATGAAACATGAGAAAGAACTGCCATCAAAGGCTTTTAACACAGCTGCTTTAATAGAATCCCATTAACCCTGCACAGACAGAGTATATCTGGTTCAAACCCTAGCAGATCTCTATGTGGATTCTTGACAAAACCATCTTCCTGAACCCCGACACACTGAAAAACCTAAAAGTACTTAGACTATAAGGAAATGTCACTCTCTGAGAAGAATGGATAAGAAACAGAAGTAGGAAAAACGTAAGATTAAACATTTTTATAAATGGAAGGGTCAGTAAGTCATACAGCACATGCATGCAGGCATACACCCCACACACCCCACACACCCCACACACAGAACCCCACCCAGGTCTCTCCAGAACACGTGCTAACTGTCCAGAAGCACTTACGGTAGTGAGGCTCCATGTAACCATTCCGGGGGTCCATGGCAAACACAGTCCCGCGATAAGGGAGTGAGGGCTCCGCCAGATGTGGTAGGGATCCATGGATCTCCTTCTTGATCAATGAGGCCCTCTCGTCACTAGACGTTGAGGGCTCCTCACTGATTTTGCTGAGCCCCTGCACATTCTGAGGCTGCATCGTGATTGCATTTCTTCTCTCTCGGTGATAGATCTGTCCAGGACTTTCATCCTCTATAGAGAGAAGGAAAATGAAAGACTTTAGAATCTACTTTAAGAAGCAATAAAAAAAAAAGTCATCAATATAGTTCTCCCTGCCTCTCTGTTGGAAAGAAGCCTCTTTGTCCTTCATGGCTACTTTGTAAACGACACACCTGTGGTAGGATATTTGCAGAGCTAAGTTGTCTATGAATGATGGCCCATGTTACACACAGATCAATAAAGCGGGAAGGAAGCCTGAGGTGCAAAGTAGCTTGAGGAAGACAATGCAATGGAGATTCTCCTCCAAACACAACGATACCCTGCAGGCTCACAAGAGAGACAAAGTTTTGCCAACCTCTTGTCATGGATGTCCAACTTTGCTCTGCCTGCCTAAGCAAACAGGACCTTTGGCATACTGAGAGGTCCAGCTGCCCAGTGGAGCTCTAGATGGCTCAAGAAAGGCTGGGCCTTCGTTTCTCAGAAGGTGAGCCATTGGAAAGCCATCCAAGAAACAGCGAGGGTTCCATCTGTTAAAACGCAGATTTGTAACCCACCAAGAGACTTAACAAGGTCAGAAAGGAAACTGAAAGCCCCCTAGAGACAGGGGCAAAGGTGTCAATCAGGAAAATAACGGAGCTTAAGACAGTCTCCATGAGTCTGTCCACAGGTCAAAGCTGGGAGCCAAGAGGAAAACTCAGTGAGACAGAAGGTCCAGGTGCAACAAGGCTGCGTAGCTAAGGAGGGAAAGTCCAAAGACGATGCTCCCAATCATGGTCTGATGTGACTCCAACGCCCAAAATCAGAAGGATGAAATCCCACACACAGTTTATCTCCAGATCCGGAACACTTGAGCTCCCGCCGGCCTCTGTCGGCCTACTAGAACTTTCCATCTCTCCACCACCATTCTCTGTGACTGGATGACCTTTGCTAGACCTCGTGCATAAACTTCAGCCATCTCGCTATCTGAACCCACAGCAGGTGGATTCATCTGCCTGTTAGAATCACACCCAGTAAGCTTCACACCTCAATCAAACATGCTATTCTAGCAGAAAAAGCTCACCAAGACACAGCTGTATGGGTGCTTAAAAAACTAACTCAAAAACTTGCATAGTCTTTATCCTTAATAAAAAACAATTGAAACTCTAGGTATAAACAATTACATTACTGAACATCTCAGACAGACTGAACAAATCTAAATATGCAAACTTCTTTTCAAAAAAATCACAAGTAGGTGCAACTGCCTTAGTGTCCCCAGTCCAGGAACACTCCTAATTTCTAACACAGGAGTGTGGCTCTTTGTTCTCTTTGGAGGAAAGCAGAGCTGTGCATACTAAATATTACTACAAACTGAGATGCCAACACCAACTTTAGTGTCCCTGCCTATATGTGTGGAAAGCTTGAAAACAAACATGGAATTATTTTACCCCAAACGCTCTGCAAAACATGATGAGGTATGCTGGAGTCCTTACAGTGAATCTGCTGACCACCACAAAGCAACTGTGAGATATTATTTTAGTATTGTTTTGTGCAGATCCTCATCTGAAACCTCAGAATTAAAGGGTAGAACACAGGTTTAATCTATCAAATAACAACTAAAGCCCACAAAAAATAAATAAATAAAATAATCCCAGATTTTCACATTGATCTTTGCCAAAGTAATTCAAATCATGCTGCTGGCAATTTCAAGACAAACTACCAAAAACAAGCAAGTAAGAGCCTTCGTTTTTCTTCTCTCTGTTAATACACACAGGCATTGGTCTTCCCTGGAGATTCATTAGCAGTGAGATTTCAGGCTATAGAAAAGATTTTGGGTTTATGCAAAGGCTGATGGGCATCAAAACACTGAAAATAACAGTTTTGTAAAAATTCCTACAACCTTCAAATAGACCAAGTCATAGTTTCCACTCATTTGTGCTCTGTAAAAAAAAAAATAAATAAAAAAAACTGTGTTTAAAATTTCAAGTAAAGTTAACTTGGAGCAGTGAGGGGCAAATTCTGTAAAATAGGGGGGAAAAAGAAAGAAAGAAAGAAAGAAAGAAAGAAAGAAAGAAAGAAAGAAAGAAAGAAAGAACCCTTCCACAGAGGTACTATGACACATAATTAGCATTCTCTGGGGAGAAAAAGTAAGTAAGCAAATTCTTGCAATCTGTCCCAGGTTTAAAATGGGGGTTCAGGTTTAAAATAGGGGTTCCTCAACTTCCTCTTCCCAAAAGAAATGAGCTTTTTCCTGTTAAAACTGCATCCCTACAGTCAACTCTGGCTCTGTGGCGACGCGTGCATCTACAATGGGCAGGTGAAGACAACTTCACCAACAACTGAACAGTCAGCATGGCTGATCAGCTCCCCCTCACTGTCAGGCCCCTTCAGCCCACAGGGAGAAAGAAGGAAGGCAACGAAAAATGGGCTGCCTCTTAGCGTAGTGACTTTGCTAATGAGAAGTATCCCAACATGTGTGAGGAGGTTATACAAGCTCAAATAGTTAATACAGAAAAAAAAAAATGAAGGCATTCTCTTCATAAAGCTAAATGCAGGCAAGAATGTTTTTAATATAGCAACTTTCATCATGGAACCTTAACTTTTATGACACAGTTGGCGCTGTGACCTTTTTACTCAACAACCCACGGGCTCCACCCCCATGCCAGAAGACACAAACTTCATGAATTTACCTCCCGTGTTGAGTTGCTTTTGATGAGCATTCAGATGAAAACTTGACAATACATACACACGCTCCCAAACACAAACAGCTAAGAGACTTGAGAGTACGATGTATACAAGGAGAGCACAACTCCCAAGCAATATTCCCGCCTGCTCTTATAAATTTAGCAACCACTTCTGCATGCCAAAAGACGAAAGCTGTCTCATCTCATTCAGCCGAGGCGAGCTGTTCAATAAAGTCTGAGAGTCAGTACAGACAAGCTACACTAGGCCAAATTATTGACAGAAACATGCTGTCCACCATGGCAACAAGCAGGAGCCAGCAGTAAAAATGTAAGCAAACAGCCCACGGCTCCAAGAGCATCTGCCAATGGACTTTAACAGCCAAGCACAAGCAACTGTTTGAGCGTCCCTGCTGAAAAGCTCCAAGCATGGGGGTCAAAGAGAAACATGCGATTCTCTCAAAACTTTCAGGGAAAAAAAAAAAAACTTTTTTCAAACACTGCCGTGACAATCCCACTTTGTACCTCCTTCTTCCTTTCATCTGTGCTCGGGCAGATGAATCTGCATGAATCCACGCCCACCAAAGGACACTGTCTTAGAAACCGCCCCAGATTTTACAAACGCCTCCAAAAGCAACCAACATGGAGTCAGAACTTAATGACAGAAACTGAGAAAGAGCAAAAACAACCTCGCTGCAAACCCTATGTAGGGCAACTATCATGAAGGTCTGGAGAAAGCACCCCAGCCCCGTGAAAGAGGACTCAGATACATCACAAACTCCTGGAACACAGGAGACGACAAGGTCTTTCTCACCTGGGAATGTAAGACATGTTCCACGCAAGTCTTTCTATGCAAAAAACAAAACTACACTAGGCATCTGTAGGCAGGACACCTCCATTCATGACAGAATTGGCTGCTGAGGAGCCCAAAGAACACCTGCTTGCTCTTCTCTCCATTAACACCCATTTTGCTCTGTTGTTGAAAACCCATTGTAATGCCATTACCCCTCTCTTGTCCCCAAGCTATAAAAGCCATGGTGTGTGTGGAGGGAGAGGGGGGAGGATAAAACAAACACATGATACTTACAACTCAGTCCCTGGGTTCTGGCTAGCAACTTTCTCTAAACTTTTTGGTGAGCTTCTCTAACTGAGCCGACCCTCCAGGAACATTCTCAGCATCTCTTGGCCTTTCTTGCTTCTCCCTCTCGCTCTTGCAGGCAGTGAGGCTCCCATTAGAGGAATTAAAAGTGGTTGGAGCCATGCTAAATTTAACAAGCTCATTAGTATTCTTTGCAAGTGCTTGGAAGTGAACTCTCCCTATTCAAGCCTCCCTCTCCAGCAGAAGGGTCAGGCGGGTAATCATTAAATCAAACTAATGTCACCCTATCACAATCAGCCCCAGAGAAGGAGGGTTTATTATTTCAGTTTATGCTAAATAAACGGTTTTACAAATGGTCCCCAAGCAAGGTCAACAGCAGCTTCAATTACAAGACAAACTTAACAAGAGTTGCTATAAACCAAGTACTCCATATTGACTTAGGGACAGTCTGGACTCCACATATTGCCACTGGCAGGATTGTACAGGAATGCGCATTACAAAACAAAGGAAGGGGTGAGCTTTTTTTTTTTTCTTTGCCAGAATTTGCGACTGCACAGCGACTCCTCATTCACCTCTCTCCAACCAGCTAGCCGCTCAGCTCAATTCACCCCACACAAAGGCTGGAGCCCAGACCTCAATGGACCGAGTGAAACGTGTTCAAAACTAGGCTCTCTATTGTGACTGAATTTCTTAACATCTTTTCAAAAAGCGGAGAATGCCTTGAGGCTAAAGGAAGAAACAGGCTAATGGTGAATTGGGAATTCTGAGCAAATTTCAGAGCCCTTTCCTCCTAGCTTTTGAGGTTGAAAGCAAGCTCTTTCCTTTCAAGTTTCAAAGTCCTTTTTCCTCCCGCAGCGTCACAGAAGGATTTGAAAAGAAGGTAATTGTGCTCGCAGTCTCCCTGATCAGAGCTTACGTCCTATTTCTGGTATTTCGGAATACTTCTTGCAATAATAGTGCATATAGCTCAATCCCTTAACCGGCCTGCACTCCGCAATTGCTCATTAAATGAACAATTGTGGGTATAAAATGCCTTTTATGTTCAAGGTCTGGATATAAGATAAGCATTCTAGGATTCTAAATTTGGTTTACTAAGGAAACTCTCTATCATTAAATTATAAAACTGAAGTCAGAATATCAGGATTTCCCAGAAAAAAAAGGAGCACTCAGGTTGCAGTAAGCCAAAAAGATGGGCGGGTGGAGGGTGGAGAGGAGGCACCAAAATGTTAGGGGCAGGAAGGAAAAGACTGGGTACTCAGATTTCTGGCCAAATGGGATTTTCACCAGAAAAGAACACTGCCGTGTTCAGGGTCTGAGTATCCGGTGCCCCCCACTTTTGATGCTGAATGATGGATTTGTCTCTGAATGAGTTAAAACACAAGCCGTGGCTCAACAGTATGAGCGTGAGTAACAGTGACCGCTGGCCAGCAAGCACGAAATAAATAATCCTCCACTGCCATCCCTCACGTCATCTCATCTGATCACTCCAGACTCTCCATCCCACATGGATGGGAGAGAAGGTATGAGGCCCAGAGTCCAGACGGAAACCCCAGGTCCCAGGCAGTAAGTGATCAGGAATCCATCCTAGCCACTCCTCACTGAGCCCACACAGCCCTGTTAACAAGGGAGCGACTCTTAGGAAGGATTTTGGAATGATACTTGGAGGTACACCTCAACACCCCAATGTTTTCATGTTGTGAGAGGAATTCACAAAACTCAAGACACTCTCCATTCCCGTTTTGTCACCAACATTTCATTCCTGCGAACACTGAGAGGGAGCCAACCGACAAATTTATGTTGAGGCACTGGGGTAGGGTGCCATACCTGCACATGCGCCATCCCCAACAGGGCTGAGGGCACCCACGGGCCTGAAGGTAAGCAGGTGCAACCAGTGGCTTCTGTGTGTTACTCCAGGCACTGGGGGGTCCCGCCCTGCTATCCTTTCTCCTCCCTCTCAGGCAACTGCCTCTCCCTGGATTTGAAAGGAGCATTATTTCATTTTTCCTGACCTTGCATTTGTGGCAGCATATCAGCTCCTTCCTTTCATTATTTACATGTCGATGTTCTTTGAATAAACCTGGTAGAACCCAACTCCTCGCCTCCCCTTCTCAGAATCCCCCATAGGACTTGGACCAAAGAGATAGCAGAAATGAAAAAGAGAAGAGACAGGGCATATTCAAAAGTAGAGCAGGCTTAAGACAGGTAGGGGGAGTACAGTTCCTGGAGTTTTAATGCCAGAATATTCCCTCTCCAGGCAAACTGCTGTCATGCCCTAGCCAGGGGCTCAGGAACGCCTGGAGCACTGCTTCCAAAGAGGCTGAGCAAACAATGCCTTCTCTGAGAACATTGCCAATACCCTTGAGGTCAGACATTGCCCTTGTGCTGCTACACAGACATCTCCCATTGACAATGACGGATGACAGAGGGAGGGGCCCAGATGGATCAAGAGGGAGCCCTGGCTTTGTCTGCAACCTTTAAACCACACTGGCAGGCCGGCAAACTGGAGAGGGTTACAGCGGGATTTGAAGCATTGGGGAAATTCAAGTGACAGCCTCCCCTCAAGCTGATAGGTAGCTCTCTCTTCCTCCTTTCATCAACCAGGAGGTCTCAGGGTGAGAGGAGAGAAAGAAGAAAGTGTCTTCCATCACAGGCACACAGCCCCATTGTTTGAACATTTCTAATGCTCTACGCTAACCAACACTGCCCTGGACCTTCACTGTAACTATCTGCTGCAAACACAGCACGTTTGTGCTCAACTCAAAGCTAAAGTCTTACCTCACTCCCCAACTGCTTAGTTTACAGAGCTCCAACTAACTTTGAAAGAGGCCCGTGGGATAACAAGAAGCAGACAGAAGAAGATGAGAAGTTCGGTAAGCGAAAACACGACCCTGGAATGACTGGCACCTCCACTGCAGCAGAGAGCTCTGATCGTGGGTTCAGGACAGACAGCTGTCTGTCTTTTCCAAAGATAACAGCCAGGATGAGCAGATAGCATTGTGAACTTGATGGAGGCCTCAAGCACACCCTGCATCCTTCAGGGTATCCACTGCTCACACCTCTGAACTTTCCAGACTAAGAGTTTGGGATGACAACCCTGCCCTTGGGAGGAAGCTGCTGAAAGCTGATTGCGAGAGCACTGTGATCCAGCCGAACCTGTGGCCCATGATGCTAACAAACTTTCAAAGTCCTGGAAAGAAAGTACAGGTCAAGCCCCACGAGGACCTGGGAAGGGAAAATATGCTCAAAAGTGTGCCCGTGAGGGCCCCTGGCTCCCATCAAAAGGGAGATGAGAGTTTTATTATTCTCAAGGAAGACCCTTCCTTGAAAAACACCAGGAAGCTTCTAGAAGACTGCTCTCAGCTGTCCTCTGCTTATGCTGTGAGTTCTGAGTAGCATCAAAAGCAGGACCATAAACTCGTGGGGGATCGAAATCGTCCCTCCTGCTTAACAGTGCGTTTGCACCTATCGGCAATGGCTCGCAGAGTGTGCAAAGTTTTCACTGAGTTGGTTTTAGTCTTCTCTAAGCAAAGAAAGGTAGTTTCTTCCTTCCTTTGCAAATAAGAGTCGAGCATAAAGATTCCATGATGAGATCCAAAGGCAACAACATAGCAGAACAGCAAGGAGCTTGTTGGCAGGCTGGGGACCTAGTCTGCTGCTGCCCACAGCACCTGAAATTAAGCATGGTGCCTGGGCTGGGCAGGGGTAAACTTAAGAGTCCAATTTTCCTTCCAGGCACGGAGTAAGCCCATGTATTTAGCAGCTCTGACAGCAAAGTCCCATTTCTGAACCATCTGACCACTTTTTAAAATTGTAGCAAGAAACACAAGTTTAACTAGTTTTATTTGGGCTGTTGTGTTTGTTTTTAAAAAGGCCTCACTAAGACAAACTTTATTTTAAATTCAGAGATGGCCCATAAGTTTATCATCTAGTCTACTGATTGCCAAAATGTAAAATCCAACTGACACATTCTGTAATTTTGGGTTTTTTTTGGAGACAGGGTTTCTCTGCAGTTTTGGGGCCTGTCCTGGAACTAGCCCTTGTAGGCCAGGCTGGCCTCAAACTCACAGAGATCTGCCTGCCTCTGCCTCCCGAGTGCTGGGATTAAAGGCGTGAGCCACCACTGTCTGGCTGTAAATATCTATTTTTAACATTAAAGCTATTTAATATATTGGTTTTTATAAATTCTAGATGTTTTATTTTAATATTTTATCTTTAAGCACATAAATTTCTATACATGAGTGCCAGTGCTTAAGGAGGCCAAAGGAATTAGATCCCCGTAGCTGGAGTTACAGGCAATTGTGTCTGATGAGGGTGCTGGCAACTGAACTCAGATGCCCTGGAACAGCGGTTTTCAACCTGTGGGTTGTGAGCCCTTTCAGGTTCCTTATCAAATATTTACATTAGAAATCATAACAGTAGCAAAATTACAGTTATGAAGTAGCAATGAAATCATAGTATTGATGGGGATCACCACAACATGAGGGACTGTATTCAAGGGTCACAGCATTGAGAAGGTTGAGAATCAGTGCTCTAGAAGACAAGAAAGCAGTCTTAACTGCTAGGCCAGTTCTCTAGCCCCTAGCGTATTTTCTTTGAGACATGCTTTGTCAGTTGCCAACATACTACTACCTTCTGGTATTGCATCTGAGCCTTTTTTTAATCATAATTATAAAGCTAACCAGACTTCCTGTAAGTAATACTTTGTACAGCCAAAAGCTAAGGAAATGATCAGTTCACGTTCTTCATGGAAGTACTTCACCCCCCACCCCCCCACCCCCCCGTTTTCCCAGTGTTTGAAGCTCTGCTGAGTTGACTTTGGTTTGTTCTCTATATAACTCTTTTCCATGACACTTCTGTTAAGACAACTACAGACTAATGGCACTTTCAGGGAAAAGCCAAACCAGACAGTCCCTTCAGGGTGCCAACCACTGAACGCCGACTCTCATTACGGTCATGCCATCTGACTGAACAATGACATTTTCCAGTTTACACGTATAAAGATCCTGAGCTTAAACAAAATTATATACAACAAGTTGGTTTTTAAAAATAATGTCTCTAGGACTGGAGAGATGGCTTAGTGGTTAAGAGCACTGGCTGATCTTCCAGAGGTCCTGAGTTCAATTCCCAGCAGCCACATGGTGGCTCACACGCATCCAAAATGGGATCTAATGCCCTCTTCTGATACCCTCTTTGGTCATCCAGGCATACATGCAAGCAGAGCATTCATACACATGGATAACTAAATATTTAAACACAAAACAAAAATGCCTGTTGTTTCTGTCATTCTGACAACCTGCCATATATACATCTGCAGGAAAAGTTTCAACTCGGCCGCCTGAAAATGTACTCTTGGGTGACCTAATCCGAGGGATGCATGGCAACGAAGTGTTCGCACTGACAGCAGAAAAGTCCTCAAAATATACAGACTAACTACTGCAACAGTCTCTGCAGGCAGCCATGCATCTGGCGCTAGCTTGTGTTCTATCTGTCAAAGTATGTCTTCAGCACGCCAACACTGAGTGAGCTAACATTCACAGCAGTTCAAGAACCTACGACCTTATATAAAGAAGGCCTTTGTGTAACATCTGGGGTGCTTATATGGCTTTTTTTTCCCCTTTAGATTGTGTAATGAAACAGCATGAGCATATGGCGACATTATATTTTTAATAAATTTTTACACATGCTGCTACAAAAAAAAAAAAAACAGGCCCTGCTGAAAAGTGAATTTGAACATTAAAATAATACCATTATTTTACCGAAGCTGGAGGCCACCAAAGTGTCCTAAGGGACAGCGAGGAGGACTTACCTATGCTGAGTCAGCTTCTGGACAAAGGCAGTACAGATCCCTGGGATAACGCCCTCCTCTAGCTAAGGCTCCTCGTGACCTCGGCTATGGGATGTGCACCTCAGAGGCAAATGCACACACCATGTGCCAATTATTTGGGATTTTTCTACATTAACTTTACTTTTTAATCAGCATGCAGATTAACGGGTTTCTTTGTGGCGTTTTCACGCACCTTCGTTTCGGTTGACCCCTCTCACGCTCTGCCCCTCCTTGCTGGCAGTCTTCCATCCCCAGTATTCCCTCTTCCACCTCCATATCACATATGTTCTTCTACCCTCCTCATCCCCTCCTCAGAGCGTCTCTTTTCCACTATCCTGGGCTCCTTTTCTGGGCTCTACACACAATTCCACACACCTACACTTACAGTAAAAGTGCATGCTGGGATCCTCGGGAGAACACAGTATTGTCTTTCTGAGCCTGGGTTACCTCACTTAATACACTGTTTTCCAGCCCCCTCCATTTTCTCACAAATTTCGTTTTTATTTAAGGCTGGATGAAACGCCACTGCGTGTATGTACCACATTAAGTGATGCAGTCATCACCTAAGAAACATTTGGGCTGACTGCATTTCCTGCCTAGTGTGACAGAGAGCAGCGAACATGGATGTGAAAGGATCCTGAAAGCTAGATCCTAGTTTAGCACAGACTTCAGCTGGCGGCACAAGAACTGTGAATAAGAGAAGAAAAGCACCAGAGGCCTAACTCCTCTCTACACACACCTGAGTCATGGGGACACAGGATGCTCCAGCCACCACCCCAGCAGCCTGCGCCCCCTAGGAAAAGTTCAGCTGGGCAGGGCAGACAAGGAGCAGAGGCAGAGCCAGGCTCATCCTCCTGCAACTGAGGCTGGGCAGCAGGACACAAGCCCGGATTTCTCTCTTAATTTTATTCCAGATATCCAGAAACATCCGGAAGACACATAAGTAAGGAAATATAAAAAGATAAATAAATAAATAAATAAATAAATAAATAAATAACAGCAAGAGCAATTGGGGAAACAAAGAGAAGATTAAATTCATCTGCTTCTCTAAAACACAAACAAATCCGCTTCATGTGTTCTTCCTATCCATCTTTCTCAGAAGCCTGCCAACTAAAATCTATTAACCACGCACCAGTTAATGACAGCAAATATTTACTTAAAGGAGGCAGGAGGCGCCTCCCCTGTCCTCTCACCTCGCTCCTGGGGTAGTTTCACAGGAGGGCACTGTCACAGTCTTCATCAGAAGAGGAGAAAGGCAGCGTCGGAGAGGCAATGCTGCTTACCTGGAGCAGAGGCAAGTGCAAGCCAGAACCCAGCGCCTAGGCACAACCCAGCGCTGGGCAGTCAACTCCTGAAGCTCCTCACAGGGTGACTCACAGGAAGAAAAGGAGTTAAAACCGTGTGTGCTGTCCTATGAGCCGGTCGACTGTCATGATGCTAAGGGCAGTGTTTTCCCAGAGCTCCATTAGCATAAGAGAGACACTGACTACAAGGAACTTCCGCAGGTAAACTCGAAAACACCGGTGGCATCAGTGGGGATCACAATGCCAGGCACACAGACACAAGAGAGGGGCATAGCTGTGTGAGAAAACCCAGCTGCCAAGAATCCACTCACGCAGCAGGCCACCATGTTCTACACCGTATTTAGAGAACAGGAGGAAGAGAGTAACTATTGATATTCTAAACTTCTAATTAAGAAAAAAAATTAAGGCTGTGTAAGACATAACTTGAAAATATTTTTATGGATTATTTCTTTATGTTTCTATATTTCCCAGACATTTTAGAATAGAGAAAGGCATATCTTCTTTAATTTTATTTTCATATCTATGTATCTCAAAAGGATTTCAAATTAAGAATTCACAAATTGAAAAATTATGTCCCGAAGACTTTATTCCACCTCTTAAATTTCTTGGACATAGTGAGTATATATAGCCAGCTACTTTTGCACATATTAATAACAGCTGTCACTGGTAGAAGGTTTTATGTATATTTCAATGGGTTCGCTTATTTAAAGTTGCATGACCACTTCAATTATTTCAGATCTATATACAAATATGTCCCAAACAAATACCAAGTGTGTATGCTGTTCCACCTCCTGGCAAATAATTAATTCAGCTTTTACCAGGTCACCCCTGAAACAAAGAAAAGGTAAGCGCACTGGTAACAACACTACGTCACTAAACTGGTAACACTAAGTTTGCTGAGTACTTGCCAAGCTCCAGAAGAGCACAAACCCAAGAGGACCGAAGCACCACCACCCTGGACAACCACTGTGAGGCCTAATCAAGGCTAATCAATCTGCTCAAGTCTGCTGGAAACTTGGTTCTCAATATGGCAATGCTGAGTTACAAAGCTTGGGACGTGGGTGCGTCATGATGACGCTTGTGAGAGCAGCTTGGTCATAAAACAGAAGCAAAAGGAACTTCTTCTACCTAGCTTGCTCTGCCTCACTAGGTGAAGTCTTCCAGTGCAGTAGGACAAAGGAAGGCCCTCCAGAGGCCAAGCAGATGCCAGAACCATGCACTCTTCAGCTGGGCTGTCTCTAGAAGCATGATTGAAACAAGCCTTTAGGTTTGATTAATCACCCAGTGTTGAGGAGCCTGTTGGGGCACCAGAAAACACACTAGAACACTGTCTTCAGGGAAGCAACCAGCAAAGCTGAACTTTCTCCTGTACTGCAAATTACAATTATATTCTAGAGCACCCAAGTGTCGTCTACAGAATCGCTGTCGTAGCCTCGTGGGTATGTAAGGAGACTCTGGATTCCAATCCAAACTCTGCCACTTGACAGCCGTGGACGCGTCTTCTTTATTCTCCCCGTTATTCTCTCTTGTCCCCTCCCTCTCCTCTAACGCAGTGTCGTGTCCTGTGTGCATATTCCACGAAGAGAAAAAAAAAGTACATGATATTTGTTTTCTGCGTCTGGCTTATTTTGCTTACATGATCATCTCAAGTTTCAATGGTTTTTCTATAACGTCCGTCTTCTTCATAGATGAATGAAACTAAATTGTAGATATACACACATTTATCTGAAGCTGATTTCACATCTAGGCTGTTATGAAAAGTACTCTGATAAACATGGCTGTGGAAGGATCTCTACAGTGCGGATGTTATAGTATCTCTGTTGGCTTACGGTCCCGAGTATATTCCTGGAGTGTTACAGCTAGATCACTTGATGGCTTTTGCTTTTTGTTTTTGTTTTTTTTTAAAGGAACTTCCATACTCACTACACAGTGTCCCTTCAGCATTTGTTGTTCATTTTTTCAGTGTATACGGGTGTTTCGCCTGCATGTATGTCTGTGCACCACTTGTGTACCTGGGACCCATGGAATCCAGAAGAAGTTGTCATACCCCCTGTATCTGGAGGTACAGAAGTTTAAAAGGTACCATATGGGTGCTGGGAATCACATCCCAGCCCTCCAGAAGCACAGCTGGTAATCTTAAGCACTGAGCCATTTTTACAAAGATGTCTGTTTTCTTGAAGCAGGCATCCATACTGGGCTGAGACGGAATCTCAGTATGGTTTGGATTTGGATTTGCCCCATCTTCCCCAGCTTCTGTAACTCTGTAATTAACACACCCATTGCCTGACACCTCCGAGGCTCAGGCTGGATTATTTTCTTGTCCCTATAACTCATCATAACTTTTCCTCATGCCCTTCCATATCACAACCCGTCAACTTTCTAGAGTGCTTCTGGGTCCTGAACCGCTATTTCAAAAAGCAGTGTTTTAACACTGTCTTCTGGAAGATTGTATTCCAGCATTAGATGCAAGAAGCCTGACTATTTGGTTTGTGCTTAACGTAACAATAGTTCCACCAGTAAAAGCCATGTGTGTTTTATTGAAAGGGCAAACACCAGAAGTTAAAGCAGCAAATGGTGTATAGAGAAAGGGCAAAGACTTGCACTGAGACGCAGCTTTGCCTGGATTATATGCCAACAAATGAAAGGCTGCCTCAAAATAAACCGCCAGGCCCCAGGAATGTGCATCAGATCAGGAAAGCGCAAGACATCTTCGCCCCCAACTAAAATAATTATCAAATCACAGCAACGTTAAGGAAGTTTTCTCTTTTATCAATCAAATACAAATCCAGGTGACTTCTTAAAGTATACTTCTGGAAACTGTAACTGCTTCTTAAAAGCTATGCTTCCACACATGCAATATTAAAACTAATAAGCATCTTTTCCACTTCTTTTAATAATGGCATATGCAATAAAAGTATGCAGTGCTTCGTTTAGCCACAGGACCTGGGGTTTAAAAGGAGTAAAATAAATAAATAATAAACATACACGGGCCACTTACCAAAAATAAAAGCGTTTCATTCAACCTTTTACAGGAGGCACATGCAGCATTTTGAAAGCAGAATTCTCGTAACACAAACCTCTACTTAAAAACATCGCTGCCAAGGGCTGGAGCCACAACAGGATGTGACTTCTTTTCCAATTTATTTTTAAGTGTTTGGGTATTGATGACATCAAGTTCCATGAAGCATAATAAGGCAGCGTGGCACAGTAAAATGGTTAGAAAAACCAGCTCCAAGACTCTCCTCCAGCACTTCTTCAGTGACCCAATTACCTTAAAATACTGCAGATTGCCGGTTGTCTCCTCTAAAACGGCAAATGATAAAACCTACCCTCTGAATTCATAAGGCTTTCTGAGAGTTAAATATGCCGACAAACAGAACAAGCTTCCCCACTGGACTAAGGTACCACAGCAGTGAAGTAGAAGCGCAGCATGGAAGCCTGCTGGTCAGAGATAGGAGACCCAAATTCCAGTTCAAAGGTTGACCTTCAGCCAGGTCACAGAACAGGGGTAAGCTACTGTCTGCCATTCCACAAAATGACCAATCGTTCATCTATTCTACCCAAGTTCTCTTGGGTTCTTTTAAGTGCTCACAAACAACCAGGCGAGAAGAGGTCTGACCCCATGACCAGTAGATGACCCAGCCTAAGAACCCATTATTCTAGCTGGTTCCTGGGGCGGCTAATTTTGGTTGTCAACACGACACAATCTAGACACAACTGAAGCCCAAGAAGCTGGCAATGCGTGTCTGAAAAGGTCGGACTGACTGGGAAGTCTACAGTCTCCAGTAGATTTGAGATGAGAAGACCCAACTCAAATCTGGGCCACTTTCTGGGGTGGGCAGCCCACATGAGAGGGCACGGGAGAAGCAACTTGTGCTTTTTGTCTGCTTGTCCTCACTCTCCCAAGCAAGGTCATCTACCCTAATCCTGAGGCATATAGTCCCCGGTGCTAGAACCTACACCTTCAGGATTCCAACACGGACTGAAGACCAGCAGCTCTCTAGGACAGCCCTGGGACTCCAGCACCGGACTGGGACTGCTGAGACTGAGCAAGTGCTGTTTTCGTGGCCTGCCAATCGTGAGATAGTCACTGTTGGACTACTCAAGTAACAGTCTACAAGCCACTAGAGTAAATCCCATTTTCATTCTGTCAACCAGTTCTGACTAACGCTGCCCCTCTCTCATCTGCTTCTCTGACACAGTACTGGTCATGTTCAAAAACCCACATTTATTACAGCTATGCCTAGTTTACTAACTTCCTGTTGGAAAGTGTCAAACTCTCCTCCACTTGGTTCTCTACAATGACCTGAGACAATAAATTTTACTAAAAATGACTAGAAAGTTCTAAGGACGGTCGTTGACAAGCAGAACCACAGCCTGGGTTTTGTGAAGCTTGTAAGCGAAGAGTGCCTTATACAGTTTTAGTCAATGAAAAGCCATCAAAAACATTTGTGACATAAATAAGAGAAATTCGAATTCCGAAGTCCAGTGTTCCCGAAGTTTTACTGGAGCATCTCCAGAGTCTTCTTCATTTCATACTGTCAAGGGCTGATCCTGTACTAAAAGCAGCAGCAGGACTCGGTAGTGAGAACAAGCAGCCTGCACAAACCCAGAAACCTTAGCTGAATGCATCACTCAGTCTTCAGTCACTGTGATACCAGAGAAAACAGTTGTCCCGTCTGAATTAGAGGTTCTGATCCATGATTCTGTTTGTCCAATTCTTGGGGCCTGTGGTAAGGAGAATATCGTATAGGGTATACGGAACAACAAAACTGTTCGCCTTGTACCAGGAAGCAAAAAAGGGAAGAGAAGAGAAATCTGGCACCCTACGGTGTCCTTTAGGATTGCTCTGAAAACCTCTCAGCCAGTCCTACATATTCAAGGCTCCACAGTTTCCCAGTAGCACCACCTGGGAACCAGGCCTTTAGAGGACAATTAGAATCCAAACAAGAGGACTGGACTTCTGCAGAAAGTGTGCTGTTCCCAATGTCCCCATCTCAGGACAGGCTAAAAAAAATACCCTTCAATAAAGCTATGAAACATATCTGGGAAATAATATTTTAAAAGAAGCCATTACCATTTCCAAAGAACTTCTAACAATGTTTCCAGGCTGGAAGTTTGAGGCTGTGGTAATATCAACCCACTTCACACATGAAAGAAACAGACAGAGAGATGGGCTCTCCCAAAGTGGCAAAGCTGCTGTGTCGGGGGTCAAATCAGCTCCCAAGGATTTCAAACCTGACCATTTTATAATCTAGGCCAGCATATTCCTTTATTAGCAGAAAACAGAGAAGTATATACAGTCTTCAACTTCTGAGACTTCTTGCGCCCACCACACTGGAATTGCCTGGCTAGAGAAAGCACAAATGCAGCTAGAGCTCCACTGCAAGCTCTCTGCATTACGGGAAACCACGTGGATCCTCGTCTGCAGGCAGACCTCACCAACATCATCATGACAGACTCATGCCAGCTCATAAGGCCTCATCCACGCCAAGGCTTAAAGGAGCACCCAGCATAAACCCTGACCTTCTAGGACAGCGGTTCTCAACTTTCCTAATGCGCGACCTTTTAATACAGCTCCTCATGTTGTGGTGACCCCAGCCACTAAATTACTTTGTTGCTAATCCGTAACTGTAACTTTGCCACAGTTCTGAATTGTACTGTAAATATCTCATATACAGGATATCTGATACGCCACCCCTATGAAATGGTTCACACCCCAGGGGGTCGTGATCCACGAGTTGAGAACCACTGCTCTAAGGCATGGAAACAGAATGGCTGCTACCCTGCAGTTCTCTTGTGGGCAGAAAGAAAGCTAGAAAGGCAACTGTCAGAAGGGCAGAAAGAGAAGACTGCTCTGCTCAGGTACCAAGTGTAAATGTGGATCATAGAGGAGACACTGACAAGACTTGATGTGGGAAAATTTCAAGTTCAAATTCTGGACGAACTGGCCAGCCTCCCCCTAATTCTTCCCCTACTCCAGAGTCCAGGGCCCTGAACAGCATTAGCAAGGGAGACCGCAGCACTGCACCTTTGGTTTAAGTGGAGAACATCTGTGTTTTCTTTCACTCTACTTTAATCCTTAATTCACATCTTGTTGACACAAATGGAAACTTGCATTTCTTGGCAGAAAGGCTTTAAGTTCAGGGGAATAATAATAGATAATTTCACACAGTGCTGCTGCCAAGCCATTCAAATGAGAATTCTTCCATCTGAATCTCCATGTCTGGTCCAGATCTACCCGAGTTCTCAAGAAGAGCTGGCAAAAACAGCAACTAAAACACATAATCCACATGATTTTATTGTTCCTGACAATTCTGTTAATTCTATTGTGTGCCTCTGGTCTGCTCTGGGATGTGAAGGACAGTCCAGACAGCAAATGTCACACCCCCCCCACCCCCTACAAACTGACAGCATATACCTCTGGGTCAGTTCGGCAGAAAGTTGGCAGCTATCACAACCGAGTCCCGGCATGGTCTGGGGAAGCTGCCTTCCCAGGCTCTCCTTTTGATTTCCTTCCCTAGTAATTTCCTGGAAGGAGGCCTCTAGGGCAAGGGGGAGAACTCTCTTACATCTGCAATATAATCCTCACAACTACACACCACAGGGCTGGGTTTTCTCCTCAAGGAAGAACTATATTTTCGGGGTTGAAGAGATGGCTCAGTGGTTAAGAGCACTGACTGCTCTTTCAGAGGACCCAGGTTCAATTCCCAGCACCCACGTGGCAGCTCGCAACTGTCTGTAACTCCAAGATTCGACACCCTCACACAGACATATACAAGCAAAACACCAGTGCACATAAAATAAAGATAATTTAAGAAAAATTAAACAACAGAGAGAGAACACGCAAAGAACTATATTTTCAAGTTACAGATTTTCCACTCTAACTCTGATTCTGCCATGGTGATCTCCTGCCATGAGTCGTCAGGCCACAGTTTTCCCCGTCAGGTGTCTCATAAATGACTCAAAATAGGACCAAGCCTATCACTTGCCTCACTGTGAGTCTCTCCTTGACACTGGCCTGATTTCAGCCAAGGGATTGTCTACCATGTTCCCAAGGACTGTTCTTTGCCCGATCTGACGGCGTCCTTGTGTGCCGCTACTTCCATCTCCCCTCGCTCTGTTTAGTCGTTTGTGCTTTGCCCGTCCTTTGCTATCATGTAACCTTGAATGGCTTTAGTACATACATCCCAGGATTTTTGCAAATTCCTTTTAACTCTCCAATAATCCTAAAATGGATGAACCCGGAAAGTGGAAGCAAAGGAACAAAGTGTGCATAAAATGGAAGTTATGATTTGACCGACACCAGCCGGACAATAAGCACTGGAAGTGCCCCTGCCCTATACAGCTGAGCGTTAAAACTTAGCCAGACCCGTGCTTCATCCATCCAACAATCTAAAGAAAAGGTTTTGTTTTATAAATGAAATATATCTTTCTAGGAGCACTGTCATGGTTGCATCGAAAGGATGGCAGAGCAGACTTTTAAATCACTCTGACAACTATTTCCAAGTCTGCTGAAACTTCACGGCTTTATAGTGACTTCCTGTGGAGAAAAGGCACGTGACTGGCAACTGTCTTCCTAGCCAGTGAGAGCCGACTGCTCCTAGCTGAAGATTCTAAGAGCTACAATGATGTGTCGGCATTTTGGGGGCTGTAAGAATTATTACTTTCTTAAAGGTCTTCGTCAAAAATACCTATCCCTGAAACCCAAATACAAAGCCAATTTCCCCCAACACTTAAGAAAATAGGGGAAAAATGGATTAGCTTGATTTAACTGCTGAGGTCAAAAACATCAATATTTATCATATTGTCAATCACAGTCCAATACTCGTGTCTTTGGGGGGTCTCTCTCCACCTGGAGTGTGCCTCAGTCTTGTCTCATTGAGTTGCTAGCCTTGAACTCCTCCAACTTAAAAAAAAAGAACTTAAAAGGCTCATTGCACATGAATCCATTGATCTGAAATCTGAGTACATTAATATTCTGGAAGCCTCATCTAAAACATAGACCCTCCTTTTGCAAAGATGGTTCAAACCACAGAGGAAAACCCAACATCCTGTAGCACAGATGCTTCGAGAATCCAGACACCAACTATTTTCTATCCTAATTTGGAGTACAAAAGCAAATTCTTCGTGGACTTCTTGAGACTGAAGTGACAGTAAACTGGAAGGCAAGATCCTTCACAGCCTGCTTCAAAGTCACTTCACGAACGCCCCTGGAAACCCAAGTGTCTACAGGGCCAACTCTTAATGGCTGCACCAGCGTTGGAACTCTGAGAGAAGAGCCCCTCCCGCCCCTCCTCTGAGCCTGCTCAATTACGATGGACGGCTGAACCCAGAACTATTCAGACCTCCGGAGCTGCTGGCCTGCACAGATCCACCATCAGAGCATAAGCTCCATGGAGTCTGAAGACAGAACCTGTTAGCTTTGGTGTCCCTTACACGGAGCACGCCTGGGCGTAACATGCCAATCCAAAGATGAAAAAACGAATGCCCAGATTAGATGGAGTAAGAGTCCCAGTGCCCTGTGACTGCTTCTCTGGAGGCAGTAAGAGCAGCAACAGGCATCCCTATGATTAGGATTAGGCTTCAAGGTAAAGTTGCTGGAATGTTCTTGTGGAGCCCAACAACAGGGGCTGATGCCCAAAATGAAAACAGGAGGGAAAGCAAACTGAGCAAGGAAGGACAGAAGGAAGCCCCCTGGGCTGGCATTTTGCCAGGGTTGGTTTCTGTTTTATAGTCTTGGGGATGGAACCAGACCCTTGTGCTATGGCACTGAGCTACAGCTCTGAGTTCTGACTTTTTATGTCCCTGTTTAATGGCTTCCAGATTATTCTGGAACGCTCCAGTGCTATTCACCAGCTTAAAACTAATGGGATTTACTGGCAGATATGTTAAAGTATATCAAAGCAATGGGGATGGAGTGAAGAACAGGAAAAGATCAAGAAAAATGGATGGACAAGGGTTACTATACTGCAAACCTCTTTTCTCCCAGCGTCAATGTTTTATCTGCTCAGTACAATGGGAGTTGACGTGGAAATTAACATCCAGCCCATGCACATGAAAGCGGCACACAGGGATTCATAGCTTGAACTGGAGATGTACAAGCAGATGCTGGCTCCTTTCCTCATCAGATGCTCAGCTAGGACACAATGTGGGTGCATTGACTATCTTTGTAACAGGTGCAGCCAGACCTGAAGGCTGCAAAAAGACTCTGGCTTTCTCACTTACAAACACTAAGAGAAACAGGGATACACAGAGTGAAATACGTGTAGCCTTCCACAGCCATCTCTTTAAAGGGCAATTTTATGTGGGACATGGAGACCCTGACTTTGGTTGGCTCTGTTAACTATTAGTCATTTTTTAACCTTAACTCTGATGAGGGCTGTACGGACCATAGGCTGAGGTGGAACTTTAAAACTTCCATCAGCTCAAGGATCTAGAGCGAGGGAAGCACTAGGATGAGGCATGGACCTAGCGAAAGGCAGCTATAAAAAATTAATGCCTTTTATAATTTACCAAAGGACCACACAGCATCACTGTCCAGAGTTGGTGCCAATGCCAAACTCCTCTCGTGTGTGCACATTACCTAAACTTAACCTCGTTCACCAAAGATGTGCTTCTCATTAAACTAGTAACCTACAAAGGCGGTTTATGAGGCCAGAAAGTCAATCAAGCCCTTCCTCCTAAGAGAGTCTCAGTGTACTAGGGGTCAGTAGGAAGAGCTAATAAGGAAGAAGACGGCAGGATGTGAACAGCAGGTCTTCACTATGACGCAGCCCCGCCTGAATGCAGCGCCTTTTTAGGAGAACGTTACTCTTATTCACAATAAAATAAAGTGGAAAGAGAAAACAAAACGCCTTTCATTGCAAGTCCCTATTATTCTTTAACTCAAAAATAGACGAAGAAGACAAAGAAACACACAGCCCGTGGAAGAGTGTCAGTTCTATCCCCGTACCAGAGATATCATAGACTAGGACATCTGCAACAGCACCCTTCGTACCAAAAAAGAAAAAAACTGAAGCCTATAACTAACTACCCACCAACAGTATAATAGATTCACAGTTTTTAGCAGGGTCTCAAAAAGGGACACTATGCAGCAAGAGAGCGAGCACCTGCCAGAGTTTAAGAGCAGTGTCAAAAGGAAGAAACGAGCAACAAAACAACAACACATTTATAATGAACAGGAACCTATGTTATTACAAGTCACGAAGTAAGAGGGCTTCCAGGAGCAAGCGGCAGGCACCTATTTAACACCATTGAGCTTCACAAACCTGCTTCATGCCTAACAAGCTATTTAAGTGAGGGATTAATTAATGCAATACTGCTCCACAGGCACATGTTCATCAAAGATCTAACTCTTACCTTCTCCAGGGTCACCTTCCTTAAACATAAAATTCATGGTTGTGTGCATATGTGATCCTGGACAAGAAACCCAAGGTTTCCTGTTTCTGCTAGGCTGAGCTGTACACTCAACTCTAAATTGCTCTGGCTGGCCTTGAACTTTTTCTACAGTTCAGGCTAACTTCAAACTTATGATCCTCCTGTCTCAGATAAACAAGCAGTCAAGATTATAGACTTCTGCCACCAGGCCACTTTACGGCTCTGTGTTTTATAGAGCTCAATACAGATATGTATGTAACAAAATGCCATTCCATAGCAAAATCCCCCAAGGCTGTGGGGCATGCACAGCCAATTAAATAAAGAACAAAAGTAAACGTGAAATAAAATAAAACACATAGTTTTACATCATATTATAAACAGTACAACTGAAACGACATTACTTTTTTTTTTTTGCATTAATGCCAAACCAGTAAGGTTAAGGTTGAATTTACAGAGCAGTGATGCTTGAGGACCTCTCAGACACACGTAGATACCCCAGTCCTCCCTGGCAGGCACCTACCCAGATGAATAACTACTTTCCGTCCAAAAACTTAGCAACATCAACTTTCACTGAAACAAAGCTTATAATACAATTAGATTCCTAACAAACAGCAGGGGACTAATAACATCAATGGAACAGAGAAGGGACTGGGGGTGCAGTTCAGTTGGTAGAGAGCTTGCCTAGGATATATGAAGCCCTGGGCTCCGTCCTCAGTACCACATAAAGCAAGAAAGTAGATCACCTGAAATTCCAGCACTCAGGAGGAAAAGCAGGAGGATCAGAAGCTCAAGGTCATCTTCACCTACACAGCTAGGTGCAATAAGGAGGGGAAGTCTGTCTGTCTCTGACAGTCAATTATGCAACATTTTCTAGTACTACAAAATACTTCAATTTAGAAATAAATGTGTTTTTTTCAGTGCTGCCTCAAGATTAAATGTAACAGTTCTTACAGAGAACCTACTGACTTTTACAGAAAGCGGTGGGCCATTTAAAAGAATTGTGGTATGCAAGAGAAGCCAACATGGCTGCAGGCAGTAACCAAAGGCCACAATCTAGCATTTGCTTGAGTATATACTTTCTCCTTAATCCCCTGGGGCAAATGGGAAGAAGGAATGAGAAACTTGGTGAGCTAACGCTCAGTTCAACCCAATCCCCCAGACAAAACATAACCTAGGAAAATTCAGCTGTGGCTTCTCCCTGCAGCAAGAACCCAATGGATTTAGTGCCCGGTTGGGCATTCACCACTCTCTGTGCACTTAGAGGATGCTAATAGCTGTGCAGTGTCTTCCCTTGTGCACAGAGCAATGGACCTATGGCCCCAGCTCTAGAGCAGCTTCTCATCTTAGCTTCTGACAATCGTCAGACTCAAGAGTCTCGTGGACTGTGACATTTCCAAGATCTAAATGGCATGTTACTTGCACGGTCCCTTTACCACAGAGGAGAACTGTCACAGTTGTCCCTAAATGACCACTCTGCCTTCTGTAAAATGAAACAGTCTTTTCCTAGGTGAAAACTTCAAGAGTCTACAAGACCTTTCCTTTTGTGAAGGGAAGTGCATGGGCGATAATAAAAGCAAGTGCTAAAGAACTTTCTAGTCTTCTGTCAGTGTCCAAATCATGGTGTGCACACAACGCATAGAAAATTATTAAAAGGAAACGCATAAAATGTTAACAACTTATCCTTACATGTAAATATTCTTTTCTTTTTCAATGTTCTTAAACAGTTCTCAAATTTTCTAAGGTGATGGATTAGAAAACCATAATCAGTACCATAGAGCATGGAAAACATGGAGAAAGGAAAACAAACATCTGGAGACCACAGGCCCTGGAGCTGAGCTGTGGTGCTTCTCATAACTCCCCGTCTCCAAACCTTAGGTAAAAGCTAAGGCACCCGCAGAAAACCTTGGGCATTCACTGCCCATAGTGGAGGCTGAGGACGGGAGGAAAAGCTCAGATCTGGGACATGGTCTGCTTTTCCTGGATTTCTTCACACTTTTCAGTGGTGGTTTGGGGGCAAGGGATGTCTTTTCATTTCCAGAAAAGAAAAAAAAAGATTAAACAGTGTACCCCTATATCTCTAAGAACAAAAGCAGGTTATGGGCTCTCAAAGGAGGGTGACTGAGTTTGCAAGATTCACATCTGTCATTCATACTCAACTCTCCTTGGGGCTAGACCTCCAGCATGGTTTCAGAAAGATGCTGGGCTAACCAGGAAAAGACAGCATGGATGGTGATCATGGAATGCCCCCAGGGGCAGTGGGTGAAGAATATGTCTATCAAGTAGCATATTCAGGTAGTGAGAAGGAACAAACATTGTAATAGATTAATGGTCAAAAACCATTCCACATGCAATTCTCCAGGGTCCCTTAACCCTGGTCTCCAAGGAACTCCTTGCAGGCTGAG
The DNA here is from genome assembly GCF_014885135.2 of Alexandromys fortis. NCBI lineage: Eukaryota > Metazoa > Chordata > Mammalia > Rodentia > Cricetidae > Alexandromys > Alexandromys fortis. The sequence goes on from NW_026067924.1 coordinate 22,141,821, forward strand.
CACCTCCGTGCCACCTCGGGTGGTGAGCTGCTTAGCTTCTGTCAACCTGACACAAACTATAGTCACCAGGGAAGAACGAGCCTCAATTACAAAAGACATTTACATTAGATTAGCCTGAAGGCATTCTATTGGGATGCTTCCTTGATTAATGATTGATGTGGAAAGGCAAAGCCCACAGGGGGCAGTGCCACCTCCGGGGAGGGGGTTCTAGGTTGTAGAAGCAACCAAGCTAAGAAAGCTGTGGAGAGTAAGCTGCTTTCCTCCAGGGTCCAGGCCTCTGCCCTCCCTTGAGTTCCTGTCCTGACTTCGCTTCAAGACACACTGTGCTTTGGACATTCAAACCCTCTCCTCCCCAAGTTGCCTTCTGGTCATGGTGTACATCACAGGAAAGGGAAGCAAACTAAGACAATTTCCAGGGCTAACGCTTCTCCATCATCCTATGCCAGCCTTTGACCTGGGCTTCCCAAACTGTGGTCTGTGAGTGGGATGGGGCAGTGCAAAGCAAGCCTGAGCGCTTTCTTAGTAGAATGAACACAGTTAGTTGGCCACTCAGTGGTTACCCTTCCATTTACTACAGTAACTGTCACAGAGTCTTTCTACATCTCTCCCGCCATCATACAGCAGCCTTGGGCACTCTGACCACTGTGACACCTCTTTTGGTCATGGAAGCTGAGGTTCCAAGACATGAAAGTCATTTACTAAGGATCTCTACTGTCAAAAGAGAGACAATCAGGCAAGAGACCAGGATGAAGAAAGCAGCAACCTTGCCTACAACAGCTGTGTCCTGAGTTTAGGTACTAGGAATACAGCCAGTCGCACTCGGTCCTCCTTTCTCCCGTGCAAGTCAGACTGCCAAGACAATGCTTAGCGCTCGTGTGTATCATCCTCCTTGGGGAAGAGGCATGGAAAGGATTCATGGAATACCCAATGCCTGGCTGATACTGAGAGATGGAACCTCCGTGAGCACCAGGCTGGCTCAGCCTCGCTGTCAGCAACCAACATGTGGGAATGAAAGACTCTAAACAATCAACTGAAAAGTCACAGGTGATCACATGCAAACACATTTTTCTCGCTCTTCCTCCCCTCACATCAGCAGCAGTTTTCAGTGGATCTCCTGGGTAGATCCCCATGACACCAGAGGAGTCTTAAATTGCATTACTGCTGCATGGGTGGTACCCTCTGGAGAGTTTGGAGGGGATGAGGGAGCCCAGTCTACTTCTGATTCTGTGAGAAGCTGCACAGCTAGTCTGCTGAGAAACATGTTCCTGGGCTTCCCAGCTCCTTCCATTTTCTTCGTCTTGCACCTGAGACTTAGGTCTCCACAGCTTTATACCCCAGGAGGACCTGCAGAAGACTCTGAGAACACAGGCAGGTAACTCATTCCCCATAGCCAAAAGCAATTCTGGAAAACTTCAGGAGCATGATCAACAGCAATGCAGCTCCTGGCTTTCAGAAAGGGCCCTGTTACTCCATGTGGCAAAGGAAACAAGGAAAAGAGACAGAAAAACATTTCCACAGATAAAAGAACCACAGCTTGTCCGTCTTGGTTCTTAAACCTGTACTTGTCGTCAGGTCATATCTGACCACCACCAGGCTTTTGTTTCTGAGTGCTTAAAAGATTACAGAAATCTTGACCCACTGTTAATTCTATAAAAATATCCTAGCTTTATATTCTTTCCAAAGAACCAAAACAGGACACAGAAAGCAGAAGGTGACTGTCTTTTAAAAAAATCAGTGTGGCATGGTTTCTTGTATTCTATGGGATAAGACACAAATACATACAAAGCAAGAACAGAATAGAATACAAAATATAACTATTATAATGCTCAAGAATGCCAAGCAGCAATTTAATCCAACTTCAAAATGATGCCTCTTATATTTGGGCAATTCATTTTGTTTTTCTTATTTGATTTATTCCACAAAAGCCAGGCAACATCTCCCTCAACATAAAATTTCTTCTAACAATTTTCACCTACACAAAACAGGGAACTGAGCTACAAATTCAGATTTCCCGGTTATCATTTACTAGACCAAAAGATGTGCGCACTTCTTGTCCAAGCTTTTTCAACTGAATTAATTCACCTTTCTACAGTCCCGCAGACTTGGTCGGCTTCACCTCAAATGCCTGTTTATTCATTTCCGCCCCCAGAAAGTATTCAAGACTCCATGTTGTTAACCTGCTGGTAGATCTGAGAAAATCCTCCTAAATCAGCCTTTGCCGGAGAAACCAGGGGTTCACAGCGGCTCTTCCTTGACACACAGAAAACAAGTAGAGCGAATTTCGCTAACAAAAGAACACCCATGTGTTCACAGACCTTTTCTTTCATTGCCCCAGATCACAGCTCCTTTTCATAGCCTATGTTCATCAGCTTCTCCCCAGGCTACCCAGGACGTGAGAGCCAGGGCATGGAGTATGGCAGCCAGGGTTCAAGGCCTGGCAGTCACTGCACAGGGCTCATGCCAGACACTGACTTCTAACAGTGCATTTTCCTGTCTGTGGGTCATGGAGACAGAAGCAAGCTTGCCAGGGGGGTGAAAGGAGGGTACACAAAGCAGTGTGATACTGACGTATATGCAGCGTACCCTCTGACCACACGCTGACGTTAGTCTGTCCGTGAAGTGGGGTACATGCAGCCTGGTACCTGACAGCTGCACCCTGTGAAACGTTCTGAGTTAAGATATCAGAGACTTGTGACTAGCTCATCAAAAATGTACCACACGTGTGATCTTCAAGCAGCTATGTGTCATGTCGCCATGTGCTCGTGATGCCAGCGGCCAGTATGAAGAAAGTGCACTCACCGGACCAGTCTACGTGCCAGGCCTGCACCCCTAGTTATGTCCTGGGAACTAAGTGAACGAAGTCCACCCCTGCAATCCTGTTTCATTTTACAAAACAGAGACAATAAGAAAGTCCCTTTATAAAATTGGTTATAAAAAGTTATAAAGACGCATATAGAAAGTACATGTTTAAATTCACAAATTGCTGTATGAGAATATGTGTTTCAAACTGTGTATTATAATGTATATCCCCATGACACGCAAAAGCTACTGCATATCAAACCACAAGCCCTTCTTTCTGCATCTTTGATATCCGTAAATCTTCAACACAAGCTATTATTCTCATTTTATTAATCAAAAAAAATACAAAAAGAACAACAGAAGTTCAAGGACAGTAAGAATGTTGTCATCAAGAATGTAAGTCACATGATGGTGGAGGAAGATGGCCACAGTAGGACAGTCACAAACATGAGGTGAGCCCATTCATTTTCCTAAATTTGACTGAAAATTGTTCAACACCATTACCTGTGGATGTTCCAAGCAAAGGCACAGAAAACGCCCCTCCACAATCCACATAGGTCCGAACACACTGTCTGTCACTCTTTCATCTCCATTTCTCCCTCTCTCCCTTACTCATTCCTTCTCACTTAAAAAAGTACAGGAAGACATCCACTAGGCCAACTGATGCCCAGAGAGGCAGGACCCATCTCCTGCCCAGACAGCCAGCTCCCATTCTGGCTCAGTCTGAACTCAGCGTGGACAATCTGTCTGCTCGTTTTTCCTCTATCTAAGACAATCTTCTAGTTTATCTTCAGGTTATTGAGAGAAAGAAAAGGTCCAAAACTTAATTCAGTGAGAGTTTCCACCAAAGTGTAGCCTACCAATCTGGAACTAGCTTACATCTTCTTTGGGAGCCTAGAGGAAGCAAAGAAACAAATCATCCGCTTGACTAGCCCGGCACACTCCTCGGCTCCATACTTCAGGAGGTTCCTGAAACCCAGGTGGTCCTCCCTCTGCCCTCAGGCTCTTCATCACCCGGATCACAAAAAAAGTAAGGACAAGCCAAACTGCTCACCAGTTTCTTAGGCACCTACTTGGCACAAAGTTACTGACACAGATGCTAAGAATCCATTTCCACCATGAGGGAGCTTCCAGGCCCCTAGCAGAAGCCATGGTCAGTGCATTGTTGGTGGGAATAGTAGGAAGCAAACAACCAGAGATAGGAAAGACCTCAGGAGGCCCCCAATCTGAATAACAAGGAGTATCAACTCCTGCAGAGCTAAATGAATACAAGACAGAGAGGGAATTGAGAGTGAAAAGTCCCATAGCAGAAGGCTTCACACAAAAATATAAACATTTTCCAGACAGACAGACACACACACAGAGACTTTGGTCAGTCAAAGGAAAAAAATCAAAAGAGGAACAAACAAGGACCAGCTCTACGAGTAGCACCAATCTGCAGATGAGAAAACTGAGGTACAAACAGGCAAAAAGTACAGCCAGGAAAGAGCAGGGCCAGGAATAGCAAACCCAGATTCATGTACCCAAAACACAATTGTTTGAGCCAGCAAACCAAGAAGGTGGAGGAGAAATGAGACTCCTGCAAACTGTATGGAAATCTTCAAGCATTCAAGAATGCCGCCACACATACACACGAAATAACAAACCAAAGCGCAAGCAATTGAGCACTGGATTCTATTTGGCTCTACATTCCCAGGTATGTAACATGCAGATGTTTAAAATGATACATCTGAGGAGGAGGAGATGGCTCAGTTATTAAAGGGTCTGCCTTGCAAACTAAGTTTGAGCCCCCAGAAAACACAGAAAAAAATAAATGAAACAGATAGAAACAAGAGCACTCTAAGCATATACAAGCTAGCAAGTCAAGTCAAATTGGCAAGCTCCAGATTCAGTGAGGGACATCGTCTTGGAGCACCGGACAGAAATCTCAAGGTCCAAATCAAGAGCAGAAGGAGAGAGAGCACGAGCAAGGAACTCAGGACCACGAGGGGTGCACCCACACACTGAGACAATGGGGATGTTCTATCGGGAACTCACCTAGGCCAGCTGGCCTGGGTCTGAAAAGGCATGGGATAAAACAGGTCTCACTGAACATAGCAGACAATGAGGGCTACTGAGACCTCAAGAACAATGGCAATGGGTTTTTGATCCTACTGCACGTATTGGCTTTGTGGGAGCCTAGGCAGTTTGGATGCTCACCTTACTGGACCTGGATGGAGGTGGGTGGTCCTTGGACTTCCCACAGGGCAGGGAACCCTGATTGCTCTTTGGGCTAAAAAGGGAGGGGGACTTGATTGGGGGAGGGGAGAAATGGGAGGCGGTGGCGGGGAAGAGACAGAAATCTTTAATAAATAAAATTAAATTTAAAAAAAGGTAGATGAGGATTGAACAAGACAACTGACATTGACTTCTGGACCCCACATGCACATATAGATACAAACATGCATATACACATACACACACACAGAGACACAAACTGTATCTGATGGAAGAAAGATTGGCATCAATGGATAGGGAAGGAGGTGGCCAGACTTTGGAATGAATAGGTGTTAAGGGCCCAGAAGGACAGTAGACCAAGAGCGGGGCCAGGTGCACCAGCTATGCATTACTCATAGAGTGCACCCTGTCTCAGGGACAAACCCTATCCAGCAATGAGCACCCTGGGCTCTAGGAAGGAGTTCTGATGCAAAGATTGGAGTGACTATTAGGGGAGTGAATAGGAGCATTGGCTTCTCTTTCAAAAAACAAATATTTATTTTATGTGTGTGCCAAATGCTACACACAAGTCTACGAAATTCTGAAGGGATGTAGGAGTGACAGTTGTTAGGCAACACATGAGTGCTAAGAAGAAAGCCTGGGTCTTCTGTAAGGACAGTAAGTGCCCTTAACTGCTAAGTCCTCTCTCCAGCCCCCAAATGTTGGTTTAAGTGGAGGATGGTTTGTATTCTGATGGATCAGCAGAAAGACTTGTAAGCAGCACAGAAAGGAGAAACGAGGGTGGCTAGAAGGATTGCCTTGGGACAACAGGAGAAGAGGATGGGGGCAACTGAAGAAGCTGGCTTGAGACAGCAGCCGAACAGTTCACTGTGTGGACTGGTGGGAGAGCACTAGGGAGTGAGGAGATGAGGCTGTGGGGGTTGGTGAACCTCCTCTACCGTCATCATCAACTTACTTATTAATAAAAGAAGAAAGTACGGTCACCAATGGAGAAAGAAGGAACGTTGAAGAGGGGAAAAGACAGCAGGAAAGACGAGTCTTTTGGGGGCAATTGCATAGAGTTGGAGAAGCAGGGGTCTAAAAAGCTATACTTTATTTTTGAGGTCCCCAGTCAGTTGGGGAGGGAAGGAGGAGGGAAAGAAGGGAGGGAGGGAAAGAGGGAGGGAGGGAGGGAGGGAGGGAAAGCAGAAGTATGAGAAGCCCTAGGCTCCTGAGAAGTTTTTGCAACGGGTGTTCGCATAGATGCTTCCTAACTGACATAGGTCGATCATTCACACAGCATCCAGATGAGGCCTTGACATAAGAGTTTTGCCAGGAACCCAGCTGCGATTCTTCAATTCTGCAGCAGTAGGCCTAAAACGGTCACCGGCAAAAATAAACGAATGGGTGCGACTGTGTTCTAATAAAACTTTATACAAATAGGCAAAGGGCGGGATTTAAGCCCTAGACTCTAGTTGGCCAATTCCTATAACCTAGAACAGACATCCTCTAAGGATCATACAATGGTAACATCTCACATTACACTACAAATGCTACTATCTGTCAAGGGAGGCTCAGTGGAGCACCAAGCATAATAGGAATAGGTTCTAAATCCCAAGTTTAGGCAAAGCTTCCAAACACTAGCACACACAGATCTTGTAGCGTACCACTGTAAATATCCTTCACCATGATTCGAAGTATAAAAAAAAGCGTCCCCTCACCCCAGACAGCACTTCTGAGATGTCATACCAATCTGAAGCAGAGAAAGGCCTTGATAAAGCACTTACAAAAAGGTAGTTTACATCTTAAACAAAAACAAGCACTAACCAGCTAGCAAAATTATCACGTACCCAACATTCTAGGAACCGCTATTCTACGTCTGGACTGAGCCAGATTTCAGTCTACAGGAATGATCTTTAGAGATGGGGTAACCTCTTCCCCGGTTCAGATCCATCCGTAAGGGTTCTTCTATACAAACCCTTTCATCCTTGCATTCCTTGGGCACCAGTGCTTAACATGACTCAAGACTCCAGATATCTCAGATTCTATGCTCTCAACCTCCTATGAACACCCTACAACTGGCTCCATTCAGAAGCCACGTGTGGGGATGGAATGTGCTCACAGTAACCAGCTACCGTGACCAGGGAGCTCAGTCTTTAATTAATGTGCTCTTAATTTATCTAAATTTGAACCTAATATGTAGCAAAATCTGGCTAATGTTTATCAAGTTGGACAGTCAGCCTTAAGGAAAAAGGGGAAAGCGGTGAGCAAACCTAACTAGGCATTAATTTTTTTTCTTCCTTTTTCTGATTAGAACTCTTCAAACAGTCCCAAACTTTCTGCTACATAATCCTTGGGCTGAAATAATAATTGCAGGCACTGGAAAGCCACGTTCCATACTGTAACTCTTCGTAAGGAGTTTCTCCAAAGGAGCTCCTCGTTCCTTTCCTACCACTAGAACTAAGAAGCAACTTTCTCTCAGTGACAGACAGAAGCCTCACATGAAATGAAAAGCCTATTCTGTCTGTACAGAGATTTATGTTTTTGTCAAGCAGAGTTCAAGCAAATCCTTGTTGAACACCAGCATTCCCATCCTTGTAGGTTATGAACACCACCATTTTGATGGTGCCCGTCTCTATAACTACCTCTCGCTGTGTCTCGGCAAACAACACCAGGACAGGCGGCAACAGGCTAAACGCTAATTAGCTTTCATGTGCAGGCTGCTCTTTGGGGAGGGGGTGGTGAAGAGGCCCTGAGGCACCTTGTCATTACCAGCTCTTACCCCACCCAGACCACAGCAAGGGTTGAGGCCAATCTAGCCTTGGAGCAAGGAAGAATTCCTGGGGTTGGGGGGAGAGCAGCCTTTCCAGAAGGCGTCTGCTTGCCTTCAAATTCCCTAACAACACAACACTTGCCATCAGGATAACAGGGCTCCTGGTTGGACATCATCTTCCTTCAGGAAAGTTAGTTTTCCTATCAGTCACTAAAGGATATTTGATAACCCAGAGACTTCTCTACAATCCTATGAGTCTTAAATGAAGAACATATACGATGTATCTGTGTTTCTTTTACACATTCATTCACGACAAGACACTGACTTGCCTTGGATTCTGCTCTCCTTTCCTTACCTCCCACATGCAGTCAAGTTGCGGCACAGCCTGCGTCCATCTCTTACCTACTTCCAGAACTGAACCACTGCAACAGACTCCTGACTGGCCTCCAGTATCACTGCGCTATCCTTGCAAAGATCAGAGGGTGGGGGCAAGAGGACAGCACTGTGAACCTGACCTCCTCCATGATCCCAGCGCTCCCTTTTGTGCCCTCAGATGTGTCATGTGACCTCTCGGGTCCTCAGTTACCTCATCTATATATCGGAGGTAATAACACTACATTCTTGGCAGGATTATCGGGGATTAAATTAATTACATAAAATATTCAAAACACTGGATGAGCATGCCCTGAACCCTGCCTAAGAAATGCCCTTTCTAGAAGGTTCCTGCCTGCTTTCAAATTCCCTAACAGCATTCATTCTTAGAAGTAGTGCAAACTCCTGGCCTTGGAGTCATCTCGCTTTGCCTCTCCTCGCTCTTAGCACCCACTCTCCTCTTCTGATCTGGAATACTTTGTTCCTTGGTGTCATACATTCAGCTCAAAAGTCCTCCCCTGCCTGTGATTCCTGACATTTCCAGCCATCAGTCAGTTACTCTCTCACCAACAGCCTTCTGGCCATCACAGTGACCAATCAACTTTGGAGCTCTGAGACCAATGTCTTATTTACTATCTCCTGCCATGACATCTCTGCTCCTCCAAGAGGATGGGGGTGTACCTGTCACACCTCAGTTCTCAGCCTCTAAGATCGACAACAGTGCCTGGCTTTACTCAGTGTCCAGTGAGCACTGGCAGTGGATTGTGTACAGGGATGGAGGGACAGACGAAAAGATACACGCCTGTAAGTATTGTGGTATATACCACATTTCTCAACCCAGATTCCCTTGAAGGAATGCACACCTCCTTCCCCTGGCTGCTGACAAGTGAACACTGAATTGGCTCCCACCCGACCTGGACATAGAGATCGCACACTGACAAGTTCTTATGCACCTAGCACCCTTATTCCCATTGTCACTGGGTCCCGTCTTCTGCCTGAACTGGCCTTACAACTGTGGCTCACGTGAAAATCCTCTTACACTGTGCATGAGTGCAGCAGACTCCATACACTGAAATCTGCAAGTACTATTCTCATTATAATACAGCCATGTGTCTTCTTTCCCCTTGACGCATGGGAAAGGGTTCAATAGCTATCTCCGTGATTCTCCCACCACCACCCCGAAGCTGCTGAGCTGCATTCATATCCCAGGCTCTCAGTCATGTTCTCCTGCATCTTTTCCAGCATCCATTCAAAGAACAGAACGCACACCTGAGAGTGTCTAAACATGCTACTCTCTCTTTGCGCCCGTAAGCCCCCACAATGCACACACGCTGACGAAAGCATTCAGGACTGTTCTTCTGGGTTGTCATCGCTATAAACTCAAGCTTCCAGGAGCTTGCAGGTTTACCCTGCCCATTCAGTATCTGTACCATCATGGGGTCTTATGCTCAGCTGCCTGTCTTAAGTAATAACAGCTATTCCAAGCCTGGTGTAGGGGCCTAATCAGAGCAGCGACTAAGAATTTAGCCTCACTGTCACCATGCATTAGGCAAATGACCCAACAAGCCTGAGCATGTCATTAGCAATCCCAGGTATGAAATCCGGCCTTAAGACGTGGTTCAATACATCAGAACCAAACAGTTCCATGAATACCATAGGTTTATGTTACAGAAGAGTGTCTGAAACAAACCCCGTCACTCCCAGAACCACCACTTCCCTCAAAACCCTCCCCCATTCAAATAATTGATCACTAAATATGTTCAGTGCCTTTCAACCATAAAATCTGGTGCATGACTTACAGAAAAACAAAACAAAACAAAACAAAAAAAAAACACAACAAAGTTGCTCATGGGTCTCATGTGTGTTGGGGGAGGGGAAAAGGTAGCGGTGGGACTGGAGGGGAGTGGTTTAGATACCTTCTGACATTTTCCAAGCAACCCTGTGTGCTAGCAAGAGGGCACAAAAGACAGCAACCTGGAAAGTCACACAGCCATCCAAAGGAAGAGGTAGAGAGGACAATTAGCCTGCTGAGGGCTATGGCCCAGGCTGTCGGTGTCACTACAGAGGTGGGAGAAAGCCTTTTGTCAAGCCCAGCCATTAGAAGGCCCATGTCGTTTAAAACAAACAAGTTAAATTGACTTAAGCCTAGACAAACATCCGCGGAAGTGATTGCATCCTAGATCTAAACCTCTAAACCATTTTTCCCTAACTGGTTCTACATCAGATCAACATCTGAGAAATACCGCATCTCGCTCTGGAAGTAATTAACATGAACATTCTATATGGCTTAGCTATCCTGCATAAAGTAACAAAAGAGCATTTACTGCTGGAACCGTAGGACACCGAAATGACGGAAGCTATTCTAGATGAACCTGTAATATGTTTGCAAATGTTGGACTGAAGCTATCACAGAGGATATGCTGGTTGGACATACGAATTAATAACAAAGAAAACACTTGGAAGGACTTATCAAGCTTGGTAGTAAAGATGATGCCAACACGAGAGAAGGGGTGACATCCCTACTGCTGCCTGCTTCTTTCATGCTGCTTTTGCTTCTTTCTTAGTCTGTTTGGTTTGGGGGTGCTATTGTGTGTTTAAGGCTGGGCCCTTGCAGTATAGGCCAGGCTGACCTGCCTCGGCCTCAGTACACTAGAGTATTGGGCATGCGCCATAAACATCACTTACAACCAACAGTGGGCCTTGACATAGCCTTTGGCTAATAAGGACATGTAGATAAAGGTTCACCAGCTGTAACAAGGTATCTTTCTGGTGTGTGTGTGGTGGTGGTGGGGAGATTGTTGATCGAAAAATTGTTAGGGGGTGGAGAGAGCTAGAAACCCCTGTGCCTTCTATTCACTTTTGCTATGAACGTATACCACTCTAAAAAATAGAGAAAGGGGAAGACCTAATGTCCTAGATAAAAAACAATAAATGAATTGAAAACAAATTTTATACAGCTAACTAATGGGATGTTTGGACGGACAGAGCTAGAATAAGCATCAAGAAAATATGTGATACACAGAAATTACAGACATAACTCACACAACAGAGACAAGTATAGAGAAGATTCCATATAAAAACAAGCTAGAGACAGATATGACCACTAAGGTAAACAACCCAATCCACAGCTGGCACTTCAGAGTTGCTTCCTGTGTTGATCACCGTCAGACCCTAATGAAAGCAAAGTGTCTTAATCTCCACTTTAAAACCTGATCAGGAGAAGCCACAATCAGCCAAAACAAAAGTAAATGATTCTTGGGGGGGAAAAAGTAAATATGGAAAGTTCCGATGATCTACCCCATAATTTCAAGCGTGTGAAAACCTGCGAAGAAAATCTACCTTGTATTCCCATGAACTGAAGAGTAAAGGAGAGGACGCAGCCTCCGACATAACTAGAAAGACCTGAGGGTGCAGAAGTGAGAAGTCCGTTACCAAACTGTCCAAGTCCTGGAGCAAACTAGCCAGAGAAGCAGGAACCCTTCCTCCTACCCAAGGGTTACTGACAACAGAACGAAACATTTCCCTTCCTGGGTTATAAAAAGCAAAACTGAATCAACTCACGGGTACATAAAGTCTTTCCAAAAGCTATCATACTCTGTCATCTCACCCCTTGACAGATTCGCCCATAAGCTACCTAGAACACCCACGCCCCAGTGACATGTGCATGTACTCATGGACACAAACATACACAGACCTTTAGGTTTTGCAAATCTTTAAGGTAAGTTTTATATCCGCAAAAAAAAGTCACCAATGGTCATTTCATAAAGTAGCAGCATGAAACCATCTTATTTTTTTTATAAAATCCAATAAATTCATGTCCTGTATTTTTAGAGACAAACAACAAAATGAAACATAAGAATTGAAAAGAATGACGATAACAAAATGAAAGCCATTAGAAAAGGCAAGAAAGTTCCAAAGCAAATTTCCTGGAGGTCAATGAGTTGAGAGTCACAATAACACGATGACATCTGACCAATCTAGGGGAGACTCAGAGCCAGAAAGCAAGAGCAAGGAGGAACCAAGCAGGGCTTTCAAAGGCAAAGCAGGGGCACTTGTTTGCTGGGGGAGTTTTTCTAATAAAGCTAGCAAAAATTCCGTAAAACTAAAATGTTATAACTTCATTAAACACAAAAGAACTAAAATTGACTTATGGGAACTAGAATGATCCAGCCATGATAGAAGAAACTGTAAAAGCTTCCGAAGCTGCTTCCAGTAAAGGCTTGGGCCCTGGTTTCTTCTGAGGAGTAGACTTAATTCAAATTTCCCAATGACAGATGCTCCTATTTGATAAAAAAAAATCTTTCTAAACTATGATAGTTTAAGGTAAAATATCCAATTCATTTCAAAACAGAGTTCAACCCCAATGATTAGAAATACTATAAAAATATACAAAGATGAACAGTTGACTAATGAGAAAAAACATATTATAAAAGCAAAAGACAATGAAACTCACTCAAGCCTTAAATCAAAAGTACAAAGATACTTCATCAACTGAACTTAAAAACAGCATCTAAGTCAGCATCCAGGATGCTCACCCATCAGTACCATCCAAGATGCTGAACAGCTTTGTTACATAAAACAGAAATCAGCAATGGGAAGGGAGAGGAAAGTATTACCACTGGCATACAGTACAGAAGGAAGAATAATTACAAAACAAACATTCAGTATAGCCATCACTTTGAAAACACCCAGAAACTTGCCAGAAATCACTAGTTAAAAAAAAAAAAAAAAAAGTACTTCAACCACACACTACCTGCCAGAAAGGGTTAAGTGTTTAACATCCAAGCTCATTTTATTTTGACCATATATTACCCACAGGTGAGAAAGCCAAGGTTTAGAACTCCCTATCTTTCCCCAAACCTCCCTAGTGTCAAACTGCCACAACCAGGAGGCAGACCCAGTGATCTGAATGCAAAGTCTTTCTAACCATCCCACCACTGCACTACCTAGGTTTAACCAAAAGATCACAAACCAAAATGCGAATAAACATAACTGGAAACATATGTGGTTCACTTCATACTAAGGCATTAAAAATGAAAGCCTTTAACAACTACCACAAAGCATCCTACTGGAAACAGACATACTATATACTTCACAATAGGGCTATGACACTTGAAAAGGTCTCCCATCTCCCTTCCGATAGTAAACTGACCTCCTGTAGCCCCACCCAGCGTCTATGAAGACAGCATGACTTTTGTGGGCGATATGTTTCATCCGGGAAGATGAGTAAGAATGTGACCCACCAATTCACCTAGTAGCCAAAAGGTGATGGCCATCCATGGACTTTTAATCGTGGGAATTTACAAGCCCTTGTCTAATGTTACCACAGTAACACCCTGTTTGGGTCTATACAGCAGCCCCTTGCTCTATCATGAGTTTCCTAATAGAATCCTGTGCTCTCCTTTGGTAAAAGCATGAGGCAGAAAAGAACAAACACACCTAGCAACATGGGATGAGTGCACATTGGGAGGAGAGGCGTGTGACATGAACTCAAACATTAGAGTCAAGAGTCCTTATCACGGTCAGTTATATCCAAAAGAGAAAGGCTCAGAGGAAATCCAACAGTTCTATTAAAAATCCCAAGAGATATGAGAAAACGCTAGCAGCCACGCTCCATGACTGCCACCTCCTCATAGATAACACCAGACTGGGCCATCCTTGCAGCTTCCTTCCAGGGCCACCTCCAAAATGAAGCTTCCCCACAGGATCCCAGCTAGCGTCTTTTGAAGTCCTTTCTTTCTACCACTTAGCACCAAACATCTGCACTATGTCCTCTAATTATGCACTGCCCCCCAGGCCAAGGACCCCAAGTCCTGCATCCAACACCCAGAAGGACCTACTGATTAAGGTCTGCAACTCAGCTTTTAAAGCTTCCCGCAAGTTTAAGATTTCAAAACCCAGGAAACTGGCCACATCAAAAGGTGATGATTTTTTGACTCCACTCCAGTTTTTTTTTTTAAATATTATGTTTCTAAATAAGGTAAGTGGATACTCCAGAGCAGCGGCTCAAGGAAGGTCACTGGGTAGAGCATCTACTTGAGACTTGATAAATCAAATAAACAATGAGGCCAGCAAAGGAAAGCAGAGAACACGTTACAGACCCTCTTGCCTTTTTGTTTTTCCATTAAGGCACTGTTCTTATAAACAATGAGCCCATTCAAAGGGGTTTAAAAACATCCCTGGGGAAGTGTCTATCTCCACAACCCAGAGTCCCTCACCCTTTTCTCCGCCTGCAAACACCAGTCTCCAAAAAGCCATTCTGCCTGTATTGGAAACGGGAAACCTTTGATCAGTCGTTCCAGGGATGAAAAAAGAAGACGAATACCCTGACTCAAATAACTTAGGAATGCTATTGGTAGCAAAAGGGGAAAGAAAATTAAAGGCTCACAAAGACCCAATTTGCTCTCAGGTGAGACTTTCTCTTGCATAGAGCAAACAGCAATGTCTCTACCAAATTCCTTTGTGAAAAAAAGAGCATCTTCTCACCTATCTGCGGTCTGTTTCAAGGGGCTCAGGTGTTGCTGGGTTCCTCAGGCCTCATCTTTCTTCCAGTTACCATTGATATTTCCAACTCCGTTCAGTGAAGTCTGTTTATTAGAGGCTTGATTTTTAGCCTGGCCTCTGCTGCTGAACACACCTACCATGGAATAGTGTGTACTGTGGTAACAGGGTAGAAGCAATGAAGATACTCAGGCCTGGACTGAAACTGCCCAAACTGCAAGCTCTCCCATCATGCCAAGCTGATTCATCATGCCAAGCATTCTGTTATAGTAGCAGGATGCTAACTAACACACAACCCAAGGAACCCAAGCTAGACAAAACTGAACGGCACTTCTGACTCTCCCTCTTTCCCTCCCACAGCCCTTAACCCTGCCTGATGAGTTCAAAGTAATGTCTTTAATTCTTCCAGCCGGTTGACCATCAAGTCTAAGTCACCATCAAGTAAATACACTCGCCTGGTTTTCAGGCATCAGAATAATGGAAGCCTGAGAGTCCAGCTCTTCAAGGCCACCTCCAGGGTTTGAGGAAGAAGTCCACAGTGGAGCAAAACTGAGCTTAAAAGTTTTCTATCTGAGGGACTGAGGAATAAAATCACACACAAGCTGTCCAAGTCACGGTCTTTATTCTTCTATCATTTTTCTGTCCTCTAATTTTCTTCTAAGTTCTAATTCTTTCTTGTTTTCCTTGCTTCAATTTTCTGTTCCAATTCTTCCTTGCTCTCCATTCATCTAGCTTAAAAACTTTTTTTTCCAGGAGGCTGAAGGCAAAAAGAGAAAAGTTATAAAATTACATCTCATTGGTCACAGCACACTTCTTGGGTAAGCGAGAAGGAGCCAAGCCATTTACCATGGCAAAGCAAGGTTTCAAAGTTCCGGGTGTAAGACTGTGACCAGAAGCCAGGGGCACAGCTCCCAGTAAGACAAGATACAGAGAGATATGTACAGCAAGTCAGGTCTTTATCATCCAGACTTGGCAAGTGAAGAATTGGCCTGATTTTTTAGGTTGCTTTGTGTTAATAACTTTGGTAGACATCTGCGACTCTGACCTTGTGCATATCTGTAAAGTTTTTAATTTATGATACAGAAACATGTAGTGTAGTCTGAACTGGCTCTGAAATAAAAATGAGCTAATTGTGTGTAGCTTGTCTTAGACTAGGGGAGAAATTGTTGTTTTCTTGTGCTAGTCTGAGTAAAAGAAACAAAGCAGGCTTTTAAGTGTCTTACAGTCTTTGTGGTACAATAGATCTATTTACAGAGCATATCCTAGTATAATTTTTATATATCAAAATTATAAAGATGAATGAGAAGTCATCTTCCTGACCATTCACGGGTAAATGCACCCATAAGATTAAGATGCAATCATGAGGTTACAAACATATATCACATGAGATTACATACTACAATGGAAGTACTGGGGAAACAGGATAGCTGTTTTTGCCCATGTGAAATTATGGACAGGAGAAACAGTTTCCTTGGTCAGTGATCCCACAAGCCTTTCCCAGACAGGATTCTTCTCCATCAGAGAAGCATTCCTCATGGAGGGTTGACATCTGAACACTAGTTGTTACCTGCTGCAATTCCCAAGGCCTCCCTCCAACAGGTGACCTTCTACAAGGCCTCCCACCTTCTGCAAGGTCCCTTAATTTATTAATATGCTCATGCAAAATGGATATGACCATGTCTACCTTGGTGAGAAAGATTGAGTACTCTCATAGCTTGCCTCAGGATAAGACGAAACAGAACTTCTCAGACCTTTATAAGCTAGACCCTTTAACCAGTTCCATCGAGTTCTACCACTTTCCACCACATTACCTGCACTGCTCTACCATAGCAAGTCAATTGCTAATCCAAGCTCGCCTCCAGACTAGTGAACAAATGGGTTGTTTACTTCATTCCATCAATACTTAGCACATTATGAAGAAAATGGGACTTTCTAAGGATGTATTTAATTTTTTAGTCATTGTGTGTGTGTCTTCATGAGTTTATATGTATCGTGTGCATGCAGATACTTGCCAAGGCCAGAAGAGGGCATCAGATACCCTGGCTTGAAATTATAGAAAGTTGTGAGCTTCCTGAAAATGATACAGGGAACCAAACACAAGTCCTCTGGAAAAACAGCAAGCGCTTGTAATTATTGGGCCATCTCTCTCCAACCCCACGAGAAATTTAAAAAATGTATTTCCTTAGTTGCTAGAGATATAGCTTAGTGGGTAAGAGAACTGGCTGCTCTTCGGAGGACCTAAATTCAATTCCCAGGACCCACATGGAGGTTCTAAACAGTTCTGTACCTCAAATACCAAGGATCCAATGTCCTTTCCTGACCTCCATAGGTACCAGACAAATGATGCATATACATGTAGACAAAACACCCATCTATACATATAAAATAAAGTTTAAAAGATCATTTACTCTGTGGATGGAATGTAAAATAAAATTTTAAAAAATTAAAATTAAAAAAGACCATTTACTTAAATTAATGGGTAAGTAGATATATGAACGAGTGATAAATGGATAGATTAGAAGGTATTCAATAAATCTGGGTTGTGATCTTAGACAAAAGGATACAGTGTCAGCATCCCAATTGGAATGCTACAACTTAAAAGTGTTCCCTTTTCTGACATTTCTCACAAATGATTATGTTACTAGTTTGTCCAAATGGCATCTCTCTAGAAGGCTAAGAAAAGTTAAACACAAAATTAATGGACTAAGAAAAGCAAAAACCTTCTTTTGCCCTAACTAATATCTAATAGTAAATAAATAAGGCAGAAGACCAGGATGCTTTGGAAACAACACCGACTCCATTTATTAAGTTATAACGAAAGATGTCTGATGGTCCTAAAAGATGTGAGAAAGGTTTCCAAGGATTTTTACATGCAAAGGTAGACACACACTATCACTCTCTTAGCAAGGAGTGGTAAGGAAACATGGGATTATCAATCCTGGCTCATGTTTTCTACTTTCACAATTTTAGCCAGTAGTTCCCACCAGTGTGAAACGAAGGCTGCAGGAAATGGAAGGAACATTTATTAAAAGAAGCTAAAATTTTTATCCTCCTACAAGTACATCTTGATTAACATTTCACTGCAGAGGATATATCTCCCCCAAAAGACCTTTGTAAAAACCTACATTTAAAAGGAACAATAAAAAACATTACACAGACACATCAGCCAGCATTCACCTCTAAAAATGTTAAAATTTTATAGACATGGATTCTGCAGATGTCAAGGCCTTGGTCATGCCAAGTTAACACTGTATTTCCATCTTGGCCTGACTTAAGAGCTCACTGAATACTACATTGTGTTTGACATGAAGATTCCTTCGTCTGTGATCCCTTTAAAGGTTGTTAGTAACCTTTGAACAAGACTCTCTGAGGGCTCTGTATCTCATTTGAGACATTAGAGAACACTGGCCCTTTCTAACCAAAGGGACATGAGACAAAAGTGAAAGAAAAGGAAGAAGGAAAAGAAATAAGCCTATTTGAATATTGGTTGGCAGCAGTTTTATTCACGGACAAAATACAACAGAAGCCTGACCGCCACATTGTCCAATAGAAGAAATTTATCAGGGATAATTATGAATACCACAGCCACTGTTATTGAAAATAACCCTTCATAAGTATTATCCCTATTTAACAAATAAGACCTGAGGCCCATAAAGTTCCTTTCCCCTTCTATTACAGGCCCAACATTAACTCAAACACAGCTTACTATAAAGCCCCCTTTTCCCAATACAGCTTTCCACTACATGCCCCTCTTCATGTCATAAAGTATAGCTGACCCTTCCTGGAACCCCAAAAATAAGGTATTCACCATCTATCAGGAACACAGCTAAATTACAAACAGGTGGCAACCGCTCTAGTTTTCAACCTTATGAAGTAACCAACACCAACCAATAGTTGCCACCTGAACACAGCAAAGCTAAGTGCAGCTGAATAACAAAGGTTCTTCACTGAGGTAAAGTCCCTTTCCAGACAAAACAGCAACCAGAAACTGGAGGCCTTTTTCTTAATTTAATATTCAAGCTTTAAAAATCCAAGTTAAAACTTCTCATTTACTGGAGCACAGAGAGAGTTAGTTGAGCACTGGACAACCTTGAAGCGATGTGCACTGAATATTCATCATTCAAGGACAAAACATATATCCTGCTACTGTGCTGTGGGATATGCTCTTATACACTGTAAAGATTTGTCACTCGTATTGCTTTAATAAAACTGATTGGCCAGTAGCCAGGCAGGAAGTAAAAGTGGGGCAACCAGACTAGGAGAATTCTGGAAAGAGGAAAGGCAGAGTCAGTCACCATCCAGATGCAAAGGAAGCAAGATGAGAATGCCTTACTGAGAAAAAGTACCAAGCCACATGGCTAAACATAGACAAAAAGTATGGATTGACTTAGTTGTAAGAGTTAGTTAATAAACCTGAGCTAATAGGCCTAACAGTTTATAATTAATATAAACATCTGTGTGTTTCTTCGGGACTGAATAACTGCAGGACCAGGTGGGGCAGAAACTTTCATCTACTCTACTAGAGCTCAGAGCCCTTACCAAATACACAGAGAAGATGGGGCTTTGATCCCATGCAGAACCCACCACTATGCAATGTTCTGGCTACCAAGATAGTGCTCTACTCCCTTAACTGGAGGCCATCTTGGATTTTGCTCTCCCAGCCATGAGACTAAGCAGCTGCCCACATATTCTGTACTGAAATAAACTAGAACCTGTATGAATCGTCCAAAGGTTCAGGTACATTATGGAAGACTACAATGAGGCTTAAGGAATCCAACCTCAGATAGTAAACACAGGCAGGGGGATGGGGAGTGGAGGGAATGATGCTGGTAAAGAGCAGGATGGCTCTCCAGAAGCTTTGGCACATACACCTACTCTGTGAATGAGGTGGAGCCACTTTAATGAGGAGCTATGGCATTTATTCTCTAAAGGGAATGAAGACTCTCCAGAATTTCTGCGAGCATGTTTACAATCAATTTTTGACGACGCGTTCATTCAGCAAGTCCGTACTGAACCCTTTATTGTCTATGCCCTAAGATCTAATCTAACAGAGGCAGGGGAATATTTAGCTTTTATATCCTGAGGGGAGACAGTGAACCTTCATGAGCCCCACCCCTGGAACAAGGCTAGAGGAAATTAAAAACTGCAGAGAAAGAAAGAATCAGTCTCCCTAGACATGGGACCCCCAAATGGTCATCCAATACCAAAGAGCCAGCTCTAAAAACATACACATACAAGCAACACTAAATGGACCCAGAAGGTTGCATTTATATATTTATTTACATATACATGTGTACATATATATGTATATATATATACACACACATAAATACATATGTAACAATTAAAGAAAAAGGGAACCATAGATTTGAGAAGGTGGTCCATGGGAGATATAGGAGTGGTTGGAGGGAGGAAAGGGGGGAAATGAAATGATGTAATTGTATTTTAATTTAAGTAAAAGAAAAATAATAGAAGAGCTTCTAAGTGATCCTTTCTAACAAAAACTTGAAAAGAGAAGCGCACTGAAAGTGAGGGGGAGGGAGCGCTTCAGAGAGAATCAGAGAAATGAGGAGGTGGCTGACGCTGGACTGCCCAGAAAGCTCCATGGTAGAGAGCCCAGGCAGAGCTCAGGGCAATGTGGTCTGCTCCACCTCACAGTCACTCACCTGGGGTTCTGCCCTGAGCAGTGTCACCTGCAAGTCCGAGCCCAGGGGTGAGGAGGGCTGCATTGCTGTTCTCACACGCTACCACAAGTCCTGTGTTCTGTGAGGACATCCTACCCATCTCAAGCTTTGACAAAATTTGGAAATCGAGGCCTTCCAGGCAAATGCCTGAGGCCTTCTTAAAGACCTCAAAACTGTAAAGAGGGATTACGTGATTTCTAAAACTATCTATCGAAAACCCTAAACATAATGAAAAAAAAAGTTAGGGATAAAAAAATAAAATCCTAAACATCAATACATTCCTGTGGTATAGACACTACTTTGACACAAAAAGACAGACAGACAGACACACACACACACACACACACTAATTCTCCTGAAGGAACAAAACGCTATTAAATGGCTGCAATCAGAAAAAAAAATGGAATAAAACACAAGCAATGATGTCAAAAATACATAGCGTAAAATTCTCAAACCTCTTTCTGCAAGATTTTCTTTTCACTCTTACTAAAAAAGAGACGAGGACTCTCTAGCTGCCAGCTAGAATGACCAAGCATCTTTACTCCCGCACTTGCAATGATAGATAGCAAATGGCATCTACAAAGCAGCTGGTCAATAACCAGAGAGGAAGGAATATGTACAGATGCTGGGAAGAGAACCAGCAAAGCGCCAGGAGGACATCTGAACGGCAGCAGTGCTTTGAAAGCGGACCAGGCTTGGTCCAAGTGTTAGATGTGGTTTCAGCTACTCACCACAGCTGGGTTACTAACGTTTCTGAAATTTCTGAAAATAATCTTCAGGCCTGTCTGTAGTCTGCTTGAGAACAGATGAAAATTTTCCATTGTTGATACGCAGGCACAGTACGCAAGGTAAATAAGAAGCATTGAGCGAGATAATAATTCTAATGAGTCTACAGGAAGCACATAGCAGCCCACTAGGACAGGCACGGTGGTACAAGTCTTCAATCCTAGCACTGGGAAGGTGAGAGGGAGCCTGGTCTATATAGGGAGCTCTAAGCCAGCCAGAAGAGCAACATAGTAGGGAGCTGTCACACATGTATGTATGTGAGTGCATATGTATGTGCATTTATATGTATGTACATGCACTCACATACATGAACTCTGAATGACTAACATGTATGTTGGCTGAATGTGAAGAGAATAAGGCCATGTCCCATCTCCCCTTCCACACAACTGCCTCACCAACTAGGTTTCAACACCCAAACTAGCAGGTGAGTAATCCATCTCAAACTTTCATATTCTTGTTTCAAGTAAGAAATCTGAGTTAGATTTTTTTTTAATTAGCTTTTACGTGGGATGGCTGCCACGTGCAAGTAGACAAGCGGAAACAACTGTGTTGCACGCGTTTGTGTGCACTCTTTCCTTAGCCTTGGAAATAGACGATAAAGACTCTGTGCAGGAGCCAGGTCATTATTTTGATGCTGAGCTGAGACTAGGAAGAAAATATTAATAAAGATAAATACAAAGACCTACAGTTGGGGCCAAAGCATGACCACTCAAGTCATTTTGAGTACAGAGTACCAGAAGTACGACTTGGCAGAAGATGGGAAAGGAGGCCTAGGGCCACAGTTCTGTGGAGTACCAATCTGCTACAGAGGACACGCAGTGGAAGTTCATCAGTGGAAGTATACTACTGTGCTGTATGCACACTATGCCACATGGGATACTGTGTAGTTCCAAAAGGAACCTTGTTCAATAATGTGTGCCCAAGCCCAGTGAACAGTGGATACCCAAAGTCAATCACCAAAGAAGG
This sequence comes from Alexandromys fortis, assembly GCF_014885135.2. Lineage (NCBI taxonomy): Eukaryota > Metazoa > Chordata > Mammalia > Rodentia > Cricetidae > Alexandromys > Alexandromys fortis. The sequence continues at coordinate 22,163,898 of NW_026067924.1, forward strand.
TAAAGGGACCTGGGGCCCTGTTCTTCAAATACTGATAGGCAAATACCTGAGGATAAAGAATTAGCATGAGGGACTGAAGAGATGGCTCAGGGGTTAAAAGCTAAAAACTGCTCTTGCAGATGATCTGAGTTCAGGGAGCTCACAATTGCCTGTGACTCCAGCTCCAGGGGACCTGACACCCTCTCTGGCCTCACGGACCCTGCACACCCACACATAAAACCTACACATATACATATGTACATTTGATTAATTTTTTTAAAAAAAGTTGGCATTAACTTACATGTATCTAGAAGGTCAGAAAAAATACCTACATCTTCCTGTACCTCCTAATTTCTTTTAATTTAAGACTTTTATTAGCAGATATTACAATTTATTGACCTTTGCAGAGCAGAGAATTGTAAACTCGATACAAATTATAGATGAAGTTCTCAAATTTTTCAACTTGACCGAATGTGAAACAATTTCAAATCTGAGGAAAAATTAGGCTTTCAAAAAATTATCATTGCCAAAAAAAGACATTATTTAGGCTAAAATATTAAAACACAATGATTCACAGACAATATAGATAGTTCTAGCAAATGTGGCCAATGGATGAAAACAAGCCCAGGAGGTCTTCACCTCCGATCCTGTTCACTTCTTATAGCTGGGAGGTCATACGTAGCATTTCTTGTTAGATGATTAACTGGCTAACAGTAGTGACAGATACTCAGTTGGTATTTACTCAAGCCAGTCCCACCAACCTTGAAACAGTACGAATTCTCAGCTAGTGGATCAGCTATTTTTGCCTCTGGGCATCATCTATGTGACCAAATGAAGTTGCATCATGAGGGACATCACCAAAGTAGCTACTAACCTTGGGTCTCATCTTGGTTCTCACCATCCTCTTCATTGCCATTCTCCCTAGGCTGCCTTTGGAGAGGAAGACACATGCAAAACCATTTACGACCCAAGATACGACGTGCCTCATTAATCTACATTGCTACACTGGCTGTCTGCCATCTGCACCACTTCTCCTTGACAGGATCACAGTCACAGGGTCTCCACATCGAGGAAAGTGGGTACTTACCTCGCTGGTAAAGCACTGATACTCTTGGGCCTGCCCTTCAGGCGTACACTCCAGTCCCTTCTTTCCCATTCCTACCATTCTGACAATCCCGCAGGTAATGAATTGTGTGGAGGGCCCCTATCGTATGGATGGTGTCTACAACGGTTACAGTCTATTGTGTATTTACTGCCTTGAACTAGAACTCCAAAAGGCCTGTGCCTCTGTGTCTTTTTCTCCTTCAGCATCAAATTCTGGTCTCTCTATCTCATACCCTGTGAAGATAATTCCTAGAATTATCCTTCCCTTTGGCAGTTGAGGATACAAATATATCCTGTCAATGTAACCATCTCAACAATGAAACAGTTTACTGTTCTCAAAATATTCGCTGCAATGACTCTCCTGTACCTGGCTAGAGGCACCGCAAATATGAAGCCTATTATTCTAGCTATCATGCTGAGGCCAGAGATGACTGCCGAGTCTCACTGCTTGTTCATGGCTACAGGGACAGTGACTAACCTGCTGGCTCAGCCTTAGTGATAATGACTAGGACCAACTGGGTCTCGGCCTAGGTAATGGTGATCAGGACTGGCTGGCTCTCAGCCTCCATGACATAACTGGGGACCTGCTGTGTCTTGGCCTTCATGATGGTGACCAGCCTACAGTTATGTTTGCAAGGATGGTGATCAAAGTGGGGAGCAGTGCCTGCAACTCCTCCAGAAATATGAGGGTAAATTAAGCCAAACTGTGAGAACGGAGGGAACTGGGGATCGTCAGGGCTCTCCAGAGTTCATTTCTGCTCCTGTTATCAATCAAATGCCTACTTAAAATGCTTTTACAGGAAGCAGGGCAAAAAGAAACGGATGGTACTGAGGTTTTGGAAAGGTATATTTGCCACACAGGAAGAATGATTTGGGTAGGACTGCCTAGAAACAGAATGGTAGATTTCACACTCAGCAGTTCTTCCTCTGAGTGGAGGTAGGAGCAGCAGTTCCAGGACTCCAACCAGGGGATTTTTTTACACATAAAATGGGCATGCTTCAAGACCCATAAAATCTTCTCAGTCTCCTGGAGATTGTTTTAAAAGGAATTCTCCGCCAGGCATGTGAGTACCTACATATTGGTATTCCTGATCACTAAAGAAAGGAAACACACTTCTGGTGCCAAAACAAAAACAAAGAGCTAGAGAGGTGAGAGTAGGAAAAGAGAAAAGACACAAAAGGAGAGGAGGAAAGATTGGCATAATACTATGTAATGTAAATATACTATTTAATAAGGACTTCAAAGTCTGCATAACTCAGCACCGGGGACCTGACACCCTCTTCACAGACACTTAGGCCGGTTCATTTCCTGGCTATAGACGATGCTACAGTGAACATGGGAAATGGAAGTCTCTCCATATACTGATTTGATACTGTCTGTGTAAACTCTAGCTGTCCATTCTCTCCCCTGTAACCCACTGAGACTGGAGGCCTTTAAAGAACATGAGATCTCATCTCTCCCCTCTACCTACTCTCCTAAGGATGGAACTCACCCTCTCCTTAGTACTGTGAAATAGGACCCCACAATGATGTCAATACACATTTCCAACCATCGCCTTCTCCCACCCCCAGCTCGGACCTACCTGATCACAGACCTAATACGTTAGATTTCCTGTAAATGACCAATGCTATTCCTACTTCCAGATCTTCGCTTACATGGTTGCTTCAATTTTGAATGTCTTTCTTCTCCATCTTACTCTTTCCCCAGTTCCTTCCCAGTCCCACTCCTTCACTGCTGACACACAGAGATGCTAACTTGTACACCAACCGTTCTGTGAGGCTTTCCTTTGCTTTCTAGAGATATTATTTATACTGCATAAATGAGTGTGCTGTGACGTGGCTATTAACTCATCCAATTACATGTATCTTGAGAGTAGATTTCACATTTTATTGACCTATACAGTTAGTACAGTGTGCTACACTTGGCAAGGCTTTTACAGAGTTTGTTGATCCTGGTGAACATCAGCAAAACTGTGCCCTGTGCTTACAAGCATGCCTGTGAGTCAGAGTGAAGGTGTTAGGAAGATATGATGGTCCAGGGTTTGCTACAGTTTCTTTCCCTGTACTCCATCCAATACCTCTTCCTTTGTTCCATTCTGAGTATGCTAAAGAAGAAAGAAAAGGTTCTTATTAGATAAAAATCCCCTGGGCAAGGTCCAGACATGAAAAGTTCTATTGTATGTGTGATTTCCCTGATATTCTTACGGGAGAAAGAAGGAAGTTCGAATTTCTCTGCAGGCTGGCAAGTCTTCCCTTCTTATTGGTATGGCTATGGTGAATTCGTATCTCCCCAGACAAAAGACCAACTAAATGCTAGATGATCTGGAATAAACAGGAGTCGCGTCTCTCGATTATTTCCAAAATCTTAGAACAGACTGTGGGCCAGCCTTCAAGGGATAAGGCTGGGACTTAAGAAAGCACTGCAATTACACTTTAGATGGCAACACTTCCTACCTTTAAAGAGTTGGATCTCCTGCTCTGTAGCAGTCTCAGAGATGTGTGTGAGCCATCTCTTTATAACACTGTAACCACAGCAACACATCACATGCAAAACTGAGGCCACATCCTACACATGAGCTTCCTTCACTTTGGTTGTGACCTGTGCAGTCTTAAGACTAGCATCTCCAACTCGCTGGCCCACTAAAGTCACCCCAAAAAGCTAGAGAAAGTTCCATTCCAATAGCCCTTTGGTCTTATTTGCTGACGTTCATGTAATTCCAACAGTGGCAGAACCTCAACATACCCCCACCCCTGGGAGATCTTAGAAGGAAAGGCCGGTGAATAACAGGGCAGCTACCGTGAACTGGTAACATGCAGCATGATACAGAGAGGCTGGGGAGGAGGGTGTTGCACTTTCCTGAGAGAACAGAAAACTTCCACTCAGTCAAAGTGCTTGTCAATGTATGGGCAGCATTACATTCAGGACAGATGAGACAAAAGTAAACATGAATTATTGCCAGAATATGTTAAATATAACAGATGAAAATACAGTGAACTTGGTAGGTCTTGCCAGCATTATTTTTTATGTACTTTCTTATAAGTGATATTAAAAAAAAAAAGAACCACCATTGAGGATGAAGGCAGAAGGTTGACACCAAAGCAAGTACGCGGCGGCTCTGACGTCGGCCTAGGAAGACAGCACCTGCATGCACTTGTAGCAGAAAACAACTAAGACTATTTCCTGCCGATGGCATAATTATAATGTAGCCCACAGATGCCTACTGTCATCCCAACAAAATCTTAGAGGTACCCTGGAATCATGACTGTTCTCAGAGAGTACCATAAGCATCCAGGCATCCACCCTAGACCAAATGCACGCTAAGGTTTAGTCAGATTTGTTTAGAACACTATTCTTTATTTTATTTTTTTTTTCTTTTAGATTTTCGAGACAGGGTTTCTCTGCAGCTTTTGGTTCCTGTCTTGGAACTAGCTCTTGTAGACCAGGCTGGCCTCAAACTCACAGAGATCCACCTGCCTCTGCCTCCCGAGTGCTGGGATTAAATGTATGCGCCACCACCGCCCGGCTTAGAACACTATTCTTTAATGACATAAAATTAAATAGTACAGATGTCGCTTTGACCACCTCATCTTATTTCCTTTTCACACTTCAGATACGACTATTGCTGACACTGATTATACCATTCATAGTTTTACACTTTTACTATATATCGGGTCATAAATGAGACTGTAAAAGGTGTTTCCAAAGTTCAGCTAAATTACTGTCATGAACTATCTGAAAAGGGAAAATAACAAAAGATAAATGCACATTCTTTAAAAAAAAATGCATTCCACGTACAATATCTGAGCGGTACAATACTGACAAAAAAGCAATATACTGAGCAACAACATAAAATAATTTAAAAAGGTAGTAAATTTATGGTAAGGCAGTATCAGATAAAGGTTATCTTTATTTCTTCGGTGTTAGATAATCTGATAACCATTATCCCAAAGAGTTCTTACCTACTTATCTACCTATACATCCATCTACATATGCCAGAGATTTCAATAGCTATTTCACAAAATGAATGTGGACATGACCAATGAGAGTATTAAAAGGTGATTAAGTCTCTTATACATCAAGGACAAGTTAAAACCACAACTGGTTAGTGCTGAGTGGACAACAGAAAGGCTAAAATTAAAAATAAGTAATTTTGGCAAGAATGAGCAACAAGGGTACAGGCCCAATCAAGGAAACTGTCAGGTAAGACCTATCACGCTAAATATGCACACACCTCCAGAAGCAGTAATACCATTCTTCAGTCCACACCCAGAGCAGACATGCCAGGTCTACCAAAAGACAGGCATTTGAGAGCCCATGTTCCTAATAGGCAAGCCCTGGGAACCGTCCACACATCCATCCCCAGATAAACCAGAAGCAGCGTTTCTCTCTTGATCTGGGCACTGTGTTCATTGTGTGCTCACTCTGGGACAATTCAGCAGCCGCTCACTTTCACAGCACACACTTCTGTATACCATATTCCAGTTAAAACTTTAATGAACAATTGAGGTTTTAGCCAATCACATCTCATTAAAAAAATATTTCGCTGACATTGGTTATCTCTGAAAATGTCCATTCACACAAACGGCTGAATGGAAATGTAAACTGATATATTTCTTGAAGCTAATTCAGTGAAGTGCACCCAAACAGTAAGAGATTTGTTAAGCTTGTCATCCCATCATCACTCACTGAAAAGAAAAGGGGGAAAATGAAAAGGAAGAGAGGGAAGGAGGGAGGGAGGGAGGAAGAGAGAGAGAGAGAGAGAGAGAGAGAGAGAGAGAGAGAGAGAGAGAGAGAGAGAGAGAGAAAATATAACCAATAACAGAGATTCTCGTAGTCTTTATGTCCAAACCAGAGAATGGTCCAGGACATGGAAGATGCTTCCTGCATAGGCTGCCTAGAAGAAGCCAGTTAGAAAATGGATGGAAAAAGACGCCAAATAAACAAGAGTAGCCACAAAGGTCATGTTCGAGTGGTAAGATTCCAGGCTACATTCAATATTCTCTTTATGAAGCTTTTTAATTTCCCGAAGAACAAGAACTCTGATGAAATAAACCAAATTTATGTTAGGGGAAATCAAGGAACAATGGTGAGCAAAGATCATTCTGCAGTGAGTGGGTGCCTGGTCACTGGGTGAAGAGAGAGATGCCCTGACCTCAGATCTCATAGGAAGGCTTTCTGAAATGAACAGGAACTACCAGACGATGAGCGGTGTGGCCCTTCTCCAGGCATCCCTGTGAGGAGTGACTCAGGGGCCTCTCCCCTGCTGTATGAGCACTGACGCCTAACTGCTCAGCCACAATGTCGTCCCATCTTTGCCTATGAATTCCTGCTCATGGGTTAAACAGAAATAAAAGTCACTTCAGAGGTCCACGGTTTAGGGGCCTGGTAATCAAACTTTATTGTATTCTTGGTTTGGTTTCTTTTTTTTTTTTTTTCATTCTAAAACATTTAAAGAAACTAAATAAATTAGCAAACACAGAATTTTGCAAAGGCTCTAAGTAAAGCCATAATGAAGGGAGACTGCAGAAAACCAGAAGCCAAACAAAAATGCTCTCTGAAGATGTTCAAGGGGCTGGGTTTCAGCCCCATACCTTTTCTGGCTTATAAACAGACACCAGGAAGACGAATACAGGACGCCAGATCAGTAAGATGGTGCCAGGGCTACAGGGGAATGCACAGCTCCCAGACATGAGCACCAGCACGACCGTGATCAACTAACAGTAGCCAGAATAGGGGAAGTCTCTCTGGGTTTGTGCCTGAAACCGACATCTAATTGTTTGACTTAACAATGCGATGGTCTGTTTTGTCCTAAAGAAAATCCTATGTGATTTTTCAATATGAGATGGGCCTATATATGGGGTTTATAATGTTCAATTTAAAGAGAATTCTAAAATACCTTTTTAAACTGAGATCTTATTAGTTTATTCTTCACAAGCAGCTCTTGCAGCGCTGGCATCTTTCCTGTTATTCTACATTCTTCTAAATTCCTCTGGGATTAAAGTGAATGTCACTGAAACCAAAGGTTGGAGGTGAAGGGTTCTTTCCATCTATGTGGCCAGGTCCCTCATTTTTAGACATAAGTGATATTCAAGTATGAATCTCCCCCTGCAAAGCTAGCACAGCTACACCATTGCAACACCGCACAGAAGGAAGGTTCAACCTCATGTTCCCTAAAATCTGGGAAGCTGTCTTCCCGTGTATGATCAAGCTTCATTTCTGATCCTTCGGCCACGATATTCCTGGAGAAAATCGAGCAGCACCCTTTGCCTTTAGTAAATACTAGATCATAAAACCCCTTAAGGTCCCAGGAAGTTAGAGAAAAGGGGGGAAGGTTACACGGGGTCTCCCCATATTGAGGGCCTGTCCATGAACTTCCAGGACAGTGAATGCAATCCCCACGCTACAAAACTGGCTCACTTTTCTGACAGAGCATACCAGTCTTGAGGTTGCTACCGACCAGGTCAGCAGTACTTGCTCATAACTATAGGGGGTGATTTTTCCATGACTCAGAGGAGACTGTAGAAAACAGAACTTCTGTAAAAGGATAAACTATTCTTTTTTTGTCCTATAAGCATATGTAATCTCTCACTTCTAAAATGAAAAATCCTCCAAGTTAAAATAAAACACATACACAATACAAATAGAAAACCATCCCAACATATAACCCTATGTATAATTGGTACTTGCATCACTAAGATAACAAAGCATCCTGAAGTTTCTGTATTTAGTGATGTCTTCATCCCTGGCCCCAGTACAATCATTAGAAAAATAAGAAAAGAACTGAGCTAGAAAAAATGGCTCAGCAGTTAAGCATCGTACTAGTCCTGTAAAGGACTCAAGTTCGGTTCCCAGCACCCTGTCAGGTGGTTAAGCTGTGACTCCAACGGCAGGGACTCTAACACCCTCTTCCAGACGCCAAGGTCACTGTACTGACATACACAGACGCAATCATACACACATAATTTAAAAATAGTAAAAATAAATCTTAATAAACATGAGTGCCACCTCGTGCTAAACCAAGGAGTCACAGAAAAAAACAAGCCATCGACGCTGTTAGTGACTTTTCTGCGGCACCAATGAACGCTGCTGGACACACAATCCACAGCCTTTTAAACTGCAATTGCCCAATACTCAACTGATAAATATGCTGACGTGTGCACAACTCCAGACAGTTGGGAGAATGAGAGATGATGGATGGATAGACAGACAGGCAGATAGATAAATTTATACACATTTTTCCACTTGGAATTCCTCCCACCCGCTTTATGGGTCCAAACTAATGGACATTCTGATTTTGTGTAAAATAGATCAAAGAAAATGCTTTGAATTTATATGAAAAAGTTTCCCATTAAGATGGCAGCTATTTTTTTTTCAAACTTGATTCCTTTTAATTGTGGAAAAAAGCCCAAGGCTTTGTCAAGGGCATATGTTTTCTATAAATCAAAACATAAATAAATGTAAGATTATTTCACTGGGCATACATATGGTTTTTGCTAAGTAAACTCTATTTATAAAACACTGTTAGCCTACACAGGAACTGCTGTCAACGTTTATAAGGAAAGAAATTCTATTTTTTCTATTTATTTATTTTACTTTATGTACATGGGTGTTTTGCCTGCATGAATGTATGTGTACCGCATGCATGTATGTGTACCACATGCATGCAGTGCCCGCAGAGGTCAGAATAAGCTATCAGATCCCCTGGCAGATGGTTGTGTGTGCTGGGGACCTAACCTGGGTGCTCTTCAAGCATAGCAAGTGCTCTTAATTGCGGATTCATCGCTTTAGCCCCAGGAAAGCAACTTTTCTAGTGCTCTGAAATTTGCCAGGATTTGTAAACAATTGCAACTATATTAATTTTGGGTTATTTGGCTGGGTTTCTTTTTTTTTAGATAGATTTGGCTTAAAACTTAATATGAAATGGGTCATTGTGTGTCTTTTAGTTCTTGGATGCTCAGAAGAAATTCTCAAATAAAGACTAGGATCGTACGTCATCAGGAAGTGTTTACGCTGTAGGATGTCCCTGTCCTGTCCCTGTGGTAGTCTTCTTTCAGGCCAGGACCCAGACCGAGGATCTGATCACGGCTAGTGGCGTGAAAGCCATTTCGCCAAAGGGGAGTCTGAGGCAGCCACGGCTGCATCACACACAGCCACAGCTCCCTCTTCCCTCCAAGGCTCATTTTCCCTCTGTCCTCCTCACAGAACTGCACAATAAACACACTTTCAACCCTGCTAGGATTTGTCCTTAGAATGAAGTTTTCTGGGGGGGGGGGGGAATGGGTTATAAAGAAGTTGTACCAAGAGTCCTTGATGGCCTACCATGGAAGGAAGCAGTAATCTTGATAAAAAGGAACATTCTCCATTTTCCAATCCACGCTTCCTTCTTTCTTAGGTCTTGGTGCTTTCTCAAACAGACCTTTCTATGGTTTTACCATCAGGCTCTGTTGTAGGTGGAGCTGAGCCTGAGGCTACAGAGCAGTCGTGAACAGTTCCACTGAGCTCTCTCACTCTCCTGTGCTCCATTGAGACTGCATCTTCCCCACTGTAATGCATACAGTATAAAATATCTCCCCTTAGCATAAAATGCATGTGGTTTGTTTTTAAGGATGTAGCCACACAGAGGACAGAGTTATCCTCTCCAAAGGCAAATGGAAAACGTTAGGCAGGCCCCACAAAAATAAAAAATAAATAAATAAATAAAATAAAAATCTGCATATAAAACACTTAAATTTCAAAATCAATAAAACTTTTAGATCTATGGGCTAATCACTTAACATGGACATACACACACACACATGCATGGGCCTGTGTTTGTGTGTGTGTGTGTGTATGTGTATGTGTGTGTGTGTGTGTGTGTGTACACAGCTATACTGCTTTAGAGGTAAGATGAATGTCACCACTTCCAAATGACATCCACAGTTTACATAGAGAACTCCAAGGTTCTGGCTCCATTTCATAGATAACAGTATCTCTTAACAGTACATTAAAGAGAAAAGTTGCTTATAAAATGTGATCATAGTTTCTATAACCTTAAACACAGTGGCAGGGCCACGGGTGTAGCTCCATGGTACACCTTAGCAATTTTGCGAGCTAAACGCTGGTGATCCTGGGTAATCCTAATGGTGGACACAAATGAATTTGAAATTATAAGAAGTCAAATTCTCTGGAACTTCTGGTCCTAATCAATCACTGGAGATCAGTGACATCACTGATGCCTTTGATCACAGATCCTCTTTCAAGCTGGGATGGGCTGCATTGATCCTCACTGGCACAGAGAAAGGAGAAACACCTAGGAGTAAAACCCACTGTGAAACCCAAGAAGTTCTCAGCATCCCTTCCCCTCCTTCAGGACAGACAGAAAGGACATTCCAGGGCTGCCCTACCCAAACAATGGAGCTCCCTCATTAAATCCAAGCCTAATTCCCTCTGACGACTCTCAGAGTGCTTTAAGTGAGGACGGCATGATAAGCTACTTTTCTTTCAAAGAGCCTAGGTTATGAACCCTCGGGCTTCATCTTCTTAACCAGTAACACACCTAAGGAGGACTCCCCCACCACCACCATCACCCCAAACTCTCATATGGAAGGGACATCCTATAGAAATGTGTTTTGCCATTTCCCCATCTCAAAGCATTTAATATATAATGCAGAACTTCTATTTCCACTTAAAGATTTACTTCACGAAAACAGCGCTATTTTTTTTAAATCACTTTGGCTGTATTTTAAATTTCTTACTTAGTGGGTTGTTTAAGAATTCTACATAGGTCAAAAAAAAAGTTCTTGAGTATAATAACAGTTTATGCAAATTCAATACTCGAGCCGCCATCCAAATGTCACCTCCAAAACGCTTACTTAGGACATAAGAAGTTAAAGTGACCCTTACGACTTCAGGCCCACTGTTGTTTGTCCTCCCACCCTTGTTTGCGATACAGTCTAATTGAGCTTCAGGAACTAGGGGAACGTAGTTTATTAGCTCCCTCATCAGGTGATCAATGATTTCATTAATAAGACAGATAACGAAACTGTCATATCATCGGCACTGTTATGAAAGATGAGCCTAGCTTCCTGCTCCATTTTCCGAGGTCTAGGGTTCTCTGTGGCAGCTCTGAGTCCATTCAATATTTTCCAACGACAGAGAAAAGTGAAAATCCATTTTGAAACCAATTTCAATTAGGATCCAGAAGCTGTTATCACAGATGTCGCAGAATGGGCCCGTAAGTGGAAATGTCGCCTATCCATTCTGAAATGAAACCTTATCAGGAGCTACAAAGATGGCTGGGGACAGCCTATCTGTAAATTACTTTTCGTCCTGTGTTAACTCAGCCTTGGCTCTGTCACATGGAATTCTTTCTATCCACTAGTAATAATCTAGTGACTAAGTAGACATAGCACCCAACAAAGTCGGGCAGGGCTGCCCTTTTAAACATGGGTACAAATGCACACGCACTTAGGCCTGCAGGCCTGCAAAACAATAGCCATGCTTTCGCTGGTAGAATTCAAAGTTTATTATGGGAAATAAAAGAAGCCCATCTCCACCCATTGCATTCCTAGTGATTTTTCAATCGCAAACTCCAAGGCTCCGTTATTTCATTAAAGCAGCACCCAAGTCAGGAGGCTTTTCTCTGGCATCTCTCAGTCTCCTTTTAGCAAATTATCCCATGACGGCGGATTTATTCAGTCAAAGACCTCGGACTTTGAGAGGCAACAAAAGAATCAAGAGACTTTCTGGTCCACCTGCCTGGCGAATGATGAGGCAGGGAAAAGTCTCCCCCAGAGAAACCAATCAAACCATTGTGTGGCACAGTCAGACCTTTTCAGCTGTCAAGCCGCGGAGCCGAGAGATGAAAAGAACAGGGATGGAGCTACCATTTACAGAACCATGTGGGAATGGTCTCCGAAGATTTCATAATTAGGATGGAACTCAACTTTCTACAGCTTGAAGGGGAAAAAGAAGAAAGAAGAAAGAGACCAAGAAGAGGAAAAAAGTCAAAGAAAGGGTGGGAGAGTGCAGATAGGAAAAAAAATGCAGTTTTGGGGATAACTTTATATAAGAATTTCTCTTCCTGAGATGAAGTCCTATCCATAAAAGCAAAGGAGAAAAAGAAGCTTCCAGAAATAAAAAGGGGTAGTGGGGGAGGAAGAAAGAAAAGGAGAAACTGCCCTACTGACTTTGCAAAGGTTTTCTTACTTTTCCTCTTGGTTGTAGGTGTGGTAAATATTAAGAATAATTTTCTCATGCAAATAATTGAAAGTAACAAAAACAACAACATAAAGTCTTTGTCAATACGGTTGCTTGTAGTTTTCAACATAAAATGCAATGTTAAATAGGTCCAAAATACACCTTGCCTGTGCTCTCAAAATAATAATAATAATAAAGCCAACAGGTACTAGGAAATGTATTTCTCAACAGTTTGCAGTAGCTTCTTAGTTCTGCGCTAATTAAATGTAAAAAAATAATTAAAGAGAAAAGAACAAGAGTCAATTTTACACACAGGCCTAAAAGTCAGATTTTGTAAAAACACGAAAGAAACACAATTTCCAACAACTATTGCAGTTTTCAGACTGCCGATCACTGCCAGTGACGTCACGAAATACACTGATTAGGAAGCTGACTTTACAGCTCAAATATGTGTTCAAATTTCAGGGATGGGCACACTAGTTTACTTTGACTGTGGTCGATGTTAAATGACCTGGATTTGTCCAAAGTCATGGAAAGACCACCACAAAGAGTGATTTTTACTTCTTGAGAATGTAGGGAATAAGTGTGCACGGAAGCAGGCACATTTGGAAGTACATTTGTGCACATAATGAGGTTCTGCAGCACCAACCGGCCTCCTGCAAGCTCCTTGGAAATGGAACTGCCCCTGCCTGGGTGCAGATTAAGACTGGTGGGAGGCGGGAGGCCACCAGCCACCTCCCAGAGGGAGTTTTCCTCCCACAATTGGCCTCCTGCTCTTTGAGCTCCCACTATTTGGTGGCTGTTTCTGATTCTGACTGGTGTGTTTCTGAAATATGAAATGCCCACACCACTTAATCGCAGCAATCACAGGCAACCCAGAGATCCTCCCAGAGCAGGCACATGCCATGCTCTGTGTTCTATCAAAGTGCCAGAACCGGGAAAATGGGAGCACTATCTGCTGTGGATCAACCTGAGCATCTACAAGTTGCTCCTTAAGAAGGAATCTAACACTGGGACTCAAAGGGGAAGAACTTGTTCTTAATGCAGCACCTCAGTACAAAATTAGATTCCATCCAATAGTCTCACTGAGTATTTACAAATGACCATCTGATTCATTAAACCTTGGGCAACATCAAGACCTTGAAGTACCATTCCCTGGTCTTGGACACTGACCTCCTAGTTTAGGACCCCATGATCACATGTCTAGAAATTATGCAGAAACTATTGAGCTATTCTTCAAATCATTCCTAGATTACTAACAAATAATACTACAATATTACATTGAAAGGATAAATCCTGCCAAGTGATATCCGGTCATTACTACCAATGGAAATATTTGTGTCCCCACTGTGTCAGTCAGGAAACAGGTTGCCCTAGTCCAAGATCCCATAACACTTTTCTGACAGGGCTTTAGTCCAAACTTTGGCTTTTAGCTACACATCAATATTAAGTGTCCTGCTCTAAGGTCTGGCAGGCCTATGCAAAATGACTTCCCAGTATTAATCCCCATCTATTGAGGTCTTCCCGCCCACACTGTGCTAGGGCAAGGTGTGGACATCAGCAAATGCACTGATTAGGAAGTTGACTTTACAGCTCAAATATGTGTTCAAATTTCGGGGCAGGGGAGAGGACACTATTCTGCCTTGACTGTGGTCATGGTTAAAGACCTGGATTTGTCCAAAGTCATGGAAAGATCACCCTAAAGAGTGATTTTTATCTCCTGAGAATGGTAGTTGAGAACTAACTGGCAAGGCAGATAAATGAAGTGCTAGTCTACAGAAGTTGAATGAACATTTAAAATTAAGAATTAAGAGAAAGAAGAAGACTACAAGCATGAAACACAGGATCTTTAGGGCAATGATAGTATTTTATAGGTACCGCAATGGTGGATACATGTCAAAACCTACTGTTTTGCTTAAGTGTATGACCTTTCCTGTAATCACCCAGGCTTACAGCCTCTCGGCCACCTTTGATTCTCTCCCTCCCTCATGTTCCTGTGAACTCCAATGCAAACTACAAATTTGGATTAATGTAACATTTCTAAGAGACAGTGCATAATGCAAAATATCAGTAAGAAGAGAAAGGGGAAGGGACTTGCTGTTGAAGTTTTCTATGAACCTAAAACGATTCTAACAAGATTTATTAATTAAAATTATAATGATCAAGAAATAAAAACTTAAAAAAATAAGTAATAATGCAATTTCTAAAATATGCGAGAAACTGAGGACATACATTTGAGAAGAACTGAGAGCAAACGTATGGTGATATTAGCAAAATGCTCAGTCTGTGGAGAAGTGTGTGAGCAAAGCAAAGAGCCCTTGCATGTAATCAATGAGCAGAGTCAGGCTGCAGGCTGGCGTCAGATTTGAGAAGATATCTACACATTCAGTGAATGGCTCTGGGCTTCATCCTGTAGGCAGCTTTGAGTCACTGAAGATTCCAGAATGGGGACTTTAACAGCAAGCATCACACACTGTTAACCTGGCAGGACCAAGTGCCAAGCATGAGAAACTCAAGGTGACGAGCAGAAGGCCACAGGAATTGTCATGGAGTGGTGAGCTGCGGGACAGTATGGGTGGATGACCAGAAGGAAAACCTAACAGGAGCCTAAGCCTGGAAGGGAGTCAGAAGGTGACAGTGAGGCTTCAAGCCTGGATGACTGCAGTAAAGACAATGCAGTTAACCAAAAAGGGAAGCTCAGGGATAGATAAGTGGGTTTGAAGCCCAAGCCAGCGTGCTTAAGAGGAGATAAATCATCACTAGGTAGCTGGGTTTGGGGGAAAACAAGTTCTTCAAGCAGAATAAATAAAATGTAATTAATACGCACAAGCCACACTGCAAGCAGACATAACATTCAAAAAGGGGTGCCTCGCCCCAGAAAACAATGGGGAGAAATGGACACAAGCACGTTAAGAAATCTAAGTAAATTTTCTTTTAAAAGTATGTTCTCATAAAACCATTATCTCCCCTCTGTTCTGAGTAATGGAGGCTTTCAGAAACAGGCTAAAAAACATTGGTTTCCCTTTTACTTTGTTTATCCATCCTTCTCAAGATGAGCGGGCCTGGGTAGATCTGCAATTGACAAAACATCTTGGATCCAGCAAGTTCATCACTACTTTTGTCAAACATTTTCCTTTTCATCTGAAAACCTGGGCAAGTGAAGTGGCTCAACGGGCAGACAAGACACTTGCTGCCAAGCCTGATGAACTGAGTTTAATCCCTGGGGCCAGCATGACGGAAGGCGAGAACGGCTCCAGATAAGTCCTGGAAAAGCAGATGTAATTATTGCCTTGTTAAGTAAATGAGGACATCAAGACACTAAGAGACTTAATCACCCACTCATACAACTAGTACTTGGCATCAACAAAACTCAAACCTAGCTTTCAGATCCAAAACCCTGCATTTCCTCGTAAGAACCCTATAATGTAAAGTGCAGTGCACTCGAAAGACCCTCCCATCCATCTTACACGTGCCCAGAAACTGGAAAGCCAAGAAACAAACGTAAAGAAATATAAAACCTAAGGTCTATCTGGAGTAAATTACCCACCTACTTCTAAGCAGACACTTAACACTGATAAAAGGTCAGGGTGATAGGAGTGTCGGCTGGGGAGCAACAGTGAACGTCCATTCAAGCTTTCAACAGAAGTAGAAGCCATCTCAATCCTAGTGGCAAAGCCAATGGATATCACATACATTAACACTATGTAGTCCTAGTCACAAGTCCAGTGAACGTCACTTACTTTAACAGGTATGTACTGGACAGTTAAAAACACGAACCTCAAAAGACTTTTAAGCAAAAGGCCAAAAAAAAAAAAAAAAAAAAAAAAAAAGCACAGAGAATGGCCTATCAATCTATCAGTTTTGGTTTCCCACCTCATTACAACTGGATGAATTTCTGCTTTCTGTCAACTTATAAAAAGATATCTCAGTAATTACCAAAACCTCAAAACCACAGCCCGGATCATTTATGATAAGTTTACCACCCTCCTTCTTGAGACATGGTCTTAGTATGTATCCCTGGCTGGCCTGAAACTCACTATGTAAACCATGCTAGCCTCTAGCTCACAAAGATGTGCCTACCCCCTACTCCTGAGTGCAGAAATTAAAGGTGGGTGCTACCATAGTTTCTTGAAGCAGAGTAGCAGGCTAATAAGAACTATCAAGGGACTACTGGGGTGGGGGGAAATCTCATGGGCCAAAAATGAGGCAAAACATTTCAAATTAAATATTCAAGTCACAGAGAAAAGTTTTATAGGCTAATTAGAACATGTAAAGCAGAAGAAATGTGTATTTAAAACTCATTACTTAGAAAACACAATGTGTAGCTTAGCAAGTAAGGAATCATGCCAAAGCAGAGACATGAAAGCACTGACTTACAGTTTACCTTATTAGCAGACTTGGACATCCTCGCGTCAATATGAGGCCTAATATCTAAATGTACACTCATATATATGAAAGCCATCCTGTGAGATGTCAAGTATGATCTCTCAAACCACAACTGTACTTTAAAAAAAAAATCAGAAAACTAAACGCCATCTCCTGTGCCATTTCCATTCCATGAAGAGCACTTCATGCTGAAGGCTGAAGCACGCACACAGAAAGCTCTGTGCACGGTGTGGTTCCTACGTGAAGACCAGTGGAGGCTTCGCGTGCACATGTGGACCCTGAAATGCTGCAGAGATCAAGTTTGGCCTTGTTCTTTCCCCTACGGAAGATTCAGAGCCGTCCTCCACTCATGTGATTCTAAATTTCAGCCTCATGTAGCAAATGTTTATTTACAATGCTATTCGAGGTTTCTGAGCCATGCATTTTGGCTGTGTGTCTGTGTATGTTTAAACGAAATTCTAGGAGCAGATACTCAACTGAGAAAAGCAAGAAAACAGACCTGTAAGGACACGCAGTGGAATGTGCGTGGTTTGGCTGGGATGTTCACAATCAAGAACAAATTATACCACATAATGACTGGAAAAGTTAATTAAGTCAATTTAACAAATAACTTCACCAGTAACAAAACTTTTTTTTGTTTATTTACTTTTAATCAAGAAATGGGAGGAATTGAAAGTACACACTTTACATTCATTTGGTTCATACATATCTGAACTAAATCCTTTAACTGCCCAGTTACTAGCTCAGTGTCAGAGCAATTGTAAAGAAAGCGTAAGCAACTGGAACTAGGCATAATCACGGTGCTCCTACTGTGGCATCTCAGCTTCTGTGAATGACCTCAGTGTGGGGACCCGAGCACTCTGAGACTCTCTGCAGGGAAATGGGTAGGGGGAGGGACACACTGATGAGTGGACAGACAACATAACAATGCCCGGTACAGGCCTCACACACAGCTCCCATATCCGCAGGGCTACCTGACAAAAGCTCTAACCCAAGCAGCACAGGACTAAAGTCCGCACACTCATCTGCACAAGGTAGAGCTGGATGGGAAGGAAGCTTATTTTCCTGCAATCATCTGGCGAGTGGAAATCCATGTTTTAGAAATACATTTCTGTTTTTTCCTTGTTTCACCGGAGCTTTCTATTATCCCCTAAAGGAGAAGCAGTGAATTCCTTAGAACAGGAATATTGGAAAACGACTCTGGGACAGATATCACTCAGACATGTGCCCCGCAAACGTGACCAATGAGTATTTACTTCTATGTGGGACAGGACTTAGGCGCGTTTAGACAGGTTGTGGGCCTCAAGGGCACAGAGTGATCAGGTTAGGAAGGCAGACGTGCGTATGGCTTAGCAAACAGGTCTGCGATTATGCCAAGTACAGGACTGGCATTAAGACTGTCTTTCCTCTGACTAGTTTTGGCTCTAGGCCTCCAGACCACCACTGGGCTCACGTTACTAATGTTCCAGTCACCTTGGACATGGTTATGAGGGGAACCTGTGGTCAAAGATGCTGAACAGCAATGGAGAACCCCCAGGATCACAGAGGCAACAGCATCTTCCCCACAAAAGAGACTACTGGGGAAACTCTGCTGGGGACTCGAAGACAGGACAATGGCTTCTAATCCTCCATGTGGTGTATTGACACCCTCCACCAACCTGCACTGGCTTTGCACCCAGAAATACCCACATGTTCTTCTGAATACTCGCATGCTCACTCACATGATGGTGTTTCATGAAGCTTAATAGAGACCGTGTTTATTCTTACACCGTTAGTATTAAAACCACCAAATAAACAGCACTTTATATGCTGCTTCTACTCATAAAAAAATGAGCCCCATTTTTGAAAAACTCTAGAAAAATAAAGAAATCAAGATAGCAGGTTTTTTAAGTACAAAGTGCTTTCTGTAACACTGGAAAACAAGAGACAAATATTCTGGCTCTACTAAATAAGCTTCAGCCCTAGGTTTAAATGCCACCAAATAAATAAATAAATAAATAAATAAATAAATAAATAAAGCAATACAGACAAATTTTCACACCCATACAGGTAAAGTGAATCCACTATTTTAACCTAGACATAAATACACTCTCCCCAGAGATCAATGGAAACCTGGCCTGCAAGACTGACCGTCAGCTACCTCCCTCCGGCTATGTCACAGTCCACAGCTGTGTGAAGACCCTGATCAAAGGCTGTAGAGCTGAAGCCAAGCTGGGCAAACATGGATGGGCACAGATCAGCACCATCTCCTCAGGAATACCGGTCCTCGGAGTTGAAGGTTCTGGGCTGTAGTGAGCTTCTAAATCATGCTCAGTCTTCAGCTGTACATTTAAAATAATAGTAAGTCAGCTGGGCAGTTGTGTTGCACGCCTTAACTCCCAGCACTCAGGAAGCAGAGGCAGGCAGATCTCTGTGAGTTCGAGACCAGCTTGGTCTACAGAGTGAGTTCCAGGACAGTCAGGGCTACAAAGAGAAACCTTGTCTTGAAAAGACAAAAATAAATACCATCTGCGACTCCAGCCCTAGATNATAGATAGATAGATAGATAGATAGATAGATAGATAGATAGATATAGGTAGATAGATAGATAGATAGATAGATAGATAGATAGATAGATAGATAGATACATACATACATACATACATACATACATACATACATGACAGACAGACACTCAACCTAGTAAAATGTTCTTGGAACATACAAATTATAAAACCACGAAGGAGAAGACTGAAGGGTAGTCGGGCACATCAGTGAGCTGGGTCATGCAGGACCAGTACTAGGAGACTGGCCAATGTAGTCTTCCTAAGGGCACACAGAAAAGCAGAGCATGATCCAAGGAGAGCAGGAATGACAAAAGCTACAAAAACGAGGACATTAATTGCCTACCTTGTGAGAAAGCCTGGAAAGAAAGAGAATGTCACCGCAAGCCTTCTGCCTGGTTTTCCCCCTTGGGGGATGCTGGATTTTATGTTCAGTGCCCGTGCTTGAACTGAAATGCCTCTCAATACTTTGCTTAAAATGTAAAAAAATAAATGGTGACTCTGCTATCCCTGAAAACAGTTAAATACATTAAATTCACAGAAACCAAGAACAAAGTTCATGGCCCTTAAGGTCGTTAAAGTCCTTTTCCAGTAGCCAACTTTAAATTCGTGTGGGAGAGCTCCTATGACAAACTAACAATCTCTGCTCTATTGTGACTAGCAGAGACTTTCCATGTCAAATGGAAAGCATTTTTGAATTCTTACCAGACGAATCAAGATGGTTTCGAAAATGCCAAAACAAGAACTTCTCTTAATACACAACCTATCACAATTTGTATCCCTAATTACACTCTGAAGAGAACAAGCAGCCTGCCCACCTCATCCACCACCCTCTGGTCCATGTGCTGCCTTAAGCTCTCAGAGAACAATCACTGGCCCAGCTGTGGATGCTCAGTTTGGGGGATGAGAGAACACAGCAAGGCCTGTGGCTTGCCTGCTGGGAACTGTGGGGCCACTCACCATTCGAAGTGGTACTGGAGGCCACGGCCTTCTCGCTGACATCTGTCCTTGTGGAGCACTTCCCGATGGCATTCTCAGCTTTCTTCCTCTCAGTGGTCGTGGAGCTGTGGGACTGGGCCTCCATAATGTCTTCTCATTACTTCAGCTTGTTTCTCAAAGGAATGCCTAGAAAACACCACAGTGCCATCAAATTCCCAAAATGGCAGCACAAGAGAGAAACCGTTATTCGAAAGCCCTCTGCATCTTCCATCTGAGAAAAGGCCAAAGGTTTAGCAAAACCTTGATACACTTCTCCAAAGGTTTTT
Organism: Alexandromys fortis; assembly: GCF_014885135.2. NCBI lineage: Eukaryota > Metazoa > Chordata > Mammalia > Rodentia > Cricetidae > Alexandromys > Alexandromys fortis. The sequence continues at coordinate 22,184,354 of NW_026067924.1, forward strand.
CTGGCAAAAAAAAATCCTTTGTAGTTTTATTAAGAAGCCAGTTCAAGTGGCATGCAGTTGAGTTTTCCTATTTCCTAATGGTCCCAGCCTTTGCTGTCTGCAAAGGAAAAGAGAGGTGCTCACAATATACGCTTCTCCTCAGCTCCTTCTGAGCATGTGCTATCAAACGACCTAGAGCAGTGGTTCTCAACCCCCCTAACCTGCAACCCTTTAGCAGTTCCTCATGTGGTGCTGACCCCAACCATAAAATTACTTTCATAACTGTAATATTGCTACTGTTATGAATCGTAATGTAAATATTTTTTGGAGGTAGAGGTTTGCCAAAGGGGTTGCAACCCACAGGTTGAGAACCGCTGATATAAATTTCAATTTTCAACTGTCTACAGTTTAAAGCCCAAGTGTCACGTTACTCTTAGGTCATGTCTGCTCACCTCTCTTCAGGCGGCCAGTCACCTTTATAGGAAGGGACACTAAGAGAACTTCCAACTCAGAAGAAAGTTTGCAGCTGCTAATTAGAGTTTTTAAAGATCACCTAGCAACCCTCCCCAGAGTTCGCAGCAGAGTAGACTGTGATTTCGGCTTCTTCCACGAAAACTCCTGAATGGCAAGGTGCTTCTTAACCTAAAAACATCCAGGCAAACTGTGCTCTTTAAGTTTTCTCAGAACGAAAACATTAGTCTGGTGGTGGTAGTGCACATCTTTAATCCCAGCATTTAAGAGGCAGAGGCAGGCGGATCTCTGTAAGTTCGAGACCAGAATAGTCTACAAAGTGAGTTCCCGGACAGCTAGCACTGTTACAGAGAGAAATCCTGTCTCGAAGCAACCCCCCTCCAAAAATGAAAATATTAATTTTTTTGGGCTTAACTTCCGAAACGAAGGTAACAAGACAATATCTCTCCACCCCACAACAAAAAGTCAAAAGGTGAGGAGAGTGGAAGGCTGGGATGACTCACAAAATATGAAAACTCATCCCCCGGCCAAGTCAGTTCATCTGTCTTTCATCGGCTTCATCCATGATAGCCCCAACTAATCGTTCATCAACATTCATGCTAGCCCGTTCTTTTCTACAGTCAGGTTCCAGAACTACAAAGAATACGAGGATGGGAAGTCCACTCTCAGGCATGCCTTCTTCAAGCGCTCTGGGTGGCAACAGCCACGGAGGCAACTCTCCTGTACCATCACCTGCTTATTTTCCACACGTAGCAAGCACCGCAATGCTTGCTCCACCAAAACAGTGGCTAGTGAAATTAAACAAACAGCTTTTTAACTGGCCAAAGTCGAGACACCAGAGGGTACACGCTTAGTCAGATTTAACTCAGGTTTCCAAGGGAGCTGTAGGTTCTTTACTGTACACCATATACCCCTTAACCTGGAACTCAAGCCATGCAATGATGGCTTCAGAACGAACAGCAGTACACACAACACTGGGGCACCAGTTCTTCTGGTAACTTCCATCTTTTCCAAGAATATTTATTATCATTCCCTCTAAAACACACCAGTGTTTTACAGACTAAAAAAGGAAGAAAAAAAAAAGATGGACTTATCAACTGTAGGACCCACTCTGAATTGAGAAGTATATTCGGAGAACACAATGAAAAACAAGACCAAAACAGCAAGGGGCTGGACAGCACCCACACAGGCTACCTAAGGATTGCCCCAGGAGCTGTCCAGCATCATCATGGGCAACCTGCACTCAGTCTCTGTTGACAGAATCCAACAGAAGCACTCTTGCTTTTGTTCTGGAGAGGAAACCAAATAGCAAAGACCTTCTTTCTAAAAACACCCTTTAGCACAGAATTATACACTTAATTCCCAAGAGATCACAAACCCTCCAAAGCTCTTCCACAATCCTGGACAAAAACCTCTGAAGAGAAATTTTCTAGAATTGCTCGTACCTCTTTAAACAGAAAAACAAACAAACAAAAAACTCAGAATAAAGGGCCAGAGATGGCTCAGTGCATCAAGGACCTGTTTCAAGCCCAACAGTCTGAGTTTGGTCTCTGGATGGAAAGAGATAACCAACATCCCCTAGTCATTCTCTCATCTCCAAGTGCTCAGTCACATTAAAAACAAACAAGCACACAAACAAAAACCCCACAAACTCAGACTAGTTCTAATTCTCTCTCTGGACTAATTTTGTTTATTTGTTTAAGGTGGGGTCTCGGTACACAGTCCAGACTGGACTCAAACTTCCAATGCTCCTTCCTCAACCTCTCCCCTCAGACTAATCCTCAGATTACAGAACTACACCACAACACCCAGTTTTAAATATCATCTTTGAAGTCTATTACACAGTTGGGAGAATGGCACCCAACTTCAATTCCATCACTTAGGAGGCAGAGGCGGGAGAGTTTCTGTGAGTTCCAGGTTAGTCTGGTCTACAAATACAGTTCTAAGCCATCCGGGGCTACATAGTAACACATTGTCTCAAAAAAAAAAAAAAAAAAAAGATCAAGTATACTGAGTGAAAAATTCAACCCCAGCCTCACCACCTACTCCTAAAGTGTCCCTGAGTAGTAACCATTAGTACCAGCCATCAGTCCCCACATTGCTACAGGCTTGCTAAAAGTTTCCCTGAGTAACCATTAGTACCAGCCACCAGTCCCCACATTGTTACAGGCTTGCTAAAAGTGTCCCTGAGTAACCATTAGTATCAGCCATCAGCCCCCACATTGCTACAGGCTTGCTAAGAGACCTGATGCTCCAGTCCTATTTCTGGCACAATGCATTTGTCATGAAGAACAGCACTTGAGAGCCTGTAATTGAAGGAGCGCTGACTGTCAAGCTCACTACACATTCCAAGCAACTGCTCAGCACATTTGTTCTTGTCCAGTGCTATGTAACCACGAGAGGACTTCACCAAAATCTGTCTTAACTACAGAATGAATGGAGTGTATTCCAGAACACTGAATTCACAGCCTAGGAACGCCTATCCCAGCTCCAACTGTAATGATAAAGAACTGTGTGTAGAAAAGAAGAAGCCTTTGCTGAACATACATCTCCCCACTCCAGACTGGAAGCCTCATGCAGAGAAGGCATCTATCTTCCCAACAACTAATCCACATAGAAATGTTTACTGGATTAAAAAAAGCTCACCGGAAACTCCATGGCTTCTAAATCTGCTGCGTCTTGAACTGTAAATATCCTTGAGCTAGCTATATATGCTGTCTTCTAGACTAAATGCTTCACTGAAAACTGACAAATTATATGAAAGCTAAACATTTTACCAGGAATCCCAAATCAAAGTTACCAACTCTTTGGCCACTTCAGACAACATAACCACTTCCTCCCAAACTGACACAGTTTTATGAGCTGGATTTGGGGGAGCATACTAAGTTTAAAACGCAGAAAGGAAACAAAACCACACAGGGACCAGAGCATCCCATCCAGAGTCGAGGGTTCCAGGAAGAGCAAACACGTCACCAGGGTTGCTTGGTGAACCTGGAGTCTATGTGGTTGTTGGGTACCCCTCAAGGCAGAGAACTTCATTTTTAAGAAAGCATAACCCTCCCAGAACTCATCACAGGAGAGAAGAGCTCGGGGGCCAAGAGGCGCCGCCTGAAAGCTACTAATTAATGGTCCTGGAGAATACTAATTCCTACCAGTTTGAAATAGATTTCTTAAAAACTAGGCCCTTGGTAACTTAAAGAGTCTACCCCTTCTTCTATTTTGACAACTTATTTTTGGATCTCATTAATTAGCAACTAATTATTTATGTGTAGCCAATGCTTGGTGCGCGGCTATAACATGGCAACTTGCCAAGGCAGACATCTGCTTCCTGTATAGCACCATGAATTATATCAGCTGATTTTACTGATAAAAACACAATTTTATCCTTGTCACAAAGAAAAAGCTTTAAAACCGGGGATGCCCACACCCCCATCTAGCTGTTGAAATGGTGACTGCTTCTCCCCTTCAGGGTGGCTCTTTCAACGGGACACCAGGGATCTGGAAACACAGACCAGAGTTGACCCCTGCTGGAATGCTAAGTCCTGGCAGGTTGAAGCATCATCCTACTGCTCCCCTTAGAGCCTGGAGTAACTGAGGAATCAAGGAGGGTGGGAACTAATTTCGATTCACTTCAAATCCTTTCCTCTGTAGAACACACGCCACTATTTTTCAGATATGAATGAAATCAAGACTTTCCTCCTGAGGCAGTCTCCCTGTTTACAACTCCGGCCTGTCCCCTTCAGTCTTTCACCACTGACACATTACATGCAGGACTCCAAGCAAACCACTTAACTTTCTCTGCTTTGTGTGTGTGTGTGGGGGGGGGGGGAGTGTGATTCTAAGTTCTAGCGAAAGATGTAGGGGCAACCAATGGCCCAGTAAGCCTGTAAGTAGCATTGGCTTTCTAAGATCTTAAGTTTCACAGGAGAGAGAGAGAGAGAGAGAGAGAGAGAGAGAGAGAGAGAGAGAGAGAGAGAGAGAGAGAGAAGCTCCTTCCTGGAGGCAAAACAACCAAGGCCCTTTTTCATTCAACTATTCCAACCCTTAGATAGTTTCCCAGGTCCCCAAATCTGGAGCACAATTAATCTCAGACCCTATCTTAAGTCTACCCCTCTTCTTACTTGCAGTTTGCCTACAGGAACTAACTTCCTGCATGCGCCAGGACCAACACTTGGAGTGCATGTGCACTCTAAAAGTGAAGGGGGTGGAGGCAACATTTACCAAGTTGGAGAATTTTGGAGGGGAGGAGTCCACAACGTTTTCAAAGCACTTTCACACAAATGCCTCAAGCACTCAGAGAGTCACCAGCAGGGAGGATGGGGCTGCCTCCCAGTGAGTGATCCTCTTCAGAGAGACAGGCCCATTTACTATGGGAATCCCTTTGAGTAGGCTGTGGTCGGACCCCTTCTGGATGGTCAAGGCAGACACATAGACTCACTGTCTCTCAGGAAGCCCTGCAAGCTCCACCTTAATCACCACAGAAGCTTCCTGTAAAGATGGCTTTTAAAGCCCAATTCTTAAACCTACATGAACCAGCCTCTCCCCTGGCAGGTCTCCGCAGTACTACCTCCAAAACCATAGGTATTCAGAAATCCTTTCCAATCTGAACACTAACATCTGCAAAAGAAAGCACTGGTGCTAACTAACTCAAGCAGAAGTTTAAAGTGACAACTGAGCATCCTATAACCCAGGGAGGGATGGAGCTGCTGCAGTCACAGGCCTGCAGCCCCCTGGGTGAACACAAGCATCCCACCAACACCTAGTTCCTTAATCCACTTGGTCTTACTGTTAGGTCACCTGAACTTTGGCAACAACTCTGCTGTTTCTTTCTCTTTCTTTTTCTCTTAAATGCATTTAAAGATTTTAAACAACTAAAGCTCAAGACAGGATTGATGACAACCTGATCAGTTTCTCATAGATTAGAACAGCTACAGGCCCTCTTAAGAGACCAGAAAGAGAAGTCCCTCCAGAAAACAGAGAGAGTCTATGAGCAGCACCAAGTGCAGGCCTGTGTGAGAAATTACAAGAATCTGCTGCTCCAGGGGGGTCAGGCTTTTATCCACACCTGCATGCACACCGTTAAGCTGAATGGTCTCCTCATACGTTAACGTTTCCAAATTCCACACTGAGCCAGGCTGAGAAGGGATTTGGAAGGCAGTCTTCCACTCCATCACCGAAGAGTGATGGTTCTCTCATCCTCCACTACTAGGGTATCATGGAGGAAGCAACCATTTAGGGGAAATAAATCCTATTTAATATTTATACCTTCCTGGCGCTATTAAATAACCCATTTCCTAAAGAAAATAATTCCTTCAGAGAGGAGGAGGAGAATTTTTTTCTTAACATGAAAACAAAGATAATGCTGATTTTAAAACTTTTCATCGATTTTTGTAAGTGAAAACTGGTCTTGAGGTTCAAGGAACCAAACATGGAGACTGCAGCCCATCTCGAGCAAGCACACATGGAAAGGAAACGTAAGCGCTCTGTAATGTGCTTGAGGTTTTCTCCCCTTCAAACGTCTTTCTGAACTTAAAATCAATTAGTTATGCATAACCTCTGTGACATGCCAACACTTCCCAAGAAGTCTCAGCTTTCACCTCCCTTCCTTTCTGTACTGCCTTCCTTCCTGCAGACCAGGAACCCCAACTTCATAAGTTCTTAATGCAATCTTCATTAATGTTTAACTACGGTATTTTTTAATATACAATTGTTTCACCTTTATAGGATTATTTTTCCCAAGGTCAAAAGAGCAGAAAACCTCCTCTGTGCATAAGAAAGCTGAAATCTATCCAAGCTGCCCCTTGGGGAAAGCAAGGGGTGCACAAGCCCGCTGTCTATTATTTTCAGTCCTCCTTCCTTTCATGTCTGATGTTCTCACTGGAGATAAGCAGTGTTTTGACAGACATCCCAAAATTGAGTCCATCTAAGAGGGAAATCATTGCCTGGATTTGGTGAGTTTGATTTTCATAAATTAACTACATCGAAACTTTTAAGAGATTTATATATTTAAGCCAGGTAGTGGTGGCAGCACACGCCTTTAGTCCCAGCAAGCAAGAGTCAGAGGCAGGTAGATCTCTGTGAGTTCAAGACAAGCCTGGTCTACAGAGCTAGATCCAGAAGACCCAAGGCTACACAAAGAAATTTATATATTTAACTACAGTCACTGAATGGACTATTCAACAAGAAAGAAATTGTTCATTACATTTAAAATCACAAAGTGACATTTTTCCTGCCTTTGCTGGTGTCAATATAAGAGATTACAAGCTCTGGGGAGCACGAGATCTCTATTTAGTATTCATTACCCTTCTGAGTCCCACACAACTCTTTACACACTGGACTCCTGTGCTTTGGTCAGGCTCTTCAGGGGGCACAGCAGATGCCATTAAAGGAGAAGCAGCAACGGGAAGCAAACTGACACCCGAATTTTCTGTGCATTAGCTGGATCCAGACCTTCTCTCCCAGAGAACCCTAGATCTGAATACCTGTATCAGTCTATTAATAAGTTCGCATAAACAATCTTCCCACTACATCCATATACATCAGAAAACCCTGAGTACTTTACTGAGGACTTCTATTCTCATAGAACTTATATAATTTACTGATCCTAGAATTCTCTATCTTCATAATAAAGCTTAAAGAGACAGGTTGCATAGTCTATGAGCAATAATTGACTCTCTTGTTGTCATGGCCTGAAACAGGTTCTTACACTGTAGGCCTAGCAGTGTAGAATGGACTATGAAGACCAGGCTCACCAGAAACTGTTGACAATCCTCCTGTTTCGGCCTTCCAAGTGTTAGCCCTACAGGCATGAGCTACCACACCAGGCCAACAACCGGCTACTAAATCACACAAATGAGACCAATATTTAGGTATTAAAATCAGTCACAGACAAGCTAAAGATACTCAGCTTGTTTTCAGTCAATACTACTCTCCTAATTTTTCAAGTTTTGCTAGTCAAATCTCAACCTTCCATTTTAAAAGTCACACTTTCCAACTTTACGGATTTTCAAATGTAGAGCCTACTTTACAACAATTCATTAGCCAAGCAAGGGCCACTTATCCTGTAAACGTTCTCACTCGAACAACATTGTCCAGCTGACTCCTTCTTCACCTTTTCTATAGACCAGACTGTCAACCTAGCCAGCACCCACTGCTCCACACACCCTCAATGAGACACTATGCTATGGAATTCTATTGGAGTGTTCACAGCTCAAAGAACGGGCCTTGTCCTGACGTAGCAGCATGCTCTGATCCACAGGGCTGGCCAGTGGACTCCAGGTTCCCATACATCTCAAGTCATTCTGACTTCAGTTCAAAGCTGCTGGATAAGGCTTCTCCACACACTAATACGTCTTTGGACTGAATTATTCTTCTAAAAAAATAGCACAAAATGTAATCAGTAACAGGGCTTAACTGCCTCACTCACTCATTAATAAAATTTGAACGTATCTTTCATCTAATTGGTGAGTTTTCCATCTTTTTTAAAAAAAATGACTGTAACATAAAACACTCTGGAGTCCTGTTATGCATTTTGTGCAATCTTTCAAAATAAGCAAATACATTTTACATTTGAAGTTATTCTAACAGCGACTTATGTATTGCAGCTCTCCCTTCCTGCTGAACTAATAGGACAGAGAAAGTACACAGATCCACAAATATGCTGTGTATAGTTATTGCTGTGCCAACCTCCCCCCCTCCAAAGCAAATCAAAGCCCCTCTAACCGTTTCAGGCCTGCGATCAATCCAATTTACTTCAGGTACAATTTAAATGTATAGTGCATGCCACAACAAACCCGTGGTAGGATGCCAACAGAGTCCTTAAGAAAGTTTTCCTCTAAATCTCTGGAAAGGAGCTTTGAAAGAGAGCAAGGATTACAGTCAGCCAGGAGGGAGGGAGGGAGGGGACTTACCTCAAACCAGCCAAGCGGAAATCAGAGCAGTAATTCCCCAAGTCGACAGAGTACACTTTCAGAGCTGTAACCGTGTGAAGAAGTGCGGGGCAGCATGGCCTGAAGGCAGCACTAATACACTGATGACTAATGGCTAGGCTAGGGCAGACAATGAATTTGGGGCTTGAAAACGAACAGAAACCATGCAGTCCTTTGACAAATGGGCTTTCACGATTTCATTCATCGAATAACCTTTAAACACAAAATTGGCTTGGGTTCTCTCGGGAATGACATGACACGCTGCTGGACAATGATGTAAGTATTTTCTTTTTTAATTATGACTAGTACGCAGAACGCTAGCACGCCATATAAGAGGATATGGCTTACAGATACCACTGAGGCAGACATGGAACTCAATACAGTACTGCCTTTCGGGGCGGGGGGGGGGGGCTCAATGTCCCCGTGCCACCTTATTAACTATGTAATGGCTTTTTCATTCAGTTTCTTTAGAAAGCCATAGATTTTCTGAGACATTTTGTCGGGTTGAAATATACACAACCAGAACAAGAAACACTTTCAGGTGAAACGAGCACACACACACACACACACACGCACGCACGCACGCACACACACACACACACACACACACACACCACAGTGGCAGCTGAGAAACATGCACAAAACTACTGTGCACTTGGTATTTCCACTTCTCAGGGGCTAGGCAGAGGGAAAGTGTAAGACAATGGAGACAACACAGCAAGTTTGCAAACAAATGAGCTCATAAAGACACTGCACACATAGCTTCTTTCCAGCAGCCCTCCTCCCTCTTCCTGACATAATTAGCTTTTCAGTTTAAAAATAAGAAATTTGGCATTTTTTAAAAGAGAGAATGAAATATGGAAAGAGTCTCTAAATTAACAGGGACCACTTACTTCAGACAGCATAGCCTTCAGCAGGCCCTAAAAACTTAAGAAAAGGATCCTAAGACAGGAAGCTTAGTGAGCTCATAAAACCGGTGCTGGAGCCAGGAACACATAGCATATTTAATCTGCAAACTGTGAGAGTCCACAGTGACTTCAGCAAGATCTGAGGCATGCCCTCAAGGTTTGCTGGGATCTGGGATTAGGGGGCTGATAAGAACCTCCACTGCCTATGGACATGTTTTTCTTCTGCAGTTAAACACAAATGCATGGAGACGTTTGACTGCTGCTTGGCGTTACTGCTCAAGTTCTATAAAAGCTTTGCAGCCCCTTTTGCTGTCAATATATCAAAGTTGAAAAAAAAATCATCAAAGTGTGAAATTTCATTTAAAGTCTTCACCAGTCTACAGCTCTATTTCACAGGCCCATCAAATAAAAGTAAAGATGAAAAATACCCTGAAAAGTAGTCGGGAAAGTTTGCAGCAGCACTCGGCCTGCTGTTGTTTATTGTCTGCCTTTATTTGCTTTGAAAGTAGAACAGATCAGTTTCCACGCAGGAAAAACGACAACTCGAAGCGAGGGGCAGCGGACTCTCCCCAGGCTTCAATGAGAAGACAGCCTGAAATCACTTTAGAGAATCTTTTGTTTAACAAATACATATATGTATTTGTTCTGTAGCCGTTTCAGCAACTTGATTGCCTCTCAATATAAAAGTTGGCAGAAAATTCCCTGAGTCTCCCAAAACAAATCAGACCAAGCTCAGAATATGAGTGCCAGAAGAACGAAAACCCCCTTCAAAGAACTCCTCAGCTAGGGCTTTACAAAGATTGCAGAAAAAAAAAGAGAAGTCTGACTTTTAAGATAATCTACTATAGTCTAAAAGCATTAACATCCCATGACTAAGGTGTTCTGGAGCATTTCATGACTCACGGATTCACTTCTTTAGCACTGGTCTTTCTTAGAACATTACTGTCTCCATGTAAGTGAATGCACACAACAATGGTCATGAACGTGTTGCCTTTCATAAGCTTCCAAACTGTCCTCAGAAAGCGGGGAGGGGAAGGCAGCATGCCTTACACAGGACTCTGTTCTAAATGGCTAAGCCCAGAGGAAGTCTGTAACTCTTCCAGCGCGCAGGTAATTAAGAAAACTTCACCGGCTTCGAAACAAAGGACAGTCCAACTTTTGGGCTCCGGAATCCAATTGTTAAATTAACAATTCTTTCATTAAGTTTAAGTATTGGAATAACTCAAAAGAGCCATTTTTTTTTTGTCAGGGCTTGCTGAATTTTCTAATTTTTGTCTGTGGTCCTTCCTTGGCAAATAAGACACACAATAAAAATGGTAGGTGGACCAGAATTCAATCAAGGCGTACCAGGCATGTAAAAAGCAAGGGGAATTGGTAGGCATACGAGCTAACCCTGCCGGTCTATTAGCAATAAAGCAATCTATATCTTTTAAAGTGTTTCTGCCTGTGTGAAATTTCACTAGACATCTCTCACATTGAACTTATTCATGCATCTGAAACCAAAAGCTTCCCTGGGCTGACTTTAAGAATTTCATACCCTGAAAGGATCTCCCCTTAGGCGGAGGGTTTCTAATTAAATAGCTTTTAGTGTAAAATAAACTCTCTGCTCTGTATAAATATGCAATTTCAGCTCATTTAAATGTTATTTCATGTTTGTTTTAAGGTCTGACTATAATCTCGCTGGCCACAGAGCTTGTGGACCAGATTGTTAAGGCCAATATTTCCTAAGATAAACAAATTCTGTAGACACTCTGCACGGTTTACATTGTTAAAACCAACCAGCACCTCTTTCCTGTATCCTCTAAACCGAAATACTGCTCTGCCTTAGAAAAATGAAGTGATTCTGAGGCTATTTCACTATTTTAAAACATAGCATTTTCCTGCTTCAAAATAATCTTGACACGTGTAATTAAGAAACTGTCAGACTATTATTAATTTTTAATTTAAAACCCAAATGAAATAATTATGGGAATCAATCAATAAGGCACCTATTCAAATTACAGAGCAATTACATAAATACTCAAAATTAATACTTTAGGCCAGTTCTTGAAGAATTCAGCCTGTAACTCGTGAAGACATCAAACAGCACAAGCTTGTGACATGAGGAGAATGCAGGAAGGGTTTCCCCTTAAACAGACTAAAATGAGATGATTTCAGATGGCAGGGCACAGCCGCCCTTCCCCCAGCCGTGCCCAATGCACTCAAGCTGCGACTCTTTTTCTAGAAGTTATTTCCACCAGACACATATTTCAGGAATCTTAAAAAGAAGAAGAAGAAGAAGAAGAAGAAGAAGAAGAAGAAGAAGAAGAAGAAGAAGAAGAAGAAGAAAAAGAAGAAGAAGAAATGATAGCTTCACCCAAGTTCTGCACAAAATCATTTAGAAAAAAAAAGGAGGGCTAATAACTTGAATATTCAGCAGTGCACATACTGGGCTGTGGAAAGCTGTAATTCTGGAGAAAGGGGAGGAAAAGAAGGGCACGGGGCGTTTTTTTTTTTTTTTTTTTTTTTGGAACTAATAATACCAGCAGGGCTAATGGCTCTGCCCCTGTATTTGCACAGCGGCCGGCCCTCCATACCTCGAACTAAAGGGTTCTTTTACTTGAGGACGACAGTCCATCATTTCAAACTGAAGTGGCAGCTGGAAAATGTGGAACAGCTGGCACAGAGCTGGGAGAAAATGTTTTACATAAATATATGTACATATAAACTGGCAAAGGGCCACGAGCACTGTACCCGAGGCCAGAATCTATCTCACAGTCTACAACCAAGTTGGGGTTGGGCGGGGGGGGGGGTGTAAACGCGGTGCAGCAAACTTCCCCAAAGTGGCCCTTATACACAGCTAAGAAAGCCTAGGGGATGGCGTGGTACTCAAAAAGGTGCACTCCGGGACACAGGCACAAAGTTCACCGAAGGATACCAAGTTCACCGAAGGATAGTAAGCACAGGCCAGACCGAGTGTGAGGGCATGTGGCCATCTGCTGAAAAGTCGCTTCACCAACATTTCAAGTTTAGAATCAATATTAAGTCCACATCCTCAGGCCCCGTTGCAACTCCAGAAACTAAGTGTCCCAAGCACAGTAGAGTGATCTATACCCAACTCTTCTCTGTGCAAATTCGGCCTCCTAAGTGACCGCCGCCAAGGGGCCACAGCTACTTTTCTTTCTTTCTCTTTTCTTTCGTTCTGCCCTACCTCTGGAAAGGAACAGACAGAATTCCAAATCGCCCACAGATGGTACAACTTTCACTTTTCCTCTCCCACCGCGGAGGCGCGCCCTCCATCCGCTCACCCCGCACCCCCACCCACAGAAGTGAAGGCGGGACCCGGGCGAGGCGGGCAGCAGCGGCCCCGCGCATCTCCAGGAGGTGCGCGCCAGCGGAGCTGCGGATCGTCGCGGAGCGAGGACCAGCCGCAGCTCCGGGCGGCCCCAGCTCCGCGCAGCCCTTGGCGGGGAGTAGGCGCGGACTCCGCAGCCGCAAACTTGGTCCACGCGCCCTAAGGCCGGAGGACTGCAGTCCATCTCCGGAGCGCAGAGTCCGGAGCCGGAGAGCGCGGGAAGGCGCGAACGCACGGATGCTGCTCCGACGCCGCGCGGCGGCTCGACAGGGCGGGCTGCGGGGCCCGCAAAACAAAGAACTTTCGGGCGGGACGTACCTGCGGCTGTGGCTGTCAGGTCCCAAATCCACAGACCCGCGCCGGCGGAGCGGCGGGCGGCTCGGGCTACCGTGGATGGCCCGGCTGGTCGCAGTGTGCGGCCGCGGCGGGCATGGTGGAGCGCGGAAGGGCGGTGGGGCGAGCGGGCGCGGCGGGGAGCGGCGGACGGGCGGGCGAGTGTGCGGGCGCCGGCGGCGCGGCCCGGTCCGCTCCCTCCCGCCGCTGCAGCCCGCGCATCAGTTTCAGGGATCCTGTAATCTGATCCCTCTGAGTCACCGGCCCTGAGTGACAGTTCTGATTTGGTTCAAGCGCGGGTGGGAGGAGAAAGAGAAAAGAAAGGAGCCCCCCGACCGTCAAGTCGACTTTCAGCGACCAGGGCCCGTCCAGGCCGAGCGGCCGGCTTGCAAAAGTTGAGCTCCGCTGCGCGCGGCCTTCGCGCTCCCCTCGGCGCGCTCCGGCGCTCCTCCTCCTCCCCGCCCTCCTTCCCCAAGTTTTCACAGATGTGGCCAGACTCTCCACTCTTTCCCCCGCTCCTTCTTCCCTCGCGCGCCCCACCCCCGCCCGTCCCTCTAATTTCCGCCACTCCGGGGAGCGCAGGGGACGCGCCGAGCAGCGGGACGTCGCCGCCGCTGCAGGGGGCGAAGTTGGGGGGAAAAAAACTTGGGAGTGCTGCTCGCCTTACTTTGCTTTCCGCTCCTTCCAGGCCGCGCCCGGCGGGGTCCTGCTCGGCGCGCGGATCCCAGTGCGCTGCGCTGCGGGCGCCACTGAGGCCGCGCGTCGGGCCGGGCAGGGCTGGCGCGGGCAGCCGGGAGCCACGCGCTCCACCGCCTCCGCCCCTCCCGGGTCCTCACATAGACACATCCAGGCCTGCTCCTCCTCTTCCCCCTCCTTGACCCCGCGCCCGCGCGGCGCGCCAGGCCCCACCCACCCGGCAGGAGGAAGGGGCCCGCGGGTGATGTCACCCGAGCCCTCCGGGCCTGCGCTCCCGCGCAGCCGAGAAGCCGGGGATCGCGCGCTGCCCGGCGCTGCGCCCATGCCTTCTCTCTTGGCTTTCCCGGCTCTCGGCTTGGACTCCCCTTCCTTCTCTGGAGACCTCTCAGACCACACTGCCCCACCCCCGCACACCTCCTGGTACTTTTCCGTGGGCCAAGCCTGAAACTTCCTCTCGCGGGATGATGCTTTTGAAAGTTCAGGACTTTCCTACCCGTTGCATTCATCTGCATTTGGGAAGTGGGAAGTCTCACCACACAGCCCCATGGGCCACTTTGCAAAGGACACAAAGACCCGATCTGGGAGTTTGGACTTGAACGGGGTGCTTTTCCTTAAGATGCCGAATGCCTGTCCTTGATTTCTTTTCGGGGCCCATATTACTTCAAAATGCTTTGCTATTCTTCAACTGGCCGGTCCACACTCATCTGTCTTCTCTCCCCTTCAAGGTACTCACCCCAACATATAACTTGAAAGGGAGGATGTCAAGGTTGAGGAAGAAAGAAAACCGGAGAGACATTCCAGAATCCCGGAGAGCAGTCTGCCCACCTCCCCAGCCAGAGTGCCTTGGTGCTTTCTGTGCTCCGTGGCGGCTGTCTTGAAGGCACGGAGTGGGTGGATGAATAGCTATCATAATTTGAAGAATATTTTGAGATTCGTATGCTCAACTGAAGAATTTTTTAAGGGAATTGACAACGGTATTCGTTATTTGTTTCCGGGAACTTGTTGCTTATCACAAAGACAAACGCAAAGACTGACTTAAGCATTCAGGGCAGAAACAGTGGGAATAAAGTGGCGCTCCAGACACTACTTAGCCGTTTTTAAGCTTTCTCTCCATTGAAACACTCTTTAAAACAAGAAAGAAAAAAAAAGAGCGGGGGACGACACCTTTCCCTCTAAGTGCAGGAATCTCATAAAACAGAGGTAGCCCTGACTCTTCCCTCAATAACTGGGCTCAGGCCCTGGAGCCTCTTTAGGCGCTGAGCCTCTTTAAGCGCTGAGCCCATCTGTGGGTGAGTTAAGAAATACCAGTCCTCCTAAATCGCAGGATTGTTGTGGGTTCCCAGTGAGATCATACCTGTAGAATTATAAAACGGTGAAGTGTGTGAGCACCATGTTCGTTTTGGAATTGCAAGTTACCTTTGGCTTGTGTGTTTCTCTAGTGTCAAACACATTGTTTCTGGCATTCGGGACTGCTGCTGCCTCCACAGCAAGAATGCAAATATTGCATCCTGATATTTTGCTTTGCTTATCCAGTGGCAGAAAGGACAGCCCATAAATCAACAAGTATAAACTATATACTTTGACTTTTACTTTGAGCAGCCTCCTAGCATATTCTGAATCAGAAGGATCTTGATTTGGGGTTCTAAACAGACTGGAACAAAGGGGGGGGGACTGCGAAGCTTCCTACCACACGACCAGAATCCCTAAGAACCAAGGATGAGGAAGTACGTTGTGTGTCCTGTTTTGATTTTTTTCACCTTGGGTTCTTAGTGGAGATGGGTAGCTCTGATTCACTGACAAACCCACATGTGAGTGGCCATGGTTTGCAGAAATGGTGAAGAAAAGAATTTGCCTTACTGTACGTTAAATAATGTTATGGACTTTCCATCCATTTTAGCTTCATAGCTCTTTTGCCCAGGGAAATCGTGAATACAAATCCCAAAATGAAACCAGAGGAAGTATTCAAAGGTGGGGTGGGACTGAAACCTTAAGTCTTTGGCGTCTCCTTCCTCTTGTCCTGCAGCGGATCCCAAGTCACCTCCAGCACAGTAGAGGAACTTCTGCTCTAATGAGCAGTTATGTGCGTTATGTAAGGATGCGTGGGGAGGAGACGGTTCCTTGGTGATGTCTAAATTCCATCCTTATACGTTCACTTCCTGCCTTTTCTCGTCAGTGGTCATTTCAGATGCAAATATCTTGGGAAATTTTTAATGTCATCATTCCTCAATATTACTTAGTTTTATATCAACTTGACACAACCTAGAGTCATTTGGAAAGAGGGGCTTTCAACTGAGAAAATGCTCCATAAGATTTTCTAGATTAACAATTGATATGGGAGGGCCCAGGCCACTGTGGGTGGTGCCAGTCATAGGCAGGCAGATGGTCCTAGGTTCTATAAGAAAGCAGACTGAGTAATCCATGAGAACAAGCCGGTAAGCAGCACTCCTCCGTGGTCTCTGTTTATAACCTCTAAGTTCTGCCTTGAGTTCAGCCTTGGCTCCCTTAATGATGGACTGTGATCAGGAATGGGGAGCCCGATGAACCCCTTTCTCCCCTTGATGCTTTATCATAGCAACAGACACACTAGCCGAAGACATCTCACCATATGTAAACCTTGAAGATGGACTTACTTTACAATATAAAACAGGACGTGGCAACCCTCTTGTTGTAGTGGATGGCTTGCACTAACTTTTCTGGGAGCCAGAACCTTAAGTCATATGGTGTCTGCAGAGACATTGTTTCCATGTAAAGTGTCAGGAAAGCCATCCTTGCCCTCACTGGCTTCCAGCTGGGGCCACCAATCTATTCCTTGGCTTTCAGCTACTTGACTTAACTCTGCCTGGGTCATCTTAAGCCATTCTCCTTGTGCCTCTCTCCTCTTATGGTACAGAGAGCTGTGGCTGGTACTACTTCAGTCTGACTTTGTTTGAACGTATTGCATCTACAGAGTTGTCTTCAAATAAGATAGTATTCTGAAGTTTCAAGGATTAGCATTTCCTTCTGAGGCGTAGAGGGCACAATTAAGTTCAGCAACATCCCCCTGCCCCATCCCAGGGTTTATCTATTTGGAGGCTTGGTCCTCAGTGTACTGGTATTGATATGGTTGTAACCATTAAGAGGTGGAATTTCATTTGGGGTTCTTAGGCTCTTGGGACTATGCCTTTGGAAGACATTCCCAAGAAATCAAACCTATAAAAGAGCAAGCAGGACCGTCTCCAATTATGTGGTTTCCTGTCTCACTATGTGAGAACCTAGTGTGTGTTCCACCATACTACCGTCTGCCACAAGGCCCCCCGACAGACATCAGACTCTTAACCTTGTACTTTCAACTTCCAAACCCCTGCTGAGCAGCCCTTTTGCTTTCACAAAACATTCAGTCTCAGATTTTTTTTTTTTTTTTTTGAGACAGAGTTTCTCTGTAGCGTTGGAGCCTCTCCTGGAACTAGCTCTTGTAGACCAGGCTGGCCTCAAACTCACAGAGATCCACTTGCCTCTGCGTCCCAAGTGCTTGGGATTAAAGGCGTGCATGTGCCACCACCACCCGGCTCTCAGATAATTTTGTAAGAACTATTTTATTTGTGGAGGGGGGTAGATGTGTGTGTGTGTGTGTGTGTGTGTGTGTGTGTGTGTGTGTGTGTGTGTGTTGGGAACCAGAAGAGGGCATCAGATCACCCAGAGCCTGAGTTACAAAGACTTGTGAGCTGCCTGGGGAGCCAAACTTGGGTCCTCTGTGAGAGCAGTACTCACTTTTAAGCACTGAGCAATCTGCAGCACAGATAGGTCGTTCAAGTTTGTTACAGCAACGAGACTCTTTCTAATAGGAACAAGAAGGGCAGTGAGGATGAGAGGATTAGGGATCTGCAAGAAGGGGCAGATTGGATTCTGAAAGCAGCTTCACATTCTCCTCTCCATGTTTTCTCTGTTATAGTCCCTGGCATAAATATTCTTGCCTTCACCAATGGGATTAGCAGCTAATCTTTGGGCAATTCCAGGGAGATGGTGCTGGACACTGATAAACTTCTGCTTTCAAATGATGAAATTCCAGCTCAAATGGACTTAAGCTCATTGAAAATGTTAAGTTTCAGTGTGCTCCCAACTAGAAAGTCCAGAAATGTGCCTGTAGGTTTCAGGCAAGGTAGGGTCCAGGTGCTCTATGTCAGCTAGGTTCTTGTCCCATCTTTGAGTTCTACTTTAACTCTAGTGCCTAGGAATTTTCTATAGGCAACCAAGGAAGGTGGCAGGAGGCAGTTATATTTTACACGGTCTATCCTGCAGTTTGTATTCCCTGCAATGACCGCCTTCTTCAAGAGAATGCCACTTTCCTCTTGGCTAGAAAAGAAAGTAACCGCACACAGGCAGACAAATACCACCTGCCTTCCGTATCACTCACCCTCCATAAAGGCCACCGTTTTCTTCTGGTTAGGGATAGGCACCTTCTGTGATAAAGCACTGATGGATTTGCTTCAGTTGCTCCATCCAGGAGTTTGACTGCTAAAAATGAGGCTTTCAGTTCTTTGTCTCCTCCATTTCCCCAGTGCACTATGGTCACACTAACACATCCTGCCTGCGTATATGTGATCACGAGCTTTTCAGTTTCTCTCTTCTTCGTCTTACCCTATGCCTCCTCTTCCTCCTCCCTAGCCTTCTTTCACCCAACTCCTGTGACTTCCTGTGACCAGGGCAATGCCAGCAAAAGTAAGAAAGGAAGGTAAGTGTTCTCTCTCCAAGTCTAGCTACTAGAAAGCCAGTTAATGTGTTATACAAAAATAACCACTAAGACAAACATGTAAGAGTCCATATTTGGGGATTCAGAGAGTGTTGACTGCTGTCCTTAGCATCTTAGCTGGTTCAGATAAATTCACATGTCAAAATTCAACCAGAATTGATATTAGGCTTCATCTGTCCATTCTTTTTAACCTCGCTGCAGTCACCTCCAGGGCCATGGTCACCCATTTCTAGACAGCTGAGGAAGCGCCATACTACAACCAGGCTATGCAGAACTCATTTCTTTCATTCTCTAACTGCTCATACTCATTTCCTTGTCATTGGGATTCTGTAAACACCATGCCACCCTGCACCCATGGCAAGGAAAATACTGAGGAACAGTAGAACTGGTCCTTTTGGGAGCACTCCCAGGTTGGGAGCACTCCTACAGGTACTACAAAATAGAAGGGGCCAGGCCTCCTCATGTCACAGGGCAGCTGCCAGACGGGAAAATGCTTTTAAGGGCACTGTGCATGGGCCCTTCTGAGGCCTTCTCACTCAACACCCCTGTAACTAGTTCTTCCATCTTCCTGGAACATTGAGATTATAAATGGAACCCAGATGTTCGCTGTGTCCTTCTTCACCTTGGGGATGTAGCTATAATTGGCTTGGACTTCAGCCAATCCCACAACTTGGGAAGATCTAAAACCCTCTCGTGGAATTTCTGCTAACTTCAGACTCTTTGGATGCTGCGTGACACCGAGCTGTGCCCCACACTAAAAGTCTTCGCTTGCACCGCAGGGAACTTCTCTCAGTGGGTGTGGGGGGCCTTGGTCGACTAAACTAATGGTTTAGGCATCTAGGGGATGAAATTTTCTAACCCTCTCTTTCATAAATAAAACAAGCTTTCCCTGGATCTCAAGCCGAGCAGGTTAGGGAGTAAAATTCTGTTTCCCGGCTGGGCATTTATGTCTGCTGCGTGTAGGATTCATTTCTTTCTTCCCTTTCAGCCAATGCCTGCTCTGCTACCTTGATGATCATCTCCCAGCCACTCGGCAGGTAAGTGCCACATCTCTTTTAGATTCCCTAAAGCTAGGGCAATCAGAAGAGGCCTCTGGGACAAAAGTCTTCCCGTGCAATGGCATTCAATGTGGGGTTGGTAAATTAGACATGTCTCCAGCCACAGCCTTGGCTCAGTTGGCCACAATCTGCGTCACTTCCTGCTGTCTTCTGTGGAGTTTCGTTCATTCATGCATGTGCCTTGCCACCAGAGAGTTCTGTGTCCACTGTTTGTGTCCCAAATAATCCACTTACACAAACTTTAGGTATTATGGACAAAAAAAAAAAAAAAAAAAAAAAAAAAAGGGTACCAGAGAAGGTATGTGATGTCACATACGTCACAGCCATCGGGTCCAGTGCTTCCCCTGGAATTGCTGCTGCTGGTCCTTCTCCAGCCTTGCCTCTGCTGGGCTATTTTTATTCACTCTGTCTTTCTGTTCAGTGCCTAACCCCCCCGATTTTTCCTCTCTTAGGCAGAGTACTTTACCCCATCTTACCAAACTGAGTATTCTCAGTATATTCGCTGGTATACAGCGAAGCAGGGTGCCCTTTAGAGCAGGCCCATCTTTCCTAGAAGAGGCTTTAGAATGGCATGTTCAGGTAGATCCGTCTTGAGCCTTACCCACCCTTCACCTCCTCTCACATACACATCCAGCAATTGCCAAGGCAGTTTTTGCGATGAGGAATAAAATTGCCTGTGTTCTGTTACATAAGAACTGGGAACTACCGGGGCCCACACACCTGGGAATATAATTAGCAGCTAGGCAATTTCAGGACAAGACATGCTAGGCAGGCAGTGACCATGTGCTTAAGAACGATAATGCTCATCTGAATAGGTTCTGTCCTACCTAAGTGCTGTGAGGCTCTGGGGAGGAGCCCTGAAATCAGAGTAAGAAGGTAAGAGGAACAATTATGGGCGGCAATGTATTGCGTCCTAAATAGCTGTGAAACCACCCGGGGCGAGTGGGACTCGTGAGAGGCTAGCATTGTAGTCATGAGAGATGCTGAATGCGCGCCGAATAGACTGTGGGGGTCTCGGAGAACGCTGGCAGGAGACGGGAAGGACATGGAGGCTGCTGTGCATGTTTTATATCTTTACTATTGTCTCATGGTGCCATGGAGGACTGCAGCTGAGAAGGAAAACATAGGCTACATAGAGAAATGCTGTCCTTCCTACCATCCACCTGTCTATCTTTGTCCATGGGGCTTTACTTTCTTCTATTAACTTTGCTCCTTGACAATTTCATCCCTGCATTTTGTTTACTCTTGCCCCATCTGTCTAGCCTCTCTCCTTGATTACCAGAAACCCCTTACAGGTCTTTTCCTCACATGTCTTTCTGTTTTGTCTTATGAGCTGCTGAGTTTACTAGCGCCATCCTTATGACCACTGGTTTGGGATCATCCACTGGATCCTGGTTGGGTATACACTGCTGGGTATATGCAGTTGTTTATACAACTGAAAAGAATGACCATTCTTCCCCTAAAAAAATTGCTCGGTAGACAAATGTTCAGCCTGGAGGGATAGTGGTCTAGAAGCCCCTTCCCCATCGAAGACTGACTTTTGACAAGCCTAGTGTGTGTATGCCCGCTGCAGACAACCACGGCTTTGTAAAGTCATGTTTGCAATAGTTGTATCACGCCCTGAATTTAGCATGTTACAGCCCTTTCCCCTGTTCTCTCGGTCTTCAGTTCTTTCGGTTCTTCTGCAGTTTTTTCTGAGCACTAGTCAGGGAGCTATGGATGTCTTGTTTAGTTCTGAGCTCTTGTTCACTGCACTGCCAAAAGAATCTTCTCTGATTAAGGATAAAAGTCATATTTGTCTACGGGTATAAATGTAAATATTTAGACTGCAGTTTGGTGCAATGTGAAGTTAGCTGAATAGCAGTAGTGAAGTCCCCTACTAGAGGTTATGACCTCTCCCATACAAGCATGTAGTTCCTCCTTTTGATTACATCCAAAACAGATGTACACATGTGGGTGGATACCTTGTCTGGAGAGTTAGCATTGTGGTTCATAGAATTTACAGTTGGGTAATATTGCCGGTGCCTTTTCACCCCCCAGTAACCTGCCTATCACATTGCAGTACACTGAAAGCTTGCTACCATGGGAGAAACTTCCAGCTCGGCTGAGCTTGATTTCTCTATATTGTGCAGCCAAAGTGTGTGGTGTTTCCAGCAGGCAGGTCAATCACCTTTATCTGATGAGCACCCAAGAAGGATGGCAAGAGTCTGTACCATAGCCAGGTATGGTAATGCACGCCCTTACCTAGCATTCAGGAAGCAGGGTGAAGCAGAGAGAACTCTGTGAGTTTGAGGCCAGCCTGGGCTACATGTTTAGTCAGTCCTTTCTCAGTAATCTCTTTTAAAAGAGCCTGTATTGTTTAGCTGAACTCTGGGCTTCTCTGATCAACAACCATAAAGAGTATCACATAACTACTACTACGGTTTTGGTTTAATTAACAAATAGTTTCTAGGAACTAAACTATCTTCCCATGTAGATATCCGCCTTCTAAGTCTTTAACTTTTTTTTAACTCTTACATTTTTTTCAGTCGGCATACAAATAGTAGGTTTCTGTATAGTTTTTTCAGCCACCCTTCATTTTGGTTAGCCCATCTTCCCTGATGCTTCATCTCCCATATCTCACCATCCTATGTCTGCTTAAACCTTTTCTGCCCACCAGAGTGTTCCCTCTCTGTACTACTTTCATATCATCAATGCTCTGTTAGCTTCTCCCCTTCTTTTTAAAATGACTTAGTTGAAATTGCTTTCTTCTGATTAGCTCAAAAATTGAAACATCACTCCGAAGATTTAAGTGAAGCCACCCGAATACTTACGTTGTTCCCTACTGGTGAACTTCCAAGAAGTTACAATTGGGAAGCCATTGATCTTAGCTTATGGTTTTACACTTTCGCTCTCAGCTACATTTGAAGCCCCCCTCTTAAGGCTCCACATGGCCCTTTTCTAGCCCCCCGGCTCTGACAGGTGCTGCAAACGAAGCACACGTATGTACAGATCCGCGTGTGAGAAGACAGGCAGAGTTTGTCACTCTGTACCTAGTGACCTCGTTAGCTGTCCTTTGCCCAGCTCATGATTTCATTGTTTATTACAAATACATAAAATTACATTGCATATATGTACCACATTTTTATTATCCAGTCATCAGCTGATGAGCATTTAGACTGTTTCTATTCCCTGGCCACCATGAATAGAATAGCAATGAACATGAATGAGCATGTCTAAAGTCCGGAGTCCTTTAGGTGTAAGCCCAGGATATCTGGGTCATGCAGTCGTTCTCTGTCAAGCCGCCGGGCTGATTTCTATAGTGACTCCACCAGAATACCCTCCCACCAATGCTAAATAAGGCTTTCTTTCCCCCACAACCCTGCAAGCATCTGCTTTCATTGGACATTTTCCTAGTCAGCCATTCTGACAAGGCAAGACGGACTCTCAAAGTGGTTCTAACTCTCATCTCCCTAAGGTATAACGGTGTTGAACACTTTTCAATGTGTTCGTTAACTACTTCTTGTTTTGAAAACCTCTATTCAGTTTCCGAAACTCTTCTTTTATGCAAATGACAAATAGT
The DNA here is from genome assembly GCF_014885135.2 of Alexandromys fortis. NCBI lineage: Eukaryota > Metazoa > Chordata > Mammalia > Rodentia > Cricetidae > Alexandromys > Alexandromys fortis. The sequence goes on from NW_026067924.1 coordinate 22,207,349, forward strand.
CATCATTTGTTGAATCTGACTCGGAAGTATATAAGATGGGATGGACCTGGGTTTAAATCCTTCATTCATCGTTAGCAGATTTACCAATCAATTTGCTTAGTTTGCCCACATAGCTCATAGGAATGGTTTCCATCTGACGGTAACTGCGAAGGACATAAGGGGGTACTGTGAAGAGGTGACTCTGCTGCTGGCTTTGGTGATGCCGGAGGGAGCAAGTTACCTCTCCCTTTTTCCCTCACTTCTCTTTCTTAGTTTGTGTGGTTGGTTAGTTAGTAGATTGTGTGTGGTGAGGATTTGTTTTGTTTTGCTTTAAGACAGGGTCTCTCTCTACATAACCCTGGATGTCCTAGAACTCACTCAAACTCACAGCGATATATAGACAGTGTATATGTACTCCATAATTTTTTTCCTAGGTGAAATTTTAGAACCACATGTCATATTGTTGTTCCTTCCATAAAATTTTGCATTTGTGTTCAAAGGCATTGATTGTATGTATTTCACAAGATAAAAAAAATCCAGAGATTCTTTGCTAGGCTTTCCACTCACGTAAAATAAAAATATTAATTCTGCTACCTAATCTCAGATATAGTTTAGAACAAAATATATAATGCTTGGTGTAGTGTTCAACTGCAGAAACCGTTTCAAGGAGAGGCATACCAATAAGCATAGTCTTTTGAAAATTTTAATTAAAATCAAAGTTGAGCCAGAATTACAAATTTATTACAGCCTAGGTTGCTTGCAAACTTGAGTTAATAGTGCCTAAGTAACTACAGTCACATTTCATCTACACATGTAAAATGAAAATGAAAATGAGAATCCAGTAAATCAACTCTGTATGGGTCAGGCAAAAGCTGGTGAATTAGCCCAGATTATCCAGATTCTGATGTTTACTATACAGTTGCATCAAAACAGTCAGAATAGAACATTTTCCTTTAAAAAAAATATTAAATAGTTGCAGTATTGATTGAATGGCACCAGATAAACAGTCGCCAGGTAAAGTTCCTCAAAGGAGAATACCCACGAAAACCATTCAAGTTTGCCCAAATAAAAGACTAAGGCAACAATTAAATTCCTGGGTGCATCCCAACCCCAGAAAGAAAGTGTTCACTTGGAAGGAGGCACCTTTGACAATGAAGGACAAGTTTTAGGGTTTTAAGAGGCATAGAGGGTGCTGCTGACCTCCCCATATTCTCTAGCAGGAATGGACACTAAGATCCACGCTACCTGGAGGAAACTGATTGTCTGCCTGAATAACAGACTCTGCCTCCACTGCCTTCCTAGGAGGCTTTAGTGTGCTGGAGACAGCTTTCTTATCCCACTCCATTTCCAGAAGATCCCATTAATAGAAACCATCAAAGGAAACATTTAGATGTCCTCCTGCTGTCTTTCTGCTGATTGCAAAGCCTGGGTTCTGCCATTTGGGGGCCATATATTTTTAAAATTATTTTTAATTTTATGTGTATGCGTGTTTTTTTCTGCACGTATGAATAAATGTGTGCACTACTTGCATGCCTGGTGCCTACAGAGAACATCAAATTCCCTAGAACTTGTGATACAGAAAGTTGACCATTGTGAGCTGCCATGTGGTGCTGGGAATTGAAGCTGGGTCCTCTGGAAGAGCTGAGAGTGCTTTTAAGCACAAATACATCTCTCCAGACCCTTGGGTATTTGTGTTTGAGCACTACTCAACTGTACTGAAATTTCCTCAGAATTCACGTTGAGTCTTTGGAGAACTGAATGAGATGAGACTTCTGCACTCTGCACACAGCCACTCAAAAGGTGTGATTTTCTCCTTATTTCAGAGAGCCTGCATTCCAAAGGGTGTCAACCAACTCTTCTCAAATGAACTGTGTAATTAAATAAAATACGGGAACTATCTGTCTACTTTGTGAAATTCTCAAAAAATTCAGAGAATAGATTTAAATATCCCCCCAGTCTGCTATGTCCCAGTACCCTCAAGAACGCCAGTCTGTAATCACAGACTTTGAATGTGGTGTTTTCTGAATGTGGCCTCTCATATAGATGAGCTTCATGGGACTCTAGTTTCAGGCAACAGAAACTCAGTGGTTTCAGGGAACAAAGATAATTCACTAGAAGCCTAAAAATAACAGGAGGCTCCCAGGGTGCAGATATAGAGGTTCATATTAGCATCCCTGCCAGGATCATCTCTTCCTTCCATTTCCACATTAACTTGGTCCTTGGCTGGACTTCTTTATGAGGACTTGTTCTCTCACAAATAAAGATGGCAAGATTGTTATTGCTTACAGCCTCACTCCCAGAAAAGACAGTGCCTCTGTCACAACCACCTCATAAGTCACATGAAACCTGGACAACCCAGATGGAGGAGTTTGCACGTGGTAATCGGTTTGTTGAGTAAGAGATGAAACAGTTGGCTAATTGCTACTTTTTCATGTGAGGGTGGCAGCAATGTGGTGTTAAGTTACAAGACTGAAGAGCATGTGGAAGTTGGAGAACTTTTCAGAAGCAAGCAAGGATATGTGCCATCTTGATATTTTGAGTTTGTGGGTCTGTGGCAATAAGAGTTAGAAATATTCTCCTCATACTAGACATACAAACAGGGAGTCGGGTAAGGGAAACTCTGAGCAGGAGAAAAAGTCTTTGAAATCCTAAACACAGTCATGGAGAAAAGAAAAGAAAAGAAAAGAAAAGAAAAGAAAAGAAAAGAAAAGAAAAGAAAAGAAAAGAAAAGAAAAGACTGTCAACCAGGTCAGGCATGTTAGGCCCAAAGAAGAAAAACAGACAGTGGAATAGAACTCTGGCGTCTTTGGGGTAATTTCTTAGGAGCCAGAGTTTGAAGGTAGTAGACACGGAAGGAAGAGTGCTTGGGAGGTCAAAGTATAGATAAAACCCTTCGAGTGAGAATTTAGACTATATCAATGTGAAATAAATAATAATCTTTAAAATTTTTATTACGTATTTATTTGTGTGTGTGTATGCATGTACCATCATACACATTGTACACGTGTGAAGCTAAGAGGAAAGCTTGTGGACTGGTTACCACCTTCCACAATGTGGGTCCCAGAGATTGAACTCAGGTCTTCAGAGTTGATGGCAGGTACTTTAACCACCAAGACGTCTCACAAACCCCAAAATGGGAATCTTTAGAACTTATTTTATTATTTGATTTGTGTATGCCAGAGAGAGAGAAGAGAGAGAGAGAGAGGGAGAGAGAGAGAGAGAGAGAGAGAGAGAGAGAGAGAGAGAGAGAGAGAGCGTGTGTGAGCATGTGTCCAAGCAGTTGGGGCTATAGGCATCTGTGAGCTGTCTGGTGCAGACAATGGCAACTGGGAACTGAACTATCTTCTGCAAAAGCAACACACACTGTTAGCAGCAGAGCCATCTCTCCAGCCCCCATAAACAGTAATCATTAAAAGACTTATATGTATCTGGTATGCCGTATCTTATAAGCAAGAAGATTTTCCAGATAGCATCTGTCTCTTGACCATGCCACCATAACATCCTCTTCTTCCTTCCTCCTCCTTTTTAGATATGATCTTACTAATCTAGCTGTCTCTAATTGGGGTATGTAGACCAGGCTAGCCTTGAACTCAAAGATCTGCATGTTGCTGTCTCCTGAGTGCGGATACTAAAAGCATATAGCCTATACCTAGCCTCCCCCTTTCTTTTTAAAAGTCACATTTGGAGCCCCTTACAGCCTTGATCTGGCATATTTCTTAGAATTTGTTCTATCCTGGGGGATATGATTATAAACAAAGAAACACAAACATGGTTGGACTTGAAATTTGATTTCTTGGACCCAACAGTTACTATGTTAATGTTTAGTTGATTTAATCTAAAATTCTTTTTAGTCTAAAATTAGTTGATTTAGTCAAAAACAATAAATTGTAATGGATTTTATTAAGCTGGATGTAGAGGGGCAAGACTCATGTATGTCTGGCTCTTTAAGTTTGTGTGTCGATACAGTTACTCCCATAATTTTATGGAGGATATTAGCACTGTGCCCTGGGGCAGGAGGAAGGTGCGAGAATGAATGTTTTCATCCTTCCTTCTATTGATGACGATGCCCATTCTTCAGCTCACAGCTGCTCATAGCTGGGTAGGGAGTGGGGGTTAACATTAACCACAAGGTTTACTCATTGAGCCCAGCGGGTTTGTGTGTCCACGCTTCCTGCTGAAGACTATCCATGACACAATACAGTCATCTTCGCATGGGCCAAAAGACCAAAGTCACACCCACCTTTTAAAATCTTGATGTTTCAAGGAGTATATAAGACGGAAAATATTCCGTTTCTCTTTAGCCTACCACTAGGCTTCTTCATAGTCAACTTCTGGATATAAAGTTATGGCTTTGTGGTCCTGTGCTTCATTTAAGGAGTATTAAAATGAAGTCTAGAGCACTTAAGAATTACTGACCCTGCACTGAGTAGAGCTACACGACACTGCACACTTTCTACAGATCAGTTCTTTCTCCAGGAATGGCGGGTATAGCATTGTCTGCTCTGAGACCCTGGTTATGGCCTTCTCCACCTGGGAAGAGTTTCTCTTCTTAGATTATTTTATGGTCTAAAGGGAACCACACGGTGGTGATAGACAACGGAATAAATGTGCACCAGGTAGAACTGCAGTTCTGCCTTCGAGCCTTCCTATGAGAAATCACCCATCTGAAGAAACTCAGAGTCTGTTCAGAATATATACCACAATGAGACACAACATGTGTGTCTGTATTTGCAGTTGGATTTGTGATCAGTGGATTAAACACTTCAGGGAAAAAAATCAAAATTGTTATTGTTAGTTACTGAAAGTGTATTATTACTTAATTTTCAAAAATATATTTAAAACACATACCAGCTTACTTCATTGTCCTTCCCCCCAAAATTCTAAATTTCAAATTGGTGATAAACCAGAGAACTATAAAATTTATACTGTTTTCACTCAGTGTATCCCTGGAAGTCTTTCCAAGAAGCCAGTTATCATAAAGCTGCTCATATTTCCTCAAAGGATAGTGACATAATTGGGAGCTGAGATACTGACTAAGGGTCTGGAGTAAAATAAATCATGGCTATGGCCGCTGCTCTGCCATAAATGCAAAGCCGTCGCTGCCATCAACCACTGTGCTCACTTAGCAGTCTAAAATGATGTGTTAAGTCACAGAAGCCTATAATTTTATTGCTTTGAGAGACCATGGGGATTGTCTTGTCTAGGCCACAGTTTGAAGATAAGGAAGTTTAAATGGGAGATGAAGTTAGTTTACTTAGAAGACCCAGGAAAGGACCGTCATCTTCACCCTCTGCTAAATTCTTGGTTGGCCAAAGGCCCTGCAAATTGTACAGGTCACTGCTGAGGGGAAAGACAGCGCTGGGCATATGAGACAGAAAAGTGATCAAAGTTGACCTCGTCAATATACGCTATCAATCTGATGTCATTCTTAGAATTCAAGAGAATGTTTTCCAGGGTAAAATTATTTCCTTTTCTCTTTTGAAAATAAACGTCTTCTGGCAAATCATTCACTTAGTGCAGGGGCCAACAAACCTTTTCTGTAGACGACCAGATGGAGACAGAGCATCTCCCTTGTCTCATGGGTGTGACCGGAAGGGCTTTGAATTGGTATTCTTTTAGACTGCATGATATTTGCATGAATCTAATGGAATATTTTGGAGACAAGAGCAATGTCTAAACGTGAAATTGGTTTGTGTTTCATATACATTTTCTCTATATGGTCTTTGGGCAGTTTTATGCCCTATTTTAAATAGTTTTGTGCATGAAACACTGGTTCACACTCTGGAACTTCCCACTTGTGGCACCAAGCCAACTCTCAGAAAGTTTTCGATATAGGAGTGTCTTAGACTTAATTTCTTGGATTAAGGACTCTCGATATCTCTGGAACTCTGTAGACTTGTCAAGTGGTCACTTCTACCCAACTACTCAAGCCTGTCATTGTGGATCCAGAACGCCCAGAATGTATGTATTACTGGACAGTCTGCTATGGAGACTGCATTTGAAATTTCATATAGTTATCACAATTTTCATATGTCACAAACTGTCATATGGTCCTTTCCCAAATCCCTAAAAATGTAAGATCATTCACAACTTATAACTCTAAAGAAATAGGCAGAGGACCAAATTTGACTTGTGGCTTTGTCATTCATCCTTGGTTGGAAGAAGAGAGGTAAAGATTAGAAAAATCTAGTTTCAAAATTTGTTTATGCCTGAAGTTTCGTTTAACTATTTTTGTCATATTTGTCCATCCGTAAGTATCCTGACATAGTTTTATCTAGCAGTGTGAACACGAGGCGAGTCTACACTCACAGAGGGCCTAGGCTAGACCCTGGACAGCAGCTATAGGCACATGCTGCCTCTCCTCTCTGCCGCACACTCTTCTTCTCATCCCCCTTGCCAGGACATCTACACAGGCACACTGAACACTTAAAAAAAGTTTTAAAAGGTTTTTCTTTCTTGTTTCTTTTTTATTTTTCCTTCCTGGCCTAGGTATTGACTTTTGTGAAGATAACACCCAGCATGTGGGCTTGATGATTAGAAAACTCAATATGCTCTGTAATATAGACTACCTGTTCCCCCTTTGCCATATTCATTCTTAGAAAACAGAAACAGAAAACCAATGGAACAAGTTGCAGATCCAAGGGGGAGCTGACTGGGTAGTCTTGGATGATTTCCTGCGGCAAGAACGAGAAAACTTTGACAAAGTCAGCTGTCACTTGGAGCTATTTTCTGCCGAAAGGTGTGGTCAACACTCTGCTGCCTACTCTCAAGCTTGACTCTGGAGCCATCCCAGCTGATCCCCCAAACAGCCAGAGTTGCCTTTTCATGACAAATGGCTCCATGCATTGTAAAGCATTGAGAAGCTCTTGCCAACAAATTGCCTGCTGTATTGTCATCACCAAAGTGTCCCCAACCTTCCTTTGACCCACCCACAATTCTGAGGATGAAATAAAGTGACAAATGGGATGGATTTGAATGGAAAAGGGAGAAAGTCATAGTTGTTGGCAATAAGGTCAGGAGGAAGTTGGGACAAAATAGAACAAGGAAAAATGTCCTACTTAGCGGTATAATCAGACTTTCAAGTAAATATTAGAAAATGTCGGTGCCTTCCTTTTGCTGTCATTGTTCCAGAAGTGGGACAGAATGGACTCCTCCATTCATGTGTCATCCATTGACCACCGAAGTACAAGGCCTTATAGTGGGAGCTGAGTAGTCATGGGCCAATAGAATACTATCCGTTCTCAAGGAGTGTCCTTTGAGGAAGTGTGGGAGAGCAACAGACAAGCAAATGAAAACGGCCATGCTCTGTGGTAAGTGCTAAGATGATGAGGCTATCATTGGGCTCTGTGTGGTAGTGAAAGGGTTTCCAGTCTAGTCCGCGGTAGATAGGAAATGGAAGAATGATTGAATAGTTGCCGGAAATGAGACTTAATTAGGCAAAAGCAAGGGAGGAGTGGGACATAGAGGGGGAAAGAGCAAAGAAAGAGCAAAAATGGACATTTTGGAGCACTTACTATATGCCATGCATCACTTGGGGATGTTTACATACCTTGTTTCAATTATGGGCTGGTTCCTGTCACAGTCCCCTTTTATATGACAAAACGGAGAGGCTGGGGGCCTGCTTAGCGTCACACATTTAAGTAGTAAACTGCAGTGAAAACCAAGCATTCCATCTCCAATGTCTCTGCTCTTACCTGTCACCTAGATAAAACAGCAAGAGAGAGCACAGTGCCTTCCAGAGTAATTACAAGTGCTGAATGGACCTGTGCCTCTGCAGGACACAAATGCCTACTTTTTACTTTCCCATAATGTGTACAAAATAACTATTCTTCAGATAAAGTATGCTATAAGGAGGCTTCCCAGACCTGTACTCGTTGGCACCCACATAGAAAATGATCTTGGGAGAATGCTGGTGTCCTGGTTAGTATTTCATCAACTTGACACGAGCTACAATCAAACGGGAACAGGAATCTCAGTAAAAAAAAAAACACCCCCATCAGATCGCAAATTGACAAGTCTGTGGGGGTGTTTTCTTGATTGTTAATTGGTAGAGGAGGTTAGCTCACTGTTGTTGGTGCAAAACCTGGGCAGCATCTTGGGTTATATAAGAAAGCAGGCTGAGCAAGTCACAGGGAGCAAGTCAGTTCCTCTGTGTCTTCAGTTCCTGCCTCCTGGTTCCTGTCCTGCTTGAGTTCCTGCCTTGGTTTCCTTCAGTGATGGACTGTAACTGGGAATTCTATTTCTCTTTCTTCCCCAACTTGCTTTAGATCATGGCCTTTATCACAGCAAGAGGAAGAAAATTAAGACCGCAGGATCAGATTTCCTGTATCTGGATAGGCTGGGTCAGGCAAACAAGCCAGTTATCTTTTCCTTTATATATAACTATGGCAAGAAAAACGAAGTAAAATGTATTAAAGATAGCAATATAAAACCTCTCCCCAATCTTCTTGCAACATTATTTGCCAAAAACTTGAGCCTGATTCCATGATCATAACATTTTTCCTATTTTTAATTGTTTTTATTGAGCTATACATTGTGGTGGTGGTGCATACCTTTATTCCCAGCACTCAGGAGGCAGATCTCTGTGAGTTCAAGGTCAGGGTGGTCTACAAAAGTTAGTTCTAGGACAGCTAGGGCTGTTACATGGAGAAACCCTGTCTTGAAAAACCATGATCATAACTTCATGTGGCAGAATTTAATGCATCAAATGGTTGCAAAGAGTGTCCAGTTAATAAATTTTATATTATTTATGTTTAAATTTTATTTTATGTATGTGTGTGTGCCTAAGGCTATGTATATATACCACGCGGATAAAGGAGCCCAAGGAGATCTGAAGAGGTGTTGCACCACCTGGAATGGAACAGATCGTTGTGAGCCACCATGTGGGGCCTGGGAGCCAAACCCAGGTCCTCTGCAATAGCAGTAAGTGCTCCTAACCACCAAACAATCGCTCTAGCCCCTTCCAAGAGTTTGATACTTATTTCTTTAAAATCTTTTAAAAATGAAGAAATTAATTTTGATTTTATGCGCATTGGTGTTTTGCCTGCACGTATGTCTGTGTGAGGGTGTCAGATCCCCTGAAACTGGAGTTACAGATAGTTGTGAGGCACCATATGGATAGCAGAAATGGAACCGGGGTCCTCTAGAAGAGCTACCCATGTTCTTAACCACTGAGTCACCCTTCCAGCTCCCCGACTCAAAACTTGTAAATAAATCAAGGCAAACATGTATCTCATATCATCTGAGCCCATGAGCAGTGCCCAGAATGTCACCTTGCAGCTAGCTGACTTCTACATTGAAGGGCATGTCTGTGGCTGCCTGTCAGATGTACTCAATTAAATGAAAACAGAATCCTTTATAGGCATCCTCTGCTTCCCTGTCCACAGAACTGGAGCCCAGGGCTGCTGCCTGTGTCCCACATGCACTTCGGATAAAATCGTCTCCACGAGCTCCAGAGGTGTCTGGTCCCCAGCGCTGCCAAGACAGATGCCCAAGTTTAGGGTGTGTGACCCATCCACAGTGAGGCATCAGGCATAGTCAGGGCTCCCACCCCTGGGTAGAGGGATGAGGAACAGCATCAGAGCTGATCACCCACTCTCTTAGGTGCCCTAGACTAGGCTGCTCACAGCCTGGGGCCACCAGCCTGGCTGCCCCGGGGCCGAACGAATCAATTACTGGTGGCGCATCTGTAGTTCATTCATGGTTCACAAATCGGGAAGTTTCTGATTAAGTAGTGCCAATGCCTGAAGGCGCTGGAGCCAGAGTGCCTAGGTTTGAAGCCAGTTTATCCCATACAGAGCCTGGTGTCTTTGGAGAACGTGAATTAAACATCAGCTTCCCAGTTTGATGACTTGTAAGCTCATGGGTAAGACACAGCACAAGTGAGTGACCCATCCTTGTTACTCAGCGAGTGTGAACCACGATTACCATCACCAAACTCGTGGTTGAGCTTACCTTATTCAATGGCTGAATTTGACTTTGGATTCAACATTGGGTTTTTAACTGCTACGGAATTTCCACTTTTATTTTCAAGCATATATTCACCTATTTATAAACATTTGATACAGTACGTACTGAATATGTCATGTCAGCTGTCCCTGCAGTCTCAGGGCTTATATTCGAGCAGGGAAGGACAATGCCAAATAAGAAATGAAAGCTTAGAAACCGACCATCGCTGTAAAGGCCAACAAGGGACGTCATAAAAACTTAATTGGTAACATTGGATTGTTTAATTCTACTTGAAAGGTAACGTGAGATTGTACTTTGGGTCAGGGATGTTTGAGCTGAGGCACACACACACTCAGTAAGAGTTGTTGAGAATCAGGTAGAAGCTAAAAATAAATTCTACGCTAAGCAAATCCCAGATGCAAGGCCCTCAAGTGGGATGGAACTGGGCATTTGTGAGAAACAGACCAGTTGATTGCACATTCTGAGAATATGGATGAACAGGACCGATTTTATCTAGAGCTGGTCAGGTCTCATAAGCCTCAGGTGGGCCACCGTAGGGAATTCCATTTTCTTAATCTTCGGTTTTGAGTAGAGGATAAAGAGCATTCAGCTATGGTACATGAAGATGATGATGGCGCAGACCAGATGATGACATACTTTAAAAGTGATGTGTTTGTATGGGATGCAGCCTGCAGAGACAAAGTCATAGAGATGGCTTGGTTTTATTTCATAACTTTATTGTTTTGAAAACTTCACACATGAGCACTCCATCTTGATCATTCTCGCTTCTCCCTTTCTCCCCTCCGATCTCCCCTGTGTCTCTCTCCTAAATGAATGATCTTCTCCTAATTGTTATTGTTACACCATCTATGCATATACATACACATATGCATATACAACATAATGTATTGAGTCTGTTTAACTTTGCTTGTATGGACATGCATCTAGGACTGACAGTTTGGAAATGGACAATCTATGCAGGAATTTGCCCTGGAGGAAACTGGTTCTTCCTCTCTCTATGGGCATTGACCACTTGTAGCTCTTCATCTGGAAATGGGACCGTGGAAAATTTCCACTGTCCACAATGGCATGTCAACTAGCTTTATTTTGCCTGCATGTATGTCTGTGCATAGGCCTTCAGATCACTTCCAATTTGATCCCTCCGAGGACAATGGCATATTTGAACAGGCAAAATTGCCAGGATACTAGAGTGCTAAAGCCAGCACGCTCGGTTGAGCAGGAATAATAGATATAGACTAAATACAGGGGAAAGAGTGGACAAGTGGCTAAAAAGGTAGAAGAAAATCCTGTTTACAAGTCAGCCAGTAAAAGGAAAGAGGTCCTCCAGAAGGTCAGAGGGGCCTTCTGGGAGATGCTTCTGCACAGGAAGGAAGCAATCATTTAAATGTGCATGCATTTGGCAGCTACAAAACAAATGCCCAAAAGCGTCCATATGGGTGTGTTTTCTCTACAAAACTCTACTTTTTCTTTCCTTTTATTACCAAAATCATTTAAATTATAGCCTAAATCTGCTTCTTTCATATACCAGCCACCCACTTCCTTTCTTATTCTCAGTGCCCACAAAATGTGGTTCATCTGTGGTTTGGATATGAAATGTCCCTGGAAGATTCATGTGTTTAAGTCTTGTTCCAGAATGCCAGTTCAGAGGAGGTGGAACTTTGGGGGAGTGATTGAATCATGAGGGCTTTGATTCATTCATAGATTCGTTCTTTGATTGATTAAGGGTGTCATTGAGAGGTGGTGGAAGCTGGGAAAACAAGGAACTGTTTGGAGGAAGCAGACCACTGAGAGTTTGTGTTTAATAGTATGCCTCGTGCCCAACCTGCTCCAAACACTCTGCTTCCTGGCTGTAGTAAAATGAGCAGCTCAACTGGTCTCTCCTCCTTGATCTTAGAGACTCCTCAAGCCCACAGTAATGGAGCCACCTAGTTATGGAATGAAATCTCTGTAACCAAGAAACAAAAGAAATCTTTCTTCTCTAAGTTGTTCACGACACATATTTTGTCACAGTGAAAAACAAACAAAGAGGGAGTGGGGGCAGTGGGAGGGAAATGGGAGGAGGTGAAAATTTTTAATAAATAAAAAAAGACTACAAAACAAAACAAAAAAAAAGAAACAAAGAAACAAACACACCGAATTCAGAGGTTCTTTTTTGTAAAGGGCAGTGTTGATAAGAAGTCCCCAGATCTCTGATTTCGTTTGACCTCAGAAAGAGAAAGAATCCTTCCTGTTATTATTAGATATTTTCAAGTACCAAATGAAGAGATGATGAAAAGTCCTAAGTGTATAGTGTAGAAAAGCTCACAGTGGGACTGAGAAATAACTTTAAGTTTGGTGACTACTATCTGTAGAACATTGAATATTTCACTAACTAATCTCTATCAGTGAAGCTCTATCTTTTCCCACCCCAGCTCAATGACAGTTATTTTCATATGATGCCAGATTTCGTGATTTATTCTATTCCTTTATTTTCCTACCCAATAAAGCATAGGCTAAGCATAGTGGCTTCTGACTGCAAACCCAGCACTTGAAAAGTTGAGACAGGAGGATTGCTGTGTGTGATACTAGCTTATGCTACAAAATGAGACACTGTCTCAAGTAAAGAAAAGCAAAAACAAAAACAAAAGTAGGTCTGGGGAGATGACTCAGTGAGACTGTGGCTTTTGCAGAGGATCTGAGTTCAGCTCCCAGAACCCACATGGATGCTCACAACCGTTCCTAAGTCCAGTTCCAGGAACTCTGACGCCCTCTTCTGTCCTTTGTATGCACCATGCACAGATGTGGTACACATAAACACTTGCAGGAGAATAATTCATACAAAATAAGCTAAAAATATTTTTTAAAAAGGAATAGAAAAAGGAGAAAGGAAAGAATCAGAAAACAAAGTGTAGCATGTTACAATATTGACACAAGAGTGACAGTTACAGGGCTAATTTTGAATCTATTGCTAAGAACTAAGAGAAACTACTCACAAACTTGAGAATTTTGTTACTAGTAACACATCCTTGCGACACACCGTAACCATAGTAGATAAGGATAAGGTAGGTCAAAGCTAAGAATCTCTTTCTTTCTTTCTTTCTTTCTTTCTTTCTTTCTTTCTTTCTTTCTTTCTTCCTTCCTTCCTTCCTTCCTTCCTTCCTTCCTTCCTTTCTTTCTTTCTTTCTTTCTTTCTTTCTTTCTCTTCTTATTTACTTACTATGTGCAGAGGTCAGAGGAAAATATGTGTATATATGAGGGGTCACAAAGCCTCACCTCTAGCTGAAGAACTAAAGACAGTTCATGACTATTGAGGGAAAGAGCCAGTTTCTTCAGAGATGAGCCCCCTGATAGCTTACTCATGCCTAAATGTTCAACCTACACCCATGTACATACAAGCAACATTGAGTGGATATGTATATGTACATACACAAAACATATATATGTGTATATATATATATATATATACACACACACACATACACACATACACACACACAAAATAGAAGAAGATGGACTTTACTCTGAGAGTGGTTTAGGAGCGACACATGAGTTGGAGGGAGTAGAGGTGGATATGATGATAATACATTGTATTCATATGTGAATTCCAAAAGATATCATTAAGATAAAGGAAAATTAAGATAAAGGCAGTTTGGTATTCTAGAACTGACTGTATAGAGACCCACTTACGTCTTGGACCACAGGTAGTACACTTTGAGTATTAGCATGTTGATTTGAGCATGACCTGTTGATTTTCTAGAGCTCAAGTGTGTAAATAAAAAAGATATTTTATTTAAAGGGGTTGCATTAGGATAAACTGAAAGAAAGATGGTTGTGCACAGCTGTTGAATATATATCTAAATAATCAGTTATGTTAAGAAATGGGTATTTATTTACCTATAGGTAGAAAGGCAAGTTGGTACAATCACTTAAACATGCTAATAAAATGCAGTTTCTCCTTATCTGTACTGAGATGGCAACTAGTATGGCCTTGTACAGGCAACCATATTGTTGAAATTCATGTCCTGTCTGGACTAGTTCATAGCAGTTCTTTGCTCTCTCTGCCACCATCCTCCCGGGCCTTGGGTAGAGGTGGTGTGTTACAAATGTCCCATTTAACTTCTTCCAGCACCAACTCAAAAGCACCAAGTCCAGGTTGTTATGTGGCTTTATCTAGATCAGCTGTGGCTAGACTCCAAGCATCTCTGCATGAAGGTACTCTACCCACAGTATTATAAAATCAAAAGCGTTTTCTACTTCCAATATGCTTGCTTAGGAGAGGCAGTCTTCCAAAAAGAAGACAAAGAAAAGGGGAAGAGGCTCCAAAGAAGCCTAATATCAAACATAGAAAAAGTGACTTGTCTTAAAGCCCCAGAATCATCCTTTCGACTCCATGTCCTGGTTTTTGTGCACTCTGGAGCACAGCAGCCAAAGCCTGGGGGAGTTGTGCTCTATGTCCTTGCCCAGCACAGCCTGTGCTCCTGCCCTCTGCAGTTGGAGTCTTGAGACTGTAGCTTCCCTAGGCTGCTGTTGCCCACTGGAGACCTATAGATCTCCCCAGAGGTCCTGCTGGAGATGCTCTCTGTTGGCTTAATTCATCCTTTTCAATCCAGATGGAGCCCTACTTCTACCAGCTCTTGCATTCTGTATGTTTCCAGACTTGATACCATGAGATCTTGCAGGGTTTAGCATCTGTGTCTCCTCGGCAGTGAGTTGAGTCACTCCTGGGCCTTTTGGGAGACATTATATAGCAGGGCAGTGGGATACAAGGCCAGTAGCTTGAGGCACTCTGAGTGAGCAGTGAGCAGTTGCCCTGCAAAAGCCCTGGGCCAAGAAGCTGTGGGCAATGATTTCAGGGTCCGTTCTCCACTATCCATACCAATCATTTGGGGAAAGTTTTTTTTTTTTTGCTCACGCTCTAGGTTTTATTCTAACTCTTCCTTTATTGCTTCTCTTTCATATACAGCTTTTACCTCTTGGTCTCTTTCTCTCTTACAGCTTGATGGACGTGCTGAACCGCAGCTGTGCAGCACCTAGGCAGCAGCCTGAACACTTTGCTGAGATAGTTTTTTCCACTTGGTATTCGAATTCATTGCTCCCGAGCTTTATTTTTCATAAAGCCCTCAGGCATGGTCATAACCCAGCAAAGTTCTTCGTTAGTTTATAAGCTAAAGGGAAAAATCAGGGAAGGGGAGAGGAATCTTTGTGAAATACTCATTTTCAAAGGCAAAGGATCATTTTTCTCAACCAATTTGGGTTTGAGGGCTTCTGAACTTAATTAAAATCAGAAGAAGATAAATTATATTTGTTCTCTTGCTTTCATTCTGGGAAACTCATTTTATAAACTAAATTTTTGTGTCCCCCAAATTCATATGTTGAAACTCTATCCACAGTGTGCTGATATTTGGAAGTGGGTGTGTTTAGATGAGGTTGTGTGACCAGAGCCCCTCTGGGGGGATTCGCATCTTCTCCAAGCCCAGTGACAACATAGCAAGGAGACAACTACATTCCAGGAAGCTGGCCTTTCCTCGGAGAAATGGACTGTGAACTTGCTAGCACTCTGGTCTGGGACTTCAGCCTCTAAATGGTGAGAAATATATGTCTGTTCTTTAAGCTGTGCCGTCCAAAGTATTTTGTTATAGCAATCCACACGAACACAATCCAGATCAAATAAAAACTTCTTAACACAGGGGAAGGGATGAGGACAGTCACTTTCTGTTCTGGACAAAGGACGAAAGCCCTCAGCCAAGCTGTTTGCCAGGTGCCTGCCTGCTTCTGCAGAGTTGATGTGGGAGTGATTTCTTATTAATAAAGAAAGTGCCTTGGCCCATTTTATTGGACAGAAAATTAGGTAGGCGGAGTAGGCATAAGAGAATTCTGGGAGAAAGAAGCTTAGTCGAGGAGTCGCCATGATTCTCCCGCTCCAGACAGACGCAGGTTAAGATCCTCCCTGGTAAGCCAGCTCGTGGGCTACACAGAATATTAGAAATGGGTTAGAACAATATGTAAGAGCTAGCCAATAAGAAGCTGGAACTAGCCGGGCCAGGCAGTGTTTGAAAGAATACAGTTTCCATGTAATTATTTCGGGCATAACCTAGCCATGCGGGCGGCTGGGTGCCGGGGACGCAGCCCCGCCGCTCCTAATGCAACAGATGGCACCCAGACGTGATGGCTAAATCCACTTAAAAACCTGGGAGAGCTTAATTTAAAACAGGAAAAACAGAGTTTAACACAGATTTTTGTTGTTTGTTGATGGCGTGCTGAAGAGAGATTTCCTGGTTCGGCAACAGCAGCAGAAAAAACGCTGCGTCATTTTAAATCGCACTTCCTGGGGCTGTGCTGCCTGCATGAATTCTGGCTTTAAAGCATTTCAAGGCTTTTTATGGACTGGATGTTTGTGTTCCCGCTTGGGATCGGAGGAGAATGCTCTGAGACCGTGCAGATGGCTCAGCGCTCCCTGCCTGCACCTGGACAGAAGGCCGAATCAGGCTTAGGCAGGCGGAAGAGCATGGCAGATTCCTGCCGCGATACAGAGACGCGTTTTCAGACTGCGCAGTGCTCTGCGTGTCAGATTTGGCTGTAACTTGGATGAAAAGAGTTTCTGTGCTGCACACTCAGTCTCAGAATTAAACTGCTGATTGCAGCTCCAATGTTGACTGCTGTGTGCCTGGAACTGTGAGTGGTTCAGGGGCACCAAATGGATCTGAGGCAGGAGTGGCTGCTCCATGCTAAACTGTGCTGGTCTCAGGCAGGAACTACCATAATTACCTTAAAACCGTGCAGTTAAAGTTTAGACTGGGCAGGACACAGGCAGTACCATATTACCTGTACATGGTGCAACTTAAGTTTTTAAGAAGTGATTAACATTTTTAAAAAATGCTCCTGGATAGTAAAAAAAAAATTTACAGATTCACAATAAAACAGATTCAGACATAAAAGACCACAGTGCTGGATGAGTGTACGTAGGCTTGAGAGAGAGAGAAGAAAAAAAATATAGAGAATAAAGTTAATGCCTTTTAAAGAAAAAAAGGGTAAAGTCTTTAAAGAGACAGAATAAAATAAAGTGATAGAGTAAAAATAAGCCACGTAAAAATGGAAAATTCACAGAGAGTCTGGATTATGTACATTGTGTTTTCTTTAAAATTTTTGACTGTGAAGGAGCTAAGTACAGAGAGACATTTCATTATATGGGCTGCTAGGCTGAACCTGCACATATGTTCTAAAGGTATCTTGACTTCAGAATTTGGGTCTAAGGATATGATGCTTTGGAAAAGTCCTTCTTTTGTTTTCACAGAGGATGTGACCCTGTGGATTGCATCTATTCC
>NW_026067924.1:22225479-22320587 GCF_014885135.2 Alexandromys fortis
GAACTTTGGGTGACTGTCCAGGCAGCGAGATGTCTCTGTCATTTCTAGAGTTTTCTTATTTCTTGTTTACTTAGGTAGTATTATATCCTTCTGGAGTCTTTGATGGAGTTGAAGAATGAATAGATAGTCATAGTTTTCCTTAGTTATGATAAGAGATAAAATAGATATAAATATTGTAACCGTAATTCTTACTTGATAACTGTTTTGTTATATGTAATTTTACTATGTTAAAGTTAAAGCCTTTCTTTTTTGTTTAAACAGAAAAAGGGGAAATGATGTGGGAGTGATTTCTTATTAATAAAGAAAGTGCCTTGGCCCATTTTATTGGACAGAAAATCAGGTAGGCGGAGTAGGCATAAGAGAATTCTGGGAGAAAGAAGCTTAGTCGAGGAGTCGCCATGATTCTCCCGCTCCAGACAGACGCAGGTTAAGGTCCTCCCTGGTAAGCCAGCTCGTGGGCTACACAGAATATTAGAAATGGGTTAGAACAATATGTAAGAGCTAGCCAATAAGAAGCTGGAACTAGCCGGGCCAAGCAGTGTTTGAAAGAATACAGTTTCCGTGTAATTATTTCGGGCATAACCTAGCCATGCGGGCGGCTGGGTGCCGGGGACGCAGCCCCGCTGCTCCTAATGCAACACAGAGTCTCAGTGCAAATTCCCAGGGATTGCACAGGGCAACTAGGGTGCCAGTGCTCCAGAAATTGTGTTCCCTAGACTCTTCCGGGTGTGCTCTGTGTGTGTGTGTGTGTGTGTGTGTGTGTGTGTGTATGTTTCCTTTACTTTTGTGTTAAAGGCTTTAAACTTTTCTTTCGTTACACTTCAGGACAGTTTAGGGAAGAGCAATTATTTAATTTACTTTTTATTTTATGTACACACACATGTGCGCATGTGTACACACATGCACAGTGTGTGCCGGGCAGAGAGGTCAGAGGATTCCCTATGGGAGTAGGTGCTCTCCTACCTTCATGTGAGTTCAGGGCTTGAATTCAGATTGTCAGCTCAACATTCTCACCTGTTGTGCCATTTCAATGGCCTACCTATCTGATTAATAAAAAAGTCTTTATGTTGTTATACTCTTGGCGAGCCATTAATTGAATTTACCAGTGTATCATGCATTAGCTGTGCCTGTCATTGCTGCTTGCATCACATTCTTTCCTCTGATTTACTGTACTTCATGCTCAATTCCTCATGGTTAATGATCTTGTAGATTTTCTTAACTGAAATGGCTTTATTTTGCTCTTACTTCTAAATGGTTTGATGAAATACATACTTTGAGTCAATGGCTTGTTTGGTTCTTTCCTTCCTTCTTCCCTTTCTCCTTCCTTCCTTCTTTCCCTTTCATTCCCCTTCCTTCCTCCCTCCCATCCCTTCCCTTTCATTCTCCTTCCTTCCTTCCTTCCTTCCTTCCTTCCTTCCTTCCTTCCTTCCTTCCTTCCTTCTCTGTTTCTTCTCAGCACTGTAAATTTGCTGCTTCCTAGACTTTGGCCTTAGTTCTTGCCTATAGGAAAATTCACATCCATAAGTGCTAGTTTTTTTTTAAATGAATTGCCTATTTCCCCTCTATATGACTTTTAATATTTTTGTTTTAATCTTTGAAGTCCCGAAGTTTTACTGAGATAGATTTACTTGTGAATATTCCTGGCATGCAACATACTCTTTCCAGGAAGACTCATGTCTTTCATTATTTTGGTAAATTCTAAGATACTTTATTACATCCTGCCTCACCACCTCTTTCCTTATGTCATCTCCTAGAATTCCTCCTAGATAAAGGATGGGGTTTCTCCAGGCCACAGCTCAGATAACTAACGTTTGCATTTTCCCATTGTCTCTAACCCATCTTATTTTCCTTCTTATTTCCTACAGCCCCTTTCCCAGCACTCTGTTATGAGTGACTACCTCCCATGCCTGGGTTAAGGACACTACTGCAAGTCATGCATGGATGTCTTAGTGGAGTCCCCTCTTAGCTACCACATCCCATGTCCACTGAGAAGGGACATTTAGAACGAAGTCAGTAGTGCCCCATCATGGGTATCTCCAGGACTATGTGTGGGCAGCTCTTGTAGATGGCTGCCTTCCACCTTCCATGCACACTGCACACTGCAGCGTGATGGCCTGCAGGACTCTGCTCAGCTTGCCCAGCTGATCCCTTCCCAGGACTTCCTTCAGTTCCTTAGATTGGTAGTTCCAGTCTCAAATCTGGTTGAATTTCATTCACATTGTTTGTGTTGGAGGAGTGGAGCGTGGGAGTCTGGTCTTTCTCCACATTCTGCTCAGTCTATTCTCTGGCACAGATGCTCTTACTGCCTTCTTTCCTCCCAGGCCTGCTCTTTCTGGCTCTTTCTAGACTTTTCTTCTCTGAGAATTCTTTCTATTGCATTTCAAAGAATTCCACTTTAAAAAGCATTGTTTCTGATCCAGCATCAAGAGCTTCTTCTGGAAGCAAGAACTATTTCAGCTGTCATTCTCCTCGGGCTCGCTGGGTGTTGGAAGAGAAAGGGATTCCTTTAAGTTTTGTGGTGTTTTCATTTTGCTTTGATCCCACTCACATGAATGCACAGTATGATCAACATACTGGATGAATCCAGTTACTCATCATTTGGAATGTGTTGCTCTGTGTTTAGACATTCCTTATTGATCTTGAAAGCAAAGAAAACAATGCCAATCAGAACAAAAATGTAGTATCTTTTCTTCCCTGTCTGATGGATCACCCGAAAGAGAACTTAAATGCCCCATTTCTGGTAGGGTTCCCTGTGAAGTGGGATCTATGAGGCAGGTCTGCTGACGATGTTAATTAGAAAAGTGACAGTCTTGGAAAGTCAAGTAGCAGTGTGAGCCAATCTCCAGGAAGCTTGCAGAGCTTGACCCAAAGCTAAATTTCCTCTTCTGGAATATGGAAATGAGTTTAATGTCTAAGGTAGACAAAGAGTAAAGAGGAGTGTTAAGTATTTTAGAGACTCTAAATTAACCAATCTAACATGCTAAACTATTATTTATGTAAAGATATTTATTTATCATCATCCATAATTTAAAACGTTTGAAGGTCTGTCATGTACACTAATAATAAAAACACCAGACAATCTATTGAATACATTTCCAGTGGTGTGTTTTGCAGCCATTAAGTGAACACTTCTAACAGTAATGGCTGGTAGTGCTATCCCTAGAGGCAGCACATTCCTGAACACAGTTCTCAGGTCCAGGAGTGAGATACCTCCACGGGATTCGATCAGAGGGATCCCAGAGGTCCTGAAACAGTACAAGCGCTTGTCAGTTCTCTTTATTGCTCACCAGAACCAGAGGGTATGAATATATTGAAGAAGACACTACACACTTTGTTGTAAGATATAAATAGAGATAGAAGGCAAGAACTAAGTTGGACACTTTCTTCCTGCTGTCTAGTGGGTTGCTGTGAAATGCCACCCTTGAGACTTGATAAGACCATTGCAATAATTAATACACAACAACTGTAGTCACCATGACTGGGCCCAAGAAAACTGGCCTTGTCAACAATCCTCCCTCATATATATGCACACACATACACACATAACCCACAAAAATGTTATAGTATTTGCTTTCCTATTGCTGTGGTAAAACATCATGACCAAGGCAACTTACATAAGAAAAGCATGTTCTTGATTTTATGATTGCAGAGAGTCAGAATCTATGGTGGTAGAGTGAAGGCATGGAGGCAGGAACGAACAGGTGAGAGCACACATCCTGAACCACACATGGGGAAAAAGAGAGCACACTGAGAATGACACGCATGTTTGAAACCTCAATGCCTAACCAAAGTGATATGCCTCCCCTAAGAAGAGCACACCTCCAAACAGTTCTACTAACTGGGAACTAAGCATCCAAATATATGAGTCTCTGGGGACCATTCCCATTCAAATCACCACAGATGCACCTGAAGATTAGAGAGATTTGTGGTATAGTATGGATTATGAGCAAGAATGGTATGGAGATGTGATAAGGTAAGTTGTGAGAGTGGTCAGTTTACATTGAGTAGTATGTGAAATTGTCTAAGAACAATAGAAGATTATGCAAAAAATAAAATGAACATAAATCCTTAAGCAATGTAAATTGAAATTTACTTTACTTCAAAACAAACTTACTTTATTTCAAAAATTTATTGTAAAACATACATGTAATACTTAAAACTATATAGAATGGAAATATAGACGAAATGAGGGCATGTACAAGATGGTAATAGAGTAATTATTTTATGCATCTTTCTTATTATTAAAATTTTTTATAGCCAGATGCGGTGGCACATGCCTTTAATCCTAGCACTCAGGAGCAGAGACAGGCAGAGCTCTGAGTCTGAGGACAGCCTGGTCTATAGAGTGAGTTCTAGGACATCTAGTACTGTACAGTGAAACCCTGTCTCCCCCCCCCCCAAAAAAAAAACAAAACCAAAGTTTTTTTATTACAGTATTATATTGTTTCTATATTTAAAACACAGGAGCATTATCTATTACCTTTGTTTTTCCTATTAATGACAGTGTAGATAATGGAGAAAATTATGAAGAACAAGGTTACCTTCCATCCTGCTGTTTGTGTTTTAACTAACATTGTTCCACCCTTCTGTATGAGTGGCACATGATGCACACAGGACTCCCGTGAGTACACAGTTCAGCTCTCACTGCTTCGTTCCTTTCTGTGCTGATAAGTTGGCATGGTGCTGCTCTCAGTTTCCTTCATGTCAGTTTCTTAGGTTGTTGGGTTGTGTAGCCATCTTATTTTTTTTTAACTTATATTTGGTCAATGGCTCAGGTTTATTACTAGCCAGCTCTTACATTTAAATTAACCCATTTCTATAAATCTAAGTATTGCCATGTGGTTGTGGCATGTTGTTTTTGGATAGCTGGATAGCATCTTCCAGACTCCATCCTTCTCATATATCCTGCCTTACCATAGGCCAAAGCAGTTTTATTTATCAACCAATGAGAGCAACACATATTCACAGTGTGCAGAAAGACATCCAACATCATTTCTCCCCTTCTGCCTAATTAAAAACGAAGGTTTTAACTTTTATATATAATTTTACTATGTTAAAGTGTATCCCATCTTTATCTTTGATCTTTCTATGAAAGATTCTTTCTCCTTTCCTGTGAGCTCTATATTCCCATTTTATCGATGATCCCAAGCAGTCTTTGAAATGTTCCTATATTTCCTGTCCTAGCAATCTTCAGTGTTGAGTTATGATGCTAACACTTGTAGCCACTACTCTTCTCTCCTTGTAGGCAATCCTCCTGTAGATCCCATGCCACTACTTAATTGGCTTCTCTTTAACTGCCTTTTATTCAAGTGAGACCCACCTAGACCTTGGTGACCTGCACCTCTCTGAGCCTGTGCAGCTTTCTTGGTAGGTGGAGAGCAGTTGAGGCCAATGCAGTCAGTCAGTTCTCTTCCTGATGGACACTTCTTACTTGGCTCTCCTGGATTCAGTTGGAATATTCACCCACTCTTTGTCAGTTTTCCCTGAATTAAGGAGACACTTATATTCTATAAAAATGGAGACTTTGTCCAACAGATACATCGGTAAAACTCACAGCACAGGGAACTCCCAGGGCTCTTCATGTCTCCATTCCTAGCAATCTGTAGCAGTTTACATGAAGAAACACATGTAAACGCAGTACCTTCTGCTCCTTTTGTTGACTTAGCACACAAATAAGCAGAACGGAGACCCTCGTGTGTTTTTTTTCCCCCTGCCTCTGCCTCTAATTCACATAGTAGAGACTCAGCCATAGGTTGAGGTAGCTCGTCCATTGAGTGTCAGACCCATCCAGACATGAGGTCCCTTGTGAATACAGGGATTCTACTCATGAAACAGATGCTGCCCTTCAGCAAGATAAAATCTTCAGACACGTGCCACAAAGTGTGCAAATAGTAAAACAAACACTTAATGTGCCTGGTAAGTGCAAATGTGTGTCTCACATATTGGTACCTCGGAAGCGACAGCTGCATGACTGTTTTTTTTTTTTTTCCCATCAGTTCTAAACTGCTATGTCTCCATAAGGAGATGGTTGTGGGAGGAGGCTGTACCTTTCTCCTACCTGCTTCCTGAGAGGTGAGCTCACATTTCTTATGGTAAATGATGCAAAGATCCCATGGTAAAGCAGACAGCTACGCTGATACAGAAGCCATCTTGCTCTTTTGATAACATTCTGTTCTTGTAGGGAGTATTGAGCTCCTGTGAGAACTTCATTACTTCCCTCCCAGAGTGGGGCCTGAGTGACTCCATCACCTTCCTCTGTGCCCTTCCTCTTAAAGACTCCACTGCCTCCCAAGACTGCCACTGTGGGAAGCAGGCACCCAGCAGTGAACCTTCAGGGAAGTCCTCACGCTACATCTAAACCTTAGTAGATGGAGTTTTTTTTGTTTGTTTGTTTGTTTGTTTTTTTGTTTTTTTTTTACATGCTTGTGATTCATAGTACCAGAGAACCAGCTGTAGGACTGAGTGATTCTCAAGCTTGGTGTCAGCGCTGAACTAGAAACAAATGGACAGGAAGCTCTGCCCACAAAACAGATCTGTTTCCGAAGGCATAAAAATTGATTAAACCATTAAATGGACTATTTATGGAAAATCTTCGAGGTAGCATAAGGCTGAATTGAAGGCTTTAAATAAAAAAAAACATGTTTTGTTTTGTTTAAAAATATCAAAAAGAAGAGGGAAGGCTGGAAGGGGAAGCTAAGGCAGAAGGCGGCATGCTGCAACAGAAGACAGCGGGCAAGAACAAGAACACCGGAAAATATGCCCATGACTCAGTCTGGAACAGCGGCAAAGCATTAAAAGTGGACCTCTGAGGTGGGGAGCGAGCTGCTTGGAGCATCCTGTGCCGAGGGCAGAACAGCTTCTTCCGAGGAACGAAAATTCCTATGCTCCCTTGGCCAACAGAGAAGCTTGTTCTGATTAAGATTATTCAGAAGTGAACTCTCTGCCGAGTCAGATGAGCAGCTGGAGGAGTTGGGAGATTCCCTCTGCAGGGAAAACAGCTATGCATGCACGCTTGTTGACAATGTGTTTACGAAGTTCGTGGGCAGAAATATTTTGGATGGGTCTCCATGTACAGCACCGCTTTAGCTATCTGGCATCTGCACAGGGTGATTCATGCTGGAGAACAATATGACTTTGGTGATTTAGAGTGCTACCATTTATGACTCTCCCCATTTTTTTTCTAAAGTCGCTTCTCTCCCGCATAGAAACCCCAGCTTTTTGAGGAGCAGAAACCCCGTGACACTCTACCACTACTTGTTTTAAAGCAAAAGATAATGTGGGGATAGCCAAGAATTGAAGAATGATAAACTACAGATTTAAACTTGGGAGAAACATGTAAGAATTGTTTATCATGAGCTAGAGAGACGCAGGTCCTGGGTCCCATTCCCAGCATCCACACTAGATGTCTCACAACCTTCTGTAACTCCAGTTCTAGGAGATCTGATGCCCTCTGGCAACCAGGGGTACCTACATGTGTGTGGTGCAGAGAAACTCATGAAGATACACACATGTGCACATGAAATTAACATGCACACTTTTCAAAATGTTTCATTTAATGAGAAAATAATTATTACTTACAGGATGGATTAAAATGAATACTTTCTATGCTTTCTGTTATAAATTATACTCTATGAAGTTACAAAAACACAGTTATCTTGAGAGTACAGCTATGTAGGCACACAGGCACTATACGAAATGAGGCATGGTCTGGTTTCTGTGCGTGTTTCCATGATAAAGAATGAGTCCTGGGGTCTGGAGTGATGGCTCAGCAGGTAAGAGCACTTGCTGCTCTTCCAGAGGACTCGAGTTCGTTTTCTAGCACCCACAACTGGTAGTTCACAACTGTCTGTAACTCTAGTTCCAGAGGATCCAAGAACCCTTTTGTGGCCTTCAAAGTCATCTTCACACACATGCTGTACATAAACTCATGCAGGCACATAAATAATAAATAAATAAATCTCGAGGAGAAAGATTGAATTATATATGAACTTAGTACATGATATATAGTTCAGTCACTGGAAAGCTTGTCAGAAATACTGTTGGAGGCAAATGTGTCTCACCGTTCTACCAGCCAGCCTATGTATTAAGGACAACCAATGTATTAGTGACAGGTTAAAGAGGGATTTACAAAAGTAAATTTAAAAATTACAACTGATTCAAGGCAGCAAAAATGACAAACTAATAACACACTCCCACCCCTCCCAACTGGACATTTTACTCTGTGTGTGTGCAGGCATATAGGGCCTTTGGCGAGTCGGAAGCCTGGATAACAGCCATATTTCTAAAAGAATGCTGATCTAGAATCTTTAATAAAGTCAATGAGCTTGTTGGTGTTAGTCTATGAATTCCAAACTGTAGTCATATTTAATATGTTAGGAAACTACAAATAGAACATTGAGTGGTGAGTCTCTCCAGAGTCATCAATCCACTATCCACAAGAATTTACAAATGGACACCTAAGAAGGATCCTAAAGACTGTTCTTCAACAATCACTAAGCTGGAACGCCCTTGTGGGAGGTTTAGAAGGGCTTGTTGGCTTGTCAGTCGCCTTGCTCATTACCGACCTTTAAGGCAGAGAAAACCTGACCCTTGGGGAAATGACATGGAATTGTGTGAAGCACAAGTTGAGCATTATTCTTCCAAGACCCACATGATGAAAGAAGCATTTTTACATGAAAATTATGCTGAAGAGGTCCCTAATTATTCTTTTGCCCTTTAGCTAGAGTATCCTCACAACAATTAAGTGGTCTTTGTCATCCCTATTGATATCAGTTGTTGCAAAACACCGCAATAAAATGATAGCCACAGGGTTTCCTGGGAGTGGAATACATGTGTCTAAATTACATAATCTGCTCACTGAATAGGGTTTTAATAGTCTTTTTCAGTCCCTTTTCCTTCTGTCAGCTTGCTCATCTTTCAGTCCATTTTGTCCAGCCTTTTAAATTGCTACTTCTAATACAAACCTAAAAATAATACCTTGGAGAAAGCTATCATACTTCAATACATGTTCTTAATACATATAGTTTTTTTGTGGTAAAATGTTTAACATCGTAGGTTTATGAATGTCCTAGAGAAAATACTTTCTTAGATTTTGAGACTTCATTTGTTGCACAAAAAAGATTTTTGAATTTGCAAATTTAACTGATCTATATTATTATTAATGTTAATAACAATATAATGCTTTTCACTATATTGTATTCTTCATCCTTTTGAGATGCTCCTTGTCAAATTCTTTATTGGTAGTAGGTACAACTGATAGTCTCATCTTATTTACTTACTAATATAATCAACTAATAATTATGGCCTATGTGCCATACACTGAAAAAGAAACAGGAATTCGAGAGATTACATAACATAGAAATAGAAACTTTAAGAGGACAAGAAAGCTGTATTCAATTCTATAGCTCTCTGCATAGTACTGTTATATTTTATATGGTCCCTGGGCAACATTATTACTTAACTCTATACATTAATTTTCTGAATTAGATAATTCTATATGAGCAGCAACTAAGACACATGCAAGCTCAGAGACTTGACTGCCAGGTTGATCAGTCTGCCAAGCTATTGATGGGGTAAGAAAAGGGACCATATTAGGTCATCACACAGTACTTGTCTTTTTTTTAATATACCATTTAATGTTTTTCTATTTTTATCTTTGAAAATCCCAGAATAGGGAAAAGCATTCCTTCCCAATCACTTCCCTTGCTGTCAATAGAAGATTTGTATCTAGTGTGGAAGGCAGGGATCCCTTCCTAGAGAGCAAACCCTAAAAGCATCCATGACCTTTGCACTTCATATTCTGTAAGATATGGGGTGTCTACCATCCTTCGGCCTGCTTGGAGTCTCCCAGAATAGTTTTAGAAAGTCTTTCATTTCCAAGCATTGTCAACTTTTCTCCTGGAAAAGAATTTTCCTTTAAAGACATACATGCTGACTTCTTGCTCAAATGTGTCTGTAATGCAATTTAGGAATGAATTCAACTTCTTCAGTGTGCCCATTTCTTCAATGACAGGTGCCAAGGACCTCGCTCAACTGGGAAGTAAATTGAGTTTGCCTCACAGGGTGGAAGGGTTGGAAGGACTTTCAGAAACCAGTCCTTCCAAGGCCTCTTTGTGTCTTCTAGTATCACCAGGAGCTCTGGAACTCATCTTCCTGCTTTTCTTCTGTGAGGGTGTGGAAGGTTCAGGAAGAGAGGAACTTTTATATATATATATATATTGAGACAGGGTTTCTCTGGAGGCTGTTCTCATTTACTCATTTTGTAGATTAGTCTGGCCTCAAACTCACAGAGATCTGCCTCCTTTGGAGAGGCAGAAACCTTTCTGCTGAGGTTACATAGATGATGTGGGATTCCCCTCTGTATGCTATGAATATGTTTTATTACCATTGGTTATTAAAGAAGCTGTTTTGGTCAGTGGCTTAGTAAAGTAAAGCCAGGTGGAAATTTCGAACAGAGATATAGACAGAAATTAGGCAGAGTCAGAGAGACACCATGTAGATGCTGAAGGAGAAAGATGCCAAAATAGAAACTTACCAGCAGGCCACAGCCTTGGGGTGATTCACAAAATAACAGAAATGGGTTAATTTAAGATATAAGAGCTAGCTAGAATTATGCATAAGCTAAGTTAGCCAAACAGTGTTGTAATTAATATAGTTTCTGTATTATTATTGAGTCTGGGTTGCCGGGAAATGAACCAGCAGTCTCCGCCTACACATGGAGCATGGTGGAATTGACGTAGCACCCAAGTACTATTGGGCAAGGAGCTTTGGCAAGTATTGGGCACTCTTCTTCTGAGAGTAGAAGAAGAAAGATTAGAAACAGATTTAGTGTTTCAAAGAAAGAAATTAGACACAGGTTGCTACTACTTTCGTGTATTAAATGTTGAAAGTCAAAAAAAAAATCTAAAAAAGAAAATGACTCTCTGAATTGCCATAAAATATTGAACACAATTGTTTTAGAATTTAGTTGAAAATATATACTTAAATTTAATATTTCCCATTTTTTCTTCCATGACCCCTGTAGTGTTCTGTTCTGCTTTCCCCCTCCTGGATCTGGAGAATTGAACCTAGGGCCTTTCCTGTGCTTACCAAGTGCTTGACAATAGAGCTGCCTCCTCAGCCCATGTAGGTAGTTCCAAGTGCTGTGTTGATTGCTAACAAATGAATGTCCATTCGTTTAATTCTCAGGATGACGTGGTGAGGTATTATTATTTTCCACTGTAATGTACACAACAGTTAAAGAACTCGCCTGTTATTTCTCTAAATGACAGAAGAA
The DNA here is from genome assembly GCF_014885135.2 of Alexandromys fortis. NCBI lineage: Eukaryota > Metazoa > Chordata > Mammalia > Rodentia > Cricetidae > Alexandromys > Alexandromys fortis. Next base: position 22,236,755 of record NW_026067924.1, read on the forward strand.
AACGTAACCCAGGCTGCTAGTCCCTGAGCCTCCATTTCAAGCCCCGTACTGTTCTGCCTTCCACTTGAAGAAAACCATCTCAAACACAAACACAGTATGTTTCTTTTAAAAGCATCTTTTTGTTGTTGTTGTTGTTGTTTTCTACCATTTCAGAAGAAGCCCATCTTCAAAGCTGTTTTACAAAATACTTACTTAAGTTGGTAAAAACAAAACAAAACTCACTTTAATTTTTTTTCCTGAAAACAAGGTGTGCTTTTGAGTCAGACAGTACCGTTGGGAGAAGCGGAGTGGGAGATTAGGATGAGCTCTGGACCCCTGTGGAACCTGTGGACCCGACGACTGCAGGGTAGCAAAGGTGTATCTCCCACTGCCAAGAAATAGCAACCAGGTGACCCTTCTTCTATCTCTTGACAAATATTGGGACGAGATTAATCTATGTGGTGGACACTAACGATAACCCAAAAACTTTATGTTCAAAAAGACCACACAATGTTGGTCAGAGTGGCTTGGACTTTTCTGGCACATGGGAGGCAGGAGCACGTGGATCTCTGTGGGTTTGAAGCTATTGTGGTCTACATAGCAAGTTCTAAGCCAGCCTGGGCTACATAGTAAGAGCCTGTTTCAACAATGAAACCAAAAGATCATACCAGATCAGGCATAGCACAGAGGTCCTTAGGACAGCAAGTGTCTCTGCTGAATACTGCAATGATACATATCTTTACATACATGTCCAAACCCATATAAAGTTCACCCCCAAAAGGGAGTGCTTACAGAAACTGGGAGTCCTGGCTGATAAAAAAAAAAATATGCCAGCAAAGGTGCAGCAGTTGCAGTAAATATACCCCATGGGTGCTGGATGTTGTTAGCAGGTCTGGCTATATGAAAGGGGAGAACAGTGGGTCCCCTCTCTGTCTTGCATGGGAGGCAAACCATTCCTCTGTTCAGCATATCCACGCTGCACATGCTCCCCTTGTGTTAGTCACTTAGAATCACCTCCGTATCAGAGCAAACATCACGTTATTACAGTGCTTGGGTTGAAATAACCCGTATTTAACTTGATAACAGCTGCAATGCAGGAGAGCAGTGACGCTGGCCATTTTGATATGCTAACGAGGAGCTGTAAATTTCTCCTTGTAACTGAAGCTTACGTTTACGTGTAGAGAAAAGCTTACTGCATAGCACATAGTGAGACTAATTTCAAACTTCCACTGGCGTACTGAAAATTTTCCCTCGTGGATAAGAGTGAGGTCTGTCTAGGAAAAGTCTCGCATATTCACTTCAATTTTCTTTTTTTTTTCTTTTTTTATTTTTATTTGTTTTTTATTATTTATTATTTATTATTTTTTAATTTATTTATTTATTAAAGATTTCTGTCTCTTCCCCACCGCTGCCTCCCCTTTCCCTCCCCCCCCAATCAAGTCCCCCTCCCTCGTCAGCCCAAAAAGCAATCAGGGTTCTCTGCCCTGTGGGAAGTCCAAGGACCACCCACCTCCATCCAGGTCTAGTAAAGTGAGCATCCACGAAACTGCCTAGGCTCCCACAAAACCAATAGGTCCAGTAGAATCAAAAACCCGTTGCCATTGTTCTTGAGGTCTCAGTAGTCCTCCTTGTCCCCTATGTTCAGCGAGACTGGTTTTGACCCAGGCTTTTTCAGACCCAGGCCAGCTGGCCTTGGTGAGTTCCTGATAGAACATCCCCATTGTCTCAGTGTATGGGTGCACCCCTCGCGGTCCTGAGTTCCTTGCTTGGGCATGGGATGTTCTCACTCATATTTGGTTTCTAGCCATAAATAAAGGACATTGAACCTATAATTCGGGTTCTTAGAGAAGCTAAATAAGAAGGAGAACCCAAAGAAAATCATATAGGCATCCTCCTGAATATTAAACTTCATCAGGCGATGAAAGGAGACAGACACAGTGACCCACATTGGAGCACCGGACTGAAATCTCAAGGTCCAAATCAGGAGCAGAAAGAGAGAGAGCACAAGCAAGGAACTCAGGACCGCGAGGGGTGCACCCATTCACTTCAATTTTCTTGAGACCGTAAAACAGCACTCAGAATCATGTCCCTTATAAAAAATACTGCAAAACACTTTCATTGAAAAAAGCCAAACACAATCAACTACATATTAAATGATGGAAATGATATGAAACAACCAGACCGGGTGAATCCACAGAGACAGAGCACAGCTCACTGGAGGACTGAAAAGCAGGTGCTTAACCGGTGAAGGATTTCTTTTGGGGTGGCAATGGTTCGAAGCTCAGCAGTGGCTGGAGAAATTACACAGAACTGTAAATGGGCTGACAGCCACCGAATGGCGCAATGAAAAGGGATAATTTAGTGAATATTGTGTTACGCTAACTTTCTCTCGATTAAAAACAATTTAATAGTGCAGCACAAGAGAAAGAAATACCACTTTGAAATTTCAGCATGAAGAATGCTTTTGAAAGTGATTTGTTTTCAATAGTTTGAAAAAGAAGCTTTCAATAACTTTCAACATGAAAAGTCGTGGTCTTTGAAGCGGTTTCAGAGGGATGCGGCGAGAGATGAGGATGTCAGGATGATGTGCAGGGAAGGCCGGGTGAGAGACGGGAAGTTAGAAATGCAACTGAAATTGAAGAATTTAAATCTGGTTAAAAGTGGTCAAAGCTGGGCTGACATTGTGGACAAGAAGGCCACCGATGCAAAGGAAAGAGTTGAGACATTTCCCCCAGAGTACGGAGAGCCAGGATGCGCAGGGGAAGAGTAGAGATGTGGTACAGGATGGGTGGAGTGGTAGTGCCCGGCACAGAAACAGTACCCGGAGTGTAAGACAAGGCCTGAAAACAGAAGGTGTCGTGGAACATGGCCGAAGACAGATGTTGAAAGCAGATTGGGCAATATTTTTATTTAAGCAAAAGAAAGAAAATATTGCATATAGTGTCTCAATAGAACACACTGGTTGCGTGCAAAGGAACAAAATTAAAGCTAGGACCAGATCTCATTAAAATTAAGAATCTAAGAAGATGCTGAATGCAGTCAGACACAATTTCAAGAAAGATCTATCCTGACACAAGCATACTTTGCCTTGTCAGCTTATCATACATGTGAAGCAATAAAAAGATGCTCTAACACAAGAGCCCATAAAATAGAAATCATACCCCTTTTCTTAAAATCGGTAGGGGAAACTTTTGCAGACATTCTAGAAAACAGCTTGGCAGTTTCCTATCAACTACCCATGCAATGGCCATGCAACCTTGCAATTACATTCTTGGCATTTATCCCAGAGAAGTGAAGACTTATACAAACCTTGTATGTGAATGTCCATTGTATTATTGCATTAAAAGGCCTTAACTGTGAACAGTTGTATATCCTTTAGAATGTATACTTTTATATCATAGTATATCTCTATCAGGGACTATTACTCAACAGTAAAAATGAAACCAAAGTTTGGTGTTTTTAATTCAGTGTTAGAACATATATTTAGGATGCTGGAGTCCTGACTCTTTGTTCCTCCTGAATAAACTCACACACATACACAAACCAAAAAAAAAAAAAAAAAAAAAAAAAAAAAAAAAAAAAAAAAAAAAAAAAAAAACAAAAACAAAAAAAAAACCAAACCCACAAATTAATGTATATTATCAGTCTCCAAAGAATTATGCTATGAGAAATCCTCGAATGCAGTGTGCGCTGTAATTCCATGCATTTCGCATTCTTCAGCATTCTTCAGATGAAAAACAAAATGGATTTGTGGTTCCTTGTGAATTCGGGTGGCACCGCACCTGCCACTTCGCCGCCATTGGACCCGTTCCCTTTATTTCTCAGGAGAAACTGACAAGAACCTGGCGCCTGCACAGCTCCTCCCATGAATGGCAGATCTCAAATCTCTGCCTTTGTCCACTTATTGGACTGAGGGATCTGGGAAGCTAACCTTGTAGACAGCCTTCCGATTTCTTTTCTTCCTGGGTCTTGAAAAGTTTCCTTCCACTTAATAGGGCAGTATGGGAATTTCTGCAGTGTTCTGTTTTCTTTTACCGCAGGTGCTTTCTACACTCAGGTTGACCAGAGTCCCGGAAGAAGGCACCATGAGAGAGAGGAAGGTAGTTCAGAGCGCTCCCTTTGGTCCAGTCAGTGCAAATTTACTTTAGGCTGTTTAATATTTAGTCTGAAGACAGTGAAGCCGTTACCTTTGCGCAGCTGTGAGCAAAATACTTAACAGAAACCAATTGAGGGAGCAAAGATTTATTTTGGTTGATAGTTTCAGAAAGCAAAGTCTGTCACAGCCGAGAAGGCATAGGTGTGTCGGGAGCATGTGACCACTAGGTTTCTACATCATGGCCAACCAGGAAGCAGTGAACAGCACCTGAAACCAAAGAAGTATATTCTAAAGCATGCCCTGAAGTGACCCTCTTGCCTCTGCCAGCTACCACCATGTCCCAAATGGTGCACAACCTCCCAGCAGGGTGTCATTAGTGAGGGATGAGTGTCAAACAGATGATTCCCCTGGGGGCCATTTCAAATTCAAACCATAACAGAACAAATCCATAGGTTAGACAACACAATGAAAATATACCTGCCAACTTCAATTTGAATGGCTTAATCAGGTCTCTGTAGTGGGATACTTAAGTAGCCACCAAATCTAACCTTGCTATAAACACCCCCATATCGTGTCTACCTGACTATTCATATTCTTCTGCTATAGACTGGCTCATAAGTGTCTCCAAAAGTCCATGTGTGCAGGCCTTACTTAGTCTTGAACTTGAATAGCCTGGCCTCTGTTGTCAGGTGGTGCAAACGTTATCGGAGGTGTGCCCTTAGAAGACATTGTGGGGACCCTGGCCTCCTCCTCACTCTCTTTTCACACTTTGATTGTGAAGTGTGCAGTTTCGATCTACCATGAATTTCCATGTGATATGCCACCAGAGTCCCCAAAACCTTAGGGACAACTAAACACAGACTGAAACCTGAATCTATGATCCAAGGTGAACCTTGTCCCTCTATAAGAATCTCTTGCGGTCATTGGGATCTGACCAGCATAGACGTCTTTTTTTATCTCCATGGGAAGCCTTTCTTCAGCTTCCCTTTTTCTTTTCCGCTTTCTTTAGGCTCAAGCTGGATTTTACCAGGTTTCTGACAATAAGCACACAGAAGGCCTGTCACTGCACTCAAGACCTCGCCACACTTTCTGTCCTAGTGAAGGGAGCAGCTTCCGGAAGAGGACTTCGTTTTTGTCCATGTTCTAGCAGACGATGGATGCCCTGCTGTTTTTTCCATGAATGGATGTTCTGTGCAGCTCCTTCCAGCACTGTGCCCATTAAGACAAGTGGCTCTCAGGCTTTGGCAGGCATGCTCTCACTTGGAGAGCTTGCCAGGGTGTAGATGCCTGGTCTGCTTTGTAAGGAGCCTGAAAGGCTGCTTCTGAGAGGCCCAGCATTAACAGTATTTTCAAATAGTTTTTTCGATTTATTAATTTTATGTGTATGCGTGTGTGCCTGGGAATATATACATAGATCACCTTGTGCAGAAGTCTACGGAGGACAGGAAAGGGCATCAGACCCCTGCGATTGGAACTACATTTGATTATAAACCGTCATGTGGGTGCTGGGGACTGAGCCCAGATCTTCTGCAGGAATGGCAAGTGCTCTTAAGTGCTGAGTCATCTCTTTTTTCCCTTTTACTAGTCACTGATGAATCCCAAATTTCTGAAGTGCTGAGCCTTCTCTCTAGCCGCAATGAATGAACAATATTTTACCCTTTTGTCTTTCTAGATGAATTTTCTTAAGATGACCAAATGTTTTGATAGCTGATGGAAACATGGGTATATTCAGACATTCCCCTTTCTTACTGAATGAAAAATGGTGAGCAGGAATTTTGATTTTACAACCATTTTTGTGTGGGTGTGAGATTTATTAGTATGAGTTATTTTCCTTGAGCTTTATACACCGTGGAAAACTGTCAAAACCACTTTTTATTCCTCATTTGCTAAGATGTCGCTCTTGGAACATGTGGACCCCATTAAGGTGGTGGCATCCAAGGAGGGATTCTGAGCAGCTGACTGGTTGGCTTTGCCATTGAACCTCTGTATCTTCTCCCTCCCCGACACACCAACAAATGACATATCCTTTCCTTTCTAATCCTTTCCAAAACCTGCTTACAGATTTACATCCATCAGCACGCAGGGACGGGAAGCGGAAGAGTATCCTTGGGCAGTTGGCGCTCCGGAGGACTACTTGAAAAGGACAGATGGAAATCATGGTTGTTATCTCCAGTAGAGAAACATGGAAATGCAGAGGTCGGTGGCGAGGGGGGAGGGGATGCTAGGCGCTGTGATTCCTGGAGGGCAAGTCATAAGAAAGATGTAAGGTGGGATGATGTAAGGAGAGGAAACGATTCTGAGGAAGAGGCTAATTACCCCCCAGAGCTGGCTCGTAATGAAGGCCTGATTATAGCTGGGAAATTACCTCCTTTTGATTCTCATGCATTTAATGGTGCTCCACAGAACGAGTCTTGGGTGCCCTGGCTCCTGTCCAGGGACAATCGTATTTAAAATAATGTGTGTTCAGTTCTGAAACTTGTGGAGTTTGCAGGGTGGGAGATGGCACACTAAATCTCCTTTATGTTTCTTTATACCTCTCATTCCCAATGACTCCAACATGTTATTTATCTTCAGAGTAAGCTCGGTGTGTATGTGTGTGTGGAGGTATGGTTAGTGGGAGGTACAGATGGGGGTGGTAGTGTCAGGGGGGCATATCGGCTCAAGTCCAACCGAAGGCTGTCGGTAGCTGCTCTCTCTGCCAGTCTCTGAGGATTAGATGAACAAGAATTGGCAACTTGTTCAGATTCTTGTCATAGGAATGATTCATTTAAATAACACACAAGTACATGCCTTCTACCGCTTCACGGAATGACAGGAAGTAGGAACAACAAGCTGGCTTCTATTTCTATCAGTGATGGATTGCACCCTCACTTAGGTCATATTCATTCTTAAATTTGTCACACATGTTTCTCCAAGTTCGTCTCAAGTGTGATCAGTGTCAAGCACAAGAAAGCCGTTCAACTTTGCTACCAACATATAAGGCAATAGTACAGAATGATACTAACAATGAACTATTAAAAAAAGAAAATACCTGTCCCAAGCAGTTCTGTGAGGCTAGTACATATCAGAGTCCTCAGTTTCCTTTTGGGATATTGCTGATTAGACTCAGAATGTGCCCCAGAGGCTCATGTATTAAAGTCTTGGTCACCTGGGTGCTATTGGGAGGTGGTGGAAAACTTGAGACATAGGACTTGGTGGGAGGCCCTCTGCTTAATAGAGGTGTGCCCTCGAAGGAAACAAGAGGCTTCTCGCCCCTTTTTCTCAATTCCTTCTCATGAGATGTCACTTTTGCTCTGTCAAGAGCTTTAGCCATGGAATGCTGCCCCTCTGCAAGCCTAAAACAAGGACACCAAGCAGCCTTGGAATGAGAAGACAAATCCAACAGCCCTCTGAAACCATGAGCCCAAGAGACTTTTTCTTTTCAAGATTTAATGCCTCCGGTATTGTTACAGTGAGGAGACACTGGCCAAAGCAGCTACTTCATACAGGAAGCTGTTCTCCCTTCGGCACTTCTGGAGTAGAGTGGGCAAGGCAGAAGGGATCAGCTCTTTCCTCCCTCAGGGACTCGTGAGGACTATTGGCTAGTGGGTAGTGCTAAGACTCTGCAGGGGTCTTGAGTTGGTGTTATGAGGAGCCCAGCTCTGTAGTTTTCCGCTCCTGTAAATGGGGACAGTAACAACTTCCTTCCCTTCTACCTACAGCTTAGGGAGCTATGTGTTCCTCATTCACAATATACAGGGAGACACAGAGAACTATTCCTGAATTTCAGTTTTCTCTTAGGTTAGCCTTCATCAGCTTTTTCTGTAACACCCACACTTACTTCTTCAAGATAAGAACTTTGGGGTGGATGGAAATATAATACCTTTCTCGTCCTTGAACTACAACAATTCTCTCAAGAATCAACCAATCAACATCACCCAAATGTTTAGCTTCCTACAGCCAATGCTTACAAAGCAGAAGCTCCAAAGACTAACTTGCTTGCGTATTAATCTTGAATCATACTTTATCTTCACTACATCTCTGTGCTGGCGAGTGTTATGTCAACTTGATACAAGCTAGAGTCATTTTGGAAGAGGGAGCCTCAATTGAGAAAATGCCTCCATCAGATTGGCCTGTGAATTTTCTTAATTGGTGGTTGATGTGGGTGGACCAGACTCAGTGTGAGTGGTGCCATCCTTGAACTGGCGATGCTGGTTGCTAGAAGAAATCAGGCTGAGCAAGCAATGTGGAGAAAGCCAGTTAAGAGGCCTCCTCCATGGCATTTGCTTCTTGCTCTGTTTGAGTGATAGACAGTGGTGTAGAACTCTAAGCAGAAACAACCCCCTATCCTCCTCATGTTGCTTTTGGTCATGGTGTTAATATTATTGCAGCAATAGAAACCCTGACCAAAGCAATTTCTCTTCACGTCCTTTGCTTGCTGGATTGAAGTATTAATAAAGTTACCCACTATTGCAAGATTAGGACAAACCCAAAGCTATGTGAGTCCTAGGTCGGCTGATAAATCAGAGATCTTCATATAATGTATTAAGAAGGCCTGTTGGTTTATACCTCTTAAAAGCTGGCATATTGATTTACAGTTGGGAGGATGAGGCGGGAGGATTGTGAATTTGAGGCCAACCTATATTACAGAGTGAGATCCTGTTTCCAAAAGCAAAATGGGACAGGGGCTAGAGGGATGGCTCAGCAGTTAAGAGCACACTGGCTATTCCTCCAGAGGTCCTGAGTTCAATTCCCAGCAACCACCTTGTGGTACACAACCATCCGTAATGAGATTTGGTGCTATCTTCTGACCTGCAGGCATACATGCAGGCAGAACACTGTGTTCAAAACACACAAATAAATCTCTTTTTTAAGCAAAACAGAAAAAAAGGCAGTATTTTCAGAGATTGCTGAAGGACAGGGGAGGAGCACGTGCCCCTCCAGTGGGAAATGAGAGGGTGTGATTTTCTACCTTGGAAGGATTTTGACAGACTGTTCTTTAGACCTTCTTCTTGGTACCTCAGTCTGCTTACATTCATGAAAGAGGTTTGCTTTCTGTTGTGATCAAACACTGACCCAAAGCAACTTGGGGAGGAAAAAGTTTATTAAATTTACAAGTTACAGTCCAACATTAACAGATGCCAAGGGAGGAACCAAAGTGGCTCATGCAAGAATGCTACTTCCTGTCTTGGCCTCTGTGGATTGCTCAGCCTGCTTTCCCTGTGCAATGTAGAAACACCAGTCCAGGGGAGGCATCACTCACGGTGATTCTGGCCTTCCTACATCAAGGGAAAGCCAAATAGACATGCTCACAGGCCATTGGACGGAGATACTTTCCCAAATGAGGCACTCTCTTCCCAGGTGACTCTAGTTTTTTGACTAAACTAATCAGTACAATGGACCCCTTGTCACGGTGACACACAAGCATATCATTATCTTGTCCTCAAGATCTTAATTAATATCACAGTATAGACTAGACTACAGTGCAACCTTAAAAGTCCCGTTGTCTTTGAACATTTTTGATAGTTTAAAAGTTCAAGATCTCAAGCCCAACCTGGTCTACATAGTGAGTTTCAAGACAGCCAGAGTTGCATAGTGAGATCCTGCCTCAAAATATAAAATAAAAGTTTAAGATTTCTCTAAAATAAAAATAAATTACATACCTTCTTATTCCAACTAGGCCACAGACATATTCAGATCCAAGTCAAATCTAACTCTTACAGTATATATGGTTCAGTATCCAACTCTGGAACTCGTTCATGACCTTTTTGATCTTTAAAGAACTTGGATTGGCCCACCTCTCTGGTTCTGCTATTTAACAATACAATTTTTCTAGTCGGCTCAAGCTGGCTCCTCTATACACCTGCGGCTATGCTGGTTGTCACATCGCCCTAGCCTCTCTAATAGCCGGGACCTCCACTGCCACTCTTACCAGTGGACTCTCCTGGTGCTAAGCCTCAGCTTCCCTCCATGACCCCTTCCATGCAGGGGACTCTACTGCAACTGAGGTTGCACCTGCAGCAACGGCCCCTTCAGACCCCTCACGGTGTCAAGCCTCAATGACCTCCATGCTCTCAATGACCCCTCAATACTGCAGAATCAGTACTACATGGGGAACTGGCACACTGTTGAGTTCAGCGTCCAGCCTTAGACGCACCCTCGACTTCCCTGGGACCATCTTTTGTATGCTGACCCTGGGGAAATATGTCCCAGAAGATTTCACTTCAGTGATTTTGATCTCTTATTAATCACAGCTGATTTTCCAGCCCCGGCTAACACTCATGGATTGTTCTGGTAAAGCCAAAAGATTTCGATGTTATGGTGCTGGTCTCCTGCTAATCACAGCTGATCCCTCACGGTCCAGAACTCGCAGATCTTTTTTTGAAACAAAAGATCACACAAACAACTCTTGATAGAGCCTTTGCTTCCCTCTGAAAGGAGACATTACATTCCCTCACAAGCCAGGCCTTCATCTTTCTCAACATTCTTACCCTCTAAGCTCCCCTAAAGGCCCGGTAAATTCTGAGAAGTCAATAGCTTCTCTAGTCTGCAGCTCCGAACAGCTCCATGACGTTACTCACGCCACCCCACAGAAGCCAACACGGTTCACTACCTCAATTCTCCACCGTCACGATCAGTTTCTGCCCTAAGTTTGCTGTGATAAAACACTGACCAAAAAGCACTTCTGGGAGAAAAAGGTTTATTTGGCTTATGGGTACCAGCCATCACTAATGGATTCCAAGGCTGGAATTGAGAGCAGGAACCTCGAGGCAGGGACTGAAGCAGAGGCCACGGAGGAGTACTGGTTGTTAAGTTCCTATCACTGTTGACCAGCTGGCTCCTCACGGCTGCTCAGCCTGCTTTTATTACAACAACCAGGCCATCTGCCCCTGGTTGGCACAGCACACAGTAGACGGAGCCTCCCAGACTAAGCAGTGGTCAAGAAAATGCTGCGCTGACCTGCTCAGAAGCCAATTCGATGGAGGTAATTCTTTCATTGAGGTTCTTTCTCATCACCAGAAGTCTCTAGTTTGTGTCAAACTGACAAAAAGAAAACAAAAAGACAACTAACCATGATGAGCACAAGGCCCATTTGTTTGATCTCATACAGTTTCCTCCCAGAGAAGAGCTTTTTCTAGGAAGGATTCTTCCACATCTTCCTATATCACGTGGGCTGAGGTTGTAGCAGTGCTTTTGTTTTTTTTTTTCCCTCCTTTGTAGACCCAAACACTAAGCCATCTCACGGCCTGGGCTTAGTCTAGCTCTGTTCTATTAATGGTAATGCCTAGTAAAAGCCTCTGCAATGTCCAGGCCGATAAATTCAGTCCCATGTTAGAAAAGGTCCACAGCTGTTAAGTATGGAGTCTAAATACAAAATATACTACATATGCCTGAGGTTCAAGTATCACCTCATTTAGTTAGAAATGCTTAATTCCTTCTTACAAAAATAAACAAGCAACAACAAAAACGACAAAAAAGAAAAACCCTCAAAAAAAAAAAAAAAAACCTTCAAGGGCACCTCATTGTTATTGCAGGCCAAAGTCTGCAAACCTCTTAGCCACCTGCTTTGCTGTTGAGCTGAGGTTGGGTGAGTTATTCGTCAAAGCACAGAACACAAGCCACTACCCTAACACTGTCAACCAGCAGTACTTTGACTATAGCGCTAGGGCTAAGATGGGGCCAAAAAAAATACCACGTTACACTTTTCTAAGAATTGTCAGAAATTTGATTTAACTACCAATAATTGATCAGGAAGAGCATCTATCCGTAGCCCTCTTGACTCTGCATGCTCTTCTGGCTCCCCAGAATCTTGTCCGGCGTGCACACCACGTGGACTCAATTACAGCCTTCTGTACTAGAGGCCTAGAGCAGGGGAAGCCCCGCCCCCATTTCGTCCTTGTTCAGCTCCGAAGTTGGAGGAGCAGTCCACCAACCGTTCACCTCCCTTTCCTGTAAAATCATTTTTCTGGGTTTTGTTTTGATTTTACTTTTAACACGTAAACAAAAGGCTGGGACGTAAGAACGGGATGGAAGTTGTGTAAGAACGCGGTGTGTAAGAATCTAGCCACTGCGCAGGCTGTCAGATCGGCAGCAGCCTTCTCTCCTGCACGGAGGGAGACCGACAGGCACCCTGCTGATACATTGTCTGTGAGTCCCGAGTGAACAGACAATCCCCTCGCCATTATTTCTCACCTGGGAAGTGAGTTAACATCAAAGGGATTATTGGCGTGTGACACAGCCTGCTCCCCACCCCCTTCCCTGCCTCCTGCCAGGGAATCTGAGAGCCTGGCTCCAGGCTCTTGCTGTGAAACCTCCTCCATCCTCACTGAACTCTGCAAAGAGGCTTCCTTCTCGGCCCCAAGAGCTCGGGTTTCTCTCTCCTGAGTCCCGCCTTGCTGTTACCTCTCTGTCCGTCTGTCCATGGCTGAGTAACTCTTCTAATAAACCCCTTATTCCCCAATAATTCATTTCAGTGTCCTCTGGAATCCTTGCCACCCCTAATACACAACAAAGGAACCAGCTAAGCTTGCAGCAGTCCTGGCCGTCTGTTAAATTCATTCTGACGACGAAAGCAGCCGTAATCCAGAGTACACAAGCACACAGACACTATAGGGTTCCATTTAATGACAAGCGAAGCAGAGGAACGACAGGGACAGAGAGCAGCTTGCAAGGAGCTGGAGTAGGGAGAAGTGACGGCAAGAAGGCTCTGTGGGAGTTGTTTTTTTTTTTTTTTTTTTTTTTTTTTTAGGTGAATAAACTGTGCTCTGTGTTTGTAGTGGTGTGTACACTAGTTGAAATGAATAGATCTATTACGGGGGGAATGTGTGCTTTATTGCATAAGGTTTATCTCAGTTAAACTGGCCCTTGTAGTATTTACTGGAAAGGGATAGTCTTAATTAGGAAAACTATCTCCTGTTGTGCTTTTTTCGTTGGGGGTTGGTGTCAAAGCTCCATGCTTCCATCACAAGCCGGCTACAGAGAATCCGCTCACAGTCTCCGAGAAGCCCCACGGTCTTTAGGTCCATGGCTCCAGCTTTGTTCTGGTCTTTATCATCCCCTGGGGAAAATAATGAAATCGCCGATTTCTTTCTCACTTCTTGGACCATACTTGGTTGAATCCACAAGCAGTATCAGTGTTGCCTTAACAGCAACACTCTCACTCTATCACAGCTACCCTCCGGGTGCAGCTCTTTTTTTTTCTGGAAAGTTCGAACTCCTTAGGAGTGTCACTCCTGACCACAAACTCTGCTTGATTTTATTCATATTATTATGACACAATACGTTCTCTCTGGCCAGGATTACTTCCCGTATCTTGTTTCTCTAGGCTAATTCCTACCTACCTCTTCTGTTTTGGCTACAGGCAGTCCCTCTGTCATCTCTCTCATATCATAAGGGCATGTGAAATGGAGCATACGACTATAATAATAATTATAGATAATTTTATAGTTTGTGCATCTGCTCAGATTGCTCCGTCCTGGAAACAAGTTCTTTCATATTGCCCTCATTCGAGGTCCATTCAGTAAGAGAATTATCATTCTTCCTCATGTTTTTTTTCCGACTGTCACTTAAAGGATGGGCAAGCATGTGACCAGCAATCAAGAGAGAGGAATAATTCAAACAGATGAAAATGTGTTTGATCTTGAGTAGATTTTTCATACTTGCCGGTCAACTCTAACTCTGTGGCCCTTGTCTTAGTTGCTTTACTGTGCCGCTGTGACGCCTCATCTGACAAAAGCAGAGTAAGGAAGGGGTCATTTGGCCGAGGACACAGTCCAATCATGCTGCAGGAACCTGAGGCAGCTAAGCTGTATCCACACACCAACGAAGCGGAGAGTGATAAACACTTGCAGTCGTCTCTCTTTCTCCTTTTTATTCAGTGCATGGTGTGGGGGTGAGTTTTCCCACTTTGGTCAACCTATCTAGAAATCACAACCATCCTCAGACCTAATCTAGACCATCCCTCACAAGCACGGGCAAAAAAAGTTAGTCTCGTGGATGATTCTAGAACCTTTGAAGGTGACAATCAGGATTAGCCATGACAGGCCTCAGTACTCTGCTTGGTGAGTGATTGGTTTTCGTAGCCTGTTACAGCCACTAAGAGCTGTCCAGACAGTCTTTAGATAACGTTCATTAGGTTGTTTTTTAGAGTCAAGTTATGAGTGATATATGTATTTTGGAAATAGCTCTCTTGTCAGATACATGGTTTACAATTTTTTTTTCATTCTCTGCATTGTATTTTAACTTTTGGATGTCCTCTAAGGCATAAAAGTCTTTAAATTTAATGCAAGCCATTTAATCTATTATTCTTTTGTTGTTTTTGTTTCCGTTGTAATATTCAAGAAATGTTTCCTAATCCAAGATCAAGGAATTCATGGCAATATTTTTTTGTCTAAGAATTTTTAAAAACTACCTCTGCATTTAGATTCAGTGCTCTGATTCATTTGCATTAAATTTCATGCATGGAGTAAAAATTCTGGTGTGTATTAATATCAATTTTTAGGAAAAATTTTTGTTATCTGCCCCATAATCCTATTGTAGAAAACTAGTTTTTAAAAAGCTTTTCCTCTTGTATACATTAGAAATATATAAAATTATATAAATTAAATATATTGAAAAATAGTTTTCAAGTTTGTATGTTATGTCTGTTAAAGTGACCTATGCTTTAGTGGAATGCTAACGCCTATGCATACTTTAATACCAAATCCCAAGGAAGGGACTATCCAACTTGATTCAAAAATATGGGCTTGGACTGACAATACGAGGGGAATAAGTCATGGGTACCAAGAACCACCTGAGGCTGGAGACTTACTCCTTAGGCATCCTACCTGCAAATGTAGCACGGCAAAAATACTGCAGCACTGTTAAAGAGACAGAAGGGCATTGAAGGCAGGGGTCATTTTCACCTGAGTATAAACAAAGAGTAGTTAAGTCAGATGTGATTCTGTTTGTCTGTAATCCCAGCTCTCTGGAGGCTCAGGCAGAATCACAAGGCTTGAATGCCAGTCTCAGCTTCTTAGTGAGACTCAGTCTCAAAACAACCAAGGGCAACAGACCACTAAACATCCTGTTAGTTACTTGTTGCTGTGACCTGACACAATCACATTCAGGGAGGATCTTATTTTGGCTAATGGTTTGATGGGCTACAGTCCATCATGGCAGGGGGCACGGCAGAAGGAGTCTCCATTGTGGTGCATGCTCCAGGGTGCTTGCTCACGTAGCATTGGATCTAGAAGCAGAGACGGGAATTCTGTGTTCAGCTGGTTCATTCCTTTCCTTCCCTTTCATTCATTCTGTGGCTTGAGCCTAAGTGATGGTTCCACTCACATCCAGAACAACCTACCCTCTCCGTTCGTCCTCCTCTGAAACCCTAGTACCCACGTTAAAAATGTGCCTCGTTAAAGCCGTAGTTGTTTATCGATCCACCAAACTGACAATTGAAATTAACCATCCCAAGTCCACACGTACATTAAACATGAACAAGTGCACAGGCAATGAGACTTTCCAGGAAGCTTCGAGTCACTCAGTTTAAAAGCTGAGGCAACTTTCCACTATGCTGGAGAGAAGACAGGAGCAGGACACTGATCTCAGGGAGTCAAGATGGAAGGCCTGTGCTCTAGACACAAACTGTGGCTGCCGTGTTTACTTCATAGTAAAGTTAAAATAGGAACACGAACGCCATGCAGTGTTGTGGAAACTAAAGAGCACCAGGACAAGAGCTGTAGAGAAGGTGTTGTTGTTACTGGAGCAGCTGCTGACTTGAGAGTCCGGCATAACTGCGGGAGACAACCAGATCCAGCACAGTAAAGGAAGGCAGCTGGAGGTGAAAGACAGGACTGGATTTTATGCAGGATGGAATCATTGTACAACTCACCCGTAGTGTGAACCCATTTGTGGGGGGCACTGAAGGGCAGACTTCTTAAACCTGGGACTGTTAGTAGCTGAACTGACTGACTCTTGTGTGTTTTTCCATGGATGGTAGAGTGTTCAGTGGCTTCATCAGGACACCCTTCTACTGTGACAAATTTGCCCCTCTCTGAACCCTTGGTTGGGAAGCAGTAGGATATGGTAGCGATGGAAGGGGGAATTCCTTCCTGACTTTGGTGTGTAAAACTGGATGGGTTGCAGAATCCTATCTCAGGTCTTACATGAACTGTGCATTACGTGTGTCTGCAAAGTGGTGGCCCCCGATGCTCTTTTAGATGGCTCTTTGGTAGTTCCCCTCACTCAGTTTCATCAGGATTGGGTAGTGTGCACATATCAAATACTTTAGCAGTCCTGACATTGGCTATCTCTTCTCTTCTCTTTGCTGCCTTGCCTCAGTGGCAAAAAACTTAGGAATCTTTCGTTCATTTGACTCTGCATTTATATGTAGTGTTCCCAGAGCCAGAAATGCTGTTTCTACCTCTCTACCAAGATAATCCCTAGAAACCACTTTGAATCCATCTTTCTCAAGAGTCATTTCCTCTGCGAATCTTTTACTGAGAACTTCAGATGCACTGATGGCTGCTTCTTTTGTACCACTAAGGTACTTTTTATTATTTTTAATACATAACATTTTGTCCTGGAATGAAACTCTTGCTTAGTTATTTCTTTCTCTCTTTCACGCTAGATTTGGATTCCTTAAGAGTGGAGTCTGGGGGTACATCACTTGTCACAGGCTTCTTTGGCTAAATCTGCCTTCACAGTACCTACTTATAATAATTCTCAGCCTACTAAAAGATATCAATAGAGGATCCTCCCACAGGGAGTACTAAATAGTCTCACCCTGTGCCAATATTTTGTAAGTCCATCACTGAAAATAATATGCAATTTTCTGAATCTCAATGTTTTTCTATGTGTGAAAGATGATAAACGAAAATATATTTCTACGACAACCACATCCATTTATGGCCACAACTAGACAGGCGGTTTGGGTTCTTAGAAATTCCCATTCTTAAGCAACTCTTGGGGCTCCTTGATTAGGGATATTGAAAAGAAGGGAAGGGAGTTGAGTCAAACAGAAGCAAATGATTCTATGAGCAACGCACATATAAATCTATCTCCTAATTAATTTAAACAAGCACAAAGCTAATTATACTATGCAGAGTACAGGTAAGATCTTGTTTAATCATTAATCTCTCCTGGTTAGTCACAATGCCCAGAGGCCATGTCTCTGTTCCGAAGCTGTTGTGGGACTCGACCCCACCCACCCTCAGTGTCTCACTCAAGGCCTATATTTTAGGATCTTTTGCTTCTTCAGATTTTCTCAGTGAATGTCCACGACCCACCACCTCAGCCTGTTTCTAGCTTGTTTAGCCTCTGCATTCTTGACTTGGTATCACCTTGTACTCGGAAAGAGGGCTAGCAGCTTGAAGGCTCAGAGTTCTGCTTCTGCTTTGCAGCCAGCCTGGCTGTGCCAGCTGTTAGATGCACTCATGCGGCCTCAGCTCAGACCATCCTTCATTCTGTGGCTGTCTAGTTCCCCGAGCACTGTGCTGTGCTCCTCTGGATGTCTTCAGATCCCTGCTGCACATCTGCTGTTTGCTTTTCTCAGCACTTTGGGAGGGGCTGTTTATCCATCCTGAGGTTTCTGGTGGGAAGAAATAGCCCCAGGGCAGAGGCTTATGAACAACACGTCTTAGAAACAGACCTATTTCTCCTGGTTTCTTCCTGCTCCAAGCTGGAGCCTCCTTGGCTGTATTTAATTGGTGAGAATTATGGTGCTTGTTGCATGCTCACACTCTGTCAGGTGAAATTGGGGAGAGCCTCAAAAGTCTTCAGAAGCATTTTACTTAAAAAAAAATGAAGAATGTGTATAATTGTATAACTATGTGTATAACTCAGCTATCAGTTGAGGGAAGATGAAGGGAAACACACACAGACACGAACGCAGGCAAATATTTTCATGCTCATGCATCAGTTTCTTTGGAATACATGTGCAAATGAAATTGGCCACTGATGAGAAAGGGCACTGGGCAGTGGGAAAACGGGGTGGCAGAGAAGTTTGTAATTGTGTCATTCTTTCTTGGAACTTTTGGTTTCTAATCCGAGAAAATTCATTATCTAGTATATTATTTAAATATAAGTACGACAATCTATAAATGAACAAGTCATAGAAAAAAACTCATGTTTATAAGGTTAAGATACAATAAATATGATTATTCACTTTTAACAAAAATATATGTTTAAATTGGAGAACGATTTTTATATATTCAGCTGACAAAGACCAAAGAAAGCATGACGTACTAGAGTGTGAATGTGACTACCAGAAGACAGGTTCTCTCAAATGCTATAGGCAGGGTGCAAGTAAATTCTGATGATCCGTTAATGCTTCTCCCAGAGGCGCACCTCTGTCTGTTTGCATATATCACTGAAAGGCATAGACAGATGTTCATTGCAGAATTATTTGCATTGGTAAATGATGGAAAACAATCTAAATCTCTCAGTAATAAATATAAAATTTATGATAGTTTTATTCTGGTTTAATGTCATTAAAATGATTTAATATATTTATAAATGCTTTTATTAAAACATCTCTAAGATATTTAGCTTCTTGAGAAATGTTTGATGCAGAACAGTCTGAACACAGTGCTTCATGATGGCTGTTTATCCTTTATAGTCCTTTTCCTTCTTTCCCAGGTTTTAGTTATGATATTTTAAAAGTAAAGCATCTAAATAATTCAATTATTTTAATTATGAAATTATTTTTAATTATTAAATTAAAGGAGTCTATTTGATTGCAAGTGTGTTTAAGAATCAAGATAAACACTGTTTCTAGTAAATGAGTTTACACTTCCTCCGTTGAAATGAACTTAATATTTTACTTTTTCCCTGAGTTGACTTTTTAATATTACCATTGTTTGGGTGAGAACTTCTCAAAAGTTCATGTGATAATGTCCTCGGTCTGTGGCACAATTGGGAGACAATGCATCCTTTAGAAGGTGGGACCTAGTGAAACAGACTTAGTTCATAGGGACAGCCCTTAAGGAAGCATTGGGACTCTGGCCCCTACCTGTTTCTCTTTGTTTTCTGACCCCATGAGGTGAACAGGCCTCTTTTAACACAGGCTGCCACCACTTTGCACTGTCCAGCTGCATGCTCAGGGCATCATGTACCAAGTTACCATGAGCTGAACCTTTGAAACCCTGGGCCAAATCACATCTTTTATCTATATAAGCTCATGTATCTCAGGTGTTTTTCTACATTAAAAGAAAAATTTCTAATTTAAATATGAAATTAATTGTACATTTCCATATAAACTTGGAGTGTGTTGTAACTTGTCCTTTTTATGTAATTACTGGAGTCCATATTAAAACTTTTTTTTTAAATTTTTACATCCATATTATGAACAAAGTCAATTTTTCTTTTAGTGGTAGGTTTTGATTTTGATATTATGCTGGCCTCATAGAATAAATATGCAAAGTTTGTTGTTGGTACATAGAAAGGCAACTGATTTTGTATCCTAGTATTACTAAGACTTTTGTGCTGGAGCCTTTAGCATCTTTGAAGTATAGGATTATATGGTGTGCAAATAGGGATACTTTGACTTCTTATTTGCATCCCTTTCATTTCTTTCTTTTGTCTTATTGTTCTAACTGTGGTTTTGAGCACTATATTGAATACCAGTGGAGGGAATTGACACTCTTGTCTCATTCTAGGTTTTAGTGGAAACACTTGTAGTTTTTCCTCTTTTAGTATACTTTTGGCTATTAATTTGATAAACACAGCCTTTATGATGTTGAAGTATGAGCCTGGTATGATCCTGTGAGCTCTCTCTCTAAGACTTTTTATATACTTTGTTACATTTACAAATTTAGGTGTGTTGAATGATCCTTGCATGCCTAGGAAAAAATCAGCTTGACTAGGGTGTATAATCTTAATAATGCACTTTTGAGCTTGGTTTGTAAGAATTTTAATGAGTATTTCTGCACCTATGTTAATCAGGGAAATTGGGCTGTAGCATTTTTGTATTTGTAGCTATAACTTAGTTGATTTTTTACATCCATTATAGTCTGATTGATGAACTTGAGAGTCTCAACATTTAGTTTATGGTATTTATAATTATTAAATATTTTCAATGAATTGTTTCATTAATTAGTATGTAGAGATTTGATTTCTCCCCTCTGCATAATTTTAGTTTGGGATTTACTACTGAATCACTACATCCAGTTCAGAATAGCTACATCCAGTGGTTTTGGCCTCCTTTGTTTTAGAAATTCTATCCCATCCCTTGGGCCCTCAGTCCATGGGTATCTTTATCAATAAGGTTTATCTCCTAAAGACAACAAGTAGAAGAAACTACTTTTTAAGTCCAGTCAGCCAGTTTGGATTTTCTTTTAAACATAATTCTTTATTGATTCTTTGGGGGTTTCACAAAAAGCACCCCAATCCCACTCACCTTCCCAGTCCCTCCATATCCACCCCTCACCCTTGCAACATCCCCCTCCCTCAAATTAATTAAAAACAAAACAAAACAAAACCCACCTCATTCCTCTGTCTTTCTAACTCCTCTTCATTCATACTAGTACATCGGGAGCTGCAGTGTGTCAATCGGTGTAACCTTTTGTCCAGTCAGTTCTACCTGCAAAATGTCTATTGCATGAGTCATTGGTCCGGTTTAAGGCCTCTGGCACACCATCATCACTGGACCCTCACGGAAACTCTTCTCAGATATCCTGCAATTGTCCCAAGTCATGGAGATCCTATGGTTATCGCTTTTTCATGACCATTCCCTTCACACACTGCAGGAGGTCATAGATGGGGTAGATGTTAGGTGGGCCAACCCATAGCTCAGAATGTGGGTCTGGGTAGTAGCCGAGCTAGTTGGTCTGGGCCACTGGGACTACCCCTCAGGAGAGGGGCAGGCCTGTGCCATGGGGGCCAGCTCTTCCACATCTGTGGTGAGGGGTGGGGCCATCTCTCCTGAGTGTGGGGCCAGTTCTCCCAAAGGGTGGGGTGCAGCTCTCTGGCTGCAGTGTCCAGTGAGGACCAGCCATCCTAGGGCCAATAAGGGGCAGGGCTGGCTCAACATGGCCCTCGGATTTCAGCACGCAAGGTTCCTATTACTCCTGTAGTAACATGTACCATGGACATCATTGCAGATCCCCGTTGCAGCAGGAACAAGAACCCAGACGTCCCTTCAGCAACAACTAGGCCCTGGATGTCATCTTGGTCCCAGTGGCAGCACAGGCCACCCAGATCAGTATGGCCCTGATGGCAGCAAGGCCCCTGGACACCAACATGGTCTCAATTGGCTGTCCAGACTCTGGGCATCCGCTCAGCCCCTGGTGGCAAGAGGAGCTACAGACATCAATCCGGACCCTGATTGCTTTTGGGCTATAAACCCAGACATGGCCCACAGCAGCAGCCCTGGTTCAGAGGATACCATGGTCCCAGGCGGCAGTGTAGGCCACTCAGAATGGCATGACCCCTACAACAGAGTGGCCTTCAGACAACATGGCTCCAGGTTTTGACCTAGACCTGTGGAGGCCCCAAAAATGTGAGCCTATTCCACCTTGCCTGAAGGAACCGCAGATATCAAAACAGACCCTGGCTGCAGCAGGGCCACAGATGCAGACAGGGCCCTCAGCTGCAGCTCAGCCTGGACGTCACCACGGCAATGCAGGCCACTCAGAACTATATGGTCCTGGCTGTAGCAAGACCCTCAGAGCCATCACATGGCCTCAGGGTGATGGCAGACCCCAGGTATTTGAGTGGACTTCGGTAGTATCAGAAGCCACATCTATCAACCCAAGGCCCATACGTGTCCCTATGCTACAGCCTGGGCTCGGATGTCATCATGACCTCTGGTGACAGCACAGACTATCTAGAGTAGTATGACCCAGTGGCAGCATGGCTCTTGGACACCAACATAGACTTAGGTGTCTGATAAGACCTTAGTCATCTGCATGGCCCTTTGTGGTTACTGAAGTGGTGGACATCAACACAGACTCTGGCTGCTGCAGGGTCATGGACCCAGACCTACAAACCCCATCCCCCAGAAGCCTGGGGCTGGATATCATCATTTTCCTCCTTGTCTTCCACAGTGGCAGCACAGGCCATTCAGATCAACATGGCCCCAGCTGCATCATGGCCCTCAGACACCAAAATGACCACAGGTGGTGGCCCAGACTCTGCGCATTCTTATGGACTTGGTGGTCAGGTAGGCCATGGATGTCAACACAGACCCCAGCTGCAGTAGGGCCACAGACCCAGATATGACCCTAGGCAGCAGCCCAGGTCCAGACACAACCCTGGTCCCAGGTGGTAAGCAGGCTGCCAACATCAGCCCATTCCTCACCACTCTCACCTCTTCAGAACTGCCTCTTACTGTAGTGCATGGACCATACCATAGCCTCTCTTTCTCTCTCAGAACCGCCTCTTACCATAGCGCGTGAACCATACTGCCTCTTTTTCTCTCCCCTTTCTCCACCAGATACATACTCATCATAATGGCACCCACCCACCTGGCACACAGGGCTCGAGACAGGCCTGTGGATGCTTCAGGCAGGCTGGACCATGAGGAGCCCGGCTGCCCCATGTGTGTCTTTCACACATTACAGATAAGAAGTAGCAATGAATCACAACATGAGGAACTGCATTAAAGGTCGCAGCTTTAGGAAGGTGGAGAACCACTACCTTAAGGTGATGTTTGCTCTTTATGGGGAGATGTATTTATTGGAGGCAGCAGAAATATGGAATCATATGTTTTCTTTTTCCTTTTTTGATTTTTCAAGACTGTTTCTCTGTATAACAGCCCAGGCTGTCCTGGGACTTTCTTTGTGGACCAGGCTAGCCTCAGACTCACAGAGATCTGCCTGTCTCTACCTGCCAAATTCTGGGATTAAAGGCATGTACAACTATCACCCAGCTTTTGGAATCAGTTTTCTAAATTAATGTTAGTCTGTGTCTTTTTGTTGGGGGAATTGAGACCATTAATATTGAGAGTTATTAATGTGTAGTACTTATTGATTCCTATTTTTTTGTTTTGATCATGTGGGTATTTCTCCACCCTTTTATTTACTGTTCTTGGATTATTTATACCTTGCATTTTCTTGAGTGTGGTTATTATTTTCTGGTTTTCTTTTTCATGTCTTCTGAGAACAAGATTGGTAGACAGAAACTGGTCAAATTTGGTTTTATTGTGTAAAGTTTTTCTTTCTCTGTGGATTGTGATCGATAGTTTTGCTGGGTATGACATTCTGGACTGGCATTTAGGTCTCTCAGACTTTATACAGGCAATCTGGCTCTCAGAGGCTTCAGTAATTGAAAAGTCAGGTGTTAGTCTAATGGGTCTGCCTTTATATGTGATTTGGTTGTATCTTTCTTTGTTTTGTACATTTAGTGCTTTGATTATTGTGGGTTGCAGAGATTTTCTTTTCTAGTCCTGCCTGGTATTCTGTATACTTCTTGTAACAAGTTAGGTGTCTCTTTCTTTAGATTGCGAAATTGTTCTTCTATAATGTTATTATAAGTAATTTCTGTGCTTATGACCTGAGTTTCTTTTCTGCTCTCTATACCTATTGTTAATATATTTAACTTTCTCATAATGTCCCAGATTTCCTGGATGTTTTATGCTTGGGTATTTTCAAATTTGACATTTTCTTTCACTGAGCTAGTCTTGCCTTCTTTCTACCTTGTCCTCAAGACCTGAAATTCTTTCTTCCATGTCCTATAATCCCTTAGTGAGGCTTACCTCTGAGGTTTGTAGTTGGCATCCTGAGTTTTTATGTCCAGTTTTATTTCTGTTTGTTTTTTTTAATGATTTTTATTTCTGTGTTAAATTTTACTTTCACATCTTGAATTGTTTTCATTATTTCATTCAACTGTTTGCATATAATTGTCTCCATTAGGATATTTACTAATATACTTGTTAAGTTCTTTGAAATACTCGTGATTGCTAATTTGGTCTTTGTCCCATACTTGAACTAAATTGTTTTTCTCAGGGCTGTTGCAATAGGGTTGTTGGCGTCTGGAGGAAATATATTGCCTGAAACCTTTTTTGGGGTGGTGGTGGTGGTAGTGAGATCCTGGGATCTAGGTAACTGGAGTTATGACATTTAAAGTGTTTCTTGGTTTAGAAACTAATTTCTGACAAAACAGGCAAAAACACACAGTGGAAAAAATCCTATTCAGCAAGTGGTACTGGCAAGCTAAATATCTACCTAAAAAAGGTGAAGTAAGAGTCATATCTTTTACCTTGTACAAAAATCAACTTGAAAGGGATAGATTTTAACTTAAAATGTGAAATACTGAAATTAATAGATGTAAATATAGAAATTGCTCTTTGTGATACCGTGGTAGTCAAGAACAGAGCTTCAATAGCACAGGAATTAGCTCCTATAGCAATAGCTAGGACTGCATAACGTTAGGAAGCATATGCACAATAAACAAATCTATCAAAGAGCAAGCTGACAGCCCACAGAATGGGAGAAAATCCTTATCAGTTATTCTTCTGATTGGGGCTAATATTAGGAATTTACAAGGGGCTAATATTCAGAACTTACAAGGCACTAGAGAAATTAAATGGATGGCAAGGAAATAAAATTGCCAATCAACAAATGGATTAATGAATTGAACGTAATTTTCAAAAGAGGAAACACAAATAACCAAAAACTATTTTTAAAAAATGTTCAGGTTCTCAGCCAGGTGGTGGTGGCGCACGCCTTTAATTCCAGCACTCGGGAGGCAGAGGCAGGTGAATCTCTGTGAGATCGAGGCCAGCCTCCTTGATGAGTTCTAGTTCCAGGACAGCTAGGACATTTACACAGAGAAACCCTGCCTCAAGAAGAAAAAGAAAAAAAGAAAATAATTCAACTTTCCTCATCACCAACAAATGCAAATGACACTGAGACATTGCCTTATGACCTCCAGAAAGACCTACGACAGTAGATGTTGGAGAGGGTGTGGGGAAAGATGAGTCCTTATTTACTACTTGTGTGGGTGGAAATTATCACAACCATTATGGAAATCAGTGTAGAGGTTCCTTAAAAATTAAAGAACTACTGTATGACTCATCTGTTTCCCTTCTGGGCATACACCTAGAGAACTCCATATCCTACCAAAGTGATATTTGCAGAGCCTTGTTTATTACTGCTCTGTTTATAATAGCAAGGGAATGGAAACAACTTACATCACCATCAGCAGATGAAGAGATAACGAACATGTGGCAGCTCCCTATATGAAAAAAATCAATAGCTTTAAAGAAAAATGAAATTTTCAAGAAAATGAATAGACTTAGAATGTATAATATTAAATTAAGTCACTCAAAACTCAGAAACAGAGAGAGAGAGAGAGAGAGAGAGAGAGAGAGAGAGAGAGAGAGAAAATTATAAAAAACCCTTAAATATTCTTCCTCATTTGTGGATCCTAATCTATAGTAGGGTCTATGATGTCCCCAGGTATGGGTTTTTTGTCCAGGCTTATGGTGTGACGCACAGAGCTAACAGAATCTGCTGCTTAGCTCTCTCTCTTGCACCAGTGGGTGAGATTTAACTTTACTTTCATTTTCATCTCAGCTCCTTTTGTCCTATGTGTCTTAGGTTTGGTCAATGGATGGATACATGAGTTCTTAGACAATATGTTAAACAGCTGTTCATGCTTTGTTCTCCATTCCTGATATTCTTTGCCCTATCTGGTGAAGCGTTTTTTATTTCATGTATCAACTTGTAAATTTCAACAGTTCTATATGTTTTTGTTCAAAATTTTAGTTTTCTTTCTAAAGGCTTTGCCCCCGCTCCATGTTGGTGACTTGTTGAGCCACAGGGTTGATTTTTCTCAATCTTTTTCTGACTTTTCTCTATGTTGCTGAATTTCCTCTTCATACCCTATATTGGCTTCTTCTCTTTTCTTTTCTTTTCTTTTTCTTCTTTTGTGATAGGTTCCCACTGTGTGGCTCTTGCTGGCCTAGAACTCACTGTGCAGACCAGGTTTGCCTTGAACTTACAGGGCCACAGGGATCTGCCCACTTCAGTCTCTCTAGTGCAGAAGCTGCCTCCTTCTGAGCCTTTGGACATTGTTTTCATACTCAGAGTGGGGTTGGGGTGGGAGGTGTGTTCAGGTGGGCCAGTGCACACTCACCTTTCGGTGGCTTATGCTGGTCTGAGCCTGGGCTGACTAAGGTCTGGTAGCCACCACAGCTGTAGCATTCCTTCTTACTACACCAGGCTTCTGTCACCATGATTTACTCTGCAGTCTGTGAGCGGGGCAGGTTCTCCATTCTCTCGAGATTCTTTAGGTTGCAACCCCTGAGGGGACTCATGTTATAGCTGGAGCATCTTCTATGTGCACTGGGAGTGGAGGAAGCAACCAGAGTACTGCCCTCCTTGTCGGGTAGAGGTTTCGATGTGTTATATTTTCATTTTTATTTGAATATAGGAACTTTTAAGTTTCTTTGATTTTTGTTTTTGCCAGTGATCCAGTTATTATTCAATAGTATTGTTTGGTCTCCAGAGGTTTGTTTTTTTTCTGTGTTTTGTTCTTGTTATTGAGTTCTATCTTTAATCCTTACTGTAATCAGATAGAATACGGAAGTTGTTAAAATTTTTCTACATTTATTTAGACTATCTTGGGAGTCTAATATGTGACCAGTTTTAGAAAGCATTCCATGGACTTCTGAAAGGAATGTATACTCTATAGTGTTCGACTGAAATACTCTGTAAATGTCTGTTAGACTATTTGGTTTATAGTGTCAGTTGCTCTTTAATACTTTTCAATTCATTTTTGCATATATAATCTATTGGTGACAGCGGGGTATTGAAGTCACCCACTGTTACTGTGCTATGTTAATCTGTGACTTTAAATCTAGTAGTGTTTGTTTTGCATCTGTGTTCAGTGCATACATGTTTAGAATGGCACTGTTAAGAGATTGTTGGTTTGATCTGTATGAAGTAAGCTTATTTCATCTGATCTGTATTGACCAAATATATGAGAACAAAGAATCCATTTGATTGGAGTAACTTTGCCTATCTTTTCACCCTGTCTGTCTTTAGTTGTGAACTGTATTACCTGAAAGCAGCAAAAAAGATGGATCCTATCTTCTGACCCAATCTGCTTGTCAATTGAGTCTACCGGTAGACATTCAGAGTTATTAATGAAAGGTATACATTAATTCCTGGCATTTTCTTTGTTTTGTGATATTCTCTTGGTCTTTACTTGCTTAAAAATGTCTTGATACATTTAATGTTTTTCCTGCAGCTTCTTTGATGTGTTCAACATTCTCTTCCATTTGAAGCTTTCATTTCAATACCTTCTGTGGTTTAGTCATAGTGGCAGACATTGCTTCAGCCTGCTTTTTACATGGAAAGTTTTCCTGTCTACTTACATCATGGCATATAGTGGTCTAGACTGGCAGTTGTAATCTTTCAGAACATAAATACACCCTTCCATGTCTTTCTCACTTTGGAGTTTCCAGTGAAGAATCAGCTGTTATTCTAGTGGCTCTGACTTTGTATGACATTTGTGTCTTCTCTCCTGAAACTTTCAATACACCACATTTTACAAATATTTAGTGTTTTATCTATAACATGACATAAGGATCTTATTCTATGGTCCTCTTTGACTTTCTGTATGTCTCGTGTTTTCTCATACTGCTGGCTTGTCTGGATGCTGTATGCTATTCTACTACCAAGACTGCCATTACTGTATTTGCTGTGTATTTTGGAATATTGCTTTCTGGGGAGGGGATGACACAAAGTTTCACATTATAGCACAGATTGGCCTAGAGCTCACTGTGTAGTCCAGACTGGCTTTGGACTTGTGACATTCCTTCCTGAGCCCCCCAAGCATTAGAAATGCAGATGTGAGCCTTGATTGAATGTTATCTGGTTTGGGGAGTTATTTCTAATTATGTAATCACTTATTGATATTGTATAGGTATATGTGCTCATGTGTATGTATATACACCACAAGAATACAGGCACTGTCAGAGGCCGGAAGAAGATGTTGGATTTCTAGGAGCTGGAGTTATAGGTCATTATTAGCCCTGATAGGGGTGTTGGGAACCACACTCTGCAAGTGTTCTTAACCACATGGCTATTGCTCCGGCTCTGGAATAATCTGTTTTAATGAAAACAAAACAAGAATAGGTAGGTAGTGATAGCTTTAAGTGACTTACTGTGTATCTTAAGAATGCCCTTTTGATTTTATGATGAACTATAATTTGGGAACAGTTTGTGTGTTTTCTGAATTTGAGTGTTTTTCCTGAAGGCCTTGAGTCTTCACTGCAAAAACATTTCTCATTTCCACACTACCACCTAGACTATAGAATACAATGATTGCTTTTTCAAGAGGGGGTGCCACTTACCCCCAAAGTGGCATCTTCCTGAGATCCCAGCCTCCGCTTGCGCTTCTTTCCCCTTCCTTTTCACTATTTCCATGTCTAGCCAGGTCTCAGACCCATTTTTGAATTTCTCTATTCAGAGTTGGACTTATTCTGGGAGAAAAGTTTTTAATTTAATCTTTACTCATTACATGAAATAACTTCTGAGAGAAGAGATTTTTTTATTTAATCTTTACTCGTTGAATGAAGTAACAAAATATACATTTATTTATTTATTTATTTATTTATTTATTTATCCATCTAACCCATTGGTGCTGCTTCTGTTGGTTTTGAAGTGTTTGTTTTCATACTCATACGGGTGTTCGCCTTGTTGCTACGACCTGCAGAGCTTTGGGGTAGACCTGATGGGGCAAGGAGGGACTGAATGTGGAAATGTAGACATACCCACAGAAAAGCTGCGATCCCGTGGAGCTTTTGGCTTTCATGGGTGTGCACCAGCAGCCTGGGAACTCGGTGTGTTTATTTTATATGTAAGAATGGAAGAGGTAGGCTTGTTGTATACAGCTGAATGAGGAGGCAGGTTTAGCAAATCGTGGTAGGCGGTCTCTGCAGGGGAGCCGTATCAGGGCTGCAAACAGTAGCAGTCAGAAGGCTGCAGACTTTCCTTTTTACACATATTGTCAACATCCAGATACACATCAGTGGAAGACTTTGCTGCCATTTCTCTGATCCTGACCTGCGAATCTTTGGACACTGGGGTCCTGGATGTAGTTGTGATCATGTCAGCAAATATTCACACAGGACCCTAGCTGCTCCCCACAGTTTGTTTCCATATTTGTAATATAGGCTTGGTTAATAGTGGTTTAATTTCCTCTTTATTATTCTGTGTATTTTATTAGCTTCAGGTTTAAGTGGCTGATTCATATGCCATTACTGTACTGGAGATTATTCTCTTTGGATTCCTCAGGTATATTTTTCTATTGGGTTTATATCTTACTGTTTCTTCTTGTTTAGAAGTTAGACATCAAAGCATCGTTCTATTGACCATAAGCATTTCTGTTTCCCTGACAAGATTTCCTATTTCCTTGGTTTCCTGTTTTACTACGAGGTCTATAGTAGAATTCTATCCTAGTTACGGGTCATCTTATGTTTTTTAACTGATGGCTTCATCAGTTTAGCCTGTTCACAGCTACTAAAATTTTAAATAATAATAATGAGCTACCTTTTCTCCCTTCCTCCTTTTGAAGTCAATTACACATGTATTTTAGACTCCACATCTTCTCTGTTAGTTTTTACTTCTATTGGCTTATTTCTTGCATAGTTTCTTTTTTCTAGGTATTATCTTTTTACCTCTCACTATGTTTATCTCTAGCATGATTAATGTGCTTTAAAAGTTAGTGAGTTCTTACTTTGTTTCTATGTGTTCCATTTGTAGATCTTACATGTTTTTATAGCTTCTAGTTCTTCAGCGATATTCTTGATACTGTGTTTCTCTAAGCTGTGATATGGAATGCCCCTCTGTATGCTGTGAATATGTTTTATTACCTTTCCTTAATAAAGAAGTTCATTTGGCCAATATCCAGGCAGAATAGAGATGGGTGGGAAATCCTTGCAAAGATAAAAGAAAAAAAAAGTGGAGTCTGGGAGATGCAAACAGCTGGCAGAGAAGCAAGATATGAGGTAACAAGCCATGAGACTCGTGGTGAAATATAGACTATCAGAAATAGGTTAATTTAAGTTGTAAGAGCTAGTTAAAAATAAGCCTGAGCTAATAGACAACACAGTATGTAATCAATATTAAGCCCCCGAGTGGTTATTTTAAAAGCAGTTATGGGACCAGGTGAGATGACAAACCTCCAGTTACAAAGCTGACCAATCCTCTTGTTTTGCTGGAAATAAAGACTTCCTGGGGAATACCACTTTAAATACACAGACTGGCTTGAAAAGTTTTTTTTTTTTTTTTCGTGAGGATTTAATCAATTTACTTGTATTTCTTCATGCATAAGAGAAAAGAACTATACTATATATAGAATGTCTTACAAAACTACAACTACAATCTCTGTCATATTTTCATTGAAATATTTAGATTTCTAGTGTACATGATTGTTTTCAATATTCTAAACAATGTGCTTTCGAATGACCTGTAAAGGAATCTTATTCTTTTTTCTAGAGGTTATTTTTGTATCTGCTAGGTACGTGAGGTTACTGTGAATTTAAGAAGCCTGATACGTCAAGAGATGACATCACCTGAATTCAATCAATGTTATAAGCTGAAGTGACTCTGTAGCACAAATCTTATTCTGTCAGTTCATTCTTCATTGATTTTGTTGAATTTATTTCATTTTATCTGTATGAGTGTTTTGCTTGCAAGCATGTGTGCATGTGCATGCCTGGTGCCCAAAGAGGACAGAAGAAGCTATCTTCTCTTTGCAGCAGATGGAGATCATTACAGAAAACCACGGCCTATCAAAATAGAGAATTATGGCAATCGATCCCAATGGATACATATACAAAACACTACTGCACCTAAGGCTCAGGGAATATCAAGGAAGAGGGGGCAGAAAGATTGTGATAACCAGAGAGCAGGGAGTTTGCTGCAAGATTATGTCTTCTAGTAATGTCAGAAATTACATCCACCAAGTCTCACCAACATGACTGCCTAAACAGGAGCTGAGCAAGAATGACACCCATGGACAGGTTTGCGAAGTTAACAGGGAAAAACCCATGAGGCCTCAACCCTACACAAAGAACTATAGGTAGTTAAGTTCTGAGAGAGGGAGAATAGTCTTCTCCAGGAAAGAGCACACCAATAGTTATCCACTATAAATGGTTAGTTCTGAAAACAAATATAATATATATATACATAATCACATGTATTATATTTTTACATATACATAATTATATATGATTAACATTATACAGACTAAGCCAGTTTTATTTATATACATATACATTTATATTTTTTATATATGCATATGCAATATACTCATATGTGTGTATGCATACAATGATAATTAATGAAAAAGGAGGCCACGAATTTGAAAAATAACAAGGAAGGGTTTGGAGGGAGGAAAGCAAAGGGAAAAATGATGTAAATAAATTTATTATCATAAATAAAAAAAGGATGGTAGCGTCTGTTTCCCCAAGATTTATAGTTATAGACCATTGTGAGCTGCCATGCGGGTGCTAGAAACCAAACCTGGGCTCTCCTCAAGAGCACAAATGCTCTTAACCACTGAACATCTCTCCAGCTTGGCTGCTCCTTCTTATACCCAAGACCAACACTTTTGCTCCAAAGTAAAGTTTTGAGAGTGAGCCAGTAGCACTGAATTCCCATCTCTACCTCTGTGAGATGCTGAAAATGCTAACTCCGGCCATTCCCTCCATTTTCAGAAAGTGGCTCCAAGAAAAGCCTGCTTCCAATGGCTGGGTTGACGTTCCTTGGACTTCATTACTTCAAATATTATCCAGGACACAATCCAGGATCCAAATAAGGTCCTGGCATGATGGCTTGTAATTATTTCCTTAGCTCTCTGACGGTTATCCTTTCTGAACGACTCATCTCCTAAGAGGATGTCGGTCTCAAAACTCAATAGTCCTTTATCGTTTGTGTAATATTTAAATATATAAAACATATTAATTAAAAATCTTTATATCTCCTCCTCTAAAGGTGTTATGTAACTCGAATTAAGGGGCACGGAAGAGCGGTAGTGATTAAGCCTGTGCTTCTAGACACGGGCCACTTACAGATTCTTACAGTGTTTAGCATCTGTTTCCCTGTTGCAGGAAGACTGTAAAACGGTTCCTTTTTGCTTTAACCAGCTATTAAACTCCAGTTATTTTCAGTTAATCAGGTGTCCTCGCTGCCACCCCTACTGGAATTAACAGCCTCTGAGGCCATTGGAGAGGATGAAATCTACCCCCATTGTTGTTTGGACCCTTGAGAATCTACAGGGAACCCAGCCCTCTGGGCTCTCTAATTTATGCAGTGTCTAATTCTCCTCAACTCTGTTTTCATTTACTCTATCGTTTACAGATCTCCATTCAGTTCAAGGGCTTTCTTTCTTCGCCACACGTGGCTGTTTTACAAATAAAGGCACTGGTGCACACTTGCGGTTACCTAGATAGGCCCACTGGAAGATACCCCAGTTAAGAAGGCCCTCCCAATAAGGAGAACCCAAAGAAAAACATATAGGCATCCTCCTGAACATTAACCTTCACCAGGCGATGAAAGAAGACAGAGACAGAGACCCACATTGGAGCACCGGACTGAAATCTCAAGGTCCAAATCAGGAGCAGAAGGAGAGCGAACGTGAGCAAGGAACGCAGGACCGCGA
The DNA here is from genome assembly GCF_014885135.2 of Alexandromys fortis. NCBI lineage: Eukaryota > Metazoa > Chordata > Mammalia > Rodentia > Cricetidae > Alexandromys > Alexandromys fortis. The sequence goes on from NW_026067924.1 coordinate 22,269,405, forward strand.
GGGGTGCACCCACACTGAGACAATGGAGATGCTCTATCGGGAACTCACCAAGGCCAGCTGACCTGGGTCTGAAAAAGCCTGGGTTAAAACTGGTCTCACTGAACATAGAGGACAATGAGGACTACTGAGACCTCAAGAACAATGGCAATGGGTTTTTGATCCTATTGCATGTATTGGCTTTGTGGGAGCCTAGGCTGTTTGGATGCTCACCTTACGAGACCTGGACAGAGGAGGGTTTTCCTTGGACTTCCCACGGGACGGGAGGGAGGGAGGGGGACATGATTGGGGGAGGGGGAGGGAAAGGGGAGGCGGAGGTGGGGAAGAGACAGAAATATTTAATAAATAAATTTAAAAAAAAAAGAAGACCCTCCCAAGCCGGGCGATGGTGGCGCATGCCTTTAATCCCAGCACTCGGGAGGCAGAGGCAGGCGGATCTCTGTGAGTTCGAGACCAGCCTGGTCTACAGAGCTAGTTCCAGGACAGGCTCCAAAGCCACAGAGAAACCCTGTCTCAAAAAACCAAAAAAAAAAAAAAAGAAAGAAAGAAAAAAAAAAAAGAAGGCCCTCCCAGCAGGAAGAAGCCAGATCAGTCGTTATCCAAAGTCATTACTGGCAATCAAGGTTACCTCTTCAGATGGAGCAATGATGAGGACAGAAGATAGAAATGGACAAGTAATTTAGGGTTAAGGGCTATTGCTCTCCTTGGTCAGAGCTGGAAACACCCTTTATTCTATCCTGAGATCACAAATGTTAGACGCATTTGAAGGCTTTGACCCTGTTCTGGTTTTTAAGTGACCTTAGGGTCTCAACTCTGATGTAAAAATATTACAGACTGGCAGACTTGGAAAATGAAGATGCTTCTCTGCCCCCACCACCCATGTTAAACTTTGAATACCACCTGCTGTTTCCCTGGTGACAATAGAAAGGTCAACTTCAGCTCCCCCTCCTCCACACCCCTAGGATTTAAATGACCATATTACATGGTAGAAATACTAGGGCTTTGTTGAAGACCATTAAGAGAAAACTACTTTCTTCTGGTCAAAAGTGTGGAATCTAATTCTACCTCTGGCTATGTGGGGAGTGGGCATTCTAAGCTTCCCAAATAACACTTACTATTGTGTTTTCCTTCAACCAGCTGGGCCAATCAGTCACCAGGAAAGTTGATTTAATCAGAAGCTGTCCCAAGGAGAATAATTACGCCCTTGCAGAGATGTATCATCCCAGGAAACCTTCCTGAAGATGCTGACAACACTTCCCTCACGCGTACTGCAGAGTCTGCCTGGTTTTCTCAGTTACCCAGAAAGTCTAACTTTCCCTTTTTCTTGTAGATACTGGCCAAAGCCAATGTTTTCCCTGATGTTCTAAGTTTTCCATATCTTCCTCTGAAGCATCCTTTCCCTTCTACCATGCAGATGTTTGCTTACCTCCATTGCAAAAGGCATGGCATTCTCTCTTTCATCTTCTCCTTCTCTCTTCTCTCAGCAGTTGTTTTGATTTACACTTTGCCTGCCCTGTTCTTCTTGTCTTAAACTGACAAAATTGTCTTTAAGCTTCCTCTTAGGTCTGTTTTTAAAATCTTTTATCAACAAGACTAAGAACGCCAAAGACAGAATCCCAATTTTCCTACTGTGACAGAAGAAGACAGTGCAGAAGTTCTTCCATCTTGTATTGTTGCCGAGGCCACCTTAGGTTTAGCTAGAATTCGATCTCCTTGATGGTAAAGCTTATGGAAAATTATTCAACTCTATCCTACGAACCCAAAATCAAGATGCTATACCTGGCTTCTTGTGAGATCAAGATGCTTAGCTTCTGTTAAACTGCCTACTTGTGCAAAACTAACTAACCCTTCATCTGACTGCTTATCTTAGCTACTGTTAAACTGTTTTCTTGTACAAAATCGGAGGTGGTTTTGCCTTAAAATACCCTGACTCTAAATGCTCAGCATTACTCTTAGGTCCCAAATGTCTGAATGTTATTCCAGCCAACTGAAATAAAGACTTTAAATGAGCCTCTGCAACCAACAATTTCTCTGACTTTCTCTGATGGGAGACCCTCCCTTCTTGGATTAAGATCTGTGCCCTCTTTTTGGGGGACCTGGATCCTTTTGGCCCATTCAGGTTGCCCAAAGAAACTCCAAACCTCCACTGATTCTCTCAACTGCATTGGAGGAGATTGAAACCCCTCTCTACTGCTGAGACTCACTTACAGTTTATCTGTTGGGCACTCTGTAACACTAGTAACACCAACAAGTGTGGAGCCACCTTCTCTAAGCTCTTCAATGACAGAGCCAAGTCTCCTTCTTCCTGTACTTTTAGGCTACTGGCCCTTTTGCTTTCTAGCACTGCTTCCCAGAATTGCTCCCTCCCCCCACCTCCATAGCCTATGGAATGTTCAGTTCATCCTTGTCATTGTTCCCTGTTCTCAGGCACATAGGATAGCTCAGTTTTAAAAGACAGGTATCCTCTCAAGATGGTGCCAGATCACCGACCTCCAAGTCACATCAATGACCAAATAGGATTGTTTTAGTCACTGTTCTATGCTATGAAGATAGACTACAACCATGGCAACTTTTATAAAAGAAAGCATTTAACTGGGGTCTTGCTTACAGTTTCAGAGGCTTAGTCCATTATCATTCTAGCAGGTAGCATGGGAGTACACAGCCAGGCACTAAGAGTTCTACATCCTGATCCGCACAAGCAACAGGGAAAGAGAGAACTGGGTTTGGCATGGGCTTTTGAATCCTCAAAGCCCAAGCCCAGTGACACACTTCCTCCAACAAGGCCACATCTTCTAATCCTTCTCAAAGAGTGCCACTCTGTGATGACGGAGCATCCAAATATATGAACTAATGGGGCCATTTGTATTCAAACCACCAAAGGGATCCTTGTCCACTGCTAATCCATCTGCTGGAGGAATCAAAGTTGTCCCCAACCTGCAACTGGATTTATGGTTTACTATAGCTGTGTGCTCCTCCTGAGCGTGGGCCTGCTGGTCAGTTTTTTTTCTTTTCACCATGGCGGTCTGGCTTGCATTTGAGTACAGCTTGCTTTCCCTTCCTAAGCCTTCTAGTCATGCACATAGATCTGTGCTCTGCCTGGCTTCCTTCCACCTCGTTCCCCATCCCCCACACTTTTAAGGTATCCTATTACAGTCATTGGGACTGTCTAAAGCTCTTCTCTTCTGACTCGTCTTCATCAGGTCAAAGAACAGCTGTTTTTAGGCTACCATCTTGCCTACAAGTCTGGCTGGTTAGCAAGCCACGAATCAAAAAGGGGAGATATCAGACCCACCCTTTCCCCGTGCAAACATTTGCTTACCTTTTGCATTTCATTGCTATGGCTGGAGCAGTCAGAAAACTCTTGGTTTCTCATCAGAATCCACTACTGTCTGGTTTTTGAATGTTCCATCCCTGAAAGGTAAAACCCATGTTGCGACAGTGGCTTGTTCTGTCTAGTACTGGAATTGGGTGCCATTGTTGTTCTAATAACGAGACTGTGCTTGAGAGGTTTGCCTTTGGCTAGAGCTTGAGAAACAGCTCATGCTTTGGCAAGACTAGGGTAATGGACATTCCCCCAGAGGCTATGAGTTTCTAAACCATGGACCCTGATCTCTAGGGCGCAGAGGAATTTCTGAGTGAGTGAAGCCTGAGTCTACTTTTGACATTGGCATGGCTTTGTCAAAGACCATAGCCCTAGACCTGTACAAAGGCAAAGCCTTCTCCCCAGGATGAGGCTCAGAGTGTCAGCAAAGCCTTCCTGTGCTCTAAATGTAAGTGTTGCTAGTGTGTGCAAAAGATGTCTACCACAGCTTACCTCCACTCCCCATGAACATTTATATATGAAGACTGCTCCCCTCCTCCTGCATAGGTTAGCTGAACCTGTCTCCTTGGTCCAGTCGCATGCCATAAACCCAGCCTCCTTGTTTACTTGTATGCACTAACTCCACCTCCCCGTTCAACTGTATGTAATACAACACTCTGAGTTTCCCAGGTACTGTGGTTTCTTCATCCAAGAGTGAAGTACACTCAAGCCCAGATTCTCTGACCGTGTGTCTCTCTTTTCTTTATTTTCTTCCTACTCCAGTCAGGTCCATCACTGGAACACACTAGCCGTAGCACGGCCCCTTGGCAGTGTAACCTTCCCATGTCCTTTTTGCAGAAGGGGACAGAGGTAATTCTGTGGCAGGAGATACTTCAAAAGAGTTTGTTTAGACTTGGAAGAATGTTTGTTTTTGAAACCTCCTGGGTTCTAGTTGAGTTAGACAGCAAGGCTTTTAGTAAGAAAACATTGCTCCTAAGCAATAAAACTTCCACTGGATACACGAGCCCACGTGGGGATCTTCTTGCCTTCCCGCTCTGTAGGTGGATAAGTGCCATCTCAGATTGATCTCTATGGTTGGAAGACAGAGAGTCCCATTCTTTCCGGATTCCTGTTGTTGAGTATCGTCTTAATTAAAATAAGATTTGGGCTTGAAGGCCTTTTCTCACTGATCTCTGGTTTTGTTTTATGTTTGTTTTAGTTTAATTTCCCTTTTCCCTTCTGCTGTTTAAAAATTAAGTTTATTTAAATGCAAAGAATGGACTGTTTATTTAAGCGAATGTTATCTTCATGTAGAGAAGAGGGGGTGGGAGTGGGGCTTCAGACTGCTTTCATTGCTGCCCCAGCTTAAGAGCTCTGTGGTTTGCCTGTTCTCTTTTGGGTGTGTTTTGCTTCCAGCTGTGCTGCACACATGAAACCGTTGTGTGGTCAGACACTTTGGCAGGCTGTGCTACCTAACGTTCGTTAAACAAACAACTGTTCATCATCATCCGTCCTTTACGGGATAATATTGCAGTACTTTTTTTTTTTTTTTTTTTTTTTGGTTTTTCGAGACAGGGTTTCTCTGTGGCTTTGGAGCCTGTCCTGGAACTAGCTCTGTAGACCAGGCTGGTCTCGAACTCACAGAGATCCGCCTGCCTCTGCCTCCCGAGTGCTGGGATTAAAGGCATGCGCCACCATCGCCCGGCTGCAGTACTTTCTTTAAAAGATCTTGTAGCAACTGATTTTCCATCCACATGGACTTTTCTTAGTATGTTTATTGGAGTTTTGTTTTTGTTGGGGCACAGAATGTCGGCAATGTGGAGGAAACCTGTTTTTATTGTGCTGTGTGCACTGGGGTAGCTTTTGCTCTTACGGAGCTTTCAGAGATCTCAGGCTTTTGCAATATTTTCTGCTATTCGTCAGCTTTCCTTTTTATTTTTATTTTATTTTACTTTTTGAGACAAAGATTCTCTGTGCAGCTCTGGCTGTCCTGGAACTCACTCTGTAGACCAGGCTGGCCTCCAACTCAGAGATCTGCCTGCCTCTGCCAGTCTATTGCTAGGAATAAAGTTGTGTGCACCATTGCCAGGTTCACTTTTGCAAATTTTGATAGTCGCTGGCTATCAAATTTTAGTTTTAACTGAGTCCAGGTTGTCAATTCTCCCCTCTCCCTCAAGGATCATGGTTTAAAATTGTACTGGAAAGTCATTGCCAAATCACTGACCACGCAAAAGTTTCTCCTGCCCTATCTAAGAGTTTTATTTTTTGCTTTAAACGTTTAGTCCTGTGGTCAATTTAAACTAATTGTTGTGAAAAGTGTATGGCCTACACCCAGATTAATTTTATTTATTCAAAATGACTAATAAAAATTGTATATGTTTATTCTGTACAACTTGACAAATTGAAGATGGCTAAATCAAGGAAATTATGAGATATTATACCACACTATAAATTACAGTAAGATTTATAACAGACATACAGGATTTAAAAAAAATTGAAGGTGAGAGCTTCAAAAAAATTTATCCTTCTAACCATTTCAAATATATTGTATATTCTTGCTAATATAACCATCAGTTATATTCACTGTACAGTGAATGTTTTAAAATTTCTTTGTCCCATATAATGGAAATATAAACTCTTAGAAATTTTTCTCTAACCCGTTTTCTAACCCCAGCCCCTGTTATCTACCAAGCACTTTTCTACTTCTATGAATTCATTGTTTTTAAATTCTACATATAACTAATATCATAAGGCATTTGTCTTTCTGTGCCTGGCTTACTTAACTTTATGCAGTATCTTCCAGGTTCATTCACGTTGTCACAAGTGACAAGATTTTCTCATTTTTTTAAATACTGAAACCGGAGAAATGACTCAGTGGTTAAGGGCACTGGCTGTTCTCCCAGATGTCCCGGGTTCAAGTCGGAGCATCCACTTGAGTTCACAAGTGGCATGTTCACAACTGTCTGTAACTCCAGTTCCTAGGGGTCTGGTGCATTCACACCAATTCACATTAAGTGAAATAAATTATAAAATATTAAATACTACCCTAGATCTATACATACCCTTTTTTATTATTCATCTCTATCAACTTGTATTGACTCCATATCTTGACTATTTTAAAATAGATTCTTTTTATGCATGTTGCTGTCCAGTTATCCCAGCATCAGTGTTGAAAATACTCTGCATGTTTCTTTGTTGAAGATGAGTTAATTACACTTACGTGGTTATCCTCTGGGCCGCTACTCTGTTCTGTTACTGGGTTACCTGTCCTTTTCAACCATACTCTGCTGCCTTGAACCAAGTCGTTTATATGTAGGTTTTGAAATTGAGTAGAGTCAGTACCCCATCTCTGTTTTTCCTCCGTATTCTGGTGATTATTCTGACATCTTGCCTCTCCCAGTTCTTTCCAATCAATTTGCTGATAGCTACAAAGTGAGTCTGTTGGGGTTTTGACTGGAATAGCATTGATTAGATGTGTCAGTTTGGGAAGAGCTTACTGCTCTGTGTTGAGTCTTTCTAACCGTAGATCTGGAAACTGTCCCGGATATCCAGTGCTTCTTTGGTTTCCTTGATCAGAATCCTGCAGTTTTTCTTGTATAGAGAGTTTACAGATTTTGTTAAATTTATACATGAGCGTTTTTATTTTGGAGATGTACGAGCGTAACAACTGGTTTTCATCTTAAAATTTATTTGTTCACTGCTGGTATTTAGGAAAGTACTTGGCTTTGGAACGTTAGCTGTGTATCCTTTAGACTTGCTGCAATCCCTTATTCGTTCCAGGCGATTACTTCATTCCTTTGGATCGTCTTCATGGCCATGTCAGGTTTGAGCGAAGACATTCTTTCCAATCTGCATTCTGCTCTCTCTCTCTGTTCTTCAAGACAGGGTTTCTCTGTGTAGCCCTGTGGTCCTGGACCTACTGCTGGCTTCACATCTACATTCTATTTAAAACTTCTTGTTTTTTTTTTTATTTTTTTTTTTAGCTGCAATTTCTACCTTTATGTTGAAGCTTTATGTCTGGTGGAGAGACAAGCTTGCCTTGTTCTGATCTTGGTGGGGAAGATCCTAATTTCTCATCATTAAGTATATTAGTTACAAACACAGATAGAGGCATTCTTTGTCAAGTTGAAGAAAGTCCCCTCTATTTCTAATTCACAGTGAGTTTTTAAATCATGGGTGGACATTGAAACCTCCAGTTTTCAGAAAGACAGGCTTATGAAGTTCACATCCTACCTTATAAAACCCACACATGAAAGTGTCTAAGTTCCTATTTCTTAGACCAGCCACAGAACCGTGTACATTTTGAACATTTTCTCATTCTAAAAGAGCCCTGTTTTCATTAGAAACCTTCTGCTTCCTACTCTCCTAGCCGAAATCAACCCCCATTCTTCTTTCTATTGTTATGGATTTGCTTGCTTTGGACGTTTCATATAAATGCAAGCACACACTACGGTGTCACCTATGTCCGGCTTCCTTCACGTGGCATAATGTTTTCATGTCTCATCCATGTTGTAACATCTGGTAATAGGTTGTTGATTTTTATTTCCCAATAATATCCCATTGTGTAGTGTAGTGCACTGTATTGTTTACCCAATTAACAGATACTCTGGGTTCTTTCACTTCCAGGTGTCTACAAACAATGGTATTATAAACTTTCATTGAGAGGTTTCTGTGGGATCAAATTTCATTTGCCCTGGATGTAGTTGGAAATGGAATAATATGGATCACATGGTAACTCTGTGTTCACATTTTGCAATAACTGCCTATTTTTCCCCCGAAGTAAATACATCATTCTCTATATCTACCTGTGACACGTGACTTGTTTCTGTCTTTTGCTAGCGTCCTAATGGATGTGTAGTGGTATTCTATCACACCTTGCTTTTGCCTCTCTTCAGGGGCCACTTGTGGCTGGATCTTTTCTTGTGAGTTTGTTGCTTACATGTCATTGGAGAAATGTTTAAATCACGGCTCCATTTTAAAGTTGCATTAGTTTTCTTTTCTCACTTAAGAATTTTTTTTTAGCCAGCACAGTCCCTAACAAAAGTAAACACTTGTCTTCATAGCTGCAGATAACTGCAGTCCTCACTACTCATCAAGGAAAGTTCTCCTTGCAACAGATGGAGATCATTACAGAAAACCACAACCAATCAAACAGCAAAGCCGTGGAGCCCAGCCCAAATGGATACACCCACAAAACATCTGCATCTAAGGCTCGGAGACCACTGAGAGAGAAGGGGCAGAAAAACGGTGAGATCCAGAAGATCAGGGAATTTATTGTAAGATTGTGTCTCCTAGCAACGTCAGAAGTTACACCCATTAAGTCTCACTACCACGACTGTGTAAACATGAGCTGAACATGTACCATAGCAGTGGACATGCCAAAGTGGATGAGAAGGTGCCCATGACCTCAACCCTACACAGAGAACCACAGGAAACAGGCATGCCGGGAGTTGGAGAAACAGTCTTCCCTAGGGATGAGCACACCAAATGGTTATCCAATATCAAATGGTCAACCCAACTATAATTACTGAAAAAAAGAGGTCATAAATTTGAAAGGAAGCACAGAAGGGTATATTGGAGTGTTTGAAGGGAAGAAAAAAAAGAGAGGAATGTAATTAATAATTGCAAAAAAGCAAAACTTATTTGATATTGCACATATGCATAAAATGCATTCTAATTGCTCTCAGATCTCGCTCTGATAACACGCCTCCTCCCTACAAACGCTTTCCTACATGAAGTCAGTCTTTTATGTCCTCTCAGTGAAAAAACTAGCAAGGGAATGTTCTTTTCTTGAAGGGGTGGGGGAAGACATATTTGAGTTATGTAGAGCTCTTGGTCTCAAGGAAAATGTTAAGGTGGTTTTTTATGTCTTTCCACCATCGACACTGAAGTCTTCCTTATATCAGATTTATATATTCCTCATGCAGGTAGAGCAGAGAATAGCCAACGAAGAATGTTTAGGAACATAAGCAGGCCTGTTTAGGAAGCTTATTCTACCATACACAGTTCTATGACCTGTGGCAAGATACTTAGTCTTCTCATAAGGAAAGTAGGGATCACCAGAAGCAAATTACAATATGACTGTGAGGATTAAACTGAGAGTGAAAAACAGCTTACTATGTCTATCTATCATTATCTATCTATCTATCTATCTATCTATCTATCTATCTATCTATCTATCTATCATTATCTATCTATCATCTATCTATCACCTATCATCTCTCTCTCCTTATCTATCACCTATCATCTATCTATCTATCTATCTATCTATCTATCTATCTATCTATCATCTATCTATCTATCTACTAAACAAATCCTTGCTTTCCTTTTGCTTCTATGTATTTTATGCCACATCACGCCTTTAACATTGAGAATGTTCTGTTAAAATCTGCAGGTGTAAGTCCAAACAGGATATTAATCAGTCATAACACCAATATCTAGAACTATTTTATACACTTTATATACTTTTTTCCTCTTCTGAGCAGTGCACACACATGTACACTCACTCAGGTTGTTTCTATCCTAAAGACAAAGTAGTTCTTATCAGTGAAAGTTTACTAATTTTTTTTTTTTGTTTTTGTTTTTCGAGACTGGGTTTCTCTGTTGCCTTTGGAGCCTATCAAGGTATGATAGATTCCTGGAACTTACTCTGTAGACCAGGCTGACCTCAAACTCATAGAGATTCTCCTGCCTCTGCTTCCTGAGTGCTGGGATTAAAGGAGTGTGCTACCACTGCCTGGCCAGAAGTTTACTTCTTAAAGTAAATTGAGTGCTTACTGCTCTTGCAGAGGACCCAAATTCAGTTCCCAACACCCATGTCCAAAGGCTCACAACTAACGTCTGTAGTTCCAGTTCTGGGGCATCAAAAGCCTCGGCCTCTACTGTTACCAGAATGCACGTGTGCATAACCTCACACACACACAAGCATACACATAGCTAAAAACTAAAAATAAAATAAAAATTCAAAGTTTCTTTCATCTAAGTGTGTTAATGACTTCCTTCTTGAAATGACTTTTGGGACTTGTCATATTTTCTGGCTTTCACCGGCCACACAGTGCAATTCTGTGACCTCTTTTCACATTTAGCGTAATTCCCACACTGGTTTCTGTGCCTTTTCTTTGTTAGATCCCTGATTCATTCTTATGTAGCACACCCTCATCACACTTTTCAGAACAGGTTTGTAAAAAAAACCCCAGTGGTGTGCTAGCTTCAGAATTTCAGGTGTGACTCTCATGTCTACTGACCTTTGGTTTTTCTCTAACATTCCCATAAGGTCCTTGCTATTTTAATTTCTGCTCACTTGTAAATAAACATGAACATGCCTCTCCATTCTGAAGATTTTATGATAGATTTAAATTTCACTGACAATTCTGAAATTATTTTATGTATATAGGTATTTCGACTTCATGTAGGTCGGTGCCCCATGCCTGGTACCCAGAGAAGTCATCAGATTCCATGAGCTGAAGTTACAGTTGGTTGTGAGCCACCATGTGGGTGCTGGGAATTGAACCTGTGTCCTCTGGAAGACCAGTCAGTGTTCTTGTTTGCTGAGCCATCTTTCCAGCCCCAGAGTTCATTTCTTTTGAGTCTGAGAAGTTTCAAAGGGTGAGTTCCACCACCCCCATTTTGTTTGACGAATATCATTCTATTTTAAATTATTTTTCCGTCTTTATTGATTTTCAATTGTTTCAGGCATGCAAAGTGGTATTTTGATAGGCATGTATATAGAGAAGCCATCCAGAAGCTCACAGGCATCTGTGTCATGTGATGAGGGTTCTAGAGATCCAGACTCCTGAAGATCTTAGCACACGTACAGTGAAGCTGGCTCTGTCCCTCAACACTCAATCACTGGAATGAGTTTATCCAGTGCAGGTGTGTGTTCACCAACATCGCTCAGTTCCCTTTGCTCTCTCCTGTAGCTCAGCGTTCTATTATTCCCTTTCTGATTTTTGAGGTTGAGCCTTCTCTAGTGATGACTGCCCCTGCTCCAGACATCATCAAGCCCTTCCTCAGTGGTGGATTTTCTAGAAGAGAATGTGTAGGCATGTTCTTCTGTCCGTCCTGCCATCTCCCAGTTTGGTGGATTAATATTTTTTGTACAATATTTTTGATGTGTCACTCTTGTTGGTTTAATCAAAGGCAGGATCTCCAGGTACAGAGGACGCCTTGGAAGAAGAAGGGGGAGCTGCCAGAAAGAAGCAGAATGAGTTGGCTACACAAAATGGAATAGAGGTAAAAACCACATGGTAGAACAAATATTAATAAAAATATGGGTTACTATAAGTTGTAAGAGCTAGTTAAGAACATGTGTAAGCTATCAGCCAAGCTTTCATAATTAATAAGTCTCCATGTTGTGATTTGGCAGCTAGCAGGGGTACAGAAAAATATGCCTACAAGTATGAGCCTTTCTTTTTCATATCTTCCTGTTTATAAGGAGCCTAAGATCTGGTCTTATTTTCTGCTACCTAGGGGCCTGGCTGACTTCTGTGGCTTGAGGTTCTATGACCACGTGTATAGGGCTACTCATCCACTGAATAGGAATTTTTGCCCAGTTCAGAAGGAGACATTTTCAAACTCACTGAACCACAGAAACAAGGCATGGTCTCCAAGGAGCTCTGTAATTAACAGTGCCTTCCTCTTGTTATGTCCTCACTCTTGTTTCTACTTCTTGATTGATTCTTAACCTAAAATAAAAAAGACTCTCCATGCCTTATACTAACTTGCATGGTTCCATGACAAATAGCATATTTTCTAGTATTCACTAGTCTAGATGCTAGAAGTCTGAGATCAAGACGTTGAGGGTTCGTTTCATCTGAGGTCTCTGGTTTGCACATGTATGCTCCTGTGTCTCCGTATGGCCTCGCTCTGAGGTTGTCCTCATTTTCTCATAAGCACATCAGTCACATTAGATTAGGTCTTACTCTAATAACCTTATTTTGATTTTATTACCCCTTTAAAGTCCATATTTCCAAATGCAGTCACATTCTTCTGTATGTTAGGAGATTAACGTATGAGTTTGTGGGGACACAGTTTGGTTCATAGCAGGTGTTATAGCAGGTGCTACTTGTTAGTCTCCTAATACCCCAGCTTGTACATGTGGATGCATTTCTAGCTGCATAACCAGGTGTTACCTGCTAGTTTCCTAATATCCCAGCTTGTACATGTGGATGCATTTCTAGCTGCATATAGCAGGTGTTACTTGCTAGTTTCCTAATATCCCAGCTTGTACATATGGATACATTTCTAGCTGCATTTTTCTAGACTTTATAATACTTAGAGGTCTTTTCCTTTAAAAAATTGATCAGAATGACTTAACTACATGGGTCTCATACATAAGGTTAATTATATAAGCTGATATGATATGACAAGAAGAACCATCTCATTCAGCCTGGAGTACAATGTGACTACAAACATTTCACCCATATTCTGATGAATCAGTTTACATTGATGCAAAGAAGTGTGACTTGAAAAGACAGAATGCCTGGAGCTCGCAAGTTCCAGATATTATAAGTTCCTGGGAAGAGTTAACAGAAGAATAGACAGAGCTGAGTGTATGCCTGCATTCTGTAGTCAGAAAGCATGCACATCAAATAAAGGTGGTCAGAGGGATTCTCTTGGTGGTACAGAGATGAGGATGCCCTTCATCCTCAGAGGCAGCGAGCAGTACTGATTTGGTAAGTCTTTCTGGGGAGGAGATATTAGTGTAGGCTCTCAGGGGCATGCTCGTTAAAGCCACAGAGGTTGAAAGGAGTAGCGCCTTTCATCTACAAAGACAAGGGGAGGAGCACAAGGAGATTTCAGTTAGGGAGCAGCGGGGTCATGGAGGGGAAGACAGAAGCTCAAACCAGAGTAGATCAACTGCAGAAAATGCCATCTTTCGTTTTTAGGGGAACTTTGTATGTTTTGTATTAGTCTAAAAGTGCTATCCCTATCCTGGGTGATGATAGGGGATGGGAAAGTCATTCCTGAAAGGTGGCAGAGGTCAGCTTGAGAGGCCAACCCTTGTCTCCTCGCCTCTGTCGGTTTCTCTTCTCTCCTGACCAATAGTCATCGCCCTGTCTTAGAACTTTACTTATTGAACCTCACTCTTCTCCCCAAAGCCCTTATTCTATTTTCTAGCATTGTCTTCCAGGTTGTTCTCCCAGGTAACTTAAAGGACTCCACTTGCTCAGCGACCATGCCCATCCTAAAGATTAGGAGACAAGGCAGAAGGCAGGGAACTGGTAATTAGGGAAGCATTTGTGAAGGTGCCCTTCAATAATTCTGACCCCCCTCATTAGCACATCTGAGGTTCTTCCAGCACAGCAGAGCACTGGCTTTGGACACACATTAATTAAATAGTCGGGAGTGTTATTTATTTTCTTCTTCAGCATTTAAAGAATAGCCATCAATGGAGAGCCCTATAAAATATTGTGCCTTTTTATTTACCTTTTAGTTCTTCGGTGCCAGGAAAATAAAATTCCTTTGATCCAAAAGAGTTGTGAGGGGGAACTTTTGAAGTTCTGTTCCCACCTTCACTGGAATCTTTAATCTTTTGAGATCGTGAAAGTAAAAAAGATTATTGTGAAATCATCATCTGAATTCAGGACTAACAAAGGGTAGGGTTCTGGAGGCTCCGGGGGTGCAATGTGTGGACTTTACCCGACACGCTCCCTGTCTCTAATGCACAGGGCTTGTCCAACTCTGGTTCTGGTTTATTGTCATGAGAACTACACGATCCTGCCTTTCCACGTCTTCCTTCTCCACCTAAGGAGGAACTGATTCTTCAAGTACCGATTCCATAATAGGCAAACAAGAATAGCAACAAAACAAGACTAATAGCAAAGTTGTGACATTATTTATCTTATACATAGGTCTGTCTCCATCTGCTACTTAACTCCTTCAGAGACCAAAAACTCAGCCATGGTAGATTGCTTTATGTACTCCAATAAGACGGTCTTGTGTTTTCTGCATAGCTGACCCGAGGACTGACAGAACCCTACAGTTTAACAATGTTTACACAGGTAATATTAATTTATGATGTATGCAGTTTGGGTTCAAAGTGATGTTACACAGCACCGTCTTCTAAGCCATGACATCAGCTGTGCCAACTGGAAACGATCATTGCAACTAGGCTTCTTGATTGCTGATTTGCTAATATTACTGTTCTTCATAAGGTGGGCTGGAAAATTTTCCAGAATGAAAAAGAAAGCTGTAAAGCTTAAGTTACAGTAGCCTGAGCATATCTTATAAGTTATGCAAAAGGTCCAAGTTTAGAACAATGATGTCATGCTTCTGCTTTAATCAATTGGATTATTGTTCTGCCCTTAGTAACAATTGCAAGGACTGGCTTGTTACTGTTTTTTACTCTTTTGGTTCTTTACTCTTTTGGGGGGTCTGCCACCCAAAATAAATACACACACAGATTCTTATTCTTACTTAAGAATCTGTGGTCTTAATTTGGCTTATTTCTAGTAGCTTTTCTTAATTATCTCATCTACCTTTGTCTCTGGGCTTTAATCTTTATCTTATATACCTTTCTTTACTCCTTGCTGTGTAATTGGGTGCCTGGCCCCTGGACTCCTCCTCCTTCTCTCACTCCTCCATCTTCTTCCCAGATTTCCCCTTCTATTTATTCTCGGCCTGCCAGCCCCAACTATCCTTTCTCCTGCCTTGCTATGGGCTGTGCAGCTCTTTATTAGACCAATCAGGTGTTTTAGACAGGCAGAGTAACACAGCTTCACAGACTTAAACAAATGCAACATAAAAGAATGCAATGCGTCTTTGCATCATTAAGGAAATGTTCCACGGCATAAACAAATGTAACACATCTTAAAATAATATTCCTTAACACTGGCTTAAAGAACAAAAATCTATGTCAATGCAAAGTTTATTTTATTGCTTGATTTTTGCCCTAGTTTTTTCTAAGTATTAAACGAAGCTAAAAGTACCACACTGGTCTAACTGACCTTCTGGGTGTCTGTCTAATAACTGTACTGGGTGCTGTACTATACTACAATGTGACCAAAGAAATTAAAAGGGAGAATATTTTCCCCTTGCCCTCTGAAGTCAACTAGGTTTCAGGGAACTGTGAGGCATGTCTCAAAATGTTCTGTAATTATAAAGAATCACCTGTTCTCTTGTTTGGGGTAGGGGGCATGGAGACACCATCCAGTGAGCTCGGACCAGTGTTTCTAGTCTAGAGAGAGAAGTTTAAATACAGGGAATGATTTCCTCCATGCATCTAAGAAAAACTATGGTCACACAAGACTCTTAACATGTTCCTATATAAATAGAACAGCTGCAAGAGGTTCCTTTCCATAACAAATCACTCCTGAGGACCAGATTCCCCACTGGCCTTGACAGAAAGAAAAAAAGGTGAATAATAATGCTACCTGCATGATCTTAAGCACAAAACAGGGCAGTGTAACCAAAGAGTAAAAAGATTTGTATGTTTCTTTTAGAGTGTGAGGGATTATATTCCCTAGATATAAGGTGTAAATTCATATGAGATGTCATTTAGACAGCTGTGTCTTACTAGTAATGATAAGAAAAGGACTGTCCAGATATAGGACATAGTGACATGGGCTCAATTCAACACTGGAAGTCAAGATACAGGCCCATAATTGTGTGAGGTTAGCAAAAGCACTAACCAGCACACGGCTTCAATCTCATTGTTACAAATTGTTAACCTCATTTAAAAAATTGGTAGGTTATAAACATCAAGAAATTCATCTGTTTCTCTTAGTTTCTTCTTCTTTTTTTGCAATATTTGTTTTTAATCTGGTTGTGGTGGCATAAGCTGGTAAGATTTGTTGAAGAAAGTGGAGGCAGGAGGATCTCTGTGAGTTCAACTCCAGCCTAGACTACAAAGTGAGTTTCAGGATATCTAGGGCTACATAGACTCTATCTCAAAAGAAAAAAAAAGGGTGTGTGTGTTAAGTTATGGCTTAGTTATTTTCTGAATTTCATTGGCATTTGTTGGAATGTGGTGAGAAACTTAAGGGAGGTTTTAAAATTTTCTGCCATATTTGTGGGAATTTGGAAGCTTACCTGTTTGTTACGGAAATAGCTCAGAAGGTCCAAGCTGTCACTTCAGGCTTACCTTGAACTCTACTTACCCAGGAAGTGAAGGAAGAATTCTAAACTCCTGAATGAATACTGAAGATCCATGCCAGTATATCCACAATCCCCTGGGTCAAGGTTGGGAGATTCTTCAACTGCAGGCTTTCCGGGAAATCACTTTTCAATCATCAGGTTGCTAATAAAGGAATAAATTTCAGATTTTAGTGTCATATGGCATAGAAGTTTCTGAATTAGTCCAGGGATATAATAAACCAAACAAAGCAAACAATAACAAAACAAACAAACCAAAAACAAGAGAGAGAAAAGCAGCAATAAGCTACGAGAGCAACAAACTGTTGGGGGAAAATAATCTGATTTCTAGATAATATTCTTTCCAGTGTCTGGTTTAGAATTGCTCCTGCGCTCCCTTCCCATTTGCCTGCAGATTTCAGAAGTTCATTTTTCCTTTCACTGAACAATATTGCATTGTGTAACTGTGTCACATTTTAATTGTCTTTTTATTACCTTTATTAGACTTTTCTATTTTTTTTTTTGGCTATTAGAAATAGAGTAGCTTCTCTAAGAACCCGAATTATAGGCTCAATGTCCTTTATTTATGGCTAGAAACCAAATATGAGTGAGTACATCCCATGTTTCTCTTTTTGGGTCTGGCTTACCTCACTCAGGATAGTGTTTTCTATTTCCATCCGTTTGCCTGCAAACTTCAAGAAGTCCTTGTTTTTTACTGCTGAGTAGTACTCTAATATGTATATATTCCATACTTTCTTCATCCATTCTTCAACTGAAGGGCATATAGGTTGTTTCCAGGTTCTGGCTATTATAAACAATGCTGCTATGAACATAGTAGAGCATATACTTTTGTTGTATGATAAGGCCTCTCTTGGGTATATTCCCAAGAGTGGTATTGCTGGGTCCATGGGTAGGTTGATCCCAAACCCAAAGAAAAACCTATAGGCATCCTCCTGAATATTAACCTTCATCAGGCGATGAAAGGAGACAGAGACAGAGACCCACATTGGAGCACTGGACTGAAATCTCAAGGTCCAAATCAGGAGCACAAGGAGAGACAGCACGAGCAAGGAACTCAGGACCGCGAGGGGTGCACCCACACACTGAGACAATGGGGATGTCCTATTGGGAACTTACCAAGGCCAACTGGCCTGAGTCTGAAAGAGCCTGGGTTAAAACTGGTCTCGCTGAACATAGCCGACAATGAGGACTACTGAGACCCCAAGAACAATGGCAATGGGTTTTAGATCCTACTGCACCTATTGGTTTTGTGGGAGCCTAGGCAGTTTGGATGCTCACCTTACTAGACCTGGATGGAGGTGGGTGGTCCTTGGACTTCCCACAGGGCAGGGAACCCTGATTGCTCTTTGGGCTGACGAGGGAGGGGGACTTGACTGGGGGAGGGGGAGGGAAAGGGGAGGCGGTGGTGGGGAAGAGACAGAAATCTTTAATTAATTAATAAAGAAATAAATAAATTAAAAAAGAAATAGAGTAGCAAGGAACATAGAAGATTAAGTGTCTCTGTAGGAAGATGTAAGGTCTCAGTGATATAGCTGGATGTTGAGGTAGTTAGATTCTTAATTTCCAGAGGAGCCTCCACATTGCTTTCCATAGCTACTGTACCAGTTTGCACTCCAACCAGCAATGAGTGTTTCCTTTTGCCTGAATTCTTGTCAGCATGTGCTATCATTTGTTCTATTAATTCTAACTAAAAGAGGAAGAAATCTGAAAGTAGTTTCAATTTTTATTTCCTTTATAGCAAAGATGTTGAATATTTCTTTATGTGTTTCTCAGCCACTAGTATGCCATCTTTTGGAAACACTCTGTTTAGTTCTGTACCCCATATTTTAGTTGAATTGTTTGTTTTCTTGGTGTTCAATTTGACTTTTTTTTTCTTCCTTTCTTTCCCCCTCCGCTTCTGTATTCCAGACACTAACCCTCTACTGTCTGATAAATGACTGGAAAAGATCTTGTCCCACTTTGGGGTCTGCTGCTTTGCCCGAATGACGGGGTTCTTTCTGTGTAGACTCTTTTCAGCTTCATAAGCTCCTGTTGATCAGCTGTTGGTTTGATGCCTGTGCCTTTGGACATCTGTGCAGAAAACTCTTTCCAAAGAGTTCAAGCTTATCTTCCACTTTCTCTTCTCTCAGATTCAAGGTATCTTGTCTTATGTTGAGGTCCTTGGTGTGTTTCGATTGAATCTTATGCAGGATTGTAGATCAGTTTTCATTTTTCTACATGTAGGTATCTATTTGACCAGCTGTCATTTGTTGTTGAAGATCCTGGGTTTTCCTCCACTATGTATTTTTGGATTGTTTGTCAAAAACTGAGTGGCCATAGGTGTGTAGAACCACGTCTGGGTCTTCAGTTCTATTCCTTTGATTAATGTGTCTGTCTTTATGCTCACACCATGCTGGTTTCTTACCACTATTGCTCTGTAACACAACCTGAAATCTAGGATGGTGACATCTCAGGCAGTTCTATCATTATTCAGAATTGTTTCAGCAATCTCCCTCCCCTCCGCTCTCTGTGTGTCTGAGGACTGTTTTCTCTTTTTTCCCTCTCCTCCCTCTTTTTCCCCCTTTCTTTTTTCCTTCATTCTTTTCTTTTTCTATTTCTTTTGGTCTTCATTTTTTTTATAGCTTCCTGAGTCACATTAGTATTGCCCATATGCGCATGGGCATGGGTTCATCCACTAGGGCATGAGGAACCTGCCAGAGACCATGTCTTATGGAAAGCTGAAGCTCTTCTTTCTCACTGCAGTTAACTGTCTATAGGCCTTTAGCTGGAGATGGGTGCTTATGCACCCCTTCCTCATCCACGCTGGAATGCTGATTCTCTTGATCTTGTGTTGTTTTTTCCCCAGGTAACTGCAGCAGCTGTGAACTCATAAGTCTGTTGTATTCAGTAGATATTTTTTCTCCAGTACTCAGAAACCCCTGGCTCTTAGAATATTCCCATTTCCTGTTCCATGCTATTCCTTGAGCCTTTTGGGGTGGGGTTTCGATATAGATCTTCCATACACGGCTGGCCATGCCAAAGATACTCGTTTTTTTTGCACTTTGACCAGCTGTGAATCTCTGTATCAACCATTGTCCAAAGCACAAACAAATTCCTTTGAAGAAGGCTGAGATATGTACTAATCTATGGGTATTGAGACATGTGTTTAAAGGACAGCATGACCCTATGTCCACTTGGCAAAATATCTGTGGCAAATTCACCTATATATGTTATGAACTCCTCAGTCATGGAATCTTGGCCAGATTTACAGTATTAAACATTTCTTTGCTCCTGTGGAGCATGCCTTAAATGCAGTCAAAAAGCAGTCAGCTAGCCCATAACATCCACACCACTCTTGCACCATGGCCATGCATTGACAGGCTGGTTATTATTCTAACCTGGAGGCAGCAAACTCTACCTGAGGTTCATTTGGATTCATGGTTGGTATTAGAGGCTAGAAACACAACACCAAGAGTATGTTGTCATCTTGTACATGTTTGGTGAAAGCCTCGGGCAGTTTCAACCGTGGCAGAAGAAAGAAGGGCACGCTGGGAAACACACAGGGAGTCTGCTTGCTTTATAAGCACGCACTCTGGTGGTAACTGTCTCTGAAGAGTGGGTATTCACTCATGTCCTAGAGAATTACCCGAGTCCACTGAAGGAGTCGTTATTCTCTCTTAGCACTAATCACTCAAGGCCATCCAGAGCTTGAGAAGGGGCCAAGAGACAAGTTATGTTTAAAGCCTAGCCCCAGGTTTGTCTTTTTCTACTTTCTCTGTCTCTACTTCACCATCCTACTAAAAATGGGCTATGTTAACAGCCTCCCAAATTCCTATAGCTATTCTTTGTCCTCTCGATGGACTCTTTGTATGGAACCTGGGTGAATTTCAAAGTGTTGATCCAGTCATGTCACCCTAAACTGAGCCTATGAAGTCAAACTTGGCAAGACCCACGTTTCAGCCTCCTTCTTCCCGTCCGTCTCTTTGGATCTTAATTCTACTTTTCATAGGCATTTTGTTCATATCCACCAATTAGACTGTCGGTGATTTTAAAACATGTGACGGACTGCATTTCTTGAGATCTCGGAGTAGGGATTTTGATTAGCATTCTCTCTCTCTCCTTCCTTCCTTCTTCTTCTTCTTTTTTTTTTTTTTGTTTTTTTGAGACAGAGATTCTCTGTATATCTCTGGATGTCCAGGAATTTATTTTGTAGACCAGACTGACCTCAAACTCACAGAGATCCACTTGCCTCTGCCTCCTAAGTGCTAGAATTAAAGGCATGTACCACCATGCCCGCCTTTGGTAGTATTTTCAATGACTGTGCAAATAAAATTCTTATGGCAGAAATATGAAACCTCCTTTAGCAGCCTCCTCACCCTTTCATGGCTACACCAGCTTAGGAAACTGTTGAGCAGAAAGACAAATTTTAACTTGAGTTTTAAAGTGTGCAGTGGGTGTGTGGGACAAGAAATGAAACCTGGTTTTGTGTTGTCTTGATGCCTGTCTTGGTTTCTTACCTAAAGTCCAAATCATCTGGAGAACTCTACTGAAACCCACTGGATAAATGCACCAAACATAGTTTTTTTTTTTTTTTTTTTTTTTTTTTTTTTTTTTTTTTTTTTTTTTTTTTTTTGCTCTCTCACATGCTTGAATTTTTGCCATCTGCTTTAATATTTTTTTCTAAAATATCTATTTTTGGTCTGGGTTGCCTGAAGCATTCACAGGCCTACCTAACGCCTTGTATGTCAAGTTGCCAGAAGACACCCAAAGGGCAGCCTGGTCCTCATGATCTGGGCCATGCACTCCCACCACACATTTAGGTGCCAATATGATGAGCAAGGAAGGGTGGTGAATTCAAAAGAGAAAAAGAGGCAGAATGGTTTGTGTGCTGCCATAAGAGGCATTCTGAAGATGCCAGGGTGGCAAGAAATGAGCTGGTGTTGATGGTTTGTTTGCCACCCAGAAGCAGGGTGACGTCTGGGCCTAGGCTGCTGCCTATGGCCATATTTGGGTCTGCAACAGCCGGCATCTATGTTAACTTCTATGACTTATGTTGCCACCAAGGCCATAGGGATTCCCGGGGTATGGGCTGCCACTGGTGGTCATTCTGGTGTCCATGGGCTGTGCCACCACTGGGGCCATGTGGGTCTGGGTGAACTATGCTACCACCCAGGTAAAATGATGACATCGGGTCTGGGTTGCTACCAGGGGGCCATGTTGGGGTCCATTCCTCTGTAGCAACCAGGGTCTCTGTTGATGTCCAGGACATCAGTGATACTCTGGTCAAACATCTGAGTCCATGTTGCTCTCTGAGGGCCGTGCTTCTGTTGGCGCCATGCTGATCTCGATGGCCTGTGCTAACATGTGGAGCCATGGTGACATCTGAGCCTGGGCTGCACCTAGGGGTCACGTCTAGGTCTGTGTCCCTGATGCAGCCAGGATGGGTCTGAGTCAATGTCTGTGGCTCCTGATATCATCAAAGGCTATGCTGAAGCCAGGGGTCTGGGCCGCCACCTGGGTCCATGGTGACATCCGAGCCTGGGCTGCTGCATGGGACCATGTCTGAGTCCTTGGTCCTACCACAGTCGGGGCCTGTGATGTCAGTGGCCCCTTGTGCCTCCAAAGGTCACACAGATGCCTGGAGTCTAGGCTATATCCTGTGGCCATGTTAATGTCTGGGTCTGTACTGCCACAGGGGCCATGTTATCTTCTGGGTCAGGGCTGCTGCTGGGACCATGTCTGCATCAGTGATCCTACTGCTGCCAAGGTCTGTGTTGATGTCCCTGGTTCCTGATACCATTGAAGACAATGCCGATGCTAGGGGTCTGGACCGCCACTTGAGGCCATGTTGGTTTCCCAAGGTCTTCACTACCATGGGTGTCAGGGCAATCTAATTGGCCTGCACAGCCATACAGTTCTGGACCCCAGCTGTCTGGGTCAGTGATCTAATAGCAGTCAGGGTCTGGGCAGATGTCTGTGGCTAATGTTGCCACAGGAGGTCATAGGAACCAAACAGGTTGAAATCCAAGGGCCATGCTGAGCCAGCCCTGTTCCTCACTGACCCTTGGACAGCTGGCCCTGCTCTTTGCTGGACACTATAACAGGAGAGCTGGTGCTACCCCCGCCCCAATGGGAGAGTTGACCTCAGCATTCAGGAGAGACAGTCCCACCCTGCATCATGGGTGTGGGAGAGCTGGTGCCTGTTGTATGGGTCTAGGAGAGCTGGCTCTACCCCTTACCTGAGGCTGTGGTCCCAATGGCCCAGACCGACCAGCTCAACTACCATCCAGATTCACATCCTGGGCCTTGGATTGGTTCGTCCTAACAGTTGCCCCGTCTTTGACCTGCTGGAGTGTGTGATGAGACTGGTCCTACAGAACAATAACCAATAGAATCTCCATGATTCAGGGCAACGGCAGGGTATCTGATAGGAGTTTGATGAGGGCCCAGCCCAGTGATGATGGTGTGGCAGAAACCAGAGGCCTTGAATGACTCATTACAATAAACATTTTGCAGTGGGGCTGAGTGGACAAAAGGGATATACTGTGTGACCCACTGCAGGTCCTCATTCCACTAAGATGAATGAAGAGGAGTTGGAAAGATGGAGGAGCAATATAAGCTTTTTTGTGGGGAGTGGTTTTGTTTTCTTTTAAATTAATTTGGGGGCATACTGCAGGGATGGGGGATGGATATGGAGGGACTGGGAAGTGAGCGGGATTAGGGTGCACAATGTAAGATTTCCAAAGAATCAATAAAGAATTATGTTGAAAATATTTGTTTTTGAGGTCTTCCACATAGTCATTTTTTTATAATATTGATACTATCTCTGTTTCACTGTTGACGGATGGATATGACATTCCATTCCTTCTCTGGCTAGCAGTCCTGTGTTCATTCCTCCTGTGAGAATCACGTTAAGGGATCTCTATGACTGTTTGCAGAAAACTCCATCATGTGAGATGGACTGTTTCATTTGGGAAGATCGATGGTGCTTTTGGAAGCATGGACTTTTCATTGACCCCATAAATGCCATGGACCCCCCCCCATCAGTGTGATGATGGTAGTCTCAGAGATCTTCTCATCCATAAAACACGTTTTCAAATATATGACTTTCATTTTTCTAATTTTTTTCTATATCTCCAAATACTCTTTCCAGTTTTGTGCTAGGAAATACGTAATAACTCTCTTGTATGGTAGCAAAATCCTTTCTTTCTAGCACCTGCTTTTTTTTTTTTTTTTTGCTTTGTTTTGTTTTTACACTTTAGGTAAGTTTAGATGATAAATGCTGTCAGCGAGTACAGGTGAGGCAGAGAGTGCAGTGGCTGAGTAGGACGTGGTGTTTCCATGATGCACACATCACATAATAGAGGTAAGAACCCCGAACAGTTATTTCACTACAAGTTCATATAATTTAACTTATAAATGCTTGATTTAAGAACTATCTCATTGGATTCTTGAAAAATGAAAACTTTGGTTCTTGTGAGCTTCCAGTAATTGGAGTTAATAAAGACAAAAGAATAATTTTTTCCTTACATATCAGATAGCAGAGTGAATCAGAGATGGTAAATTGGTTTGAGTTGGGTTGAGTCTTGCCAGTTGTTGGTACTTTAGATGGCTGTGTTGAGAAGAACTGGAATTGTGTTTGCAGAGGTTCTATGGCAGTTGGCTGTGTGTACGCATGCAGATATCACATATTTGTTTATATACATATATTACATGAAAGTCCAAATGGTACTATTGAGAAAGGAAGAGGACAGGGAGAGCAGGAGAGGATAATAGGTGCTTATGTTCAAAGCACATGATGAACTTGAATAAAAACATCACTGTGAGATTCCTTATTTTGTACATGCTATCGATTTTTAAGAAGAAAATACATTAGATTTCATTTTGAATAGTTTTGTACTTTTCTAGATCTATTCTGTCAATTAGCAGTAGAGGAGAATAAATGAATAGTAACTCTGTTTTTTTCTCTTTCCAGATCTATGAACCATCTGCCCATGCTTTAAATATAGCCCCGTGTTCGTCCCAGTATCAGAACCACTTCCCTGGCCAGTCTTCTGATGTTACTGACTCTACCCTCCATTGCATTGCTGATTCTACTTTCTGTATCCCCTAAAGTGTTTATCTAATTATTCTTTATCAATAAAAACTTGGGAGTCAGATATCAGTAAAAACCTGAAAGATCAGAGAAGCAGCAGAGACATCCTCTCTCTCGTTCTCCATCCAAACAGCTGAGACTCCCTTAGCCCTGCCCTACTATTTCCTGTGTCTCTATCTGTCCTTGGTCCTCCAAAATCTCTATGGCTAATTTTCGTCATCTAGTAGCTATCTCTGCCCTCCGATTCAAGGCAAATCTTTTGGGCAGTCTCGGGAGTACCTGAATGTGATCAAAAATAACCCACAATAATCCCCTTCCATACTCTGGAGCTCCTAAGGACAGACCACAGGCTGTCACTCTGGACCCAGCAGACATGGAGCTCTCTGGCCCTTGATTCCACAGTCTAGTCTCCTGAGCCACAGTGCTTGTTTCTTATTGGCCTTATGATATCTGTTTTGCATCCTGTTTTCTTCCTTGAACTAAAAACCTTCGCATGCTTCAGATAGCAGCGTCTTGTCAGTTCAGCCTGTGTCTTGGGAGCCATCCTTTCACCAGACCTGAAACTCAAGAAGACTCTGTTTAGATGAGGCTTCATGTCATGCCTCCTCTCTTCTGTCATTCTCTCCCTAAGTTGTAGAAAGAGACAGGGTAATTTCTTTTAGTTCCCACTGGCTAGTCTTCCTGGCTACCTACTGAGTATCTGTGGGTTGCTTTTCCTTACCATAACCAACAAAGACAATCACCTTATGAGAAAAGAAAGGTTTGTTTTAAATTCTGGTTTTGGAACTTTCAGCCTATGATCACTTGGGTCTGTTGCTTCTGAGCCTGTGGCAGGCAGCGCATCTGACAGGAAATACACAGTAGAGCAAGGATGCGCATGTCAAGTCCAGGCAATGAATAAAATGGAGAGGAGCCTACCTGGCTTCTTCACGTAGAGATCCCAACACCTCCGAGGAGCACCAGGGAGGGGACTAAGCCTCCAACTCTGCGGCTCTCAGAGGACACTCCAGATGTGTAGCAGATCTGTAGTGACAACTCTATCATCTTCAACATATACCTTCTCTCCATAAGAGAGAGTGAAACATGAAGTTAGAATAAAAATCAATAATGCTTAGTGGAATTCTTCCAACCCTTAGAAAATAGGTTTTTTCCCCTAGTAAGGACATGGCTTTCCCACAATTTTCGTATTTGAAAGAAAGTTGTTGGCATTTTCACAACTAGAGGCTCAATGTTTCCCATTTATTATGCTAGCTTTCGCCTTTAAAAATAGCAAAATGTCTCATGCTGCTCTGGGACAAACTCCCTTCACCTTGAACTTGTCTGAAATTGTGGTCAATGTTTCTAACGGGAAATGAAAATGACACAAAGACCAAATGAAAAAAAAAAAAAACCTCAGATGCTAGAATTGTTTCTACTGCATAAAGGGAGCATCTCACGGTTTTGCATTTGAGTTTGCTTATTTCTTTTCAGTTCGAAACACCATTGAATTTGTCACGCTTCTAGTGTGTGAACTTCCCTTTGCCCGTGATAGTTAGTGTCCTAATAATGTGTATTTTTTTGAGAGTAGGGATAAGGATAAAGGTGGGCAGATCACAGCAGTTATAGTATTTTAATAAAAATAAATAGTCCTTTTAAACACTGGAAAGTATAGTGCCTTTAAACTACAGTTTGTGAGCGCCGGACACAGAATTGTGCAAAATGGGAAGCTGAACTGTTCCAGTCAGAAGCTTTGCTTTTAACTAAGAGCTCAGTCAGCCTTTGAGTGCTGGGGGCGGGGAGAGGGTAACATGATATAAAGTTTCCTAAAGAAACCAAGAACAAAGGTAAAAGGCATGGAATGTGGCTGCCCCGGAACATGGCACGCAGGAAATGAGATGGCATGGGAGAAACTGCTCTTTCTCTCCACTGTTTACTTGAAGCGTGTTTTATCTCAGACATCCTTCTGAGGGCTGTTTTCATTATCCTCATTAGAAATTATGAGAACATTTACTTAGTTTAAATTCTTGCCTTTAATTCCCTCAAGATTCATCAAACGCTGGAGTAATGAAAAGGGTAAAGAACATTGTAAAGAAAAATTTTTTCCTTACTAAATCAGCGAACATTATTTTAAAAAGTGTGCTTAGGAAAGAAAAGGTCTTTTTGCAGTGGTAACACTTCATATTTTAGAAGAAAATGTGCATTTAATTAAAATTCCATTTGACAATCATAGTAAATTATTTAAATACCAAATGATTATTAAAATCACATTTAATTGTGGCCTGTAAAATATAACAGATATATACCCATGAAACAGCTGTTAAACATCACCCAAATTTCCTTGATCATTTTTTTTTCTTTTTCTTTTTCTGTCTTCTTATTTTTCTTCTTAGGCATTTTTCTGCCAGTTACAATCAGCCTGGCTTAAAAATATTTTTTTACACATCCATGCACATATACATACATAAATCTCATAAATATTATAATAAGAGATTTTGTCAAAATGAACGACAATATAGTGAGCATTATCTATGCTTTGAAAATAACAGCAGAATAAACCCTGGACCGTCTACGTATGTATGGCATGCCATGGAAAACCACCTACAGATCACAGGAATGTGCCATGGTGAAGATGGACAAGAACACAGACCTGCAAGCCCATGGTGAAACAGAATTGCTAAATCTTCCCTCTTCCGTGAGAGCAGAGGGCTTTGAGACACTGACTGCCATTACCACCTATAGCAATGTTATGCCAAATCTTCTCTCTAGGAGGAAGCCGTTTTATAAATCAAAAGGTTTCAATTGAGTTTATCCAGGTGAACCTTCCGTTCAGGGATTGCAAGCGAAGCTATTGCCACCACCATATTTGTAGGCAGCAATGCACAGAGGGCAATAGTTGTACTGTCGAATTCTTCCTTCTGTTGTACAATACACTCCACTACCTTCATAGCCTCTCCAAATACCACCGTTTTTGGCTCCAGGTTCTGAAAGTCTTGAAAGGCAGACTCTTGCATTATTATACCCGATTTATCCTCCTCCCAAGAAGTCAGCAATTCTACGATTATTTTTCGTTCTGCCTTCTGTACTCTCCTCACACCAAATCTCTGTCCATTAACATCAAGACAAACCATTTAAAATAATCGGCACTCATAAGCGATCTTGCAGAGAGTTAGCTACAGTTACAAATGGATCTTTCCCCCTTGCTCCCTTCCTACCCTGCCTCCTCCTTCCTTTTCTTTCTCTGCCTCGGATTGTCTTTTGTTTTTAGAAAAACAGCCCAGGATGTCTGGGTAAGAGTGTGATGTCAGCACAAGTGTCTAATTCCTTTCCTTCCAGATCCCCATTAAAATGACTGATAGATATAAAAATAAGAGAAAAAACTGGACCAGTGCTGACGCTTGGGAAGGCTGAAATGTGCACACCAAACCTCCAAGAATTTCTGTTAGATGAGAACGAATCGAAAGAAAAGGCCAACTCATGACTCACCCAAAGTGGGAGAGGAGCCATGTACCTGTGAAGTGGCAGAAACACACGCAGAACTCTGCTAATAGAGCTTAGGTTAAAAGAACAAGGGGTGGGTACAAGGTTAGACCATCTGGAGGTCAGGAGAACATCTGGATTCCTTCAGTGTGTTTGAAAAGCATCGTTTCCAGGGTGGGGGTAGCCTATCTAGAGTCATAGTGCTCACTTATACTGCGCTGCTTGGGTGAAGAAGCCACGCCAGGAGAACTGGGGCAGGAGCATGGACATGTGTGGGGATGAGGGAGGGTTTTTTTTTTTTTTTTTTTTGCTCAGTTTCAAATACACCTCAGTTTATTTTGTAAGGATGCATTCTTGGAAGAATGATCTGGTCCAAGGCTATCAACGGTTTTAGGATTACTGGATTAAAACACTTCACAAATTAGCAGTTTGCACTTTGAGATCAAGCTGCTCTAGCCTTCCCTTTCTCAACAATGTTGAGCTTAACAGTAGATAAAAAAGAAAGGACAGCTCACAGTTGTGTGAGTGTTAGCAAGTTGATTCATCTCTCTCTTAATGGGCTCTGGGCATTTACATCGATTTTTCTTTGCTGACTGAACTTCCTTTGCCTTTTTTTTTTTAATTTTGTGGCTTCTATATTTCATTTTGATTTGTTAGATTCCTACTTAAGAGGGAAGTCAGAGCTGCGAGAAGTATGTAATTCCAGCGTTCCATGTCTGAATTTAAGATAAAATGTGACTTCCAGGGGCTGCTTGATGGACAGCCAGGAAGGTGGATAAACTCAGTTGTAAAAACTCCCCACTTTTTCTTGTTTCGTCCTCTTTTCTCGTCTTTCCCTGATTGTTTCAGAAGATGCTTCTGTTTTCCAAGTTCTGTTGTTTGGGTGTGAGCGTCTGAACAGATGGATATTGGCTAAGTTGTGCGAGTCTCAGATCTGAGCACCTTGCTTGTGAACGGGAGGCAGTTTTCTTTTAGGGAACAGCTCAGAAAGAGTAGGTGATAATCTTAATCTGTGCAAATACTTTAATTCGCTTCTTCTTTTTATCACCCCCAGAGGCCCGGTCAGGTGGTACAAGATGAGCCCTTGATAACTAGCTGACAGACTACTGGGTAATTTTTTTTTTTAAGAGACAGAGGTGTATTGTCCTAAGCAAAGAGGGCAGGAGAGCAGGAAGCAGAGGGCCTCCCCACAAAGAGCATTCTGGCCTCTGGACAGAAGAGGCAAACATGCTCTATTACAGCTTCGGTTGCTTAAAGAGATTTGAATTCCAGAGACCACAAAACCAATTCCATCCTCGGGAAAACGAACCCCGCGGGTCCACAGGGCGCTTGGCAGAGACCTCTTTGGCAGTCTGTCTCTGCCCAGTTTCCATCAGCAGTCACACTCCCTGTAGCCTGTGACTTTGCACCCCCAATGCTCCTGCGGTCATTTGGTCTCGGCTGGCTTCTTAGAAAGAGAGCTGATTGTGCCTGTGATTTCACTGTGAGAAATGGAAAGAGAGTTGCCGTCTAGGCGGCTTGGCGGTCTCCCTTTCTAGCTGCGGTGCTAGCGGCTGCGGAGGGGCCATGGCCCTGGTGGTTCCTTCATCCTGTTTGAAGACCCTTAATGAAATGGGCAGCGTTCAGAGCGCTGGCAGCCTGCAGTTCTCGCCAGCTGAATTCCAGTCTCTAATGAGTGCCCTTAAATCTGCCATCAGATGACTTTATTGACTCTCAGATCATAATTAACCAACACCCTCTTTTGCAGTTATTTTGATGGCACCCAACCCCCATTCTGTGTTTGAATGTCTGGATTCAGCTCAACAGATATTCAGTGGCCAGACACCAAGCAGCGATTGTCTTCCTTGTCACTCCTGAAGGAAATGATGTGAATTTGGTGTGTGTGTGTGTACCGCGTGCATGCCTTTGAGTGTTTTCCAGAACCACTTGGTGTCTTGAAAGAAGGCAAGCAGCCCTTCGCTGGCTAATTGACACTGCTTGTGATGTTTTTATTACTTTTCAATTAGGGGAGGTGATACAACACTCAGTTAGCAGAAAGTCTCGACTTCATTGGAACCACATGCTGGTTAAAGTCTTGGACGAAGACGGCTAAATCAGTTGCCACCTTTTCCTTTTCCTCGGCAGACTGAGATAAAACCGTGATAAATGGGCAATTAGACAAAAGCCTCGCTGTTCTTCTGAGGAGAAGTGTTCTCTGCAGCTCCCTGTCATTGCAGTTTGATTTCCAGACGACTCCTTGCTCTGCCAGAGCTGGCGAAGGTGGACTGGTAAATACTGCGTTTTAACCCTTGAGCGCTCTCACACCGCCGATCGCAAGCCTTTAGTCCAGTGCTGTTCGTAATATGAAACAGATAGATTCAAAAGCCCCACCTTGCACTCACAGGATATAGATAACTCAGTTTATTAGCGGAGTGGCCTTTATTGGTCAGAGCTGTGAGCCCCGTTTTCTTGAGGGGACATTTGTGGCCCAGAGGAAATTAAGAGCAGTTCAACATGAGGCCTAATTGACCAGATGTCACTTAGAGGTGGTTAACTTTCTTTCTCTCAGTTCAGGTTTTTGCTTTGTAGTCCGTATTTCCGCAGATGGCAACATGCCCCATCTTGCCCTGTTGGGAGCTGTAGAGCAATTTCACTTTTCTAAGCCTCTAAGCTTCTAAGCAGCGGACAATGTTATAGCTTGACTATTCCCTAGGGACCATAGGGTCTTGGATTTCAGGCATAATTCTCCTTCTCCTCTTCTTCTCTTTCTTTCCTGAGTCAGATTCTCACTATGCAATCCTTGCTGGCCTGGACTTGCTATGTAGACCAGGCTGGCCTTAAACTCCCAGAGACCCACCTGTCTCTGCCTTCCTAGTGCTGGAATTAAAGGAACGCACCACCATGCCCAGTAATAGTTTTCTTTTTTAAAATATGTGTGTGTACATATCTTGTAATGAGACTCAAGTTGAACTTCAAGGTTCATTTATGTTTTATTCACTCAGTCTCAATATAATTTCATCCAACAGCCTTAGTGTCCCTATATTGTGACTGAAATACACTCAATCATGTCTATACATGAGCACTTTTAGATTTTGGAGCTCTTCAGATTCTGGAATGTTGCTTTGGGAAGGCTCAACCTGTACTTTTCTTTTTTCTTCAAGTTTTCAGTGTGTGTGTGTGTGTGTGTGTGTGTGTGTGTGTGTGTGTGAAGATTCAATGTGGAACTATTGGTAAAGTGTTCACTGTAGAGAGAAGTGTTTCTGAGTAATATTTTGTATAGCAATGCCAGTATTAAGTGATATGATTAAGGAAGGACATTGGAGTTGGATCATTCATCCTATTGCCCATGCTGTACACTAGCGGTTTTCTAAGACAAACTGAAAGAGGCCAAGGACCCGCTCGAGTTCAGGTCCCAGTTGAGCATCATAGCTGTACCAGCTGGACAGGCCCCTGGGTCTGGCTGACACACACGGGTAGCCCTGGCCACTGCCACTCTGGTTTGGATTATCTCAGACAGCTTCTTTCGGAAAACTCCACTGTAAATTTTCAGCACACCTTGAGGGGACTCATGTCAAAGTTCAAAGGAGTCTGGTAACTGATTAAAAATGTCTTTCCCAGTTTGAGGTTCCCTCTGTTCTCTCTCTAAACAAGCAACTGACCAGAAGCAGAGGGCCCCAGAGAGGCAATGGGCAGAACACTGCAGGCATGGGGCAGGGAGGAGGTGGGTGGTTTTGGTCATATCCAGCCTGGGCACTAGTACCTGACACAGGACACTGGATGTCTGAAAATAAGAACAATGTTAGAGAACTTACTTATAGTTATTATTTGAATAATTATTATTTAAGTTATCGATCAGAATGTGAGTATCTAGAGTCTTGGTTTGCAGCATCTCCTTGGAGACACTTTACAGCCACAGAACTGCCAGGGCTGAGAGCAGAAGACTGCCCAGGCTTAACTGAAGTTTGTACCTGGGGCTCAGCTGAAATCAGACTGCCTTCCTGGAATTACAAAAGACTAAAGTCCAAAGAATGCTCAATTGTACCACAAGGACATGTGCTCAGACATGTTCATAGCAGCATTGTTTGTCATAGCCAGAACCTGGAAACAACCTAAATGCCCCTCTACCAAAAGAATAGGTAAGGAAAATGTGGCACATTTGCACAATGGAGTACTATACAGTAGAAAAAAATAACGACATCTTGAAATTTTCGGGCAAATGGATGGAAGTAGAAAACATCATATTGAGTGAGGTAACCCAGACCCAGAAAGACAAATATCATATGTACTCACTCATAAGTGGCTTTTAGATATAAAGCAAAGAAAAACCAGTCTACAACTCACAATCCGAGGAACCTAGACAACAAAGAGGACACAAGGGAGACATAGATGGATTTAATCTACATAGGAAGTAGAAAACGTCAAGATCTCCTGAGTAAATTAGGAGCATGGGGACCAAGGGAGAGGGTAGATGGGGAGGGGAGAGGAAAAAAGGGAAAGGGAGAAAAATATATAGCTCAATAAAAACAATAAAAAAAGACCAAAGTCAAGTCCTGCAAAGAGGTTAGGAAGAGAAACTCTGTGCTGTGTCTAAACAGTCCTGTGCACCGTCCTTCACCAACCAAGACAGTGAATGCTAGTACTTTGTTCAAGTTATTCCTTAAACAGTTCAGTCACAACACAAAGACCCTTGGTGGCTTCCTTGTAGAAGCAGAGGAGACATTACTGTGCTGTCCCATTTCTTTGCAGACATCGCAGAGAAAGAAGGTTGTGGAATTTGGGAAAGATGACTTGCCTTTACAACTCTTAACTTTCCCTTCCACAGAATGGGGTAGCAATGCTTATTTCAGAGATTTCCTCGGTCTGAGGAGCTAGTACTGTGGGACCAACATGGTCAGTGAGAACAGTGAGGGTGAGCTAGGGCAGCTATCGGTGATGTTGATATTGGCACTACTAGCTGATGCAGAAGAAAATTACAAGAGCTCTATAGGGCAGCAGGCCCAGAATATGCTGCGCTTTCAAGAGCCTCATCTCAGTAAGTTCTCACACCATCCTGATAGCTGGTATCGCTACTGCACTGTATTTAGGGAAGAGAGACCCATGGAAGGCAATTTCTGTATAGAATCAACTGGGATACAAACAACCAGGATTCAAATCCAGGAGTTGCCACCGTTCACATTGTTTCCAGTAGAGTACAGCATGCATTCCTTTCTGAAGACATAGCGAGCACAAGTCCTTTAACCATAGGGTGGCTTGTTCCACTAGGGTCCAGAAGTGGGGATGCCTAGCAGGACTGCACACCTCTCTTCAGGCTGAAGCCTGTCTACACTCTGACAAGCTGCTTTTTAAGCGGGTTCCCTTTCTTAGATTCTTTCAACGGTTTCCTTTCCTTTCCTCCCTTACTCTTCCCCTTCCCTCCCTCCCTTCCCTCCTTCTGCCCTTCTCTCCTTCCTTTCCTCTCAATTTCTTGTCAGTGTCTCACTATGACACAGCCTGGACTGGTTGCAAGTTGATATTCTTGCCTGTACCTCTCAAATGCGGAGACTACTTGGTTAATACTTATCCTTGAAAAAAGTCATTATTTTATTATGTGTGTATGGGTGTGTTGCCTGCATGTATGTATGTGTACTGCATGTGTGCCTGATGCCCATGCATGCCAGAAGAGGGTGTCAGATCCTTTGGAATTGCAGACAGTTGTGAGTTGCCAAATGAGTGCTGGAAACTGAATCCAAATCTTCTATAACAGCCAGTATCCCTTCAGTCCTGATACTTTTCTTTTTCTAACTGACTGAACTAGACTTATCTCATGTTTACGAGGGGCTAGCTAACATTTTGAATTACAAACCTATTCACAGAACTTTCCGTATCAGTTTTGGGTAAGAATAATCTATTTGTAGATGTATCTTTTCACTAGACAGTAAGATCCCCAAGGGTTGTATTCATTGTTCCACTGCTCGCCTAAGACAAACTCTACCCAGATAAACAAGCTCAGGGATTATTTGTTAAATTAAGCTAAACATAACTTAGCTCAGAGAGGGGTGTTTCCAAAGGTCGTGTTACTTCATTCCCTTATCTATAAAAGAGAAATGTGGAAAAACTAAGAAACTTTGAAGCATTTTGCTTTGCCTTTTTAAAATAATGCTTATGTGAACATATTTTGTATTTACTTAAGGACTTTTTCCCTAGATTCATAGAAATTAGACACAGTTAAATGTTACCAATAAACATGTTTAGTTAAAAGTGAGATCTCTAGCCAACATTTCAAGCTTTCCTTAATTTCCATGATTAAGAGCTGTATATAACCCTGTGAAAAAAGCAAACAAAACTAAACTGAAATAGCAGTACACTTTTTGCTTCTTCCTGCTCTCAGTTTCCAGAGCTAGCTGCCAGGAGTAATCTGGCATGTGTCCATGTGGGCTTCTGTCCAGTAGAATGTTCTGTGCTCATGGAATGTTCTAGAGTTGTGCTAATATATAGGACATTCTAGATGTCATAGTTACTGAACACCTGGACCGTGGCTGTTGTGTTGAAAAATTAATCTGTTAATATAAGTTGACTTTGATGACTTCAGATTTATATGCAGATAACCATCGGCCAAACGAACCTGTATCTTTTCTGAGCATTCAAGCCTATACGTTAAATATAAACAAATAGAACTTGAAAACACATTTTATTTATATTGGTTGAAGAAGAAAGCCTGGGAACTACTCATACTGGAACATGCCGGCTTCCTTTTCTCCACAGGGCTTGTCTGAGATACTCAGTAATGGTCTTGTCATTTTGTTCTGGGCCCACAGGGGACACACTGCCAAAGATGTGCCTGAGCAGGTGTGACACAGGAAGTGGGCTCATGGTATTGGGCTGTGACCTTCAGTTTCCTTTTGTTCCTTTTCCAATTCTTAACAGTCAGGTGGCAGAAGAATTTCCTTACTGTGGATGCCATTAGCTACAGACGATATTCTTTAGGAAGATTATAGAGTCCTTTAGTTCTTCTTTGTTAACGGTTCTTAAAAATAGCATGGAAAGCGCTAACAATCTGGTTTACACATTAGTCATCTTGACGAGAGATGGGCCACAGGGTCGTTCCCTCAGCTGCTTCTGGTGAGTCCTCTGTTCTATTCAGACACAACAAGGTTTTTTAGAATCATCTTCTTTATGAAAACACGGAGAAAATCGCTAGATAAATAGGAACAAACTTTTGACTGTTAAAAGAGGGCACAGCAGAGGAAAGAAGGGAGTGTGGTTTGTCAGGTCAGGAGGGAAAGGCCCTGATGGCCCTTCAAGAAACAGGCTGGAAAACTGTCCATCACTATTTCTAGCCCTGGAGTTTGAGGCCCACTCTTAACCTGTTGACTTTCCCTGCTGGTCACACCAGTTAGTAGATTACTCCATTGTTCTATCAGGATGGCTGGGAGCAGTTCCGGGCCTGGGCTCAGTGGGTCTTTAACCCGAACTCAGAAACACACATTGTCACAGGAGACCTAAGGACCGGGTATGATGGAATGCTTACCCGCATCCTACCCGAATCCAACTAACTGTTAGATTAGCGAAAGAACAATGACTAGTGACTTGTATTCAAACTTTTCACCCACACCCCCACAAACCAATTAGGAGAGCATGAATTATTAAACATTTCCTCAGAAACAGAATTACTTTTTATTCCACACCGAAATCACGTAGAATCTCTTTCCCTTAATCACAATAGCAAACGCTCCCAAATCAACGTCAGTTTCTCTAGGGTCTCATCAGAAAGAACGAGGAAGTGAACTAGTTTGCATTTCAGTAGAATGAGCCAATGTCCCCTGGTGACCTGAGGAGGGACCAAGTTCCTCACGGTCTCTGGGGCAGTGACCCTCCAGATCAGGGGTTTGTAGCCGCTAGGGTCTCTTTACAGTCTGACTTTGGACTCGACACAGCAGTATTACTGTGGACACGTAGAAATGCATGCTCAGGACTCGTCGCTGAATGGAATCTGCATATTAACGAGGCTGAGGTCCGTTTTATAAAAAGAAAAACGCATGTAATGTTAGGTGTATGCCTGAGTGTTTGTCTGTGTGCTACATTCCTGCAGTGCCTGAGGAGGGAAATTCGATTCCTTGGAATTGGAGTTATAGATGATTGTGAGCTACGATGTGGGTTCTAGGAATCAAACCCAGATCTTCCGAAAGGGCAAGCAGCACTCCCTTAGCCGCGGAGCCCAGGCGCCAGCGCCACACAGGTGATTTTCCTGCGTTAAAATCTGGTGAACGCTAGCGCAGGGAGTCTGAGGTTTATCTTCTAAGGGTATCCTGATCAGCCTCTAAGGTCCTTGATTACAGAAGATACCTTGCAATCTTTCTGATCGAAATCAGTTTTCCTACTGAGCGCCTACAAATGACTGGCATTTAGAAAGCATCCCGTTTCTTTGTGTTTCTCAAAGCCTTTCCGCCCAGAGATTTGCCGTTTTGCTGTAGGAAGTCAGGTGGCTGCGTCTGAGATAAAGATTTGCTGAAGTTGATTACCATCTACGGCTCTCAAAAATTAAGTGGAAACATCTGTTCTCAGGTCAAGAGGAATTCAATTGACTCTCAGATCCCTGAAATCTGCCCAAGATGGCCAGAGCCTTCATAGCGTGTCTTCACCAAGCTATCAGTGAGCATGAATCGCGTGCCCAGTGCGATCTAACGTGATGGGGGGACAACTCAGAGGACATGGGGTGATGTGGAGGACCGCACAGCTCTGAAAGGGAGCGTAGCACGTCAGAAGGTATGTGTTGTCTCTGGCCTTGAATCATCTACTCATCTCTTAGAAACTGTTTTCCTTGCTGGTGGCCATCACTGGGAATTGAAAGGCTTGCATTAGAGCTCTCTGCATAGAAATGCCGTGTAGACACTAGGTACCTGTCCAAGACTACAGAATCCTATCTTTGCAGGTGAGGGTCAGACCCCCATGGTCATCTCCAGCTCTACAAACAGTCCTGATGAAGAGGCATGGTGCCTGGCCTGTTTTTTTCTTTTCTTTTCTTTTCTTTTCTTTTCTTTTCTTTTCTTTTCTTTTCTTTTTTTTTTCTGAGTGTGTCCTTGGAACGCAGGATGATGACAACCCTGGCAACTCTCTAAAAGGGATATCTTGTAATGTCCTAACAATTACTGTCTTAAGTTTTAGTGACGATCCAAGAAATTGAACTAACTTGTGATAAGCAAAAAAAAAAAAAAAAGAAAGAAGAAAAGAAAAATGAAAAAAAGTGTTGCTTAGGGGTCCTTCTAAATAGTCAGATCACCTTACACTGAAAGGGACTAAAAAAACATTGGCAAGACAAAAGCATATCTCTGGCATTGATTACTGGAAAGTGATAAAAAAGGATGTGGCTGAGATACATTGGGTATGAAGACTTTGAACGCATTATTCTGCTCGACTACAATTGTAGGCATTTTAATCACTTATTATATATACAGCACTGTGATCTTATAATATGCATGGTGCTGTGCCTAAGGAAATGCTACAGAGATGACAGTTCTCCAAATGAGGACATTATCATTAGGAGCAAACATCACAAATTTGAGAGCTATGAGGATGGGCCTCTTCGGCACCCTTGCTGCTTAGCTGAGCCTAGGAAGCTGAGATACGGTTGACACTATCACTGCTGCTTCTTTGCTCATCCTAATTTTGCACTTCGATTATTTTTCAAATTTCATCATGTGTTTATCTGTTTGCCTGATTGTAGGTATGTATGTACACCACACACTTGTCGCAGAGGCCAGAAGAAAGGGTCATATCCTGCGGAATTAGACTTACAGGGAGTTGTGAGCCACCTAAAGTGGGTGCTGAGAACTGAACCCTGGTTCTTCTGTAAGAGAAGCATGTGCCCTTAACTGGACGTTCTCTCTAGCCCCTGCACTTCAATTCTAATGGATAGGTTTTATGAAGACAGTCTCTCTCTCTCTCTCTCTCTCTCTCTCTCTCTCTCTCTCTCTCTCTCTCGTACACACACAGAGAAAGAGAGAGAGAGAGAGAGAGAGAGAGAGAGAGAGAGAGAGAGAGAGAGGGAGAGAGAGAGAGAGAAAGAGAGAGAATCTTTAATTCTCTTTCCCTCATGACTATTACATTTACATTTTATTTATCTATGTTCATGTGTTTGTTTATGTATACTGGCACCACCTCTGAGAAGTGTCCATGAAAGCCAGAGGAAGGCATCAGATGCCCTGGCTGGAATTACAGGCAGTTGTGAGCCTCCTGACACGGATGCAGGGAACCAAATTTTGTTCCTCTGGAAAAGCAGGAAGTGCTCTTAATGGTTGAGGCAGTGGTTCCCAACTTTTCTAATGTTGTGACCCTCTAAAACAGGTCTTCATGCTGTGGTGACCCCCAACCATGAAATTATTTTCATTGCTACTTCATAACTGTAATTTTGCTACTGTTCTGAATCATAATGCAAATATTTTTGGAGCTAGAGGGTTGCTAGGGGTGTTGCAGCTCACAGGTTAAGAATCACTGTAAGCTGAGTACCTTCTCCAGCCCCTATTATATTTTTGAAAAGTAGGAGACATAATATTATCCTTATATACACCTCCAGGTAAACAGTTTGAAACAGCTCTCTGTGTAAAATGTTTTTTTCCAATAAATTTGCTGTGGAAATTCTGGAATTGCTACTGGTTTTGTTCCCTAAACTTAGTTGTCTTTCTCCACAGACTTCCTTTTTTTATATTCAAGCCCATGGCTTATAATAGATTGCTTTTCTTGCATATATTAAACATAGGACTTTGACTTCCATGTTGGTTGCTATAGTCCTTGCTGGAGGACCCAAATTAGCTCTTGCTTGCTCAGGTGGTTGCAATGTTTGTCATTGCAATGTTTCTGATAGTATCCAAAATCAGCTCTTGGCTTGATGTCCAACACCTCTCTTGGATGCTAAACCCTGCCTGCTGGACTGGATATTTTCCAAGCATCAGCAGCTGGATCAATCTGTCTAGCACCTGTCTGACACCAACAAATGAAAGGACTGACTTTCTGGTCCTGGCCCTTCCTCAGTCCTCCTGTCTTCTTGCTCCTTAGTTCCCTCAATTAATTGAGTCACTCCTGGCTATACTCCAAGATACAACCCAGAGTGGGGTATGAAGTTGCATTTATTCCACAGGAAATGGCTCCATGACCAGCCTTTCTTCACATCAACTTGTGTCACTTTAACCAACATCCCAAGAAGCCATCTGCAACTCCAAAATAATTCATCAACTGACTCCAACACATTACCACCGTTTCCTCCTGTCTAGTCATTCTCTTTTGCCTTTTTGCTTTGTTTTCTTTTTAAAATTTTTTCCTTATCCAGTTGTGATTATGTAATAACCAATAGTGTCATCCTATAGGTAGGGTTATAATCTAAAACTCTGAATCAGTATCCACCATTTGAGTTTGTTTTGACGCCTTTCAGTTCTTAGAGTAATCTTGACTGTGCAAAGAAATAGTTTTTTTTTTTTTTTTTATCATGTGGGAGGTGCCCAAGTAGAGATTTTTTCCCCCAACTCTGGGTATACATTATGTAATAAGTAACAAACTTTTCGTGTATGCACAGTTCTTTTCATTCCAAAGATTCCCAAAGCACGTTTACAAGCTTAATGTGGATTAAATATCCCCCATTACCTCATCCAGCCCTGAAATGGAGCAATCTCGGGGGGAAAGTGTGGCAGCTGCTTAACAATGTACAGACATACTGTGCTACAAGACAAATACTGGAGGCTTAGGGCTGTTTTATTTTACATGGCAAGAGCTGCAGGTCAGGAGTCTGGAACGGGGCATTGCCTGGGAGTATTGCCATATTTGAATGGGAACTTCAGCATCTTGAAATAATAAAGCATCTCACCCAAGGTGCACATCTCAGCCAAGCAACCCTTTGGGAGCTGGTAGACCAAAAAGGGAACAGATTGGACACAGAGACTCTGATCTTGGTGGCGAACAACTCTAATCCCAGCACTTGGAAGGCTGAGAAAGGATTATGAGTTCAAGGCCAGATTGGACTAGATTCAGAGATTTTGTCTCAAATGGGGGGGGGGAGATATTTCTTGGAAATGACTTAGAGGGGTAGCATTTTGTAAAAATATCCGGGTTGTTGAGAATTTAAACTCTCGTATTTTGTTCCTATGCTTTGAGAGCTGTACTGTTTCTCTATTCGCTCCCCATCTTTTGCATGCCTCAATACTCTGCCCTTGTCTTTGAGAAGCTGAACTTGGTGTAACAAGTTCATGGGGATTCTCCTGTACTCCAGCTTCTGGGCTCCGGGAGCCATGATACTGAAACATTTAGTTCCACTGGGGTAGTGTGGAGTTGGAATTTTCTTTGGGATGCCAATCCTCTCCCAAATAAAGAGATGGAGAATTATTATTAATCATGAATGCTCAACCTTAGCTTATGCACGTCCCACTAGCTCTTTTAACTTAATTTAACCTGTTTCTATTAATCTACAATGAGCCTCAGGCCTTTTTTACATTTCTTTCATTCTGTATCTCCTACTTTTCTGCTTCTTCCATGTCTCACTGGCTGGCCCCTGATGTCTCCTTTTCTTTCTTCTTTGGAACCAAAATTTCTCCTCCTATTTACTCTCCCTGCCTGGAAGTTTCACCTATACCATCTCCCTTGATATTGGCCATTTAGCTTTTTATTTGACCAATCAGATGTCTTAGGAAGGCAAGGTAAAACGGCAACACATCTTTACATAATTAAACAAATGCAACACATCTTTGCATGGTTAATCAAATACTCAACAACAGTAGTGTTTCTCATCAAAGCTTGTGAGAAACAATCTCTTAACACCCAGGGCCGCTCTTCTTGTATCACTCACCTGTTTCCTCTCTTAACCTACTAGACGTGCAGGGATAAGATCAGCAGTGTGCT
Source organism: Alexandromys fortis (assembly GCF_014885135.2). Classification (NCBI taxonomy): domain Eukaryota; kingdom Metazoa; phylum Chordata; class Mammalia; order Rodentia; family Cricetidae; genus Alexandromys; species Alexandromys fortis. The sequence goes on from NW_026067924.1 coordinate 22,310,165, forward strand.
TAGTTCCAGGGTATCATATTCCCTGGATACCTAGCTACCCAATGTGATGTTTGTAAGGAATCATTTTGTAGTCTTTTCAAATACTATTTAAGTGTGGTGTCTCCTGGAACCCGATGGTTCATGTATGAGAAATCAGAATGAAGACTCCTATATCCTATATCTGTGTAAAGGAGCCAACTTAATTATGGTACCTGATCTTTATGATGTGTTCTTTAGTATAAAGTATTGTACTGAAAAATTTTGTGTCTATGTTCATCAGAAAGATAGACTCTGTGTGTGTGTGTGTGTGTGTGTGTGTGTGTCTTTGTCCAGTTTTGCTATCATAGCAATACTGGCAAAAAGAGTTTATAAGCAACAAAGAGATATGTAGTGAGAACCATCTCCATTCAACTTTCCTTTCTGATCAAATATCAAGACCAAGGCAGCTTACATAAGAAAGCATTTCTTTTTTATATTTATTTATTTATTATGTATACAATTCTGTCTGTGTGTATTCCTGAAGGCCAGAAGAGGGCACCAGACCCCATTACAGATGGTTGTGAGCCACCATGTGGTTGCTGGGAATTGAACTCAGGACCTTTGGAAGAGCAGGCAATGCTCTTAACCTCTGAGCCATCTCTCCAGCCCAAGAAAGAATTTCTTTAGGCTTATGATTCAAGAGAATTCAAAGATCATCATAGTCTGGAAGCAGTAAAGCAAGCCATAAGCCACACGGCAGCAGAGAAGGGAGCTGAGAGATCACATCTCAACCATCAGCAGTAAAGCCGAGAGCATGCTAGGATTGAAGCCTGGGTTTTGAACCTCAAAGCCTTCCCCAGTGACATACTTCTTCTAGCAATGCCATACTTCCTAAGCCTCTCCAAACCTTGTCACCAAGTGGCAATGAAGTGTTCAAATGCCTGACACTATAAGGGATAGTTTTCATTCAAGTTACCACAGTTGTTGAAATTGGAGCGGCAGGGCTGCGTCCCCGGCACCTGGCCGCCCGCATGGCTAGTTTATACCCAGAAATAATTACGCAGAAACTGTATTCTTTCAAACACTGCCTGGCCCAGTTTCTTATTGGCTAGCTCTTACATATTGTTCTAACCCATTTCTAATATTCTGTGTAGCCCACGAGCTGGCTTACCAGGGAGGATCTTAGCCTGCGTCTGTCTGGAGCGGGAGAATCATGGCGACTCCCTCAGCTTCTTTCTCCCAGAATTCTCTTCTGTTTACTCCGCCTACCTAATTTTCTGTCCTATGAGGGCCGAGGCAGTTTCTTTATTATTAAGAAATCACTCCCACATCACACAGTGTTTAAGAACCATTTGTTGAAAACACAATATTTCCTTCAGTGTATATTTTAGTATCTTTGTTGAGTATTAAATGGTTGTAGTTATGTGTATTCATTTTGGGGTCTTTGATTTTTTTTCCATTGGTTTACACCTTGCTCTTGTGTCAGTGCCATCTGGTTTACTTTGGCTCTGTAATGTGTCTCTTGATCTGGAATGGCAAACCCTCCAGCATTGTTCTTCTGCTCAGGATTGTTTTGGTTATCGTGATTCTTTTGTGGTTTTGTATGAACTTTATGATAGTTTTTTTATTTCTTTGAATAGTGAGATGGGAATTTTAAATGACATTGTCTGTAGATGACCTTTGATAGAGTGGTCACTTTCACAGTTTTGATTCTACTGATGAGATGTCCTCATCTTTCTTGAGATGTTTAAAGATTTCATTGTTGACGTTCTTCTTCTCTTTAGTTAGATTTATCCCCTAGATTTTTTTTTTAGGCTCTTGTGAATGGGAGTCTGTTCATGATTTTCTTCTGTGCTTCTTATTGGTGTATAGAAAAACCATTGATTTTTCCAAGTTGGTTCTGTATCCTGGCACATTGCCGAAAAAGGTTTTTATCACTTCTAGATATTTTTTAGTAAAAATTTTGTGCTCTCAAGTTAATTTTCATCTGACTTCTTATTTTCCTGGTTATACATTTAACTTTCTTCTTTTGCCTTGTTGCTCCAGCTATTGCATCAAGTACAATACCAACATGGAGTGTGAGCAGTGAAGAGCTCCGTCTCATCCCTGCTTTCAGTAAGATTCCTTTAAATTTTAGATTTCTCATATGTAGCTTTTATTATATTAAGGCATTTTCCCTCCAGTCCTATTTTTTCTTGACTTTTATCTTGAAGGCATGCTGGATTTTATCAAAGGCCTTTTTCCATCTATTGAAATGTTATTTTTTTCTTTAAGCCCATTTATGCAATTTATTATACTTCTTGAATTGTCTATGTCAAACCATCATTAATCTTTGGGATAAAGCCAAAATTGAACATTATGGATAATATTTTTGATGTGCATCTATTCAGTTTACCAGGATTTGATTCAACATTTTAGTTCATCAGAAATATTGACCTGTAGTTTTCTTTTTTGTTTATTATTTATTTGGTTTTGGTATTAGAGTGATATTGGCATCGTGGATGGATTTGGGGAATGTTCCTTCTGTTTCTGCTTTTTGAGTAATATAACAAATGTTGGCTGTAGATCTTCTCTGAAAGTCTCATAGGATTCTGCTGTTAATCCTTCTGGCCCTGGGCCATTTCTAGTTGGAAGGCGTTTTGGGACTATTCAAGCTCCTGATGGTTATGGATCTGTTTAAGTTGTTGATCTCTTCCTGCTTTAATTTTGGCGGTTTGGCTGAATCTAGAATTAGTCTATTTTCTTTTACTTTTTGGCTTTTTAACTTAATGAAGTACGTGTTTTTATAATATTCTGAATTTCTTTGGTATCTCTTGTAATAGTTTCTTGTTTTTTTCTGATTTTGTTCATTTCGATTCTCTCTTTCTTCTCTTTCTTCCTTTTGGTTAAATGGGACAAGGGTCTGCCAATATTGTTAATCAGTTTTTAAAAAACTTTTATTGATTCTTTGTGCATTTCAAATCATGCATTCTGATCCCACTTTTCTCCCTGTTCCTTCATACCCACCTCTGCCCTTGCAACCTCCCCCAAAACAAAATAAAATTGAGACAAAGAGGGGGGGGAATCTTGTGGAAGCAGTAGCGTGGCCTATTGAGTCACGCAGTTTACCCTTTAGTCTGCCCATCTTTTTCATCTTTACTTGCAAGTGCTCATTGCCACAAGTCACTGGTCTGGGGCTTCTGCTATGCCACCAATAATGGGCTCTCACCGGGGCTCCTTTCGTATATCCTGTTGTTCTCCTCTGTGGTGGATCTGTAGGATCTGTCTGTCTTCTTCTCATGCTCCAACAGTTCATAGATGCAGTGGATGTTGGTGTGGGCCCACTCACAGCTCGGGAAAGAACCAGCTCTTAAATTCATTGACCCTTTTATTGTTTTCTTTGTTTCTATTTCATTAATTTTTGCTTGGATCCCCCCCCCCCCAACTGCCTTTGACTTCAATTTCTTCTTGTTTTTCCAAATTCTTCTTGTTTTTCCAAATTCTTGACTTTTATCATTAAGTCATTTTTTGTATTCTTTTTTTATTCTGTTTTAGTGGAGGCACTTGGGGATATAAACTTTTCTCTTACAACTGTGTTTATTGTGTCCCAGAGATTTTGTTTTGTTTTCATTTTCATTTAGTTTTAGCAACATTTTGAGTTCTTTTTTGAGCCACTCATCACTTAGTAGCGAGCTGTTTCATCTCCATCAACACATACACTTACTAAGATCTATTGGTTTTAAGTTTTATTGCATTGTGATCACAAAGGCTAAACAGAGGTGTTTCAATGTGTGTGTGTGTGTATTTTAATATGTAAAGATTTGTATTGTGTTCTATGATGTGCCCTATCTTAGAAAAGCTTGCATGCCCTGCTGAGTAGAATGTGTATTCTGTGATGTTTGGATGAAATATTTTGTAGCTATCTGTTAGGTCCATTTGATGTAAGATGTCATTAACTCCTATGGTTTCTCTATTTATTTTTGTGCAGATGATCTATTTATTGGAGAAAGTTGGGGTATTTAAAACACTTATTATTGTGTTTACATAAATCTGTGTATTTAATTCCATTTGTATGCTTGTTATGACACTGGGTACATCAGGGTTTGGTGTGTATGTGTTTAATATTATGGTATTTTCTTGATTAATTGATCCCTTGGTTAGAATGCTGTGCCCTTCTTTGTCTCCTCTGGTTAGTTTTTGTTTCAGATTTATATTGTCAGCTATTAGGATGTCCATGGTTGCCTAGTTTTTGATCCCATTTACTTGGAATACTTTTTTCAACTCTTTCACTTTGAGGTAGTGTCTGTCTTTAAAACTAAGATAGGTTTCTTGTAGACAAAAGAAAGATGGATTTCTCATTCTATTCAGCAAGCTTACACCTTTTGATTGGAGTGTTGATTACTTATTATTGAAAGACTTATTACTGAAAGGTGTTTGTATTTTGCACTTTTTTTCTGATTTGTGTTCTTAGTTATGGTTTGTGTTTCATTAACTATACTTTCATTTGTTTTCTTTCAAGAGTCTGTTGGCTGTGTTTATTCCCCTCTTCAGTCTGAAGTATTCTTTCCAAGAGTCTGTTTAAACTTTGTCTGTTGGATATTTTAACAGGCCCCCAGACCTTAGCACAACTGATTCCATGATGGAATCAGCTACCATTTATGTCATAAAACTCAGCACAGAAACAGTACCATCTGCCAAATTGAAAACAAAGACCTAATCCATCAAAGTTCATAGTTCTGGGAAAGTCTCTAAATAAACTAACTGTGCTTTTTGGCTTCTGACTAACCAACCATTCTTGTTAACTGAAGTATGTCAACCCAGAACATGAATTTTGTGATTAAAATCTCATCCCAAGAAAGGTTTGGTGCTGCAGGGGGATCCTGAACACCCAACATGGCTGTCACCTGGCTTATAAAGACTTTCTATTGGCTTAAACCCATGTCTGAGCAGTCTTCTCTGGTGAATACCCCACAAAAGTATGTGTTCTTTTTAGCCTGTTTGAATCATGGAAAGCTTTTCCTTCTCCTTCAGCTATGGCAGATAGTTTTGCTGGGTACAGTAGTAGGTTGGCAATTGTAGTCTTTCAGCACTTGGAAAGTATTGTTCCAGGCTCTTCTGGCTTTCAATCTTCCATTGAGAAATCATTGGTTATTTTGAAAGGTTTCTCTTTATATATGACCTGTGTATTTTATCTTGAAGCTTTTAATATTGTCTTTATTCTGCATATTTTTGACATTAAGTATGATATTCATTGGAGATTTTCTTTTCTGGTCTTGTCTATTTGGTGTTCTGTGTACTTCTTATACAGTACCAGTAGTCTTTCCTTAGTTTTAGAATGTCTCTTCCTATGCTCTTGTTGAAAATCTGGTCTATGCCAATGACCTGGGATTTGTCTCCTTCATCTATGCCTGTACTGAGATTTTATCTTCTGGAGCTCATTTACATTTTCTCCATGTTTCTTTCCTGTATTTAAACATATATAATGAAATATTCTTTGCTTATTTTGTCTGTAACCTCTTCATTATCTTTAAGTCCTGATTTTAGCCCTCCTCTTGATTCACTTGTAAGGGTCCATCCTGAGTTTTCTAATTGGGATACTGAGCTTTTCCATTCCATCTTCATTTCAACTTGTGTTATCTTCAGTGTTTCTCTCTTCTTATTTAATTCAGCTTTCAAATCCTAAATTATCTTCATCATTTCAATCAGTTATCCAATACGTTATTGGATAGCACTCAGTTTTTTATTGTTGCCCTCTTGGTGGTCAGTAAGATGCTTTTTTTCTGTCTGTAAATTCTTGGCTTTCTTTAATTCAAGTTGTGATTGTTTCTTTCAACTCATTATTCTAGTGTTCATCTAGGTAGTTCTTGTTAGAAAACACTTCTACAAGACTAATGAGTTTGAAGAGAGACAGGGAGTGTTGGCCATTAATGTTTTCATCTTACAATGTGGTGTAGGCATGTTGATGTCTTTTCTTGGCTGTGTGTATGATGTGAAACTCTTGCCTGTCTTAGGTTTGTCCAGTGTGGGAAGTATATGACTCAAGCTACTCAGAGTATAGTTGGTGTATGAGCTATGGATCATGCCAAGATGGCTCTGAAACCATAAGTATAGAGCTGTCCTGCGGGTACAAAATAACAGAAGGTAGAGAAAAGGATAAAAGAGAAACAGAGCACCTCAGCAGTCAAGGGTGTCTCATAAATAAATTGGCATTTTCTTTCAAACCACCACACCCACTAAGTCACTTCTTCCCTTTACCATCCTTTATTCCACTGTTTGAAAGAAAATGGTCTCCAAAGGATTTGTAGTATTTGGAGGCATGACTTGTTAGAGTAGGTGTGGTCTTAATGGAGGAAGTGTGTCCCTGTGAAGGTAGGCTTTGAGGATTCATATATGCTCAAGCTACACTCACTGTCTCAGACCACTTCCTGTTGGTGCATAGCAAGATGTAAAACTCTCAGCTCCTTCTCTAGCACCGTGTCTGTCTGCTGCCATGTTCCACCACGATGACAATGGACTGAACCTCTGAACTATAAGCCATCCAATAAAATATTTTCCTTTTAAAGGTTGTCATGGTCATTGTGTTGCTTCACAGCAATTGAAACAGTAGGCAAAGGTTGTTTGCGACAAAAACCTGTTTCTTGACCTGTGGGTGTTTATCTGAGTCTGTAGGTGGGGCTAAGATAAAGGGGCAGGAGGGATAGTAATGGGAAAGGGAAGAAATGACTCACACAGTAAAGTTGTTTCATGAATACAGTGCTTTCTCGGGGGCTATGTTTCTGGAATGTTGACAAAATGGGAAAGGGATGGCAAAGGGAAGAAGTAACTTAGTTGACAAGAGTGGCTCAAGAACATTAGGCCCTGTCTCATTTTTATGGGTTGTGTTTTTCCAAAGTTTTCAGGTGCATTTCAAAATTATTGAAAATATATAGTTTTTAATATAGGCACTTAATGCAATACATTTTTAATAGTAGGATTGACTTTGTTATGTCCTCTGTGTTTTGGTATGTTGTGTTTTCATTTTCATTCACTTCTACAAATTCCTAAATTTTCCTTTTGATTTCTTCCTTTGCCCAGATTTGATATGGTAGCGTGTTGTTTAGTTTCCAAGTATTTGTGCACACTCTATCATCTCCATTGTTGTTGAAGCTCAGCTTTATTCCTTTGTGATCAGCTAGGCTGTAGGATGTGATTTCAATTTTCCCTTATTTGTTGAGATTTGCTTTTAGTCCTACAGTGCAGCCTGTTCAGTTCAATGGGCTACTGAGAATAACGTGTTCTTTAGAGTTTGGTATAATGTTCTTTAGGTCCTTTTGATTTATGATGTTGATTACCTCCAGATTTTCCCCGTGTTTTATTTTTTCAGATAATGTGATTATTAAGGAGAATGAGGAATTAAAGCCATCCAAGATCACTGTGTTAGGACAAGTCTGTACTTTTATATCTAATAGTGCTTATTTCAAAGAAATTAGATGCCCTGGTGCTTGTTGCATATATGTTTAGGAATGTAATAACATGATGATTTTTTTCTTCAATGCCTATAAAGTCCCTTCTTATCTCTCTTGACTAGTTTTGTTTTGATGCCCTTTTGTCATATATTAGAATAGGTATCCCAGCCTGTTTCATTGTTCCGTTTAGTAGGAATGCCTGTTTTCATTCTTTTATCCCTAAAGTATTGTCTGTCATTGATGGTAAAGTGTCTTTCTTGATGGCAAGAAATATGTGGATCTGGTTTGAAAATCCAATCTATTAGCCTATATCTAATTTTTTGGGGGAAGCAAGACCATTACTATTAGGATTTACCATTGAAGGATGTGTATTAAGTCCTGTCATTTTGTTGATTTTGTGGTCTTTTCTCATGTCTTTTATGATTATCTCTTTTGATGTTACTTTTTCATTGTGACTTCTTGGGTGTGCCTATCCACCATTCTCTTCAGATTGAAGTATTTCTGCTAGTGTCCTTTATAGAGCTGACATTATGTGGATAATTTATTTATCCTATTTTTTTATCATGGAGATTTTTTTATTTCCCCATAAATTTATTATTATTATTTTACTATTTTTGTGAATGCGTTTTTTGCCTGAATGTAAGTCTATGAGTTACATGCATGATTGGTGCTACCCATGGAGTCATGGAAAGGGCTTTAGATCCCCTAGAACTGTAGTTACAGATGGTTGTGAGCTACCATGTGGATTCTGGGAATGGATTCCAGGTCCTTTGGAAGAATAGCCAGTGCTCTTAGATACTGAGCCATCTCTCTACTCATCTCTCCTTAAACTTTCAGAGATAGTTCTAGTTAATATAATAGCCTGGATTGACAGTTGTGATCTTTTAAGACCTGTAGAGCATTTTTATAGAAACTTCTGGCTTTAAAAGTTTCTTTTAAGTAATTCTGTGTTATTCTGATAGGCCTAACTTTGTAACAGGTAACTTAGTAACTTGACCTTTTTCTCTTTCAGATTTCAATACCTTTAAAAAATTCTCTATAGTTAATGTATTATCTATAATACAACACTGAGAATACCTTCTCTGGTCTTGTCTATTTGGTGCTTGGTTGGCCTTTAGTAACTGGGTGAGCAGCTCTTTCTCTAGTTTGGGAAGTTTTCTTCTATTATTTAATATAAGATACTCCCTCCCTAGCCCTTTGCTGTTGTGTTCTTCTCCTCCTATGTCTATACTTCAGAAGCTAGGTCGTTTCATCGTACTGCCAAACTCTCCCAAGTTCCATTCATATTATTTTTTAAACTCATTGACCTTTGTTGAGTGATCCAGTTCACCTATTCTATCTTCCCTTTCTGACTTTCTGTTTTTGACATGATTCATTCTATTAGTGAAGTTTTCCATGTTTTTAAATTGTGCTACCACAATCAATGTGTTTTTTTTTTTAATTCTTACAAACTTTTTGCACATGTAGTTTTTATTTCTTCTTTGGCCCAGAAGTTATTTAAAAGATCATTGTAAAATTTCTAATTGCATAATTAAAAAAATTTAAAACTTTACTGTGACTTTTAGTTTACTTAACAAAGGCAAAGAATGTGTTTTTCCAAATAAAATGAGATTTATTTAGTGACTTAAAAATCAGATACTTTCTAAAAACTATGAAGACATGACCAAAAATAATAGTGCTTATAAGGCTAAAAGTTAAAAATATTCTTTTAAATAATTGTTATTAACTACTTTACTAAAATGTTTTGTAATCTTTAAAAAATTATTTTTTATTGACAAAGTCTGAGATTTTTGTTTTGTTATACTTCTTTTTAAATTTAAATATTTGACTGATTATTTGTTAATAAGTGTTTGTAACTAATAAATAGTTATCATGAACTATGCATTTAACAATGCAGGGTGACCTCTTTTTATTTTTTTTACTGTCTCAGCACGTCTGCATTGATTATTTCAGCTTCATAATATTATATTTCTATTTGTATTTCTGTTTTTATAGGTATATAGCTTTCTTCCTTAGCATAAATTTGCTTTAGGATATAGTATGAATATAATAAGCATGATAGCTTATTATTAATATGTATATGTTATATACATATGTATATATGTTCATCTAAAACCCATTATGTTTCAATGGAGACCATGACCACTTACATTCAGCTAGCTAACTGGTAATTATGATCCAATTTCAGTTATTGCTGTTTCTATTTGTATTATCTTTGTTTGCTTTAAAAAAATCTTTAAGTTTAAATTGAGGCATTTAAAACTCAAATATAATTTCAAATTCCCATTCATTTGGCTTTATTGTACTCCATGGCTAATTTTGTGTGTTTTCCATGCGAACAGTTTCATCTGCACTCATATTATCCACGTATACATATGTATGGTGGATAGATTTTGGAGGACCTTCTAAGTCATGCTTCTTTGAGAAGGATGTGCTTTACACCCATGTCTATGCTGGCAGGTGCTCCACAGGCCCAGCTCTGCAATAGAAACTGTGGTCCAGGAAACCTGGAGTAGGTTTCTGACTCTAACTGGCCAAACCGAAATCTCTCTCCCAAGAATTTAGAATTGGTGTATAATATACAGCCATCAGTTTAAATTCTTTCCACAAGTAATGAAAAGGCCAGGACTGTAGTTATGTCTTTAAATAATTCATAGTGGAAACTGAAGAGAAAAAAAAATGAAACAGTTTAACTTATCCAAACGTATCTAGGAATAAAGAGGGGATAAGAAAGGAGGATAAATTCAAGAAAAGGCCGTTCTGAGCTTCTGGATCACTTGTGCCTCTTGGCAGCACTCTGCCTCAAAACATCCACTTGTTTCTCACTGTTGCTGCCACAGCCTGCTTGCACAGTTAGAGTGGCCCCTTTCTTTCAGAAGTCACAAGGGTATGTGCTTCTAGTTCATCCTTCCTCACCTTGATGCAGTGCCAGGGACCTCCTAGATTTCTCTTCTCTTCTCTTCTCTTCTCTTCTCTTCTCTTCTCTTCTCTTCTCTTCTCTTCTCTTCTCTTCTCTTCTCTTCTCTTCTCTTCTCTTCTCT